>NW_027223755.1:8061017-8686705 GCF_028538775.1 Myotis yumanensis
CTGTGGAAGCACACTGACCACCAGGGGGCAGCTCCTGTGTTGAGCATCTGCCCCCTGGTGGTCAGTGCCTGTCATAGCTACCGGCTGGTCATCTGGTCATCTGGTCGGCCGGTCGTAATGGTTGCTTAGGCTTTTACTATATATAGATAATTCCAGCAAGGCAAAAAATGTTTGCTTTGTGCCAGCCTCAACAAGTGTGCTTCCCTCATCTAGCAAGACACCTCTCTGTGCCACTGAGAAGGGAAAAGTCCATTCCAGTAGAAGCCCCACAGAAATGGGACAACAATGTGGGGAAAACTTAAAAACTGCTGTGTATTTCTAGCTTTGGAGACTGTGATCTCAGAAACAACTGTCTCTCTGGAGTGGAGAGGAGTTTTAAACTCTTTTGGAGAATAAGCATTGCTCCTTTGATTTCACAACACTCCCTTCTCCGTTACCATATTGTTTTTATAATAATTTAGTGAATTAAAATAGTTTGTTTTGAGAAGTTAGGGAAGAATTTTGTGATGCTTCTGAGGGTGAAATGGAAACCTCTGTGGTCAATGGAACTTGGATTGAGGGTTGCTGCTCTTAGACTAGAAATATCAGAAAGTGGTCTAACAGCGTTTTAAGAGTCTTCATTCAGCCTTGAACCTTTGTAAGGCAAAACTTTGGTTTCCAGCACAAATGAACAATTTGTTTCTAGTCTTCCCCTCCCCCCCCCCCCATCTCACTTGCATAGGCAACATTCTTTCCATCTATTATGTTTACTTAAAAATTATTTTAACCCACCAAAGCAAATGGATAGATATAAATATCTGTCACATGTTTTTTTTTTTCTTGTTTGCTATTCAAATTATTCCCTTATTCAGTTTAGGAAAAAAACAACAACACATCATGGTTTTCTTACCCACTTGTCTGTTCTTTCCAGTCTGAATCACTTATGTACCATTAGATCACTTATTGATTCATTTACTCAGTTGACAAATATGAATTGAGCATCTATCATGTTCTCAAACTGGGCTAGACATTGGGAGACAAGCGATGTGTTTCCTGCTCTCTGGAAGCTTCCACTCTATTGGTATTCTCAACATATTCCTCCCAGATCCCTATGCAGACCCCCTGAGAGATGGCATTCTCTTCATTACATGTCATTAAGGTCTAGTAGGGGCATTTCTGGGGCTATACTTTCATTCTGGCTGTTTTTCTAAGTATCAGAGGCAATCACTTCAGCACATCCACCAGGGGTGAGGCTTGAGGGATCTTCACAACATTTTTATTGATTGATTGATTGATTGATTGATTTCAGAGAGGAAGGGAGAGGGAGAGAGCAATAGAAACATCAGTGATGAGAGAGAATTGATTGGCTGCCTCCTGCACGCTCCAAACTGGGGATCGAGCATGCAACCTGGGCATTTGCCCTGACTGGGAATTGAACTGTGACCTTCAGGTTCATAAGTCAGCTTTCAACCACTGAGCCACCACGGCTGGGTCACAATATTTTTACTTTCGCCTGACTCACAGGGAGGCCACACAAAAGAGTTCTCTGTGATGCTTGGAAGCTGATGAGCCATTTCATTAAACGAACGAGAGAAATCATAGTTCTATCCCTGGGGGCGTTGGAGGTGTCTGCGCCAGGGTTTTGACTCAGCAAGTTGATAATTCTGTCCCTGGGATTTAGCTCCAGTCCTGGGATTATTGAACAAATCTCCCATCATGTGTGGAGCTGTAAGTCAATTAACATAAGGTCTTTATTACATAAGGGAGATCACTGCATTACCCAGTGGTTTGAAAGTATCCAGACTCAACTTGCAAGGTGAGGAGCGCTAGGTAGTCAGCCTGTCGCCACATGTCTGTGGGTCGACTGGGTTCAAACGCCTCACCCTTATGCAGCTCTGCTCTCCCAGCTGCCAGGGAAGGGGCTCCCTTGGCGGGCTTGATGAATGTCTTCTTTTCTCTTTTTTCAGGTGTGGAGAGTTGAGTCTATTATAATCTTCAGCTCATTGCACACTATTGTCGTTGTCAGTACACGGCTCCTCAATGGCTGGGCAGTTGTTTTTGCTTTATCTCCTCATTCTTCACCCCCATTCCTCTTCCTCCAATGGTACATTGCAAATTGTGTATCGTTTGATTTGCATGTGTCTTCCCATCTTTTCATTACAACCATATTCAAGCTTAGTGAATGAATAGTACAGTGTACACTCCTATACTTACCACCTAGAATTAAACATGTCCTAACATTTTGCTGTACTTGCTTAACTCTGTATAGGTGTTTGAAAGTAAGCTGTAGACATCATGATTAATCACCTCTAAGTACTTCAGCATGCTTCTCCTAAAAAAGGACATTCTCCTACCCAAAGACACCTTCACACCTGAGGATGTTTAATAGAGATTGTGTGATTTCATCTACTATCCAGTCCATATTCAAATTTCCCTAAATACTAAAAATGTTTTTCTTCTTCTTTTTTTGAACATCAGAATTCAATAAAGGTTTACACATCGTGTCTAGTTAAATCTTTTTTTCCTAGTTAAATCTTTTTACTCTCTTCTGCTCTAGAGCAGCCCCCCTCTTTAAAAAAGAACATTGAAGCGATGTCACCGTTTGTCTTGTAGAATGTCTTCCATTCTGAATTTGTCATAATGTTTAATTACTTTTATGCTTTGTATTTCTATTAAACTGGAAATTAAATCTAAAGGCTGGATTAACGTCAGGCTTGAGTTCTGGCAAGAATACTTCATAGGTGGTTTTGTGTGCTCAGTATTGCATTCTGTCAGGAGGCTCCTAATCTCAAAAAGACCGGTTGTCTTGACTATGGATGTTAAATTTGATCACTTGGTTAAGATTGTGATCACCAGATCTTTTCATTGTAAAAGTACATTTTACCCTTTGCACATTAGCAAGAATTCTGTGGGCGACCTTTGGTGCCCTTGAGCATCCTGTCCTCCAATAACCTTTCCCTTAATAACCTTACATCCACCAGTGATTCTTTGGCTAAATTATCTTACTGGTAGTTGTAAAAGTATGATATTCCATTACTATGATCCCTTCTACATTTATTAGCTGTAACTGTTTTATAAAGCAGAGCTTTTCTTCATCAACTGGGGCTACACTCATGACTACTTCTTGATAAAAAAGTAAAGTAAGATGCTTAGTTATTTCCCCTTTCTAAAAACTAGCTCTTGGAGAAATAGGTTAGTTAACAGTTACCTCTAAAAATGGAAAATAAGTGTTTTCCTCTTTCTCTTTTTATTTTATTCTAACTTTTGAATGACTATAGCATGAATCTATAGATATTATTTATTAAAGATTTCATAGCCAATTATAGTCTTTTTTTTCCTGCTCAAATTTCTGTGTGTGTGTTTTTTTTTTGCCAGAACTGTTATTGACAGGGAGTATATCCTGGACATCACTCTGTATCACTATGTAGAGATGATCTTCATTCTTTTATATGGCTGCATTGTACTCCATTGCATGGATGCCCATAGTTAAGTCACTGAGGGCCGGCTTTGACATCCCATCCCTCCTCCCCCAGGAGTCAGTATGATTAGAGTCATTTGCTTTATTTGCACTTAAGCTCTGTGCTTCAGGTTTCTCATCTGTAAAATGGGTGAACAATGGTGCTGACTGATAGGTCCTAGTGGAGATTTATGAGTTAATATGTGTAAAGTTCTGAGTGCCTAATGTATATTAAGTATTCAGCAACTTGGCTATCCTAATAATAGCAACTATGATCATATAACATTATAACAATTACTATGACTATGATTATCCTTATGTGTTTTCATCTTCTGCTTACCCCTCACCCCTGGGCAATGAGGATGAACAGTGGTTTTGAAGGAGGGCAGTGCAGTTTAAAGGGCAGAGAACTGGGCTTTGAGCTCTGAGATCTGGATTCTAGTCCCTGATTTGCTTCTAACCCCCTGGGTAACCCTGGGTGAGCCATGAAACTCTCCTGATGTTATCCGAGTGACGGGAGTTGGAGAGAGGAGCTTAGCCCTCTCCCTGCTCTCTGGTCTGTGTGTTCTGTTGGACGACTTGTTTCTCACTGGCCAGAGGACGGGAACATCTTCTGCTCTGAAAACTGGGGCACCCTCATCTGTTATCCTAGGACTTACAAGCCCTGCTTTCTTCCACCCTGTGGCAACATCATGCACTGGGTATGAAAGCTCCCCGTGCTGTGCACCCTTACTAGCTCTTTGTATGATGAGGTGGTTTTTATAATTGTTTGTTTCTTTCAATTTAGCCATTTTAATAGGTGGAAAAGTCTCTAAGTACTGATCAAAACAATTACATTGAACAAGAAAATGCTTCTCACCAACAACATAACTTGAATAGGTCAGATGAAACCTCACAACTGCATTACACTGGTTACAACGATAAGAACATGTGTGGGCCTCCATTTGTTCTCTTGCCCAGGGCCCACAGGTGCTAGTGATGAGGGTATAACCACCACATCCCTTCCTTCTGCTCTGAAGTTGACTCCAGGAGAGGTGTGTCGCTTTGGGGTCTCTCTGAGACCCTGCCTTGTGAAGGACAGCTACCCCCTCACTCTGCAGCACCCTCTACTGGAGGTTCAGACTTCAACTTGTTCAGAATTCAACTTCTCCCTTTGCCCTCGCTCCCCCCTCCACACTAGAAGTGAAAGAAGAGTCAGCATGCTACCCTGAGAGGCTGTCATCCTCTGGTCTAGAAGGCACGACCTGTATGTGTGTAGGAAGCATTTTCTGTAGCAGACCTAGCAGGGCCACTTGATGGAATGGTGAGTGACACTGTAAAGAGTGTGGACAGTTGAGCCTTTGTTCCAAAAACTGTCCTTATGAGGAGCCTTACAGGATGTAGCAGATGGTAGCCTGCTCTCTTTATCCCACCCATCACTGGTGAGACCTTGGGTCGAGCTTCCAGTCAGCAATGAGGTCAGCTTCAGGATCCTCAACCCTGGATGCATGGCATTGGGGAAGGCTGGCCTGTGAGGGACATTGGTCGTCCTCTCCTGGTAGGGGCGGGGATGTGAGTCTGAGGATATTTATTTACTCTGCCTGACTCTAAACTCTTTAATACATTGTAAAGAATGCCAATAAGGAAAAACATACTTCCTCAATTTTAGATTCAGCAAAAAAAGGCACTTGGTAGATCAAAATGTGCCCTTCCTGACCACAAGAATGTGGCCCCACAGGAGCCGTTACGATGTGTGACCCAGCTGCAAGCTGAGGCATAATATTTCCTGAGTTGGCATTTGGGGAACCTTCAAGTATTTAAGGGCACTCATTTCTTCTCTCAGTGATTGCTTCCTCTGGGGATCATAAAAACCTTGAGAAAGTTAAGCTTCCTTTTCAGATTTTCTTTATTGAATGTAAGATCTCAACTTTTATTTCTCGTTCAATAAATCTGGGCTATCATCTTACGCCCATTATGCTGTCAAGCCAACTTTTCCTATAGGCTGCGTATGTGTCAGATATTCACAGTCAACTAGGAGTTCATTATTATATGCTAGAGGCCTGCTGCACAAAAATTTGTGCACTTGAGAGGTCCCTCAGCCCGGCCTGTGCCCTCTTGCAGTCCAGGACCCTTTGGGGGATGTCCACCTGCTAGCTTAGGCATGCTCCCTGGGGGATTGGGCCTAAGCTGTCAGTCAGACATTCCTCTGGCAGCCCAGGAGCCCTCAGGGGATGTCCAGCTGACGGCTTAGGCCTGCTCCCCGCAAGGAGTCGGACATCCTTAGCGCTGTGGAGGAGGCGGGAGAGGCTCCTGCCACTGTAGCTGCGCTGGCAGCCATCAGCCTGGCTTGTGGCTGAGTAGAGCTCCTTCCGTGGGAGCGCACTGACCACCAGGGGGCAGCTTCTACGTTGAGCGTCTGCTCCCTAGTGGTCAGTGTGTGTCATAGCGACTGGTCATTCACAATGGTTAGTGTCAATTTGCATAATACCCTTTTATTCTATAGGATTTTGTGTTCATTCAACAAACTTCATGGTTGAACCTGCAGGCTAGGGAATCAGACAATTTAAGTCCAAATCATAATTCAACTACTTAGCCAGCTTTCGTACTCTATTAAAATTTCAGTGTACTGACAACCTATTACCTTACTTACTTATCTTTGGAATTTCTTTTTTTTTTTTAAAGAGCCCTTATTCTTTTTTTAAAAAATATATATATTTTATTGATGTTTTTACAGAGAGGGAGGGAGAGGGATAGAGAGTTAGAAACATCAATGAGAGAGAAACATATATCAGCTGCCTCCTGCACACCCCCTACTGGGGATGTGCCCACAACCAAGGTACATGCCCTTGGCCGGAATTGAACCTGGGACCATTCAGTCCCCAGGACTATGCTGTATCCACTGAGCCAAACCAGTTAGGGCGGAATTTCTTGACTGTTTGTGTTATTATTTTCATGTGTACAAACAGAACTCTCAAAGGTATGTACATGTCCACAATTAGTCTCACAATAAATCTTTTGCCGCATTTTATTCTTGCAATGAAATGCTGTATAACCTTATGCAAGGCACTTATTCTCAATGACACTCTTACTTTTTAATTGAGATGTAGCAAAAATAAAGTGTATTACTGGTGAATTGTTGGATACACCCATGTAAAATTATGGTTATATTTTATTCTTGGAAAAATAATATGCACATTTAAACTTCAATTGGCTGATAGAATTTCAATTTGCAAAGCACACAAGGAAGGTTTCACATCCAGTTACATCTATGATAATTAACTATGAATAAAAGTGAATATTCAGATACTAACAGGTCCTCAGGACAAAGTTTGTATGACTGACATTGTTACACTGATTATACATGTTAGCCTACGTGACCTTGAGATCAAGTGGACTACAAATCTTGATAAAATATTTTTCTTTGTATTTGTCTACATTACACTGCTCACATATGTGATCTACAGAGTCTTAAGTACTGCTACCACGTTGTCATATCAAATGACTCAACAGCTCATCTTACATGAAAAAAATATAAAGGATTGACTTAAGCCTACCTCTCCAGACAGGCACATAATGAGTGCAACCTGGGCAATGGTGAAGATCTGTTTCACAGAATCATGTGAAATTATTCAGGCTGATCTCGCCCTTCCTTGGCCAATAGGGGAGACTGAGAAAATAAAAGTCACTTGGTTGCTAAAAATCTGTCCTGCCTTTCATCTGACTGGAATAAAAACACAGGTAGGTGGCTCAGTTGGTTAGAGCGTCATTAATAGAAAACAGTATTCTCCCAAGATCATGTTTCAAAGTTTTATAATAACTTCTTTCTTTGTATTTTGAGATTTCCTGCAAAGTACCATAATAACTCCTTTCTTTGAGTGGCGGCTGTTTCCTTACTGAGAAACTGTGCTGTATGAAATGAGGTTGGTTAAGAATAAAAGATCTTACTCTTGTCCAGAGGATCTAAGTCACTTTGAAACAGAGAAGCAATCTTGCTTTCCAACCCAGGGGCAGAGCTTGAGAGAAGAGGTGTCTGGACTCAGCTTTTCACATCCATCTTAACTTTGTAGTTTCCAAGGAAACAGGACAAACAGAGCCCTGGGTCCCCATGGCAGCCAAGACTTGATGCTGACTCCTTAGAGTCTTTCAGAATAATACTTTGATTAAATTTTACTTAACTCTATCCTTCCCCAAACCTTGCAGTGAATCTGTCTTTCCCTTTGTTTGATGATATATTTCATGGTTCTCTGGTATATACTTTCCCTCTTTGCGATGGATTAATAAATCTTTTGTTGGCCTACGCATGTGCTCCTGGAATGCTTACACTAATTAGGCCTGGACAATAGGTTTTATTATTCCTGTTTTTTAAAGATAAGGAAACTGATGCTCAAGAAGATTAAATAAAGTACACAGGCGATCATGGATAATAAGTGGTCACAGAATTGAAACCAAGATCTATAGTGTGATGAAGCCTAGTCCTTTCCCAGTATCCCATGCTGACCTTCAGCTTCCAGCTCATTATTGCTCTACTTTTGCTTAGCAACCTTACCCACTGTGAAGCCACACAATCCACTGAGACCACTTTTCCTCATCACCACTGGTGTCCACTTCTGACACCTGCTTCTGTTCCTCCAAGTGTGGCTTCTGGTTCATAGTGTTCTTTGCCAGGAACCTGAATGAGCCATCCATCTCTTAGTAAATAGGTAGGCGAGGGATACCCTGGCCCTCATGGATAAGAACTTATCTATCCTATATAATAAAAGAGAAACATGTAAATTGACTGGCCCTTTGCTATGCTCACCAGCCAATCAGGAGTGAGTATGCAAATTAACCTGACAAATATGGCGGTTAATTTGCATACACAGGTGCTGGGCAGAGAGCAGAGTGGGAGAGCCGGCAGCTTGGGGAGACGTGGCTCCCTTGGTCGCCCCCACAAGCCACCAGGCGGAGAGCAGAGCAGGAGAGCCGGCAGAGAGTGGAGCACCTTGGGGAACTTGGCTCACCAAGCCGCCAGACAGAGAGCAGAGAGGGAGAGCTGGCGGCTTGGAGGACTTGGCAGGGTGGGAGGCCGTGGGACAAGGACAGAGCAGGAAGGGAAAACCAAGAGCATGGGAGCACCAGGAATTCTGGGAATAGTAGTTATGGTGGCAGCCCCAGGACCTGAAGCAGAAGCCCAGAGCATGGGGAGCACCAGGAATGCTGAGAATCGTAGTTCTGGTGGCAGATGGATCTCCTAGACACTAGAGCAAAGTAAGCCTGGAGCAAGTTACTGCTTGGTGGGGGATGGAGGGAAAGTAAAGGTGAGAGACATAAGTAAAATCAGAGTGTCTAGGAAAAATTAAAGGGAAGATATCCTAAAACTTCCAGGAAATCTCCACCAATGAAGCAAAGAAAAAAAAACACCTCTATTATTCTGTGAGAAACAAACCAAACTGGGTTGGGGGTCTCAGACAATTCGCTCATGTGATTGCAAAGACAGACAGAAACTCCCAGATTGGAGAGGGCTCCCCTGAAGGCTCCCAGATTGGAGAGGGTGCAGGTCAGGCTGAGGGATCCACCCCAAGTGCACGAATCTTCATGCACCAGGCCCCTAGTATATATATAAAAGCCTAAGTGACTATCTGACCATTTGATCGGTAGCTATGACATGCAATGACCAGCAGTGAGCAGATGCTCTGACCAGTAGAGGAGGGAGCCCAATTCCTCATGGAGTCGGCCATGGGTTAGGTTGCTGCTGGGGTACTGTTGGCCCCGAATCTGCTTCACCTGCACCCCCGACCCAGAGATCAGTTTCAGCCCAATCCCCGCAGGCCAGGTTGAGGGACCCCACCGGTGCACGAATCCATGCACTGGGTCTCTAGTTACTAATAACAGGCTGTCTTCTTCCAATAGAACATACATGGGGCAAAATGAATCTTGTGCTACTAGTAGATTATAAAACTCTCTGAAGTTAAACTATATTGTCCTTAGATCATCTTTATGGTATTGAAATAAACTGACAAACATCTGGAAAAAAGAAAGTGAAATTCTTACCTCACCAGAGAGCAAAATAATTTGCAGATGAATCAACGATTTAACTGTAAAGAAAAAAAATCATAAAGTACCATAAAAAGTAAGATATATTTTTTCTTATCTCACAATAGGAAAGACTTTTCTGGGTATAGTACAAGACCCAGAAGCCATATAAAATAAAGTTGATTCTATAAATTAAAAAAATCCACATGGCAAGAAAAATAATAAAATGAAATGACAAACTACAAACTAGGAAAATATTTCAATTCATATAATAGAAAAAGGATATATATATTATAATTTATATATAATTCATAATTTTAAAACATTTGCTAAGTCAATAGGTAAATGGTCAATAACCTAATAACAGAACAGGCAAAGGATAGAAACAGACAATTGGAAAGATGTTCAAATTCAGTCAATTAGGAAAATGCATATTGGAGCTACAATGAATACACAGTACTTTGTATTAGACACCATGCTTTACATATATTATATGTAAACACACATATATATTAAAGAAATAAGTGCAAAATATTCGCTGGAGCTTGGCACATGACAAGCACTGGGTAACTTTTGGCTAAATAAGTAAATAAGTAGCAAAGATTGGAAACAACCTATAAGCCCCAACTAGGAGACTGATTAAATAAAATGTAGTACAGTTAAAAGAATAATGCATTGAGGATACTGGTGAAATGATCCCCAAGGTGAATAACTAAGTGAGAAAAGAGAGATGCAGAAAAGTATGCAAAGCATGCATATCAACCGCAGAAAATAAGGGACAATTTTGTCAGTGCGTGGCCTGTCTCTGGAGGACCATCCCCAGAGAGAAGGCTCGGTGGCTGGGTGAGGAAGAACACAGAATATGTTTCATTGTGTCCCACACGCCTCATTTTGGGGGTTTGTTTTATGTGTGCATCTGTCACCTATTTAAATGAATGAAAAACAATTAAAAGTGAAATAGTGATAATTTAAAAAACTAAAATAAAACCGTCTATGAGCAACAGTATATAAAAATAGAGTGTCACAGAATGAGCTGTTACTTACTGACTGCATTTAAAAGAATGGTGGTTTCATAGGCACAAAAACAGACATGGTCCAGGGATGTTAACATTAGCGTGGAGGCCAGATAGTCTGGCTCCATCTCTTGCTTTTGACTCTGCCTGCTAGTGCCTGGGGCAGGTGAATTAAGCCATCACGTCTGGATAATGGGACTTGAGGATCGGCTCCCCTCTGCGTGTGAACATGGCTTACTTGATGCTAGTGAGCCGCTGTGAAGGTGTAGTGTTCCGGGGGGCAAGGCAGAGCCTGCTCAGACCTGTGTGCTGTCATGGCAACTGAGACTCCGGAGCCAAAACTTTGAGGAGACTCCCAATCGCTATTTACTGAGACAAATTATTTTTAAAGTGCCAGTGCTTCCAAATGTTTCTTAAATGTGTGTGCCCAGAGAATCAGCTCGTTTTAGATGAGTTTTCTGATTCCCGTGTCACTTTTCTACAACACTGCCAGTGGCCCAGAGAGTAAATTTTGAATGTAATGGTTTCAGAAAAATGTTTTTTTAAATTTATTTATTGATTAAGGTATTATATATTTGTCCTTATCCCCTCATTATCCTCCCAACCCTCTCCCCCACTCATGCCCTCACCCCCCTGTTGTCTGTGTCCATTGGTTAGGCTTATATGCATGCATACAAGCCCTTTGGTTGATCTCTCCCCCTTACCCTACCTTCCCTCTGAGGTTTGACAGTCTGATCTATGTTTCTCTGACTCTGGATCTGTTTTTGTTCATCAGTTTATGTTGTTCATTATATTCCATAAATGAGTGAGATCATGTGATATTTATCTTTCTCTGACTGGCTTATTTCACTTAGCATAATGCTCTCCAGTTCCATCCATGCTGTTGCAAATGGTAAGAACTCCTTCTTTTTTATAGCAGCATAGTATTCCATTGTGTAGATGTACCACAGTTTTTTAATCCACTCATCTGCTGATGAGCACTTAGGCTGTTTCTAAATCTTAGCTATGGTGAATTGTGCTGCTATGAACATAGGGGTGCATATATCCTTTCTGATTGGTGGTTCTAGTTTCATGGGATATATTCCTTAAAGTGGGATCACTGGGTCAAATGGGAGTTCCATTTTTAATTTTTTGAGGAAACTCCATACTGTTCTCCACAGTGGTTGCATCAGTCTGCATTCCCACCAGCAGTGCACGAGGGTTCCTTTTTCTCTGCATCCTCACCAGCACTTGTTGTTTATTGATTTGTTGATGACAGCTATTCTGACAGGTGTGAGATGGTATCACATTGTCGTTTTGATTTGCATCTCTCGGATGATTAGTGACTTTGAGCATGTTTTCATATGTCTTTTGGCCTTTCTTCTGTCTTCTTTCGAAAAGTATTTAGGTCCGTTGCCCATTTTTTGATTAGGTGGTTTATCTTTCTTTTGAGTTCCCTGTAAATGTTGGAGATTAAACCCTTATTGGTGATAACATTGGCAAATATGTTCTCCCATGCAGTGGGCTTTCTTGTTGTTTTGTTGATGGTTTCCTTTGCTGTGCAGAAGCTTTTTATTTTCATGTAGTCCCATTTGTTTATTTTGTCTTTAGTTTCCATTGCCCTAGGAGTGGTATCGGGGAAGAAATTGCTTCGGCATATGTCTGAGATTTTGCTGCCTGTGGATTCCTCTAGTATTTTTATGTTTTCCCGTCTTATGTTTAAGACCTTTATCCATTTTGAGTTTATTTTTGTGTATGGTGTGAGTTGGTGGTCTAGTTTCATTTTTTTGCATGTATCTGTCCAATTTTCCCAACACCACTTATTGAAGAGACTGTTTTGACTCCATTGTATGTTTATGCCTCCTTTGTCAAATATTAATTGAGCATAGTGGTTTGGGTTGATTTCTGGGTTCTCTATTCTATTCCATTGATCTATATGTCTGTTCTTGTGCCAGTACCAGGCTGTTTTGAGAACGGTGGCTTTGTAATACAGCTTGATATCTGGTATTGAGATCCCACCTACTTTGTTCTTCTTTCTCAGAATTGCTGCAGCTATTTGGGGTCTTTTTTTATTCCAGATGAATTTTTGGAAAGTTCGTTCTGGGACTGTGAAATATGCTGTTGGTATTTTAATGGGGAGTGCATTGAATCTATAGATTGCTTTGGGTAGTATGGACATTTTAATGATGTTGATTCTACCAATCCATGAACATGGTATGTTCTTCCATATGTTTATGTCTTCCTCTATCTCTTTTTTCAGTGTCCTACAGTTTTCCGCATATAGGTTTTTTACCTCCTTAGTTAAGTTTATTCCTAGGTATCTTAATATTTTTGGTGCAATGCTAAATGGGATTGCTTTTTTAGTCTCTCTTTCTGTAAATTCACTATTGGTGTATAGAAATGCCATAGATTTCTTGGCGTTAATTTTGTATCCTGCTACATTGCTGAATTCATTTATTAAGTCTAATAATTTTTTGATGGAGTTTTTAGGGTTTTCTATGTACAGTATCATGTCATCTGCAAATAAGGACAGTTTTATTTCTTCTTTTCCAATTTGGATGCCTTTTATTTCTTCTTCTTGTCTGATCGCAATGGCTAGTACTTCCAGTACTATGTCGAACAGAAGTGGTGAGAGTAGGCATCCCTGTCTTGTTCCTGTTAGAAAAATGGTTTCTTGTCAGAGAAGAGGGGTAAGGCTTAAGATATGATCAGAGTGTACAATTCAATAAAGAAGTGACAAACCATTTAGAAAATTACAGTGAGTTAGAAGCTAGTGTTAGCTTTTCAACTATATATTAAATTAGTCTATAAAAATATAACATTCACAGAGAGAAATGTAGAGTCTAAGAAAAGAAGACCAATGGACAATTCTCCATGAGTCTCTGACACTCCTGCACATCTTGCAAGCAATGCATGGCTACCCGTTTTTCTGGAGTTTCTTTTCAAGGATTTTGTATAGTTAACATCCTTGGAAAAGTAGAGCTAGAGCAGGGGTGGGCAAACTTTTTGACTCGAGGGCCACAATGGGTTCTTAAACTGGACCGGAGGGCTGGAACAAAAGCATGGATGGAGTGTTTGTGTGAACTAATATAAATTCAAAGTAAACATCATTACATAAAAGGGTACGGTCTTTTTTTTTTTTTTTTTTAGTTTTATTCATTTCAAACGGGCCGGATCCGGCCCGCGGGCCGTAGTTTGCCCACGGCTGAGGTAGAGTCTTCTTTCAGAGCAAATGGCAGGTTTGCTGACTGTACCTTATCAAAGTTATAAGTTCTTTAAGTTCCAAGTTCCTCTCCTGGAATTCAGTAACTACATATACAGGCATCATCTAGTCCTTTTCACGTCACTTATGGTATTTGAGGCTTGGTGAACTTGTGCAAAAATACTCATACTCTGGCCACTGCTATTGCTGTGATAGACATTCCTTAGTCTCCTATCTCCTACCAGCGTACATGAAAGTGTGGCTGGTGACTTCTTAGTTTGCAAGTGAAGTAAAATCTCAAACTCCTCACAGTTCTTGAGAGAGAAGCATTCTGTAGATCACTGCAACACAAACCACTTATGAAAGCCATACACATAATTTAAAAAATTTCAGAAGCCATATTTAAAAGCTGAAAAAAACACGCAGGTAAATTAATTTTAACAATATATTTTATTCAACCCAATATATTTAAAATATCTCAATGTGTAATCAATATAAAAATTATTAATGTGCTATTTTACAGTCTTTGGTATGAAGTCTTCAACATCTGGGGTGCATTTTCACATTTAGAGCACATCTCAGTGCAAACGAGTGACATCTCAAGGGCTCAGTAGCCGCTGAGTGGGTGCCAATTTGGACAGTGCCACTCTGGACTGTGAAATACGGTAAAATGAAAAATAAAAAATTTCAAGCCTGAAATAGATTTTCCTTTAAAAATTAATGAAATCCAGAATGTCAGTGATATCGCTCATTGGACCTGCCACTCTGGATTCGCTGAGTCCTGTCCTGCATGTTCTAAAATTGAAGGCTGACGGGCCTGCCAGGAAATGCTTCATGTGTTATTTAATCCTCATGTGCCTTTGAGGTACATGAGGGATTATTGGTCTGCAGCTGCCTGTCATAACACAGGAATGTAGGATAAAAGTTATCATAGACAAATTTGATTCCAGTCCATGCCTTGTCCTCATGTTCCCAGAAACTGACATTTAAATGTGCCTTAACTTTCCCTTCTCGTTTTCTCCTTTGGGGGGTTTACTGTCCCAGCTAGAGGGGGGTAGATATCTAACCTCAGCTCATATTATATTAATGTTTGAGTAAGAGCTGGATACTCATTCAATTTTTATGAAGGGAAAATGGAGTGACTTCAGCCAGGCATCCTCTGCCTCAGTTTGCTCATTGCGCTACCTAGATCCTGGGGTTACCATGAGGTCACATGGGATACTAGCAGCAATGGTCCGTTGACAAAGGGAGAGTGTGCTTGAGATGTAAGATGCAATGATAATGAATGGAAGTTTCGGTCCTTACACAGTTTTTTTCTAAACAGCATTCTTGGGAATTCTGCATGGGTTTGATTATGGTAAAATAAATAATTGCCAAAACTTTCTGTCATGTGGGGTTGAGGAAATGTAATCCACATTTCCATAATATTCAATGTTTAAAAACAAGAAATATGAGTTTACAGGAATCATGTACCCTGCTCCTCATTATCCTCGTCTCCTCCATAGATGGCAAAATGTAGACATTGAAGAAAATGTTTTAAATCCTCTAACCTCACAAAATCCAGTGCTCAAGGAAAAGATCTTGAATAAAAATATTACAAGATTTCATCTAAAATATATACAACAGAATCATTTTTGAGGCAAGGTTCTCAGAGGGAAAAGACCCGTCAATTTACTAACCCAATCGATCAATCAATCATCCAATCTTTCCGTAAGGGTCTTATAACTTAGGGACTGGATGAGTTAAATAATGATATAAAATGGCTAAACATGGTCAGATACCCTGGAGAATAAACATCAGCTCTCAGAACCTAGACCAGTGATGGCGAACCTTTTGAGCTCGGCGTGTCAGCATTTTGAAAAACCCTAACTTAACTCTGGTGCCATGTCACATATAGAAATTTTTTGATATTTGCAACCATAGTAAAACAAAGACTTATATTTTTGATATTTATTTTATATATTTAAATGCCATTTAACAAAGAAAAAATCAACCAAAAATATGAGTTCACGTGTCACCTCTGACACGCGTATCATAGGTTCGCCATCACTGACCTAGACCATGGACACCGCACGACCTCCCTTGCATCTGTGGAAGAGACAACCCTGGGCTCATCTGAGCGAGGGGCCGGGCGGAGGGGGGAAGATCACTGGTGGCTTACTGTTGCCCTTGTTCTGTTCTGTCACAGGAAACTGGCATGTGGTCTAAGACCCTCACATACGGTCTGCGCTCCCTCATACGTCAGTGTCAGAATTACTACCAAGTCACCTCAGTGACATTCGTATGTACCCTTCTCTTTTGTCCAGCACCCCTGCTTCCCAGCCCTTTCCCGGGATTCCTCCTGTTTCTTCTACTGCTGTATGTCTCAGAAGCATCACACTTCGGGTTGCATACCTAGGTTTTGGCCAAATCCTTCCCTGGTTTTGGACCCGCATACCATCCGTCTGGGTACTGGCCCCTTTCTGACTCGGCCTGCTCTACTTACAGTCTGGCTTCAGTCGCTGCATCTTCGGGTAAGAGGCACCTCACCCTGCATCACCACGCAGTTGGATGCGCTTTCAGGGGGCCATGAACTTTGCTGGCAGCCATTCTTTCCCTACGTTAGTGTTGGAGTCTAAGATGCCACCTTGCTGTGCAACCTGGACAATTACTTATATCTAAGCTTGGTTCTTCATCTGTCAGTTGGGGATGATAACAATCAGTGCTTAGCTCTACGTTTCTTCCGAAGATAAAGGATGTGTGAGGGCCAGTGTGCAGGAGCCAGGCATCCGCTGACACATGAGCGTGGCATGTTTGAGGGACAATGAGCTGAGTGTTCTAAACTCAAATGACTTCTGTTTGCCTGAATTGTATGTACTTTTTAAACACAGATATAAATCTTGTAACGTCTGCTGCATTACATTACAGAATCCTCGACACAATGCGCTCTACCATTTGTACTCCTTGCGGTAGTGCCTTGACCATTACAGTCTAGCATTTCTTGGCTTGGGTGGAACAGAGAGCTCTTGTTAGAGTTTTAGCACATGAACTTCCCAAAGGAGGGCTCCCAGTATTGGGAATCCATTATTTGACCAGGAAACCCATATAATGAAAGTGAATTGTAGGAAAACACCATCCCTGGTGAGATAGAACTGCCTGGGAGCATGGAGGCTAGTGGTCGAACATTTGACAGATCTGGGGCTGTACCTGCTGTCGGCTGTGAGGTTGTGAACAAACTGTTTAGCTTCTCAGCTTCAGGTCTCTTGTCTGTCTGCTGGGGCTAATCATAATATCTACCCACAGCGTCGGTAGGAGGATGCCTTAGAGCAGTGATGGCGAACCTATGACATGCGTGTCAGAGGTGACACGTGAACTCATTTTTTTGGTTGATTTTTCTTTGTTAAATGGCATTTAAATATATAAAATAAATATCAAAAATATAAGTCTTTGCTTTACTATGGTTGCAAATATCAAAACATTTCTATATGTGACACAGCACCAGAGTTAAGTTAGGGTTTTTCAAAATGCTGACACGCCGAGCTCAAAAGGTTCGCCATCACTGCCTTAGAGAATCCGTGATACTTGGTTATCTGTGTCTGGCGTGGGCTGAACGCACACTGTGATGGTTTTAATCTTTTCTTCAAACATCTTCTGAACTTGTTCTCAATCCAGGATGATCCCATTAAAATGTCCATCAGCTCACGTCACTCTGCTGCTCAGAACCCTCCAACCATCCCTCCCATTCAGGGTGGAATCAGGGTCCTTGCAGAGGCTACCAGGTGCCCCACTTCCTTCCGCAGCTCTGGCTCCCTTTCCCTTTGCGTTTAAAACCTCTTTAAAAAACACTCTGAAATCACTTACTTGGTGTGCTTACTGTTTATGATCTGTCTCTCCCTACTAAACTGTAAGGGCCACGAGGGAGGTCTGTTCCGCTAGGTGGATGTCTTAGAAGAGTGCCTGGCCATAGTAGACGCCATTTGTTGAATGAATGAATAATGAATGAATGAATTTTCCGTAACCAAGGTGATCTCTACTTTTCCCATGTTCCCATATCATTTTGATGGCTATTCTCTTATGCGTCTTCATATTGCCTAAATGAGACTTCACTATTTGGGGATTTGTCTTGGTCCCTTAACCAGAGTGCAAGCTCCCTGAGGGGGAGTGGTGTCTTCTCCATTCTGTTACCCCAAAGCCTAGCATGCTGTCAGCATTAGTGCTTTTACCGGGAGTGGGGGGACTGAATTCTGAACCATCTTCTCTGTCTTCACTCCACTCCTCTCTCAGACCCTCTCATCGCTCCGATTAAACTGTTTACCAAACATTAACTTGTTAAAGCTTTGACCTTTAATTTTCAAAATCAAATGAATTTGATAAATGCCACCTAATAAAATTGATTCATAAGTGGTCAAATTTTAGTTTTGAACACAGTACTCATATTTTTCCATCAGGAGAAGCAAACACTCATGCTGTGATCACCTTCTTTAATGGCTGGTCAGTGGCAGAGTGACAGCCTCCCAGGCCCACGGCACCATGAATTTGGTGGCAGAAGCTGCTCAGCAGTGAACCCCCTCGCTGCCTGTCCCCCTTCCCTCCGGTGGCTGCCTTGCCCAGTGGAGGAAACCTGGTACTTCATGCTCCCTCGTCACCTACGCCTCCCCAGTTACTCTGATCATAACACAGTCTGGCTTCTGGGAAGAATCAAAAGAAGCGAAGAGAGCCACTTTAGAGACAGACAAAAGTACAATTATTTCCCTCTCTCTCCTTTTTATTATACAGGGAATTACAAAAATGTGCTTAAATGGACATTTCTGTATTTGACTTGAATGCTAAACTTTACCAGCTTTTAGCCTAACTTGCGGTCCTGGTAACTGATGTCTATTAAAATTGAGGTTTGGGAACATTGCTTTGGCTTGTGTAAATCTAAAAAAGACATTCCTGACCGGCCGGTGCTGCTCAGTGGTAAAGCGTCCATCTATGAACCAGGAGTTCACAGCTCAATTCCCCGTCAGGGCACATGCCCGGGTTTCGGGCTTGATTCCCAGTGTGGGCCATGCAGGAAGCAGTCGATCAATGATTCTCTCTCATCATTGCTGTTTCTATCTCTCTCTCCCTCTCCCTCCCTCTCTGAATTCAATAAAAATATATTTTAAAAAGTCATTCCTACACTGGGTTAGGGCGAGCTCCCCACACAGATAGTACAAGTGAGCCCCCAATCAGCATCTGCGACCTTGAAGAAAGGGAAAGAGGCCACCTTGCACCTCCGACCTGGGCACAATGAGGAACCCTCAGGTTCAATGTCATCGCTGCAACCGCTGGGGCCTCCCGAAAGGTGAAGGCACCGGCAGCATTTATTCAGCTGTTTCAGCCCTCGGTTTCTTGACCTTGAAGGCCTGTCCCTTTCATTTGATGTTTCTTTTCAAAACTCTTGGGTTCTCCTGAGGACCCCAAACCACACAGGGAGGTCTGCATGCTTTCCTTTGCCCCTGAGGGGTACACTGCTCCCCCTGTGATGTGCTCAGGGGCTCACCCTTGGAGCAGCATCCCTTTCCCAGGCTGCAGGGCACCTGGGTGACCAGGGGGATGCAGGCTTCAAAGGCCCGGATGAGCCCCTGTGGCAGGTCAGCCCCCGGAAGCGCCTGTGATGTGAACGGACACCTGGACAAACACAAGCCTGCAGCATGGCTCTTTATTCCAGCTACACTGTTCCCTGAGCAAACCTCAGAGTACCTTCTCAGGCCTCACCACATAAAGAGGCCTTTGTGCTGTCGGGGGCCAGGGAAGGCGGGTCTTTCATCTGCAGACACTCAGCCAGCCGGGGCATCTGGGCCCTGCTCTGTCCAGCAGGGGTTGGCACCGCAGTGGTCCCTTCATTTCTTGCCCTCACTGCCCATCATGGGAGATTCCCAGGCGTCCCTTCCAGCCTGCTGTGTGCCCAGGCAGAGTGGGCTCTGGGGGCCGAAGGAAACCCCTCAGCAAAGGTGAGCTGCACTCAGATCTCAGACTGGGGGCATCTGCAACGCTATTCCACCGGCTCGGGTTCCATTCCCTCCATTTCCTCCATGGGACCAGCTGTCTGTGGACGCTGAGGCTCACGGCCCCTTCAGCCCTGAGGAATAGTAGCGCGTTCCCGACACTGAGCCGGCAGGTGTAACCGCCTGTTACATCGGCCGTGTGGCCAATGTAGACGTCATTTCAGCACACACGCTGGTGCATTTGGTTGCCTGCGATGCTCTTGGCCTTCATTTCTTAACGTCCGGATCTTTGTCTTCCTACCCACAGGATTGAGGAGACAGTGCTTGTGCTTCAAATGCGAAGGGTTGGGTAGTTTAAAGAACAGTAGCATCATGAGCCATGATCCATGAGCGGAGGAGCAGAGAGGCGAAATGAATTGTCCGAAGTCACACAGCGGGTTAGAGGCGGGAAGAGATGCGGGCCTCCTGACCCCTGGACCGATGCCGCCGCGCTGCTGCTCACACTGACTAGTCCCGGGGCTCAGGAGCACGGGCCCTGGAGGTACAACTTGTTAGAGCCCTGGACCGCACAGGATGGGAATGGAGGATTTACGTGGTGGAGAGAGAAGGAGGGGCCAGCCAGGAGGTGGGGGTCAGCAGTTATTGGAGACCTACTATGTGCCAGACACCATGCCCTGGGGTCTCGTTACTCTGTACAACATGAGTAATGCAGCCAAATACATAATGACAAACTTTACCCAAAAAAGGTAATTTCCTTTATAACCAACCTCATCTTGTCTGGAACTTCAGTCCCACTCGGTAGCAGGGAATTAAAAGCAAAAAGGCACACAAAATGCAACCTATAGTTGTCAGTACAAAGCAGCCGAGTTGCCTAGGAACTGACTCACAAGGCCACCGGTTTTATTTTGTCAACAACCCAGGACGAGTTACTGACATTTCCCATGTCCATGAAGAAACCCTTGCTGGCCTCTGGGCTGGCTGTTCAGGAAATGAACTCAGGGGGAGACTCAGGGTTGGGGGGTTGGGGAACAGGGTGAGAGGTAGCAAGAGGAGGTGGGGAGAATGCTCAAACGTGAGGCACTTCCAAGATGGACAGGCATGGCCAGGCTGTTCCGCTACTCAGCATGTGGGCCCTGGGAGTGTGGGAGGGGACCTGTGATGAGGATGAAGTCCAAAGGCAAGAGGCAGACAGCTTCCTGTGCAGTGGCCGCAGGGAGGGTGACGCCGGTCCCAGGTGGCGTTGTCCCCCAGTGTCAGGGCCAGGGGTACATTTCAGGCCCGTGCAGCCCCTCGGAGCTGGGATTTCCTTTGGTTCCCTGTTTCTGTTCCCATTTAAGAGGCCACTGTTAAGCTCTAGTCACCCTCAATGGCTCATTTAGTTCAGGGGGTGGAGGGTTGTGTTTTTAGAAGGTTTTTTCTTCTAAATTCTTTTTTCCCCTCTTCTCCCTTTTTGAAAAAAGGGTCATAAAGAGCTTTAAGATGCCACGCATGAAAAGCGCTGGATGAGTGCGGCTTGTACTGGATTGTAAAATACCGTATTGTTCTGACTTTAAGTCCTCGTGTGAGACTGGAATCGGCAATTTCCTCGTCCTGAGGCCGAAGCTGAATAGCAACAGACTGCAGGCTGGCCTGGGACAGTGCCCCGCAGGAGGGCAAACCCGAGGTCTCTCCGAGGAACTCTGCTGTGGGGCCAGACTTACTTTCCCTCACTCGTGCATTTTTACGAGGAACCCTATCTCTGCACGCCATGGGGCTGCAGTGGCTGTGTCTAGGGTGACAGAGTTTAACTCACAGGCAGGGCCTCCTCTCAAGCCCCGGATCAGAGGGAGAGCCCTCGCTCTCTGGGTGATGTAGACTGGTTCGGCTCCGAAGCGCCCGTTTTCCTCCTGTGACATCCAGGTTAAGAGGCGGCCCAGTTCCCTGCCAGCAGGACCGAGTGTCCCTCACATCTGCCACGTTTACCTTGGCCTCCTTGTCCCTGCCGGGGTTGGTCCCTGGCCTGGAGAGTTCCACACGCCTCTTCTGCTCTGGCTGGATGGTGCCTGTGCTTTCGAGCCACCCTCCTTCTGGAAACGATTTCCCACTCGACTGGGCTCCCCATTCTCTGCTCTCCCTGGTAATCACTGTCATGGTCTCACTTCTGACCCCTTTCTGGCTCCAGTTGGTGCCCAGGTTAGGTTGTGAAGCCCCTTGAAGGCCATGTCTTTTCCACGGTGTGCTTCTGTCATATGTGCAGTGTGGAGCAAGAACTTAATGAAGTCCCCTTGTTTGCTTTATGATTGATTGATTAATTGATTGATAGTTGCCCAGATCCTACCTGTTCAGATGCTGAGACAGCGTTTTATCCAAGTGGCTCCAAATGTCGGCGGAGGTGTCCCTCTGGTACTTGTGGCCACACGTGCTGTTTCATCACCCATTTCATCTTTGGAGCAAGATTCAGCCCCTGTTTCAGTTTTTAGAAAAAATCCACTCACACTGAATGTTTTGTGAGTCTCAGTAAACTTTTACTAAACATTTGGGGGTGCTAGGAGAACACATTGGCAGAGTGCACCCCCTCGCTGCCTCCTATTCATTACATAGAGGGCCCGCAGGTCCTGGTGCCTGAGTCTGTGCGCTGGCAGCAACCTGAACGTTTACTGAGACTCCACTCTGAAGAATCTAGTAGGACAAGAAAAACTAAAATTTACTGGGAAAATGGAAGAGGCATACGGGTAACTCCTAAATGGCATTCGGGGGTTTCTCCTGCTCTACGTCCCGTTAGAAGCAGCAAGCATCTCTCCTCCATCCCTCGTATAGCAGCTTGTCGAGCATCTTCTGTGACCTCACACCTGTTTACCTTAAGTGACTTAGCAATACCATGCTTTCTCTAAGAATAATTCCAGGAAATTCTCTGTATTCTACTGACTCTCTTTATGCTCATAGCATCTTGAATTTGCCATCTCTGGGTCCAGTTATTAAAAGTATTTATCAAAGAATGCAGCCACTAACTCAGGGTCAAAAAGTCTCCAGATACTTCAAAACCTCCTGTCCCTTGGCGCTGTGGCTCACAAGGAGTGAGGCCTGTGCCCCAGAAAACACAGCCGAAAGGACCACCTGAAGGTCTGGGCATCAAAAAGTAAACAGATCTCCCGTACACAGAGCTCCCGCCCCTCCCCATCAGGAGCCATTCAGAGGGTGTCCCTGTGTCTCTGGCCGGGGGCTTCTGTCCCAACTTCCAGCATCTGCTTGACTCAGTTCCTTTCCACCGACGGTTCCTGCCTCATGGAAATAGCAGTTTGAAAGTCATGTAATTTCAGAACAGAAGAGGTTTCACATTAAGGAAAAAATAGAAACGATGCTGGGCCATTGCTGTTGAAACTCTAACACAGTTTTACACTTGTTCTTGCAAGAACCCTCCCCTCACTCCCGCCCCCAGGCTCCGGCTCTTGTTGAGCCTTTTGTGCGGCTCCTTTGGTTTTTCTGCTCCTCAGATGTGTGCACAGTTTAAATGACATTCCTTCCTGAATCTGGCCCTTCATTTCCCCAGCTTCTGTGCTTGGGGGCTCTCCAGCTCCCATCCCTTTTCTCTCTCGCTAATGTTCTCCTCTCCATCTTTTGTTGACCTGCCAATTTATTTAGCACTAGCCTCCCCCTTCCTCTCCTCACTGTTTTCCATTCCTCACAGTCCTCTCCACTGACAAACACTCCCCTAATAGCGTGTGTGTGTGTGTGTGTGTGTGTGTGTGTGTGTGTGTGTGTGTGTTTGGGGTCTAGGAGCATAACATCTATTTTTGTCCTCATATGCCTGATGGGATGGGAAAAGTGTATCTTCCTCCCCTACCAACTCTCCTAAATGTCCAGGGTGGCCAGCCTGGACCCAGGATCAAGTTTAAGCACAGGCTAAGGGCTGTGTGCTGTGCAGGGCGCTGGGGAGGTCATGGTGGCAGTCACGCTTGGTAGCCTGCTCACCACCCTTTCTCTCTCTCTCCTTCCTAACTCCGTCCTAACTGAACCCTGACTTTGTGTGGGCAGCACGTCCAGCTCAGCCATGTGCCCTAGAGAAGGGGTCTCTCCCCATTTGCTAGTTGTGCGTCACGACTGGTCTGACTATTATTGGTGGGAGTCCTCTGTGTCTCCCCTGTTCCTGGTGGAAGTGGGCTTTTGGGGTGGCACAGGAATAAGAATTTCCTGAGGCCCCCACAGGAGAATGAGGCACCGTGGGAAGCTTCATTTCTGTGGAATTAAACCATTGAGTGTCCAAGGTCCCATTTCCCTTTGTTTAGCCATGGAAAAAGTCTCATTTTGTCTTCTACAGAGCTAGGATCAAAGCCACTGCCCAGAGATTCTGCTCCATATTGGAGCAGAGTTTAGCCCAGCCTCTGGCTCGCTTAGCTTGTGTTCGCAGCTGCAGTCCATTGTATGTAGGGTCTGCAGGGTCATGGACCCTGTGGCTTCTAGGACCACACGGCAGGCTAGCACAGGTCGCTAAGCAAGCAAGAAACAGGAGCACAAGCGGAAGAGAGAGAGAGAATTCTCTGTTTCTGGGGATTTTAACTCAGAGCATAACCAATGAAGCCTTCAGGATTTCATGCGCTTGCAGTGGCTCTGTCCCCCTAGCCAATGATCTTTGTTTCCAGGTGAGACTGACAGGCAAGCACCTTCCCTGTATCACTCTGACTTCAGTGATCAGTAGGGAATGGACCTGAGGAGTGTGAAACTGCAGCTTTCTAGTGAAGCTTCCCAGATGACTACCCTATATAATAAAAGGGTAATATGCAAATCGACCAAACGGTGGAACGACTGGTCGCTATTACGCGCACTGACCACCAGAGGGCAGATGCTCAACACAGGAGCTGCCCTCTGGTGGTCAGTGTGTTCCCACAGGGGGAGTGCCGCTCATCCAGAAGCCCTGAGCCTCTCCTGTCTCTGCAGCAGCGCTAAGGATGTCTGTGGGCCTTAGCCATCAGTTGGCCATCCCCCAAGGGCTCCCGGACTGCGAGGCGGTGCAGGCTGGGCTGAGGGACCTCCCCCCTCCCTGTCCCCAGTGCAGGAATTTCGTGCACTGGGCGTCTAGTATGCTTATAATGTCTGGCCTCCCCTTTGGTCCTTTCCTATCATTAATACTAGCTAGCTAGTTACGACGGTAAAATAACTTGAGTCCCATTCCCCTTGTCAGTGACTGGTTTAGGCATGGGCATGTAAAACAAATCTATCCAATGGGAATGAAGCATAAGGGCGGGCATCTGGGGAAAGTTACGCTCTATCTTTAAAAGATACACTGGGAAATAAAAGTCCTTCTTAATGCCCCTGTATGTTGTCTGGAGGCTCTGATGTTATGAGCCATCTGAAAAATATGACAGGACAAGCCCCAAGAAAAAGGAGTTCTACTAAGCAAAGGAGAAAAGAAATATAAAAACGAGTTGATGAAAAAGGGTCCACATACTAAACCTGACAAGCTGTGGAGAGGTCTGCATGGCAGGACCTACAAACTCAGAAACTGAAAGTAACCACATAGGATGGTCTGAACATGCCTAACTAAAAGGGAGTCGTGGCCTGGCTGGCGTGGCTCAGTGGTTGAGTGTCGACCTATGATGCAGGAAGTCATGGTTCGAATCCCAGTCAGGGCACCTGACCATGTTGTGGGCTTGATCCCCAGTGTGGGGCGCGCAGGAGGCAGCCAATCAATGATTCTCTCTAATCATTGATGTTTCTATCTCCCTCTCCCTCTCCCTCTTCCTCTCCTTTCCTCTCTGAAATCAATAAAAATACATTACCAAAAAAATTTTTTTTAAATGTATTAAAAAAAATAAAAGGGAGTCATAGCGGGTAGTCACATTCTAGGCCTGTAGCTTCCTTGACAAAAGTCAGCCTTGACCCTAACTGAGCCTGTCTGTTGTCTTTGTGCATCTGAGATAACATGCCCTTGAAATGTGAGAGCAGTCTTCTCTCCCAGTCCCATCAGGGCACAACCTCAGCACCAGAGCAGGGTCCCCAGAACTCCTCATGGTTATCTCATTTCCCGAATACCATCTCCATGTGCTGTGAAGGTTAATCACTAACTATCTGTAGCCACCAATGTTTCTCTTCCTTGTAGTTTTTGTCTAATCCTGCAGATTTTTCTGCCTTACTTCCTCCCGTCCCCTTAGTCTACCAGTGGGTTTCATGTCACCCTCCCTGCATTTCCTCCTTTGATTCTAATGTATAAAATAAGATGCAAAACTGCCATTCTCCAGAGCATTTTTTTTTAATCCATTGAGATTTTGTTTCCTGGCAACTGTCAGTTTGGTTCAAATAAACTCAAAAATTCTCTACAGTTTGGACGTTTCTTATGTCATCACCTCGATGATGTTCTTGAGCTGCTGAAACTATCTTAGTCTGGACTTGTTCCTGGGAAAATAGGTATCCTCCCTTTTAAGCCATTTGTCTTAACATTCTTCTGTTTCTTGCAGCTTAAAGTGTTTTAAAAAACAGCTTTTCTGACACAGAATTAGACCATCTCTGTGGCCTGCATAGCTTGTAATACACAGATCATAATTATAATAACTAACTATTAACTTCATATTGCGTTATTTTAAAATATATTTTTATTGACTTAAGAGAGGAAGGGAGAGGGAGAGAGAGATAGAAACATCAATGATGAGAGAGAATCATTGATCAGCTGCCTTCTGCAAGCCCCTTACTCGTATTGAGCCCACTACCCGGGCATGTGCCCTGACCGGGAATTAAACCATGACCTGCTGGTTCATAGGTCTCAATGCTCAACCACTGAGCCATGCCAGCTGGGCAATTTCATATTGTTTTTTAGGCACTATTCTAAGAGTTTTTTAAAAAGTACAGTCACGTGCCGCCACTTAACAATAGGATATGTTCTGAGAAATGTGTTGTTAGGCAATTTCTTCATTGTGTGAACACCATTGAGAGCACTTACACAAACCTAGGTGGTACAGCCTACTCCACGCCCAGGCTGTATGGTCTAGCCCACTGCTTCTAGGCTACCAACCTGTAAAACATGTTACTGTATTGAACACTGTGGGAAAGTCTAATACAGTGATTCCCAAAGTGGGTGCTACCGCCCCCCGCTGCAGCGATCCAGGGGGGCGGTGATGGCCACAGGTGCCTTTGGGGGCGATGAGTAACTGCTATTAAAATTTAAAAAAAATTAATTTCTAGGGCCTGAGTAATATTTTTTCTGGAAAGGGGGCAGTAGGCCCAATAAGTTTGGGAACCACTGGTCTAATACAATGGTCTTTGTGTATCTAAACACAGCTAAACATTGAAAAGGTACAGTTAATATCTATAGTAATAAAAGCGTAATATGCTAATTAGACCAGATGTCTTTCCAAACGAAGCCGGGGCTGTGAGGGAAGCCTAGGTCCCAGGTGCCAGAGGAAAGCTGGTGCTGGCAGCCAGGCTAAGGAAGGCCTACTCTTGCACGAATTTCGTGCATCAGGCCACTAGTATTGTATAAAAGATAAAAAATGGTACACTGGTGTAGGGCACTCACCATGAATGGAGCTTGCAGGACTGGAAGTTGCTCTGGGTGTCAGTGAGTGAGCGGTGAGTGAATGTGAAGGACCAGGACATGCTGTACACTTCTGCAACTTTATAAACACTGTAGTCTTAGGCTACACTACATTTACAAAACAGCATGACATTAAATCAAGCACAAGAGAAAACGATGCCATCAAGAGATACGGTAAACACAAGATGTATGAGGCTGTTCCTGGCATAACACAGCATGCTGCGTTACAGCAAAGTTTTGCAATAGAAGGAGTATACTCTAAAATAATGATAAACATTATAGTATAGTAAATACAGAAACCAGTAACATAGTCTTTTGTTATTATCAAGGATTATGTACTGGGCATAATTGTATGTACTACACCTTTATATGACTGGCAGTGCAATAGATTTGTTTACACCGACATCACCACAAACATGTGAGTAATTCATTGTGCTGTGACATTATTATGCTATGACGTCACTAGGTGATAGAAAACTTTCAACTCCATTATAATCTTATGGGACCACCATCATATCTGTGGTCTGCCATTGATCAAAATATCTCTATGCCACCCATTGCTGTAATTCATTTAGTCCTTATAAAACCCATAAGATAAACACTCTTAATATCTCCTTTATACAGTTGAAGAAACTGAGACATAGAAAGGTTGAGAAAACTGCCAAAGATCCTGAAGCTAGTAAGAGGCAGTGGTAGGATTTGGACCTGGACTCTGGACTCTGGCCTCAGCGTCCATACTCCTAACAATGACTTCATCAACTCCCTTGAGTTAAATGAACTGAGTTCTGGATCCTGGTTCTCCTGGGAGGGGCCCATCTGCTCTGTCCCCATCCAGGTTCTAGTTTAGCTGCCTAGCTCTCTCTTGAATGAGGGCTACTCCTTATACCTTCCTGTGAGTGGCTATAAAATTATAGAAAATGCAACCTAGTCTATAGGGCAGAAAGCAGATTGGTATTTGTCTGGGGGTGGGGTGGGGGGGTGGGAAGAGGGTGCCAAGGAAGGAATACACAGGGGCTTTGGGTTTTTTGGAGGGCGGGTGATAGACATATTCATTATTTTGGTTGTGGTGATGGTTTCACAGGCATGCGCATATATCAAACTTATCAAATTATACATTTTAAATATTGCAGTCCTTTGTATGTCAGTCATATCTCAGTAAATCTGTTAAATTTTTTAGATGCCTGAAATAAAATGTACTCAAATGGTTATCTCTGGGTGGTGGATTTGGGGAATTTTATTCTTTTTCTTTATCCTTTCCTCTATTTTTAAAGTTTCCTCCAGTGAGCTTGTATGGTAGAAAATGAATGTATACAGTTTTTTTAAAAAGCAAATATTGTACAGGGCTAAGTCAACATGAATAATTTTATAGGAACATTTTGCGTTAAGTGGTCCTTTGTGGGCTCATCTGGGAACCCAATCACCATTTATAATGCGGCTGCTGTGAAAAAAATGTGCTTTCCATTCCAAACACTGATTTTAAATGGAACTTCCAGACGGCTGCTTTTTTTTTCTTTTTAGCTCTCTCAGCAGCAGAATCCTTTATTTTAGATTCTGTTCACAAGAGTTTCTTTTAGTTTTCTTGTGGGCCCTTTTTTTCACAATGAGTAAATTGGTCCTTGAAATTAAAGCAATATTTGGTGTGGGAAATGTAGACGAGGACTGAGGCCAGGGGAGTTTTCTTCTCGATCCACCAGGAATCCTGAGCTCAGCTCATCCCTTCCTTCCACCAGTCTTCAAGAAGGTCAGTGGCCAAATAACCCCAGGCACCCCTGTCCCCCGTTTCCACGCTGGGCCTTGAGAGGCACCTGTTCAAGGACCTTCCAGTTAAGGCTACTTCTTTCTCACATACAACATCTTGATTTTCGTGCAGTAAATCAAGCAAAATTTCTCTTACTGAATGGAAGTGAGCCGGGCAGAATTTTTAGGTCACGGGTACCTCACTGCCCCTTCCAATCCTGCTGATCTCCATCCATGAGAGAGTTTTTGGCCATATTCTGATTTCTCATTGAAGGAGGCATTGGACTGCTGTTCTGCTGCATTCCTCAGGGAGATTGTTCAGCGAAAGGCCTTCCTGAGAATCCATGGTTAAAGTTTAGTCAAACTGGAGACACCTGTCATTGCTCAAGGAGTTTTAGTAACCGGCCTGACCTGCGCTGGAATCTGCAGTATGTCTT
Source organism: Myotis yumanensis (assembly GCF_028538775.1). Taxonomy (NCBI): domain Eukaryota; kingdom Metazoa; phylum Chordata; class Mammalia; order Chiroptera; family Vespertilionidae; genus Myotis; species Myotis yumanensis. Next base: position 8,090,265 of record NW_027223755.1, read on the forward strand.
TTTTGCTTTTTACAGTGGTTTCTATGACATAAGTAGGGCAGCACCTGCAGGAGTTGAGGGCCACAAGGTTCAGGGGACCCCAACTCACCTGTCTCTACCTCAATCAAGGAGCTCATTTCATTTCAGCAAACATAAATTGGGCACCTCCTGTGTGCCCCTACTGGGCCACAGTGTGACTGTTTGGAAGATCACAGAGTTCTGTAGGTCTGCAGATGCCAGCAGAGACGAACCTTTAAAATGCACAGGTGTAGTCATTTGCTAAACATAAGTTATCCAGATTTAAACTAGCTTGGAGCTGGAAGAAACTTTAGGCATTCTCAAGTACTCAAGGGAAGAATCCCTTTCCCCAAATCCCTAGTATCTGACTCTTCCATACCTCAAGGAGGGGGGACATCACTCCTTCCATTGGACATTATTCCACCTGCCACCCAGAGTTTTTGGTAAGAATTCGACAAAATATCACAAACAAGGAAGCTAGAACATATAGCAAAGTACATATTCTCTTCTACTGTGTTGGAAAGTTCTTCTCTAAACTGATCTCAATACAACCTCTGTCTCTTTCACTCATATTGGTCCTCGATTCACTTCTGAATCAACATGAGACAAGTGCACCTCTGCCCGACCGCCCTTGAAGCATCTGAAGATAGCTGCCTGCAGTTTCACCATCTCTAGCCTCATCTCTGCTCCTCAATGTCACTACCTCAGAATAGCCTGTGCTAATGAGTTCAGCTTCAATAGATCCTCCTTTTCAGTTACTGTCAATCATCTTGTCCATTTTCTTTCCACCACCTGAAATTGTCTTAAACGTGAAATTGCTTATTTCTTTATTGTTGACTATAATATAAGCTCTTCAAGGGCAGGGATATTGTCTGTCCTTTTCATTATTGAACCTCATAGGCCCCTAGAACCATGACTACCAAGCACTCAACAGATGTGTTGCTTATTAGTTGAATAAGTGAACAAGACTGAAACCAGCTTTTTAGCCATTCCTTATAAGCTTTTATTCTATTCAGTTTCTCTGGCTCAGGTGACCAAGTAGCTCTAGCCCAGCCGTGGGCAAACTACGGCCCGTGGGCCGGATCCGGCCCGTTTGAAATGAATAAAACTAAAAAAAAAGACCGTACCCTTTTACTTTGAATTTATATTAGTTCACACAAACATTCCATCCATGCTTTTGTTCCGGCCCTCCAGTCCAGTTTAAGAACCCATTGTGGCCCTCAAGTCAAAAAGTTTGCCCACCCCTGCTCTAGCCTATAAATGGGAGTGAAAAAAAAAAAGAACCTTAATTAGAGTAAGGAATATCATATCTACTAGCCATTTCCTTTTCTTACTCCTTTGAATCCAGTGTGATACTGAGAGAAAAGAAAACACTGTCAGGCCCTGGAATCTTATTTGATTGACATCTGCTGGTATCTTACTGCATGACCTAGGACAGTGATGGTGAACCTTTTGAGCTCGGTGTGCCAGCATTTTGAAAAACCCTAACTTAACTCTGGTGCCGTGTCACATATAGAAATTTTTTGATATTTGCAACCATAGTAAAACAAAGATTTACATTTTTGATATTTATTTTATATATTTAAATGCCATTTAACAAAGAAAAATCAACCAAAAAAATGAGTTCGCGTGTCACCTCTGACACGCTTGTCATAGGTTTGCCATCACTGACCTAGGATACGCCAACCTTGCTGAGTTTCAGTTTCCTCTCTCACATAGAAAATCCAGAAGGCAGACTACTTGATTTCAAAGATGTCCTGGGCTCAGAAATTCCCTCAGTGGAGGTATAAATGCCAAAAAAGAAGCCTCAGTGTGGTTCAAGTGCACTTGAGACCTGCTCATATCCATTAGCAAAGGGCCAGTGATTCCCAAACCTGGATGTACATTCAGATCACCTAGGAAGGGTTTCATTACAGCAAGTTTATTGAGGCACAATTTACATGCAATTAAGAGTACATCATTTAAATTGTACAGTTAGATAAGGTCTGACAACTCTAAATATCCATATAACTACCACTCCAATAAAAATATAAAACACGGCCCTTGTACTAGAAAATCCCCTACCCTATGCAACCATCAGCCTGATTTCTATCAACTAGGTTAGTTGTGCTCATCCTAGAACATCATATATAGCGTAATACAGTGTGCACTCTTGTGTCTGGCTTCTTTGGCTCAGATTATTGTTACTGAGATTTAATTCATGTTGTTGATTACCAGTAATTTGTTCTATTTATATGGCTGAGTAACTGTCCACTCTAGAAAGCTTCTTAACTGTAGACTCCTGTGCTCTACTGATGCTCTTGACGTTAGAATCTCCGAGGTTAAAGTCCAGAAACACGTGTTTAACATGTATCAGAAGGACTACTATGCAGAAGCTGAGTTTAGAAACTTTTAAATTAGTTCAAATAGGCCCCACAATGCAACTGTTTGTGACTCAGAATAAATTGGTCACAGTCTCTATACAGGTCTGAGACCTCTCATTCCTATGGGACTATTTCGTGGACTTCCATGGCTCATGAAGTTCCTGGTGCCTGAAACAGATCCCAGAGAGTCAGCTCTGCAATGATCTTTCCGCTCTAAGGCACCTGTAAATTGAGTTATGAGTCCCAGTGTTCACAGGTAAGTCTATAATCCTGATGTATAAAACTCCCCCCGTCACGGAGAACCAGGTGCTGTGAGCAGCCTTCCATTTCAGCCACGCTGCCGGAATTACTCCGGGCAGTTTTATGAGTTGTTTTACTGCCTGGTAACCATTTTATTTTTTTATTTTTTCGTAACAAATGAGGGAAGACTTCATAGCACACAAACGCCACCTGCAGGAAGGAACGCTAGCATTCCTGTTCAGCTGCAGGGAACATAGTTTCTTTTCCTTTATGAGAACTTTAAAAACTTCAGCTCATCATACAAGTTATGTTTTTCGAAAACTTTATTCCAGATTTTTAAGAAATGTACTTTCTTAGAGCAGTTTTAGGTTCACAGAAAAACAGCAGAAAATCCCATATTATCCTCTGCCATCAAATATGCTCAACATCCCGCACCAGAGTGGCAAATTTGTTACGATAGATGAACTTGCATTATCTTCCAAACGCCATAGTTTACATTATTTTCACTCTTGGTGTTGTACATTCTGTGGGCTTGAACAAATGTGTAATGACACGTATTCACCATGGTAGTATCATATAGAGTAGTCTCACTGCCTTAAAACCCGCTGTGTTCCATCTATTTACCCCTCTCTCCCCTCCAAGCCCTGCCCATCACTAATCCTTTCACGCTGTATAGTTTTACAGACTGTCATACAGTTGAATCACATTGTATTTAGACTCTCAGGTTGGCTCTTCCACTTAGTAATATGTATTTAAAGTTCCTCCGTGTCTTTTCATGGCTTGATAGCTCATTCCTTTTAGTATAGAATAATATCCCACTGTCTGGCTATATCAGAGTTTATTTATCCATTCACCAACTGAAGGGCATCTTGGTTCCTTCCAAGTTTCGACCGTTGTGAATAAAGCTGCTATAAACATCAGTGTGTGGGTTTATGTGTGGACATACATTTTCAACTCCTTTGGATAAACATCAAGGAGAAGGATTGCTGGGTCATGTAGTAAGAGTATGTTTAGTTTTGTAAGAAATAATCAAACTCTCTTTCAAAATAACTGTACCGGAACAAAAATTAAACTAAAGAAATAAATAACGGTACCGTTTTCCATTCCCATTAACAATGAAGGAGAGTTCCTACTGCTCCACATTCTTAGTTGTATTTTTGAAGTGGTTGTTCGAGGCAGCAAACTCCGGTGTTTACCTATGCCGCCATCTTGAGGACCCCCACGCTCCACATTCTTGTCAGCATTTGGATTGTCATTGTTTTGGATTTTAGCCCTTCTCACAGGTATGTAGTGGTATCTCATTGTTATTTTAATTTGCACCCCCCCAATGGCATATAATATAGAGCATCTTTTCATATGCTTATTTGCCATCTGTATATCTTCTTGATGAGGTATCTGTTCAGGTCTTTAGCTTATTTTTTAAAAGGGTAAGATGTAGAATGCAAATGTTAATGGTGCTCTCTGGGGTCATAGGACACTGGGGTATTGATCATCTCCCCAGTTCCTGTTCTATTCTGGGGAAGTGTAAGAGTCATAGCATCAATTACAAAGCTATTTAAAGGGCTCAATATAAACTCTCCAAAGCCAAGTATTGTGAGTTTCAAAAAAAAATGGTACAAGTGTATTTCTCTCTTCAAAGTGCTGACTGATTACAAAATCTCCAAATCTGAAAGGCAGTATTATATATATTCTCTTGAAGAGCTTTCTTGATTAATGTGGATTAAGGTTGACATTCATTAATATATTAACTCACGTTGATTGAATACTTATTTTGCAAAAAAAACCCAGGCTTAGAGATGGGAAGCAGTGGTGAGCAAAACAGCTAGTCATTGCTTTCAAGGTATTTAGGGTCCAGTAGGAAAGGCAAAAAATAAACCAATGCAATGAAATGCAATGAGGCTCACCTGGGAAGAATACACAGGGAGCATCTAGCAAAAGAACCTAATCTAGCTGGATGAATAAATTAGAAATTAGCCAGGCAAAGGGAAGAGGAAGAGTGCTTTAAGAAAAGGGACAGCCTAGACAAAGGACCAGTATTGCTGGAGGAGAGAGTGTAGGGAGAGTTTTGCAAACCAAGACCAGAGGGAGAGGTAGGGGTCTAACCAGGATGGTCCCTGGAAGTCCTCTTGAGGACTGTGGATTTCTTCAAAAGTGCAATGGGGAGCCATTGAAGAATTTTAAGTAGAGGAGCAAAAAGTGCATATCAGAGAAAAGTGCCTTGTACCCTATACCAAAACACAGATAGAAGGCTTGTTTATAAATCCTCAAAAGTTACCCCCAATTCTGCCACATATTCAAATAGTCCCATGTTAGCATTATTTTCATGTTGGGATAAGGGTGAGTTATAGGAAAGAAAACCAAAGGTAGGGCTGTAGTTGTATTCTCTAGGATTTAGAGATTTTCATGAGCTGGGATGATTCAGGATAAGACTGATACTTCAAAATAGCAGAAGAAGTTATTTTCATAGTTTTCAGACCAGAAAGGGTACAAGGAAATAGCCAAAATGTTGAGAGTAGTTATCTTTGCATGCTTTTATGAAATAATTTCTATTTTCAGTACTCTCCATATTGCTGTATTTATTATTTTTTATTCAGAGTGCGATAATAAAATTACACTTTCCAAAAACTTTCTCTTTTCTTCATCCTTTCATTTTTGCATCAGGTCATGGAGAGCATCTTTTGATTCATTATTCATTATTCAGGATCTGGGGGGCCTGGAGGAAAAGTCCTGGGACCACAGACTCACAGAAAGGCGATAAATTCTCTTTCTCCATTGATTTTTGTGGCTTCTGCACTTCTTCCAGCTTCTTCTTGCCCAACCAGCATTAATAATTGATTTCTTGTCTTCTTCCTAATTTAATGTTCAGCTCCAACTGTCACGAAAGCAGGCTCATGTAACAAACATGGCTTCAGAAACCCTATGGCCTGGTATCTCAGAAAACATTCTTAGATGTTGGGGTGGCTGTCATCAGATGCACAGTTTACTGGAATGACTCAGCTGAGACTAGTGATGGACTCTCCCATTTTAACAAAGAGGAAACTGAGGTCCAGAGAGGTTATGCAGCTTGGCCAAGGCCATGTAGCTAATTAGTGGCAGCACTTGGACTAGATATCAATTTAAAATGTTCTATTCCTAGCTGGTGTTGCTCAGTGGTTGAGCATTGACCTATGAACCAGGAGGTCATGGTTCAATTCCTGGTCAGGGCACAGGCTGGTTGCAGGCTCGATCCCCAGTGTGGGGTGTTTAGGAGGCAGCCGGTCAATGATTCATTCTGCATGGCAGGCCCTACAAACTCAGAAACTTAAAGTAACCATATAGGATGGTCTGAACATTCCTAACTAAAAAGGAGTCATGGCCAGCATGGCTCAGTGGTTGAGCTTGACCTATGACTCAGGAGGTCCTGGTTTGATTCCCGGTCAGGGCATATGCCCAGGTTGTGGTCTCCATACTCAGTGGGGGGCATGCAGGAGGCAGCCCCTCAATGATTCTCTCTCATCGTTGATGTTTCTACCTCTCTCCCTCTCCCTTCCTCTCTGAAATCAATAATAAACTATATTTAAAAATAAAATAAAATATTCTATTACTAGGATGTTGTTCTCACTCCATCCAATTGCCTGCCCATTAGTGGTGTCAGCCTGGGGAGAAGGTGTTGGGAGGGGCTGGATGGAGGCATAGTGAGCTCATGCAGGGGCAAAGAAGATGAAAGAAGTGGAAAGAAGGGGAGGATAGAAATCAACAGGGGAGGGACACGGGGTGTGCTAACCACAGGGCAAGGCTCAGAAAACTCAGTCTAATCCCAATCAGGCATGCAAGCTGCCTTTGATTGGTCCATCTGGACGAACTCTCCAAGCTGTGCTCCCTGAATTGTGCCCAGCTGGCAGGATGAAAATCATTTGAAAAATATCCGGAAATTGCTACTCACCAGGGAGCATCTGTGAAAAATACTGGCCACCAATGAGCTGGCAGGGGCTCTGTGACTGCTGGTCACCCTGCCACAGTGAGTTTGTCTGAGGGGTTCCGGAGTTACTTCCCAGATGGGCCGCTCAGCTGCTGTTAAGTGGTGGAGCCTTGTGGACTTTTTTACAATGTTTCTCATAATGCAGATGTGTTCTTGAAAGGCTGTGGGTCAGAGTTTTATACCTGGAATCATATTTTTACAAAGGCATTTGTAAATATTCCTGTGGAAATTCTCTAAATGGAAGGATTTCTTCAAAAATAATTTGCATTTTTTGTAAGTCTGGATTTCTTAATGTAGAATGGTAAAGTTCTAGGGCCAACATGGTAAAGACATTCTAGGACACTGAGACATAATCTGTAGATTTGCACGTTTACCAGGCCTGGTAAATGAGGGAGAGTTAGACCCTCCTCCCGGTAGCCTGGGATCCTGGGGATGGGCCTCTGACACCAATATTTCCTTAAGAAATCCAAGCTGGAAACACCTAACCCACCGTTTTAGCTCCTCCTTTACTATCAAGTTATTCTCAACATCACTCAGTCGTTTTCTTCTCCTAGACTCAAATGCCCTTCTCCAAGATGCTGATGTTCTCGGTAAGACAGAATGAAATATTTTGGTTTGAGCTCAGAGTCCAGGCTCTTTGATCTCATCTGGGAATGAGGCTGCTTACTGACACCTATCAACTGTTGGCTACTTCTCTGGTCTTTTCAAGTGTTCGATAAGATCAAACAGTTCACCAGAATAGGGTGCTCTGAGTTTGAATGAAACAGTAGGAATTAAGAGAATAAAATGTTTGCTTACCATTTGTATTAGTCAGGGTTCTCTAGAGAAACAGATCAATAGGAGATGTAGATACAGATTCTATCTGTCAATCTATCTATCTATCTATCAAGCATCTATCATCTATCTGTAATAGGAATTGTGATTGTGGAACTAAGAAGTCCCATAATCTGCCATCTGAGTTGGAGAACCAAGGAAGCCAGTGGGATGGTATAATTCAGTTCAAGTCCGAAGACCTGAGAAGCAGGGGAGCCAATGGTGCAAGTTTAGGTTGTCGTCCCAAGGCCTGAGAACCAGGAGTGCTGATGTTCGAGGGCAGGAGAAGATAGATGTCCCAGCTCAAGCAAACACAGCAAATTTGTTCCTCCTCAGCCTTTTTGTTCTGTTCAGGCCCTCAACGATTGGAAAAGCAAGTGCATCTGCCTTGGACGGGCAATCTTCTTTACCCAGTGTACCAACTCCAATACTAATTTCTTCCAGAAAAACCCTCCCGGACATACCCAGAAATAATGTTTACCAGCTCTCTGGGCATCCCTTAGCCCCGTGAGGTTGGCACATAAGATTAACCATCCCATCATCCAAGGCAAATACCAAGCTATTCTGTTCATCATCTTCTGCCCTCTTGGTGGCCTGTCTGGTGGCTTCTATCTATGTCGAACATGTGCAAGACCCTGTGGGCTGAAAAGGGGAAAAACACAGTGATGGAAATGACTGCACAAACCCCATACTAGAAACGCTGGAATTGTCCCAGGTGGGTCTCACATGGCGCCCAGAACAGAATTCCCAAGGATACAGGGCATGATTTCTTTGAAGGGTCTTGACCTTTCAGCCCCATTAAGCAGAGAGGCTCTCTGGAGAGAGAACTGAGAGTCAGGGTGAGGAGAAAGAGCAGCTAAGAGACGAGAGAAAGAACCATGGGAAAGGGCATTTAAATATTGCTGAGGGATAGGATTTGAGTTTCTCCTGCTTTCTTTAAAAACCATAAGGGAAAAATGGAATGTCTTTTTTATTACTTTCAGTTCCTGGACTGTGTCTTTTAAATTCACCTAAGTAACATCTTAGCCATAAAGAATTTCAGTGTTTATTCAATTTAGATAAAATTACCCTTTTTTTTTTTTTTGTAAAGGAGGTTGGTGGTGGGGATGGAAGGTTGTTTTATATTTCAGAAATATTTTAGAGATAAACTCAATCTGCAAAGTCTTAGTGAAAACTCCATGGGACATACTGAGTTTGGTAGAAATCACTTTGTCCCCAGTTCCCAGATGGGTCCAGGCTAACCCCAGGATCCCATCCCCCACCTGATCCATCTGCCAGTCCAGGGGCCCACTAACATTGCTGGGCCAGCTCTGCTAACATCATGATCCCATCTTTCCATCATGGTTTTATATATAATTGCTGCTAAACTCACTTGGCAGATGCCCTTGCTTTTGTTATATAAATATTGACAATTCCACTTAAAAAATCTTTCTTATTTGCATGAACAGACTCCAGTTACTAAAAATCAACTGCCATGTCACTGAGGCGTGGCCTTTTTTAGCCCAAGACTCCCAGGCTCAGGCCTGCATTGGAGTCATTGGGGGAGGAAGTGCTCATTCAGAAGTAAGGATTCCAGGTCTCATCCTGGAACGCTGATCTAGGAACTCTGGGGTGGGCCCAGGAATCTGTATTTTGCAGGGACTTCCAGTGATTCTGATGCAGGTGGCTCCAGACTGCACTTGGAGAGAAATCCAGAGGCAGAAGGGGTGGCTGCCACCCCTGCTGCTTTGTGGGACTTCCTCACCTCCCGGAGAGCACCTCACCTCCCTCAGATGAGCCTGACCTAGCAGCAGAGAGAACAAAGGCCCCTGTGAAATTCATCCTCTCCAGCTTTCCATTGGATCCCTGGCATGTATACCACGCACTTGGAGCCCACACGGGCTTGGCAGCCCATCTCCAGTCCATTCTGTCAAATGAGTCGCCCCACACAGTCAACCGTGGGCCACGGCACCTCCTCCTTGATGAAAGCTACATGGAGCTCCGCATGTTTCTAATGTTCCTGATGGAGAAGCAGTTCAAGGAACAATGGGAAATTTGCTACAGTCTCCTCTTCTTACTCCCTTTTTGATTGCAATTCAGAAAATATCACATGATATAAATATTAAAAACAAAATATTTTTTAGAGAACTGAACACAGAGCATCTGTGTGTGAGCCTGTGTGTGCATGTGTGGGCTTGTGTATGTGTATGTGGTTGGATAGGGAGGAGGGCGTTTTCTCATCATTGTTTTAGAGTCCAGTTTAATGAGAAAAAAAAGACAAGTTTTGTATATTGATGATAAATATGATATCAAGACTTTCTTTTATAAAAAGGAACTCTTGCCATTCTACAGACAAGACTAACAATCATCATTTTAATAAAAGAGAGAAGTAGTCTATACTTTGTTTTATTCTCCTCCATCCTATTTAGAACAGGCATTCTTAATATCTTTTGTGCAGTAACCCTTAGCTGTCTGGTAAAAACATGTTCTCAAAACAGCCTATAAGGTATAAAATAAAATACATACAATTTCAAAGGAAGCCAATTATATTGAAATATTCAAAAATAAAAATGTAAAAAAGCAAATTATGAAATATTAACATATGTGCTTATTTCCTAACACAACATGATCTAGAGGCAGGTCTATTGTGATTGCAGAGTAATGATGATCATAAAAATACTTTGAGATAAGTAGAATATGATTAGAAAATATCTGTAATTTCTACTATTGACATCATTAATAATACTAATAGAGTTAATTGCTTATATTCATAAATGAAGAACTCTATTTTTCAAATAGCAATTAATGGAAATAGACATGCAAGTTTTTCCCATTCAATTTTTCTACAGCCCTCAATCCCACTCAGGTCAGGAGCTCCTAAGTGAGGTTCCTAGGGCCCAACCGATTGTCCCTGACAGGTATCCAGCCCGCTCAACATTGGACAAAGGGAACTACTGTGAGTGTAATAGTTCCATGAATTCCAGAAGGTGTCAGGCTTGCATTTCTGAAGACTGAAATCCAGTTGCTGCTGTAATCTTCCCAGACACGCAAGTCTGCTGATTCAACTTTCAAGGCAGATAACCCACCACTCTGAGTCACTGAAAATTAGGCAAAAAATGCTGACTTCAAAGAGAAACAAAGAACTTCAAGGAAATAAATTCTATAAGGACTAAGAAAGTGCTGTCAGAGTCAAAAAATAATTTTTAATGGCATAAAACAGCTAAAGAAATAGAATTATTGTCCTGTCTTTTCAATATAAAGACAGGATTTATATTGTCAGCAAGGATCAGACATTGTGAAATTTCTGAACATACATCACAGTCAACTTTTGGTTGCAGATGAAGAATTTGTCTTGACAGAGAAGTCCATAAAGAGGAGGATCATAGAACAGAGGAGATACTGAAAACCCAGCCTATCAGCAGAGGTTTCTGGGTACAAAGCAGACATTGCTTTTTTTCCCCCCTTTCAGCTGAGTTGTACTCTTAGAAATTTTCAGACTTTTCAAGCAAACAATTCACTGGAAACATAGTCCATTGAGGAAAAGATGTTTCCTAGAGAAGTAATTGTTCACACAAAGACTGTATGGGCTTCTAACATATCTAACACATACATGTTTAATTATTTGGTGGATTTTCTTATGTGAACGATCCATTATAAGTGGGTAGATCCTGACTATTCACTGAATTTGGGAGAATTACTTCTCTTTCCCCCTGATGTTCATATTATAATTTCTGATTGATATTCATTAGAAAATGACCCTTGTAATAGTCACCCCCCCCCCCCCCCCCAATTATTTGCCCTCCCTGGAAAGGGCTAATATCAGGCTTGGCTAAGTGACTTGCTTTCATTAATAAACTAGAAGCAGAAATAACATATATCAGGTCTAAGCCACTGAATGGTTTTGCCATCTCTTTTTCTCTTCTGCTTCAGGAATGGTATGTTCCAGATCAGAACAACCTCGTAAGCTTATATTGCAGAAGAAAAAGTCACGTGGATGGGAGTGACAGCTTACTGTGGCTGAAGTTATATGAGTAAGCAAAAGCCTTTATTGTTTTAAGCTATTGATTTGGAACTTAGTTGTTATACAGCAACACACAGTGAAAGCTAATACAAACTTTAACTCTTTAATTTTCAATTTTCTTCCTCCCTCTCCTGATTCAAGTAGTTATTGATCTAGAAACAAATGAAAAAAAAATACAAGTTTACTATGGGTGCTTCTATTTAATGACCTCTCCTAAAATAATTAGGAAAGAAGGCAAAACCTATCCCTCCTCCTTCTTCTCCTCCTCCCTCTGCTTCTTGCTACCTCCCCTCTCCCTGCTTCTCCTAAGTCCCCCCCCCCCCCCAACCCCCGTCTTCTCCTAAGTCCATCTGTCAGTGCCAGATTGGCTGTGGAAACTTTCTAGATTCTTGCCCAGGAGAACATAGCTATTGTGTTGGGGAATAAGTTGTTGGTTCCAGGAAAGGCTTCTGGCTCTCTTTGGATTGGTCAGTCACAGCCCTGCTCTTTCTTCTGGTGGAGCAAGCATAGAGTCTGGAGATAAACTTTTTGTTTTCATAAGAAGACAAAGTTACATCGACCATTTGTTGTGGATTTTGAGGTGTCCCTATTTCAAATACTTCATCTCATTGTCTCCACGGTATACATAAGTACCAAGTTTTTGCTTCTAGAAATAGTTGTCTTAAGAAACATATGATTTTACTTATACAAAGCTCAACATAGGCAAAAGAAACCGCACTGAGAGCCACCGACGCGGAGTGGTGCCTGGGAAGGGCCTGGGTGAGGCTGCTGTGGTAGGTTTCTGTTCCTTGTCCTGGGGGGACAGATGGGTGTGCACTTTTTGATCACTCATTTACATTTTCTGTATTTTTCTTTTTTTTTTTTAATATATCTTACTGATTTTTTACAGAGAGGAAGGGTGATGGATAGAGAGTTAGAAACATCAATGAAAGAGTAATATTGACTCAGCTGTCTTCTGCAAACTCCCCACTGGGGATGTGCCCGCAACCAAGGTACATGCCCTTGACCAGAATCGAACCTGGGACTCATCAGTCCGCAGGCCGACGCTCTATCCACTGAGCCAAACCGTTTAGGGCATTTTCTGTATTTTTCTATTTGCACGTGACACTTCACAATAAAACATTTAAAAACGCGATCACTGCAGCCATAGCCTACTCACTGTGAAATTAAGAGCTTGAGAATTAATAGACTCTAACTTAGAAGATCAATTTTGCTGTGTAAGAGGGAAAAATACTTCCTCCTTCAGCCTGGCTTTCTCGGACAGGGAACGAAGTGCAGTTCAAATTAGCACTTTTATTTCTATATTGAGTGGTATTTTTCTTTTTTAACGACTTATCAGAGGAAATGACATTAATTAGGTAATTGTACAAATAGGTAGTAATTTATTATGATGAGTAAACCCATATAATTATGTAATTACGTAAATAATTAACAACTGCAGTAAGTGCCATGAGAAAGTACAGAGTAATAGGAACATTAAACTTTACCCCTGCTGTGCTGTTTTCAGCTGACACAGGGGAAGCACTGTGTCATATACAACTCCCCCATCTAGAAGACAAAAGCAAGCGATAATAACTAGGTCAGTAGGTGACAGTTCCAGAGACAAAGCCACTGATGCCCCAAGAATGTGCGAAAGGTCTGGCTTCCCCACATGCCTCCAGCTGCCCCTACCCAGTGCTGGGCAGGATCTCTGACACTTCAGGGATCTTCTTACATCTCTCTTTCACACAAGCCTGTTTAAGCTCGGCTGCAGACACATTCCAGAACCTTCAGCAGTGACACACTTCTCTCCTCTTACTAAGGAACTGAGAGTTGACCCTCAGAGGTGTTCCTCTGTATGCACTGGACCACCTCCAAGCTTTAGGGCCAGATCTGCAAGATTCCTGGAATTCTCCGACTCAGACAGCTGGTCTTGGGGGCTCTGATGGTCGGAGGAGAAGGAAGAAAGAGCATAGAGGGAAGTAGATTCTGCTTTCTCCACACCCACCAAGTCAGCCAAGGATATATTTCCCATATTCTTCTCTCCACCCACCAAACATTTTAAAAAAAGAAAAAGAACAGTCATATCTTTATGGCAGCCTGTAACAAAAACTATATTTATCAGCCTCCCTTGTAGTTAGATATGGTCCCGTGACTAGATTCTGGCCAATGGCTGAGAGTGGTTACCAGTGCAATTTACAGGTCATACCCTTAAAGGGAAGGGGTGCAGCCCTCTTCATCTCTGTCCTCTTTCTTTCCTCCCGCTGATTGGAATGTGGGTGTAACGCAGACCAACTTGAACCAGATGGGAAACACCCTGTGAAAGGCAGAAACAAGGTAAAAAGAATCGAGTTCTTGTTAACTTGGTGGAGCGGAGCTGCCTGACCAGCTCTGAGGTTGATGTAAGAGAAAAATCAATTCCTGTCTTGCATTAGCCCTTGTTATTTTCAGTCTCAGAAACATGAAGCCAAACCTATATCTATAACTGTGCAGCGACCAGCCCTCCCAGGGCTGCTCACAGGGCAGGGGTCATTTTGCCCACAAAGGACATTTGGCAAGATCCGGAGACAGTTTTGGTTGTCACATTTGAGGGCACAGAGGTTGCTGCTGACGTCTAGTGAGTGGAGGCCAGAGATGCTGCTCAGCCCCGACAAGGCACAGAACAGCCTCTTCCCCCAACAGGAAAAGATGATGCAGCCCCCGATTATATAGCCCCCAAGCACTTCAACTAGTAGCGAAGAGAATCCAAGACATGGAGAGACTGTGACAAGCCTCGGTGCCACACGGGTTCCTGGGTGGGCCCTCACCTCGGCTTCTCATGCCCAGGTCACTGCCTGCTTATTTCCAACTGCACCGCTTCACCAGCCCCAAACCAGGACCATTTTATTCTCTATCTCCCACTTATTCAATGAGAGGATGAAAAGGGAGACGTAGTGCTTGAAAGACTAAGGAAAAAGTCATACCCTTTTTCTACCTAAAGTCCATAGTATTTTCTCACCAAGCTTCTACCGAACAGACATTGGTATAAATCCGTAGGCTGGATGCCAGCTTTAAATCCAGCGGGGGAGTTAAGGCAAATGCAGAAAGAGGCAACAAGCAATGTCCTGGAGCACATGTGGTGCCCAAAGGGGGCCCCCACAATGTGTGGGTGGAGACGAGAGGAGAGAGACCACGGTGGGCTCTGGGTGGCAGAGGGTTAGTGACGGAGTCAGGTCTCCCAGCCCTAAGGACTTCTACCTGGTCATGATGGGATTTGGACCTCAGAGTCTTCAGCCAGGTTGTAAAATTATCTCTGCACAGGCTTTGGGCAGAGACTCCTGCCCTGGGAATTTGTAATGGACATTTGCTCTGTTGGACAGCTCAGCACCTGCCTATGGCAGTGTTACTGGACAGGGACCCCGGATCGGCTCTGCCTAGGGCCAGCCGGTAGTGTGTGGGTTGTTGACTTCGTGCAGAAAAGATGTCACAATTCAAGTCCAAGTGACTTTGAGAGTATGTTTATTAAAGCTGGGGCAAGGAAGGGCTTAGCATAGAAGCAATAGGAGAGCCTAGACTGGGCTGCCTCAGCTCACTGAAGTCAGAGGAAAGAGGGCCTTGGAGACAGGTTCAGGGCTTAGTCTGGGACGAGCTGTCACTGCTTTTTGCTCCCCTGGTTGCAAGTCTCGCGCCAATCATAGAGTTTAGGAGATGTGTGCCTGTGGGGGGAACGGTGTGGGCATGCTCCCACAGGGAGAGCTTGCGCTGCGTCCTTTGTCTTCAGGTTTTTATCTCTCTCTAGCAGGCAGGAATCTTAGGGGAGGTTTCAGGGGAGGGTTTTAGCAGAATATTAATCAGTTTTTTATATGTGCTTTTTCAGGGTCATGGTCTACTGATCAGTCAGTGCCAGGGTAGGCGGTCATTGGTCACTGCAACTGGTTCTGGAATTGCCTACCTGGTTTTGCTACTTTTCTGGGCCTGGAGCTGAAATACAATGGAGGCCTAGATGTTATCTCTAGGGAGGTGGCCTTCTGTACCAGCTGTCAATGGCTCAGCCAGAGTGTTCAGCTGTCTGTCTGTTTCCCTATTCCTCTTGTCCTGGCTTACTGGCCTGACTCATTAGCAATCTGCTTGTCTTTGCAAAGCTGCTCTGCGCCATTCTATATGATTCAGGTGGAATGCTGATCATTGTACTCCACTGGATTCGTTCTGGATTCTCTCTCCACTCTGTGTCCCAGAAGCCCAGCTGACTATAGTTTAAGCTGAAATAATGCTCCAGTGCCCCCTCCCTAAGACAGAAAAGAGCCCCTGCCCTGCCTCTCCACCATCCACCAGCCACAGAGCTGACCTGATAAACTCTTTCTTCCTGAAGTGATAAGAGCTGCCCTGATGAGCAGAAAAACAAAGCAAACCAAAAACCTCTAACATCCAGGTTGAAAATCTGCCTGCAAATCCTGATTTTTTCCCTGAGTCATTTAACCTCTCTGAGCTCCGGTCTCTTCCTCTGGAAATCTGAGAAAAATGCAACCCAGGAAGCAGCTCTGGGATGGGAGGGAGTGCAGGCTCCTGGCTGCGGCTGGCGGTGGGCGAATGTTTTGAATATTTTGAATATTTCCCCCCTTTGGTGGTGAGGGGAAGTCTGAGAAGGGCTCGGAAAGGTTGCCATGCAGGCCCCTTACAGTTCCAGACCATACGCGTTTCCGATGAGCTGATGAGCCTGACAGGATTGCCAGGGACGCATGGAAGCTGGAGTGTCAGGCAGAATCTGGACCACTCACAGGGCCGTTCTCGTGCAGAACCAGCCTGATCCGGAACACGCTGCTCACCCAGGGAGGGCTCTTCTGAATGTGCTTCCAGAGAGGCCCCCTCGCTGCACCCCTGCAGAGCTGGCCCGGGAAGCCCAGTCCGCTGCCCCCACCAGGTCCTCTTCCCTGCGGGGAGCTCCAGCTGCAGGGAGCCGTGTCACAGGAGCAGGACGCTTTTAGGGGTTGGGGGACACAGCGACTGTCTTGCGCAACCAGCATTTGTGTAGTGATTGCCAAGAGAGGGAGGCAGAAATTCTTCAGACATGTCAAGAAATCCCCCCAAAGATCAAGACAAGCAGGCCTCTTCCTGCCCTTCCTTTATCCTCTTTCCTGCCTTGGTCAAATTCTCCCAGTTCTATTTCAGATTGGCCTGAGGGTCAACTCTAGACAGACCAGCCCCTTGCAGCTCCCGGATGCATCCCTTCTCCATTCTCGGACACAACCACAGTGACTTAGCTGTCACCTCCCCTGGGTCTGCATGTTCCTACGGGAAAGGTAGACCCTTAGGGAGGCATGTCCATTCTTTTCATTCACACTTACTATTTTTTCTCTCCTTCCTACAGGTCTTTTTTTTTTTTTTAAATTCAAGAACAGCTTTATTTTTATTTTGTATTGAATATATAAGGGTGATGCTGGTTAATAAGTTTAGATAGATTTCGAGTGTACAGTCATCCACACTTATTTTGATATTTAAATTTGCAATAGTTTTCATGGTGCGGCATCACAGATTGAACTTAAATGTGCCTTGTTGGTATCTCTGCTTCCCAAACACGATTCCCTAGGGGTCCTGCTGCTTCTCAATTTGTAGGTCATGACTACAGTGGGTAGCTGTTCTATTTCTGTCCTTTGTGTGGTTGACCATACATTGTCTGTCCTAAAGCCAGACTTTGTAATTAGCTGTGTGAGTTTGGGAACATTGCTTCTTTTTTCTGTGTCTCAGTTTCATCATCTATAATAAAAAGGGGTGGGGGGGCATTGGCTCAAGTACCGTGTTAGGTCCTATTTTCCTCTAAAGCAGCGGTTCTCAACCTGTGGGTCGTGACCCCTTGGCGGTCGAACGACCCTTTCACAGGGGTCACCTAAGACCATCCTGCATATCAGATATTTACATCACGATTCATAACAGTAGTTACATTACACTTATGAAGTAGCAACGAAAATAATTTTATGGTTGGGTCACAACATGAGGAACTGTATTTAAAGGGCCAGAAGGTTGAGAACCACTGCAAAGGGTTGGACTCCTACATTTCTTTATAAACTCAAATGACCTGGAATAATATTTCTTTTGTTTATGGAAGTCAATATATTCTCTAATGCATTTTTCTAAGTAACTGTTTCATTAACAGATATCACCAACAATGTCTTTGCAATGAGAATATTAGTAGATCAGACAGTGGGAGTAAGACCATGTAGAGCAGGGCATTGGTTACACAATAAACAGGTCAGGAGAGAGCCCCCTGATACCTCCAGAGAATGCTGGAAGGCAAACAGAACATGACATAGTATTGGAAAAGGTTTATGAATAGGACACACACACACACACACACACACACCTCTTCTCCACGCATAACCCCTTCCACAGCCAAAAACACAAGCAGTGGAAATTTCCGGCACAACTGACAAGCAGTTTCCAGTCGTTGACAAAATGCTTCCTGAACTTCTGCAAGACTTTATAGTGTTTACTGTCTCCCTATAAACTTTGTGGAAATTGTAAAATCTCCACGTCCTTTTGTCAGCCAAGTGTCCGCTTGCTTTGTGGTGGAAAACTTCCTAATATTTAAGGTTAATCTTCCATTTGTCATTGAAACCATCATGAGATAATTGGACAGATTTTTAAGCTAACATTTTAAGAACATTGGTGAACAGTGCAAATAGCAAGTAAAAAGTGCCCGTGGCTCTGTGTGCTGGTGTCAGTTTAGAAATGGGAATGTTTATTTTTGAACTAATGAATAGACTTGGACAAACATTCACGATTATTACTCAGTGGCTTCCCTGGTGGGAGATGAAGGCTCGCTGAAGTTTCATTAATGGCCTTTTCCTTTCCCTCCTTCCAAGCAAATAGCATCGTCAGGGTGGTTCAAAGAGCTCCGAACTCCAGCGGCGACTGCCCAAGCTTTCTGATCAGAGAGGGACGATAGTCACAGTCACCCCAATAAAATCTACTGGCGGTGACATTAACTGAACGCTTACTGTCTGCCAGACACCTGGCTTTAGAGAGGTGAAGTGGTTCGTCTGAGGTCACGGAGTTAAATAGTGCAGAACCTGTCTTGAATTCGGGTCCTACCCAGGCTGGAGACTGAATTTTTAACATTCTGCCACACCGGCCATGTGGAAAGCTTCTTCTTTATTTTACATTTATCAAGTAAGAGATTTTCAACACTACCCCTTTCCCTCTACACCCTATGCCACCCAATTGGGCCAAAGGTGAGGGTTAAACCAAACAATTCAATTTTGTTAACAAATATTTGTTGAGATCCAACTGTTTGCCAGGCCCCATGTTTAGCTAGGCCGTGGTCAAAATATTTATAGTCTACGGTGGGGAAATCATAATTATAATTATGGCTGGACTTGCCGCTATAAGTAGAATGTAACTGTATATTAGGAGCTGCAGTAAGGGGCAAGGAAAGGAAGAAATGCATTCAAGTGGAGGTCTGGATTGTTTCCAGGGGATACCGGGATGGGTTTAAAGGATGGGTGGGACTTTGAAAAATAGAGCTACATGGAGAGGTTATTCCAAGTGGAGGAAGCAGCAGGAGCAAACACAGCTGGGTCACAGCTACGTTCCTGAGCCTGCACGTGGCCTTCCTTCTCCGGGTCGGCCTCCCAAGTAGGTAAACGAGGCCGTATCGTACAAGGCCATTGATGTGGGGGCTGCCATAGCCATCCACGAGAGAAAATGCAGTGACACAGTGAGGTTCAAGGCTGCTGGAGTCGGGGAGCACATGTGACTCTCCCAGTAAAGGTACCCTCCGGATGGCGGGGCTCGGGGCAGACGGCCCCTTTTCCCATCAAGAGCCACAGTGATGACGAATCCACCCCCATGTGTGGCAGGCAAACCACAGGGCTGACAGAGGTGACACATCCCCTTGGCCTACAGCATCGCCCAGGCTGACCCCGGGGCAAACAGCGTGACTGTCAGCAGGACACATCTGGACAGGGGCGCAGGTACCCCTGGTGTAGTGGACTATACTGCTGGCAGCTGTTCTGATTGGCTGGGCCCAGGAGGTATTGATTTTTAAATACCTCTGAAAGGAGGGGTCTCTTTTAAGGGGGTCACAATGTTCCAAAGCAAAAGAACCCCATGCAATGAAATTTGTAGTTCCTTCCTGGTAGTTTGTTGCCTATATTTTCATGCTTAAGTTGAGTGCATCATAAATAGCATGGAGTTAACTCCATTAATGCATATTTTGCTTTTTCAAATAAACCTTTTGTTATCTTTATGAAATTCCAAGTTAAAGAGTTCCTTGGGAGGGAGAATAGGAATTGACTTTGCTTGTATGTGCCTTTAAGAAGTCTGGAATAATTTACAGGAACATAACAAAAGTGGTGAGCCACGGGGTGTGGGGAAGGGGTGGTGCAGATGGTGGAAACCAGGGAGATGGCAGCGAACAGGGTTCGGTGCATGATTTTCCAAGGATTTTCTTTTATATTTGTTGGTTTTTTATTAACCTTTGTGAATGTGCCGTCTCTGAAAAAACAAGCAAATAAATCAATAAAATAAATTTCAAATAACTCTAAAGCTTACTCTAAATGCCTAGACTGTCTCTGCAAGGAGGACATGAAGGAAACTGACCTTGGGGTCACCTACAGGAGGACAGTGGCCGGGGTGGGCAGGAAGAGAAAGGAGGCTTACTTTTCACCCAATCACCTGTTGAATATTTTGAATTCTGTGCCACATACATGTGTTATCTGGTCATGAATAAATAAATAGAAAAACAACAGTAACCCTAAACTAGAATGACCCTTCCGACAACTCAAGTAAAGGGTTCAGAGCAAAAGGACCAAGCAAGGGGCGCCCTGGACTTTAATAAGCCTGTTCCTCATTATTCCGGAAAGGCCTCCCGGGCCTGAACAAATATGCCTGCTCTGGACAGCCCATGCCCGGATCTCTGACTTATTTTAGAAATGCTTTCCCTCCTGTTTTTCTAGGAAGGATCCCATATTAAACATTGCTGACCATTTCCAGCAAACGTAAGTGTCACAGTGGGTTAGGGTTAGGGTTAGGGCTAGGGTTAGGGTTAGGAAAACAGAAGTAACAAGAAATCTGCCCGCACCCCAAATTTGTTTGTTTGAAGAAGACAAGGTCTTGGGAAGCCACATTGTACTCTTGTGCTCTCATTCCCCAGGTTCCCCGGCTCCCTCCTGGCCTCTCTCAGCATTCACGTGCAGCAGCTTGTCATGTGGGATCCCTTTCAGGATAGGGGTGTGAAGCAGGATGGAAGGGGCCACCCAGAGAGACAAAGTACAAAAACGGGGAGGACTTACCTTGGGCTAGATCGATTGTGCTGTTCTGAGAACAGTGTGGTTGGAGGACAGGGTGCACTCAGTCCTTTGGTCAATGGTGCGGGGAAGGCCTGTGCGTGCTGGGGAGTGATGGGCAGGTAGGTGGGGAGGGGGTATTGGGGTGAATGGAGGGCTGCTCTGTGGCGCTGGTGGGCGGGGGGTAAGCAGTCTACCACGTCCTCTTCTAAAGTTGTTCAATTAGTCAGCACTGGTTTCCATGTTTCTACTCCAATTCTGCTGCCACTTCAAACGTATTCTTGAAAGCATCACAAATGTTCGCGTTTTGGTCACATGACTCTTCCTTCAAATGATTCCTAAGGAAAGTGCCTAAATGGCACGGCCTGGGAGCCAGGACAGCCAGGAGCCTGCAGACCTGCCTTTGGTTTTGGGTTCTGCTTCTCAGCATCATTCTGTGCCCTTGAACGAGACACAACACTCCACCTCTCCGAGCCTGTGACCCTGGGTAGAGGAGCTTGCTCCTCTACTCAGCATTGCTGTGAGAACTGGCTGAGGTTAGTATATTACCGTGATGGGGGTGGCGGGGGCGGGATCGCTGTGCATTAGCACCAGGCAGCAGGGCACAACAGCTATGGCACAGACTGCAGCCAGATGACCCGTTTTCTCCTCTGGAAAATGAGGGCATCGAAGCCGTCCGAAAGCCCTAGAATCCCCGCTGCTCAGACGTGGGGCACCACACTTATTTGGGAGCCAGATTGACATGGGGGTGTTAGGTTTTGTCTAGCCCACCTGCTGCCGAGTTGTCACTGTGCTTGTTTACTGCGTGCTGCCCAGGCCTCCCTGAAACATGACATAATAGGCAGTATGTGCACTGTGCTACCTTTCTAAAAAATAAAAAATTCTGAATTAGAAACACAGTTGGCCTCAAGGATTTTGGATACAGGACTGTGAGTCTTTGGAACTAAAGTTACAGGGCTGCTGTAAGGATCAATCCACTTGATTTAGATAAAGCCTAGTGCCTGGCCCATAGTAGGTGCCCATGAATATTAGCTGCCTTGCTCTTCCCGAGGTTACTGCAACCCTGAGCAGCCTTGAACACTCTCCACCATCGCTCCAGACTTGTTTCTCTACTTGTGCCTGGAGCTATTAAAGTCTAAGATTCTGTCCATTCAGCCACTCAGCCTCTGACTCCCCTGAAGCTCCTGTCTTCCCAGCTCCCCACCCAAACGCTCCCCTGGTCAGAATAGGGAGATGCTCCCTGTCGCCTCCTCCCCCACCCTCCCTCTGCTTTCTTAGCAGCTGTAGGTGAAGGAGGGGGAGAAAGCTTCAGGAAGTATCCCACCAGCTGGTCTCAGACTCGTTGCTTATCCCCACCTACTGCTCATGGGCTGTATGGCTGGGATCCCAGACGCACTGTGGGTGCGGCTCTGCCCCCTTTAGAAAAGCTGCTTCCACCTTTCTGGACCTGTTTCTCATGGATGCAGGAAAACGGCCGGCCTAGATGGTAGCTGCATGCCCCCTGGCTCCCTTACGTCCAGCCTCCTGACTGCTGCCCTTCACCTGTGATCTTTGTGTGCCTGGATTTGGTGACCACAGGAAATCCAATCCTCTTTCCCTACCTCTCTGGGCACAGAAGCTAACCTGACTCTAGGAACAGGCTCTGGGTCATCCCTGGACAAGTCCAGAGACAATTGGACCATCTCAGGTTCAAACAGGTCCGGCCTGGTAGCTGGGGGACTTCAGGCAAGGACGTCATCCCTTGATTAAAGTCGGGGGCCAGGCAGCACAGTGACCAGCACTGGAAATCCCATTCACAGACACCAGGGCCCTGCTAGTGGTGAGAGGGCTGATGGAGAAGCAGGAAAGGGACTTTGTGGAGTGGCTGGGGTTCATGGCAGGGCTCTAGCTCAGGAGGGAGACTGAGGTCTGAGGGAGAGTGAGTAAAGGAAGGGAAAGCAAGATGGCAGCTTGGTACTATGTATTGGGTCACCCAAAGGTGAGAGGAAGCACCTTGACCCTCAAAACCATAGCTCCATGGCTCTGGATACAGCACAATGGTCAGCCCAGATGGCAAGATGCTGTGACAGACCAGCCTTGTTTGCCCTTCACCCTCATAAAGCGGACCCTCATCTTTTTTTTCGGAAACAGTGTAATAGATTGAAGACACTAAGTGCCCTAGTCTGTGTGGCTCAGTTGGTTGGAGGAACGTCCCATGCACCAGAAGGTCTTGGGTTCCATTCCAGGTCAGGGCATATACCTGGTTGTGGGTTTGATCCCTGGGCGAGGCAAGTATGAAAGCAACCAATTGATGTGTCTCTTTCATATCGATATTTCTCTGTCTCTCCCTTCTGCCTTCTCTAAAATAAAAACAAATAAACAAACAAACAAAAACCAGAAGAGCAACTCAGCCCCGGAGCCCAGGGGTGCTTGGTAAGATACAGGCAGAGACCCCTGGGAGGGTGGGGCCAGCCGGCACATGCTTTTGCCCTTTATCCTTTCTTCGTATTTTCTCCCTGCGACCCAGGCAGGATGCTGAGAGACAAACAGCTACCCGGGGAAGGTGAAGGAAAGCCACAAGCTAAGCTTGGTGGGTGTGAAAGCTAAACTAGGCCTAAGACCCTGATGGCACTGGAGGTCGCAGGACCAGCCCTGGCGGCACCACAGTTCTTGTTTGGTTAGTGGCCTGCGGCTGGGGTTCAGACATACCGTGTTCCTGGATGGTTGTGTGTGTTGGATGAGACACCTTAGGAGACTCTGAGGGGAGCCCGACAGACATGGCTGAGCACGCAGAGTCCTACTCTTGGATCTTGTCCTAATCTTAAGCCCCTGTAGGTAGCGGAGACTGAAACCACTGGTATATACTTCCTGTCCCCAACTTGGTTAACTGCAGACTCAGCGAGGGTAATCCTGGGAACACAAAGGGATGTTGGTCAATCCAGCTGCAGAGAAGCAGTTTAGAAAAACCAGGGAAGCAAGGCAGAGGATGACGGACGTGGTGGCTTACTGTAAATCCATATGTGTATCTAGAAAAGTTTTCTCCACTTATGTCCTCTGGGTGGTGGTTCAGGAGCACCTTCTTCACATTCAAAGTACACCATTCATTCATCTGTTCATTCATTCACCAAACACTTCCTGGGTGCTACATTGCATCAGGCACTATATTAGGTGCTGGAGCTACAAAGGTGGATAAAAGACAGTCCTTGGCCTCAAGCCTCTTCTCTGGGTCCCTACTGTTTTAGGGAATAAGCCCAAAAGGTGAAAGGCACATTAGGGTTAACTATGGAAAAAGAAAAGGTCTGGATGCTGAGCTTGCTGTCATTTTGCACCTTCTTACTGATGCTGCAAGAATAATACATGCTGGGTTTTGGGAGATGGGGGACATTTCCAGTGTAGACTGAAGTGGAAAGTTACTGGTATGCTCAGAAGTAAGCTCACATAATTATGGGCTGAGGTCAGAGAACTGTAGAGTTCTTAATTTGTAGCATTTCCTTGGGCTGTGAGTAAACTACCCTTTGACTCAAGTGAAATATGCTACCTCCTTAAATGGAAAATACCCAGAAGGTGGAACTTTTATGTTATCTACCAATGGAAAGCCATTGGGTCCTCAGTGGTACCCACTGTACCGCACTCTGGCCAGTTGACTAAAAGCATGGCACAGCCCACTAGTTTTCAGGTAGTTGCTCCTGACCAGAGAGGAAGGGGGTACGAAGTTTAGACCATGCTTCAGAGTACAGGCTCTGGACTAAGACCTGACTTCGAATCCTGACTGTTCCTTACCAGCCTGTGAGAAGCCAGTAACTACTTGAAATCACCGAGTCTCTGCTTCTTCGTCAATAAAAAGAAGATAAGTCCTACCACTTAGGATTGTTAGGAAGATTAAACGCAATATCCTGTGCAAAGGCTTGACACTGAGCTAGAGCTCGAAGTACTGTCACTGTGGGGGAAATGAGATGGAAAAGAGAATGAGGATCTTTTCTCAGCAGGATCACCTGGGTTGGAGCCAGTTTACCCCCAAGCAGACCTCCCCATGTTATCTCTCTGTCCAGACACGTCCCATCCTCCACAGGCCCCAGAGCCAGTTCAACCTCTGTTCTCACGAATTCTGTCCCCATCACCTTCAAGCTGCTGGAGAATGTGGGGCTCCCCGGTTATTTAAATAGAGAGCTGCATTTCCGTGGTGCTGAAACGTTGACGTGAGGGTGGACACATGGGCAGTTCTGGATGGTCTGTGAAAAGGGTACGTCCAATACCCCACTGATTGAATCCTCTTTGTGAGGCTAGTGGAGGGCTGTCATGAAAGGCCTCCCTATCTAAAGACATGCTTTTCTTGACGATAGCCATTCTGACAGGTGTGAGATGGTATCTCATTGTCGTTTTGATTTGCATCTCTCAGATGATTATTGACTTAGAGCATATTTTCATATGTCTCCTGGCCTTCCGTATGTCCTCTTTCAAAAAGTGTCTACTTAGGTCCTTTGCCCATTTTTTGATTGGATTGTTTTATCAAAAGAAAAAAAAATAAAGACATGTATTTCTTCATCTCTTCAGTGGAGGTGATTGTCCTGACCTCTTCTGATGGTGGGAGGAATTCAACCGAATGACATCCATCTCCCATGATGACTGGGAGAAAGTAGGAGGTCAATAAATAGTCCTCCTTCCTTCCCCATGACCCTCTGTTGGTCCCATAGTGCCCTGAACTGTCTAAGTGCTGACAACATGTGGCAGGAGGAATCTAGACATCCACTCTTAGCAACTTACCCTTTAGTTGCAATTAGTTATCCCTAGTCCAGTTCTTCTCAACCCCAGCACTCATTAAAATTACTGGGAAGAAATTTTAAAATTACCAGTCTCTCGCTTGCACTCCATTGCCCCCCCCCCAACCCCCGCCCAAGATAATCTGACTTCATGACTCCTTGAAGGAATGACCACCTCTCTGGGGTTCAGTCTGTCCTTCTGTAAATGAAGAGCAGACAGGCGGAGTAACTCAGCATATGTTACACAGCTTGAGAAGGCCCCCTGAGGCCCCTCCAAGGGCATTTACCCCAATAGATACTGTCTTTAGTGAAAAGATATTTTGTTGATCGTGGATTTTTATATTAATTTTGAGTTTTAAAATGTTGCATTCACATATTATTCATCTTGATTACTGGGGCTTTTTATGGCACTTGCTCACAGTTTTCACTTGAGGCCATAGGGAAATTTCTGTAGGCTTACTTGAAATCAGCTTCTGGTTCCTCTAATTCCTACTCCCATTAAAAAGACTTTGGGATCTGTTCTTGAACCATTTCCCTTTGATGAACTGCAGGATAACCTAATGCTAAAGTAAAGCTATTATGCAACCAGCCCAGGCTCTTCCTTGAAAAACTTAGGGACTAAGTGACTTTTGACACAATAGAACAAGATGTGAGCAACTACACTTGCTCTATGATTATCAAAATTTGTCTTGTGTCAAGATGAATTCTCAAACCCATATTCCCAGTGGCCCAGGGACTGTGTCCTATCTGCCTCACCAATCATAAGCATAGAGGACCTAGGTTATTAGCTGAGAGGTATCTATATATATAAAAACCTAAGCAACCTTTACAGTGGAATGACTGGAACGACCAGTCGCTATGACACACACTGAGCAGGCATGCAGGTGAGCAGTTAGGAGCGAGCAGGCATGCAGACAAGTGGTTAGGGGCAAGCAGGCAGGCAGGCAGGCAAGCGGTTAGGGGCAAGAGGTCCTGGAATACGAGAGGGAACCCTCTCCCATGCATGAATTTCATGCACGGGGCCTCTAGTCTATAATAATAAAAATGTAATATGCTAATTAGACAGGACATCCTTCCAGACAACCTTCCAGACAAAGCCAGGGCTACGAGGGAAGCCCAGGTCCTGGGTCCCGGGTGCCGGTGACTGGAGGGAAGTGCAGGTCCCAGGTCCTGGGTGTCAGAGGGAAGCCGGGGGAAGGAAGGCCTACTCTTGCACGAATTTTGTGCATCGGGTCTCTAGTAAGGGTATAGTCATTCATAGATTTTTAAAAACAAGTCTTCAGCAAGCACCTACTCTGTACAAGATATTGGAGATATAGCAATGAATAAGCCAAACCTGGGTAGTGCCTTATAGAGGCCCTCCTGGAATTATTGTAACAGCAACTTTATCAAGGTCAAGGATAATCTTAAATAACCAGAAATGAACTGACACCTAAGGTCTCTTATAGGCAAAGTAAAGAGTATCTCGAATGCACAGTAAAGATAAAACTCTAGCTACTTGTCTAACGCAGAAAGATACAGAACATATGAGTGTGTTTTATATCAATTTGAGATTTTCAAGAGAGCCCTTAAATATCAATATCATTTAGGTCTGTGCAAGGAAGAGGTAAAGTGTTTTTGTAACCAGGTCCTGCAGGGGACATTAGTCACCCTCTGAAACAGTGCTTGCCAAGACCTAGAAGGTACTTCACCGCCTAGGTTAACATGGAACAGGGAAGCTCTACCAACATGTTGATTGAAGTCCATGATAAAAGCTCAAGCTTCCTCGAATAAGTAAGATTATAGTTGCTGGAAATGACATGGAGAATGTATGACAATATGAAAACTGAAAGACAACAAAAGGGAAAGACGTCTCCTAAAAACATCCTTTTGCATATAAAAAATGAAAATCAAATTTTGGATGTTAATTCTAAGAAAGAGACACTCAGTACCCTGCAGAGCATGTCTAATTGGTCAGAAAAGGGACACTAGTAAATCTATTGTAAAGCTCTTTTCATTTATGCTGCAAGCTTCTAGATCTCACACTGAGATGTTGTGATGAAGTTCAGAGACAGGGAAAGTAGGGAAGAGCATGTTAAAGGGGGACAGCACAACCTGTGGATTTTACTAAGAGCCTTTCCAGACCAATCCATACGGGCACAGTGGCTGTGTTGTAGAAAATATTTGTTGAGTACAAGAGTAGGCAACATCTGAGCCCTAAGAGATTTAGGAATTGTCCGTTCTTGTTAATAGTTAAAACAAAGAATGTGAAGGAAATAACTGGAAAAGGTAACATGAGAATGGTGGGGGCCAAGCTTGAACACTTGAGTATCCCCAGTGTTTAAGGTCAGGACAGAAGATAAGGAACCCATTGAAGGGATAGAGAATGAATGGCTGAAGAGAACCAGGAGGGTGTGTGGTCAGAGAAGCCAAGGAAATAAGACTTTAGAGAAGATGCCTGGTTGAACACAGTTGAGAAGTGCAGCCAGCTGAGGACCATTGATTTGGCAATATTTGCTGGAGGAGTTTGAGTGGAATGGTGTGGGCATGACACAGATTGCAGGAGACTTAGGACTGACGGGGAGGAGAGGAGATGTGGACAGGATCAGGCATTGCTTTACAGGATGCCTAAAAAGGAACTCTACTCTGACATTGTTAATAAGTTCTTATTCCTGAAGAGCCCGGCTTGCTGAATTATAAAGGTTTATCTTCAGAACTGACTTGCCAGAACTGGCAGGGTGGGAAATAGCCACACTTTGATTTGAGAAAAATCAAAGTAACAGAGCATTCTAACCTTGATTCTGTTGATTATTAAAAACATTGTTCATTCCTTAAAGAAATAATGCCTTTAAATTTTTTCTTTAGAGCAATTCTTGGTAAAGAATTAGTGTAGAAGTTCCCCACAAGAATTCAAGGAAAATGAGTTGGCATCTCTTCCTTTGAAAAGCAAGCTTTGGGGGCAGGAAAGGGTCTCTTGATCTGCTATACACAGACACTAGGTCCTATTTTACCGCTGAGTAAACAGAGAAGATGACCACTGAGCTCCAGTGCTGCAGTGTGGACAGAGGCTTTACCCAAAGACTCACACACGAGGTATTGGAAGGCAGATCTTGCCTCTTATTAAATCAGAACCTCAAAGTTGTTCAAATAGATCAGCCATAAAAAATGCCAAGAAAATATTTCAATGATTATTGTTCTATTTCACAAAGCCCAGGGTCTTAGGCTATCACAACATCCTAGTGTTTTCCAACTCTATCTTAGGATCAGATTGTTTGCATGAACTAAATGGTTCACAATATAAACATATATCATTTTTTTAAAAAGCTGGACAAGAGTGGTTGGATTTGAATGAGACTGGGCCAAAGTTTCCTCCTTGGAATGCAAAATAGTTCAAAAGTCCTAGCTCTAGAAAAGTGGTCCATGACCCTGGATGCATTTTAGGATCACCTGGATGCATTTTAGGATCATCTGAAGACAAAGCCTAATGCATTTAGGGATCCTGATTTAATCAGGCTAGGAGAAGAGCTCCGACATGGTATTTTTATAAGCACCCCAGATGATTCTATTATGCAATGAGGGCTAAGAACTGCTACCCCAGAGACTGTGAGAAGTTCCATTTTCTAAAGAAGATCCTACTTACAGTAAGATTATTGCCAAACCATCAGTCAGGGGATACTCAGCAGTTGGTTAATCAAATATCTTAGATAATGAGATTTGGTGAATTTAACAATGAAAATCCATTCTACATGGTCTTAGAATAAATAAATAATAGAATAAATAGAATAAAAGCCTGCCTCCCTCCCCTGGCTCCCCCCCATCCCCCCTCCCCCCGCCCCCTCCACACACACCTAGTTTTCAAGTCTTTATAAATAATAAATAATAAATAAATAAATAAATAAATAATAAATAATTCAGTCACACTGACTATCTAATTCAGCCAACATTTATCCAAAAATCATTTCTTGGGCGCCTATTATATGGCAACCTGTGTAAGAGACTTAGAGGGATATATAAATTATTCTTCTCATCTTTGCTCTCAACAAACTATTAAGTCTTCCGTGGAAGCAAAGCAAAATCTAAGAATCAAGAAGCCCTGGAAGATCTTACACTATCTTGAAGTCAGTGTCATTTTCATGGACTAAAGAGGACCACAAATTCTAGCCATTCCTCCCATCAAAAAGTGGTGTCTATTTTCTTCTCCCTTTACATCTGGCCTTGTCACCTTCTTTGAACAATAAGTGCAGCAGAATTGATACACTGCTAGTTGTAGGTCTAGGCTTTAAGGCCTAGATTTTAAGAAACTTGGCAGCTTCTGTCTTTGTTCTCTTGTAGTCTTCAGCCACTGTGTATAGTGGTCCAGCTACTCTGCAAAAGAGACCACCTGGAGGGAGAGATTCCTGGCATTCCAGCCATTTGAGCAAAGTGTTAGATACATGTTGAAATATAGCCTCAAAAGCAGCATGTGAAGAAGCCCACACTAGCCATGTGGAGAAGCCACATGGAGAGCTAAGGCATGCTGGCCCATAGCCCCAGCTCGGTGGCCAGAGAAAAACAGCCTCATGACTAACAAGTAAGACCAATGGAAGAATCATTCAGTCAACACAGAAAATCATGAGAAAATAAAGTTTTTAAGTCGCTGAGATTTAGGGTTGTTTGTTACATAGCAATATATAACTGACACAGAAACTGGTAACTAGAAGTGGGTTGTGGCCACAAAGAAAACTGAAACATGTGGAATGGGTTGTGTATGAGGTAGTAGGTTAGAAGCTGGAGGGATGGCAAGGAGCCTATTGGAGGTTGGAAGTTATTGCTGTTGGAAAATGGAGAAAACAACATTTATATAATGTAGTAGCAGATTGTCTGATAGAAAATATTACTTCAATTTACCATCTATGTTTGTGTTTCACTAAATACAGTATATGCATCAGATAGGTTTATCTAATAGCTATGTACTTTCATAGAGTACATAAAACATGCTTTCCTCATGTTCATGTGAAACCATCAAAGTGTATTTAAAACAATAGCAAAACTCACAAAATATGTTGTGCATAAAAAAAGTTGAACAATCAGTGCTAGCTGATATATCCCCAGTGTGCTTAAAGAAGCCAGTCGAGATGAATTATAGCAGCAACAGAAGATCATCAATGTTTTTTCCTGCTGCTCTAAAATTTTCCCCTAAGCAGGAGCCTCGCAGTGGAAAATCCCCAGCGTGAAGGCTCATAGAGGAAGTGTGGCAAACATGTGCTGGCCACTAGGTTTATCTTTCAATGGTGTGTTTCCATTAATAAATGGTTCTTGGAACAACAAAGAATCTGAATAGCTGAGCTACATAAAGAGCAAAGTATAGTTCAAAGGGATGATTGACACACTTTCTTGTATATTCTTAAGAGGCAAACAATAAACCACCCAACTGAATTTTTAAATGAAACAATTACTTTTTAGAAATGTACAGACTCCAAGAGGAAACAGACCCAGAGTGATTAAGTGATTTGCCCAAAATCACTGAGCCAGGTCCCAGCAGAGCCTGAGTTCAGGCCGCCTCACCCTGTCTCACCATTTAGTTAAATACTGACTGACTGCCTCTGATAAGTTGGAAACTGTTCTATGCAAAAGAGACAGAATCCTTGACCCCATAAAACTGGCAAAGGGAGAAATAATGAATGAATTAACAAAGGGAATTACATAGATTGATAGGTGGTGACAAAATAAAGTTAGAGCAGAGCAAAAGGAATTGGGAGGGCTGGCAGGGGTGACTGCGGGATGCAATTCTACATCATGTGGTCAGGGCAGGCCTTGTTGAAAAGACCTGAAGGAGACAAGAAGTTAGCCATCAGTGAAGTTGTGTGGGGTTCTCTCTGGGTGGATTCTCTTGTTACTAACTGGAGGTTGGGAGAGTTTAGTGCCTTCCTTCTTCAATAACACTGGAAAGCTCCACAAACGCCCACTTCTCCAAAGAGTCTCACCTCCCTCCAGATTCTCTGAATATATCCTGATGGCAAAGGTCACAAATCAGATCTTCTGGTTTGCTCAAGTCAATTTTGTCCAACACCTGAGAAGGTCCCCGCTGAGCCTGGCTACTAATAATCTAGTGTCTTTCTTCTTGGCAGTCACAATGCAATGGCAGGGCTGGGCTTGCGGATGATGACGACAAAGGCAAAAGAGAAGATGTCATACGTTGGTGTCCTGAGTCACTGCATGTGTGAATACTTAGCGTGCCTCTCCACCCCACACACCTGTGCCCTCCCTCCCTCAGGACAGATGGCTGCTATACTCATTATGGTTTTAGACTCATTTATGGTTATGGGCTGGATTTAAAAAAGATTTTGGAGATAACAGCTCCATTTCCTCAATTAGCAGATAAGGACATTGAAATCTATAGGCGTGCAAGTATGAAAAATACACTTCCTCCCATCGCTTGTTCCTTGGTGCCAGGCATTTTGGAGCATTTGAAGCGGAAGGAAATAGGTGGCAGCTACAACAGTGCAACCTACAAAGATGATCAGAATCACAGTATGAAATTTTCAGCTTTGCTTTTAAACGGATCGTTTCCAATGTCCTGAAGGAAAAAGCACACACCTACAGTCAAAGAATTTTACTGACTGCCACATATCCTTTTGAGGAAAAATATAATATGGCTAATAGGAGTAGAAAAAAGTACTTGGATAGCCAGCGAGCCCCTTAGGGACACCTCAATCCTTCTATTTGTGGAGGCTAGAAAAGGGGGGGGATTAGTAAGGGGTGTGACGGTTAACTTTATGTGTCAACTTGACCCAGATAGTTGGTTAAACATCAGTCCAGAAGTTGCTGTGAAGGTAGTTTTCTATGTGATTAACATTTCAGTCAGTAGACTTTGACTAAAGCAGATTATCCTCCATAATGTGATTGGACATCATCTAATCAGTAGAAGGTCTTAAGAAGAAAAGACTGAGGTCTCTCTGGAAGAAGGAATTCGGCCTTCAGGCTGCCTGCAGTCCCAAGCTGCAACATCAGTTCTCCCCTGGTCTCCAGCCTGCCGGCCTGCCTCGCACAATGTAGATTTGCCAACCCCCACAATCACATCAGGCAATTCCTTCTCTCTGTCTCTCTCTCGTTCATATATATATACATACACACGGTCTTTCTTGCCTCTTCTTCCCAGCCTTAAGCGTGTATCTCCTGCTTACTATACATTCTGCTCGATCCTGCTGCTCCCTCTTCACTTCTGTCCTTGAGCTGCCATCTAGAACTGAATACCTCCTAGGACATGACTTCTCTTTTCCCCACCCCCAAAAACGTACTCTTAAAAGATACCCTTAATGCCAGATTTAGCTTTTTTTCTTGGCCAGCCAAGTTCTTCCTCACTTTGTAGAAGCGTCTGTATCCATTGGCCATGCTGTCCTTGGAACCCTTTCCTCTCTACATCTGTACATTCTCCTGATTGTCTTTCTCCCTTTCCTTCATCAGCTCTGGTTCCTTCTGTCCCCTGAAGCTGGGCAGATAGCCACAGAACCCAGCCTTCTGCCCTCTGCCTCTTCTCATACCATCTATATCTCTTTGTTTCCCTGTTTCTTCTCTTCCCCCCCCCCCCCCCCCCCAGCTTCTGGGAGTTGAAGCCTCTCTCATAGATATGATGTCATCACCTTTATGCTAATGATTCTGCCACTGCATAGCCAGGTCTGTTCTCACTGCTGTCCTTTTTGCCACTCTTGGAAGTCTGGAACTCAGTATATCTGACATGAAGAATCACTTCCCCACTCAAAAGTGGTTTTCCTCTCAATTTCTTCATTTCTACAAAGAGTACATCTCTTCTAGTGACCCAGGGAGGCATTATTGAAGCCATATTTGCTTCTTTGCTCTCTTTACCTTTCTCATCCCCTAAAAGAATAGTCCCTTGTCACAGGGCATGAATAGCTTCCACCTGTGACTTGTTCTGTCCACTAGTGGAGTGAAATCAACCGAGAGGGCATGACCTACCACTCCATTCTTTTATCAGCTAGGATAAAGCTTTACTTCTTTAAAGAAAATAATTATTTTTAAAATTCCAAATGTCAGTATCGTTATTTTAATAAGATAAGCATCAATTTTATTTCTTTAAGCCAGGGATTTTCAACCTCTTTCCATTTCATATCACACATAAACTAATTAGTAAAATTCAGTGGCATAACAAAAACTATATATATCTTTGCCAATCTGACAAAAATAGGTTTAATTTTTATTTATTTACAAAAAAGTAATTACCTACACTTTCTCCAAAGTGACTTTATTAGAAAGCAGGTGCCTATACTTACATAAAGATTTCTGTTACCAAGAATTAACCAATCGGATGCAACTTTATTTTGTGATGAGACCAGTAAGATGCAACTCTGTTATATGACCTATATATTTATGGTTCAAGACAGGACATTCACACTGGAGAACTACTGTTGTAATTTTTCATTTGACAATCGAAGGGAAAGAGGTCAGTGCCCTGACTAAATTGTCAGGTATTGCATTTAAGAGTTTTAATTTTTTTTGCTGCACGCCAGTTGAAAATTGCTGCTTTAAGCCATTGTTTTCAAAATTTAAAATAATGCTGAGAGGTATTAAGCATGTAAATTATTACTATCCATTTAAGAAACTATTTGACAATACATCTAAAGAGTCATGAAAACATGTCTACCATTTGACATAATAATAAAAATTCTAAGAAAAGGAAAAGCTGGAATCCAAAGGCGTTCATTGTAGACCTACAGAAAAATAGAAAGCAACCTGACAGTTAAATAATAATGGCTTGGTAAATTATACATAGGAAATGATCAATTTCATTAGATATAATACAGCCATTAAAAGTGATCATTGGAAAAATAAGTAGCAACCTGGAAACATACAGGAAAAAAATATAAGTTGTTTTTCTGCTATGATTACAACAAAGTTAAAATTAGGTATGTATTTTGCCAAGAACTGGAAATAAATGTGGAAAATAATTTATTTTAAGATGGTATAATCCGAATCATTTTTTAAATTTAGTTTTTATATTTTTAGTCATTTCAAAAGGCATTGTATAGGCAGTGGCTTTTTTACTTGTTTGACTATGACTCATATTGAAAAATACATTTTACATCACCAATTAGCGTGCACGCACGCATACACACACACATATGCACACACACACAATTATGTATGTAAATTTCATTTCATTTATTATAAAATACATAATTTTTCACAAACATCTGTAAAATCAGAACATATGTTACAAGTGATGGTATCTTACACTTAAAATTGTCAGCCTTTTTTTCTTTATTAGAGATTAATGGTGTCTCTCATAATTAATGGCTTCAGATTTGATAAAACATGGCAACAAATAAGTTTCATGAAACAATTACCAAGTATGATATATTGTGATATTTTCTCTTCTGTTCTATTTTGTATCTTTAAAAAAATTTTTAATATTGGAAAATTTTTTAATGAAGTTTTGCAACTCACTGATGCAGAAGTTGGCAAACTATGGTCATGAGCTAAGAGTGGTTTCTAAATACTCAGGAAAGAGAAAAAGAAGAATATTTTGTGATATGCAACAATTCAAAGACATTTCAGTGTCATGGATTCTTCTTGGGACCCAGTCACCCATTTGTTTCTATATTATCTATGACGACTCTTGCACACAAAAGCAGACCATGTGGCCACAAAGCCCAGAATATTTACCATGTGGCCCTTTACAAAAAAAGTTTGCAGGCCCTGAACTAACAGGTGGCAATTCAGCACTTAAAACACTTCTGAGGTAGCAGCAGGAGCACAGGGGTGGAGGTCGAGATTGAATCTAATTTCTGGTTCCATCATTGTTACTACCTTTGCATTTATAAATGTCTAAAATGCCCACCTGATAGTGCTACTGGGAGTTTTGTGTGATCATTTATCTAAAATGCTTGGCCCCTGGTAGATACTTGATAAATGTTAGATTTCCCCCTCTTTCCTTTTAAATTTTGCTTAAGCCATGACCCCCACCCACCCACTCTCTCCCCATCAAGGTTGGTGATGATTACTCCCATGCCGTGACCCCCTTCCCAGGGGAGTCTTGAGGGCAAAGTCTAAAGGAGTCTTCCACAGGTGTGAAATTTTTTTAAAATTTCTTTATTGGTTAAGGTATTACAAATGTGTCCTCATACAAGTGTGAAATTTTTGATGTTTCACATTTTATCCTAAAAATTAAGGGGGATTTTTCATTCCAAATCCATGCTTGTTTCAATATAGATATTATTTTAGCTTGAACAAAATGGATACTCCTAGGAAATATTCCACGTTTGCTTTGGGGCTTTGCACACATCTTGGCTCACTGCCATGCATCTGTTTTCCCAGTTTGAGAAGCACAGGTTTATGCAATGAGATTTGTTATTATTTTAAGATCTTTTCCCCAAAGAACTCACCTTTGTCATTTCATTGTAGTTAAATAGACATGAAGAGAAACTGTCTTCTAAAGGAGGCTGTTGGAGTTGGGCCTCAGAATGGAAGGCATGAGTACATGGAGAGAATCATTAAAAACTAAGCTCAGTCCAGTTCTTGCAGGTGCAAAGCTGATTTTTTTCCAGAGTTCCCCGAAGCAGTTGGGATTAGCTGGATTTACTCAGCTGAGGAAGCTCACAAGAGACTCGTGCCAGAGGCTAATTTAATAATTTGCAAAGAGTAATTACCAAGCACACTGGAACCGTATCATTGCTTTTTCTCCCTACAGGTAAAGTTATATGGAAAGCCAAATCATAGCCACAAGGCTGCTTGCTGAGCATGGTATCAGAGGAGTAGCTGAATGATCTTAACAGCTATTGCATCAAATTCAAAAGGCTTGGCATGCCCAGCTCCCTACCCAGTAGGTGCCTACCAGTCAAACCGAAATACTCATGTGCATCAGTCAGAATCTCCTATACCCAGTGCTACAGGTAACTGACACATTCTTAATCTTGGGGGTTTTCCTCTTTCTTGATTCCATGCCAACTTCCCCCTGCTCTACCATACACATTTTTGTTTATTCATTCTTTCTTGAGATGTTAAGATAGATTACAGTGGTGTTTTTAAAAATATATCCCCTAGAATGACAAACAAGCTTGAAAACTTTGGTGTTCATTCTGCACTTTGAGCATCTCTTATGTCTCAGAGCATCTCTCCAGACTAATAGAAGTAGAAAATGCTGGGCTTCCTTTTCTTCCTCTCACATTTGTTCAAGTCTTGATAACATTACAGGTTCTATTTCTACATTCAGCCTGAAGAAACCCTACTTTGTTAGAGTGACTTCTGCCTGAGGATAATCTTACCTGGCTTATACTGAATCCATTTGCTTAAATCTCTTTTTTTAAATTTAAATTCTTTATTGTTGAAAGTATTACATATGTCTCCTTTTCCCCCCATTGACCTCTCCCCAGCTGCTTCCCTCCCCCCTTCCCCGAAGCACATGTCCCTGCCCCCCTACTGTCTGTGTCCATGGGTTATACTTATATGCATGTATACAAGTCCTTTGGTTGATCTCTTAACCCCCCTCCCCACCCTCTCCTGCCTCCCCTCCAAGGCCTGACAGTTTGTTTGATGCTTCTATGTTTCTGGATCTATTTTTGTTCATCAGTTTATGTTGTTCACTATAGGCCCAGAGCATGAAATTCGTGCATAGAGAGAGTGTGTGTGTATGTGTGTGTGTGTCCCTCAGCCCAGCCTGCACCTCTCCAATCTGGGACCCCTTGAGGGCAGTCGGACAGCCCTCTCACAATCCAGGACTGCTGGCTCCCAACCACTCGCCTACCTGCCTGCCTGATTGCCCCTAACTGCTTCTGCCTGCCAGCCTGATCGACACCTAACTGCTCCTCTGCCAGCCTGACCACCCCTTAACCACTCCCATGCCAGCCTGATTGATGCCTAACTGGCCTCCCCTGCTGGCCTGGTCACCCCTAACTGCCCTTCCCTGCTGGCCTGGTCACCCCTAACTGCCCTTCCATGCTGGCCTGGTCACCCCTAATTGTCCTCCCCTGCAGGCCTGGTCGCCCCGCAACTGCCCTCCCCTGCTGGCCTGGTCACCCCTAACTGCCCTCCCTTGCCAGCCTGGTCACCCCTAACTGCCCTCCCCTGCAGGCCTTGTCCCCCCCCCCCCCCAGTTGCCCTCCTTTGCAGGCCTGGTTACCCCTAACTGCTCTCCCCTGCCGGCCATATTGTGGTGGCCATCTTGTGTCCACATGGAGGTGGCCATCTTTGACCACATGGGGGTGGCCATCTTGTGTGTTGGAGTGATGGTCAATTTGCATATTGCCGCTTTATTATGTAAGATTATATTCTACAAATGGATGAAATCATGTGATATTTATCTTTCTCTGACTGGCTCATTTCACTTAGCATAATGCTCTCCAGTTCCATCCATGATGTTACAAATGGTAAGAGTTCCTTCTTATTTATAGCAGCATAGTATTCCATTGTGTAGATGTACCATAGTTTTCTAATCCACTCATCTGCTGATGGGCACTTAGGCTGTTTCCAAATCTTAGCTATTGTAAATTGTGCTGCTATGAACATAGGGATGCATATATTCTTTCTGATTGGCATTTCTGATTTCTTGGGATATATTCCTAGAAGTGGGATTACTGGGTCAAATGGGAGTTCCATTTTTTAATTTTTTGAGGAAACTCCATACTGTTTTCCACAGTGGCTACACCACTCTGCATTCCTACCAGCAGTGAACAAGGGTTCCTTTTTCTTCACATCTTCGCTAGCACTTGTTGTTTGTTGATTTGTTGATGATAGCCATTCTGACAGGTGTGAGATGGTCACACCTCATTGTCATTTTGATTTGCATATCTTGGATGATTAGTAACTTTGAGCATGTTTTCATATGTCTCTTGGTTTTCTGTATGTGCACTTTCGAAAAGTGTCTATTTAGGTCCTTTGCCCATTTTTTGATTGGATTCTTTATCTTCCTTTTGTTAAGTTGTGTGAGTTCCCTATAAATGTTGGAGATTAAACCCTTATCGGATGTAATATTGGCAAATATGTTCTCCCAAGCAGTGGGCTCTCTTGTTGTTTTCTTGATGGTTTCTTTTGCTGTGCAGAAGCTTTTTATTTTGATGTAATCTTATTTGTTTATTTTCTCCTTAGTTTCCATTGTCCTAGGAGCTGTATCGGTAAAGATATTGCTATGACATATGTCTGATATTTTACTGGTTATGGATTCTTTTAAGATTACCTGACTTACACTGAATCATTTGCTGAAATTTCTTTTTAAAAACAATATATTTTTTTATTGATTTCAGAGAGGAAGGAAGCAGGAAAATGAGATGATAGAAACATTAATGATGAGAGAGAAACATTGATCAGCCGCCTCCTGTATACCCTACATTGGGGATCGAGTCCACAACCCAGGCATGTGCCCTGACCAGGACTGGAACTGTGACCTCCTGATTCAT
Organism: Myotis yumanensis; assembly: GCF_028538775.1. Classification (NCBI taxonomy): domain Eukaryota; kingdom Metazoa; phylum Chordata; class Mammalia; order Chiroptera; family Vespertilionidae; genus Myotis; species Myotis yumanensis. Next base: position 8,128,975 of record NW_027223755.1, read on the forward strand.
TGGTCAATGCTGAGCCATGCCAGCTGGGCCATTTGCTTAAAATTTTTAAATGTAATGGGATCACCTAATGTACTAACATTTTCAAAATATATATAAAGGTAATAACACATTTGAAAAATAAATTAGCTAAAGAAAGGATTACCCATATCCCACCATCCTAATTCAATCATGAGTAAAAAAGTCTAAGGACTTATTTGTATGCTCTTAAGAGTTTTTTCTCAGTAAATACATTTTTAAAATCTTAATCATTTATTTAAAAATAATTAAAATCTAGAGTACTTAGTTTTTACTGTCTTGATATTCATGTCTTGCTTTAAAATCATCAATTTAGAAATAACTTCCAACAGGTTGTCTAATCCTCTCCCATACATACGTAGACTATGGGGCCTAATCCTTCTGAAATATGGTCACCTGCTACCATTTTCGAAGACATGTCTGGGAAAGAGAAAGACACAATTTACTGTCATGAGTTATTCTTTCTTGTGTCTGCCTATCTCCTCTCCACAGTGGTTACCTTCCGTCCTGAAGTGTTTGGAGAAAGAGGAGTATGTTTCAAACCTACATATCAGTGCAGCTTCTGTGTTGTTCTCTGACCCCTACCCACAGCTCCTAGGATCGTCTTGGGTCCCTGTTCATTTCCCTATTGGCCAGTGCCTAGAAAGCAGTGCCAACTGACTTTTCCAGGGGGACAGGGGAGGGGAGGCAGTGGAGGAAACTCTAATGTCTCTATTGTTATATAAGCGATTAAATTTTACTGGATTTTTTTTTAAAGAAGAGAAATTTCAGTTCAGCACAAAACAATTTGAAATTTGCAAATTTCCTTAGATATTACTCTTCTTATAAAACCATGGATTTCCCTATCACTGGGAATTTCTCCAGCCAGGTCTGCTGCTATGCTGCTGGGAGCTGCCTCCCCCTTTTCTCTTTCCCTGGATGCCAGCATAACGTCCCCGCAGTGCTATTACCTTCTAGTGCAGAGCAGTTTATCTGTCTAAACCAGTGGTCCTCAACTGGGGACACCTTTGCCTCCCTTCTGCCAGGAGTCATTGTCAATGTCTGGAGACATTTTTGATTGTCATGGCTGAGCAGGGAGGTTCTGCTGGCATCTAGTGGGTAGAGGCCAAGGGTGCTGCTAAACACCCTATAATGTACAGGACAGCCTCCCATAATAAACGATTATCCAGCCTAGAATGTCAGTAATGCAGGTGTTGAGAAACCCGGATTGAATTCCAGCCCATCCCAACCAAACTAGGACCACAGCATAAGTCTGCCAATCCAGATTCTGATGAAGGCGATCTGCTGCTGATGGCCATTTACGCCACGACTCCACCGAGCACTATAAAACCAGCAAACGTTCTTTAACATACCCTTATTCGATTTTTGAGTACAGTTATTACGCCTACCAACTTTTAAAATGTAAAAATATTTGTACTTCTGTTCAGAAAAAGTCCCTGAAAATTGGAGATGTTTTCTTCCAGTTACAATTCTGTCTACACTGCTTTTTATGTGTAAGGATAAACACTCCTTTTTCTGAAGGCTTACCCATAGAGATACTGAGTTGAGGATGCTTTGGGGCAGGAAACCACAGGCCGCGCCCACAGCTGGGTGATGCTGCAGCTGCAGAAGTCTGGAGATGGGTGCTGTGGTGAGAAAACGGCGTAATTTTTGTAGTTTCTTTTGCTTGGGATTGTGCACTTCTTGTCATGATGCGTGCCTTACTGTATCATAGTTTCCTGGTTACCTATTTGACTCCCCAACTCCCTCTACCACACTCTCTTAGTCTGTAAGATCCTACAGGCTTTCCCAGTTCCTACAAGGGTCCAGCCCTTGGAGGACCCCCCACAGTTGTTTGCTGAATAAATACATGAATAATTGCTCTGTAGAATCAGATAGAAATGACATGTCATAGTCCAAGTTTAGGCTGAGGTGTAAAGAAGGACTTGCATTAACTGTGCAAACATGGGAAAGGTACACTGCTAGTGTTGAAGTTCCAGTCGCATGAATGAGAAGTTTCACAATACTAATTTCTTTAGAGAGTAATTTTAAAAAGGGATTTCCATTTAATGTTCTTCTTCTGGTCCCATTTACTCAGAGAAACAAAACAACAATTTTTTAAATAGTATATATATATGTGTGTGTATGTATGTGTGTGTATATATATATATATATATATATATATAGATAGATAGATAGATAGGTAGATATATATATATATATATATATATATATATATATATATATATTTGAACTGTATTTTTTTTAAATTAAATCTTTATTGTTCAGATTATTACATTAGTTACTCTTTTTTCCCACCATAACTCCCCTCCACCCAGTTCCAACCCCACCCTCTGCCCTCACTCCCCACCCACTGTCCTCATCCATAGGTGCACGATTGTTGTCTAATCTCTTCACTCACCCCCACACCCCTTTCTCCCCCCCCCCCCAAGAATAGTCAGTCCATTCCCTTTCTATGTCCCTGATTCTATTACAATCACCAGTTCATCAGATTATTTATTCACTTGATTTTTAGATTCACTTGTTGATAGATGTGTATTTGTTGTTCATAATTTGTATCTTTACCTTTTTCTTCTTCTTCCTCTTCTTACAGGATACCTTTCAGCATTTCATATAATACTGGTTTGGTGGTGATGAACTCCTTTAGCTTTTTCTTATCTGTGAAGCTCTTTATCTGGCCTTCACTTCTGAATGATAGCTTTGCTGGATAAAGTAGTCTTGGTTGTAGGTTCTTGGTATTCATCACTTTGAATATTTCTTGCCATTCCCTTCTGGCCTGCAAAGTTTCTGTTGAGAAATCAGCTGACAGTCGTATGGGTACTCCCTTGTAGGTAACTGATTTTCTTTCTCTTGCTGCTTTTAGGATTCTCTCTTTGTCTTTTGCTCTTGGCATTTTAATGATGATGTGTCTTGGTGTGGTCCTCTTTGGATTCCTTTTGTTTGGGGTTCTCTGCGCTTCCTGGACTTGGAAGTCTATTCCTTTCACCAGGTAGGGGAAGTTTTCTGTCATTATTTCTTCAAATAGGTTTTCAATATCTTGCTCTCTCTCATCTTCTGGCACCCCTATAATTCGGATGTTGGTACGCTTGAAGCTGTCCCAGAGGCTCCTTACACTATCTTCATATTTTTGGATTCTTTTTTCATTTTGCTTTTCCGGTTGGGTGTTTTTTGCTTCTTCGTATTTCAAATCTTTGACTTGATCCTTGCGACCCTCTGGTCTGCTGTTGGGAGTCTGTATAATATTCTTTATTTCAGTCAGTGTATGCTTAATTTCTAGTTGGTCCTTTATCACAACATCGAGGGTCTCATTAGATTTCTTGAGGATCTCACTACATTTATCGGCGGTCTTACCAGTCTTTTCGAGGGCTTCTAAACAGTTCTTTAAAGACCTTAAAAGTGTGGTTTTGAACTCTATATCCAACAGTTTGCTTTCCTCCAATTCTGTCGTTTGTGTCCTGTTTCTTTGTCTCGGCATTTTTTTATGCTTCGCTGTGTCGATAGAGTGCCTTTCTGTGCTAAGTGTCCCAATTACCTAAGGTAGACACTCTTGGTGCACCCCCTTGTGGGCTTTGTGCACAGTCTTGTTGTGGTTAAGCCTTGATTGTTGTAGTTATCACTGTGAGGAATTGACCTCCAGGTCAATTGGCTGTGAGAATCAGCTGTGTCTGCGGTGGGAGAACTTCTGTGCTGGAGACACCCCTCTGGGGCTAGACTTGCTTCGATGGGGCTTTGGTGCTCACTGAGTCTGCCTCCTGAGTGTGTCTTTTATGGTTCCACGGAGCTTAAAGCTGGATGGTCCCACTCTGACCTCTGGGCTTCCTGGCTCCTGGATCTCTAGGGAGGTGCTAATCCAGCCTTTGCCTGAGGCTATCCAGCAAAAGCCTCCCTGCAGGGCTTGGGCGGGGTGGGTCCCACGGGATCAACAGGGCGGGGTTAGCAATTATGGCTGCTCTCAGTCTTGCCCTCAGAGGCTCTGCTTCTCAGTGTCCCAGTAGTCGCTGCAAGCCCCACGGAGAGAAAGCTGCCCTAGGGTTCTGAGCGATGCCAGACAGTCCCGCTTCTCCCGTATGAGTCTGGGTCCTTAGAGACTCGCCTTAGAGACTCGCCCGGAACTGGAGCTCAGAGCCTGAGACTCCCTCCCGATTGAAAACAACCGCGCCCTCAGCCTCCAGCCCGCTCCACATGCACTCCGAACCTTAGTATTTTACTTCAGCACTGCGCCTCCTCTGAGCCTCGGTATGCTTTTCTCTTTCCTCCTAGTTGTAGAACATCCACTCAGCCAGCTTTCCTGTGGTTGTGGATGATGTCCGTTTCATCTTTTAGTTGTATTTTTGAAGTGGTTGTTCGAGGCAGCAAACTCCCGTGTTTACCTATGCCGCCATCTTGGTTTCTCCTATTTGAACTGTATTTGGGATGACTGAGGATCTCCAACTTGAATGTGTATCAGAAATGCATGAGGAGCTATTAAAATACAGAGCTCCAGGCCCTAATGTTAGAGACTTTAAACAGTGTGATATGAGGCCCAAGAAACTGGCTATTTATTTATTTAAAATATATTTTTATTGACTTCAGAGAGGAAGGGAAAGGGAGAGAGAGAATAGAAACATCAACGATGAGAGGGTATCACTGATTGGCTGTCTCCTGCACGCCCTCTATTGGAGATCAAGCCCACAACCTGGGCATGTGCCCTGACCAGGAATTGAACCCAGGACCCTTCAGTCCGCAGGCTGACGCTCTAGCCACTGAGCCAAACCAGCCAGGGCGAAGCTGGCTTTTTAAAGAAACGTTTTCTGATGCTGAGTAGTTAGTTTCTGAAGCAGTCTTTGTTCCAATAGCTTATAAATGAAGGCATGCCTTGGCGCTATTGGAAGAGTCTTCTAAAAGAAACAACAACAATAATAATAATTCACATTCCCAGACCTCAGCATAGTGGTGTTTATTCTTAGTCAGCAGTAAAACATGGCTCCTAGGAGTGTGGCTGGAATTCCTCAGATCCTTCCACCGGTGGCCTCAACCAGTCCCGTTCTGGACGAGGAAGGGAGTAACTCCCTCCACAGGCTCCTTTAAGTGGCTCAGCTTAGGGAACGGGGCTACAGAGAAGAGGTTCATTACAATGTGATGTGAAGGCAGGTGGAGGCTTCCGGAAGCCTCTCTAAGTGCCTGTAAGGGCTTGCAGAGAGGTGGCTGTCACTGCATTAATTTTACCTCATTTTATTTCAAACACAGGGCTTTACTTAGGCTTAATGAAATGTCCTATTCACATTACTCTCATGTTCAAAAGTCATCGAGACGTTTAATGAAACGAAGAGGGGAGTGAAGAGTCAAAGGAAAGAGGGAAGTTTTCCTCCAGTCACGAGGCAAAGGCTGGTAGAAAGGAAGGTGCAGAGACATGATAAAGGAAGCCCACCGGAGCCCAGATTGTCCGTGTTCTGGTTCCTTCCTTATGAGGCGCAGGCCACACTGTGGAAGGGGAGGCCCCAGCCTGAGTCTAACTCATCCAGAGTTCACCTGCCAGACTCCTAAGAGACCTGGATCCTTCCACTTCGCAAGGGTTCCCCAAGATAGGGAAGGGTGCGCAAGGAACCCTTCCAAACCTGAGATCCATCACTTACACTTTCTCCTCACGCGCCTCACCTAGCTTGAGGCGCTTTGTTGGGCTCACTGCTCTCCTCTCAGCTCTTTTAATTGCCCAAAGATGTAGTCCTTGATGTTTTGAATAAAAGAATATATAAACAAACAGCAAACCCAGCAGCTTAGGGTCTCACAGGCAGGAAGGAAAATGTTGTCCCAAGCAGCGGGCCGTCGGTTCTCAGAGGGTCAGCTGGAAAAATAGTAGAAAGATGGTTCTAAGAAGCTTTTATTTTTCTTATTTCTGGTATCAACACACTTCATTTGATACAAACTGAATTCTGGTAATTATAGGTAAATTATATGAATGTATGTACAAAAGTGGCAATAAAACCAAGGGCAGAGGAAAATAGCAAATCGCTTTATTAGAATGTCTTCATGTCTTTGAATTTGGACAAAGTAACCATCAAAATAATAATATTATCTGAAAAGTGAACTTCCTGAAAGGAAAAAAGTGATGGTTAATCCATGTATTTAATCTTTTCACCAAAACATGGTGAATATGTGAGGTGATAGATGTGTTCATTAACTCATTGGGAGAAATCCTTTCGCAATATATCTGTATATCATATCGTACATTTTAAATACCTCACAATTTTATTTGTAAATTATATCTCAACAAAGCTGGAAAACAAACAAAAGACTTCATTTTCAGAGATTATTATCTCTCCTAGAATGGGTTTTTAAGACTTCTTTGAGAAGGTGTGTGAGAAATTTTTTCAAATAAAATGCAAGATTACTTGCTCAGAAATATTTTTAAGAAGACACCATTTGTGTAGCCCTCTTCTTTCAGCATTAAAAATTTTTCACACATCTCTGTATTTCCTGGGCTGGGTTAGCACCCAGAGAAAGATGAAGAAGAGCGTATGGCCCCCACCCCAAGAAGAGGGCAGCGTGCGTTGCAAGCTGTGTAAAGATCCTTCTCTATTTTACAGTCTTTCTTACTTTATTATTTAGAATCCAGTTCATTACATTTTGCTGATAACAACAGCCATGCTGGCATATTACACAGGCTTGCAACATTAAACAAAGATAAAAGTTGTGCTTATTTTTTCCAGGAAAAGAAAATGTGTTTAGAAAATGCTCTTAAAGATGGTAGAGATGTAAGGAAAAAGTATTAACTAAAAATGTTTGCTCATCAAAATGTAGCAGGCGGCATTAATGTGTGAACACATACATTTGAGGTCTCTTTGCTAAAGAGCAAAAAGAACTTATATTTAAAAACATATTTTTTCTAGTAGAATTGACAATGTCGGTGTCTTCATGGGTTTGTTATTGTTTTGCCATACAAATTAGTCAAAATTAAATGCTGTCCTAGACTTTGCTTCCAGAACTTTAAAGATTTTCATTCCTTCTTTTGGGAGAATTTAGCCCTGGTTTGGCCAATAATGCTTCTAGACTTGAGTACAAGAGCCAGCTAGGCCCATGAGGCTTCTGCTGAGATCCACAAGCATGATCCGTGTGAATCCTTAGGAGCTTTATCACGAAAACATTTGATGGAAGGCTTAAAACAGTTCCTGTGTCATTTAAGAGCATAGGACAGTGATGGTGAACCTATGACACGCGAACTCATTTTTTTGGTTGATTTTTCTTTGTTAAATGGCATTTAAATATATAAAATAAATATCAAAAAATTTCTACATGTTACATGGCACCAGAGTTTAAGTTAGGGTTTTTCAAAATGCTGACACGCCGAGCTCAAAAGGTTCGCCATCACTGGCATAGGAGGAATGAGAACCCCAGATCACTTAGTATGTTAACTGAAGGCTGTAGCTCATCATGGCTGCCTAAGCAGTCATCAGTTCTGATGGAAGAATTAGATCTTGACTTCAGGTTCGTAGCATATATACATAATCTCCTTAGGGATTTTAATCTTCATATATGTGATCATCATAAAGTGATGTAGAATGCTAAGAGGGGGGACGAGGTCAAACATATTTCTCAGTATAGGTCTGCCTTGGAAGCTACTGATTTTTTGGCTTTTCCATCAGATTTTACTATCTTTAGGACTTCTTAGCTTTGGTGAATATATCCTCCTCCTTCCTCCCACCAAGAGCATGAGTGAAAGAGAACATGACTCCAACAAGGATTTTTATCTCACTTCCGGGTTTAGGAGACAATTTGGAATACTAAATTTAGATGTCAAAAAAATGCAACTTTAAGAATTTCTTGTTGGCTTAAGAGAATCGGGTCAAAGTACCAGGTATTTTTAATTTTGATTTTCTGGTAATGTCTGCATGTGTTTTATATGATATACTATGCATATATGATGGCTCCAGCCTTCTCTATGTTTTCCCCATTCCCAGTGTCTAGCGCATAGTTGGTGCTCAGTATATGCTTACTGAATGAATGGATTTGGTGCCATAACCCAAGGACTGCTGGCCTGGCAGGTCCAGGAATTTTCCAGTACAGTCTTCTTCTTTATTGATTGGCTTCATTAAAGTAGAAACAGTGAGGCTAATTGGCCGTGATGCAGGCTAATTTCCCCAGGTTATCGATGTGGCTGTCACACACCCATTAGTTAGCAAGCTCTTGTGCAGGCACCTGAGGCAAAGGACCTAATCAGTTGACAGGAATTGGACCTGGACAACACAGATGGGAGAGAAGAAAGAATGCAGCAGGAACTGGTGAATCTGCCAGCCTTCGGGAACACGGACAAAACTGGCAAAGAATCGATCAGGCAGACACCTGCCCTGTGGGTTACAACCCTGGCTGCTCACTAGACTCACTTGAATTGTTCTTATAACAAGTAGATGCTAAGCCCTCTACTCAGAGATCTAGATTCAGTTTTTCTGAGGTGGGTCAAGGAAATTGGAATATTTTTAAAGCTCTTAGGTAATGCCACTGCATGGCCAAGATTACAAATTTATGTGTTAAGGCAAGAAATGAATAGTCCCCATCCTTCTACCTTTGCTGATCTCTCCCATTCAAAAGGTCGCTACTCGCCAGTAAGGTGCTACCAGTAAGAGGTCTGCATTGGAAAACTGCAAGTCAGATATCAGCAAATATAAAGCTCACTTCCTGTTGGTATTGGTGCCCTTTTACAAGTCCATATATATCCTATAGCAGGAAAATTCTCACCCATAAATTGTATTCTTGTGTCAGTAATGATTGAAAGAATTAAAAAATAAAATGTAATTATATTCAAAGTGTGTAAAATTTGGATTTATTTTTTAAAAATTAAATTAAAATAAATACAAAGCAATATAAATAAAAATTTCCCTACATTTTAAAATAAGATTTATCCTAAACTATCTTAAGTTATTTATTAAAATTAAAAGGCAAACTACAAATTATAATATAAATCAATTTTTATCAAATTTTAAGTCAAAATTATTAAAACTAAAATTTTAATTAATTTTTAGAAAGGATGGGGAGGTAGAATCAATTTTAATAATATATTTATGTATTAAATTTAATATATAATATATAACAATCTAACATTATAATATAAGGCATTTAATATAACATTTTATTTAACTCACATATCCATAATGTTATCATTTCAACATTTAATCAATATTAATAAAATTAATGAGGATAAACTTTCCAAGAAAAATTAATCAGATAGCTAGTCTTCCTTCCTCCCTGACTTTAAAAACTATTTAAAAAATGTATTTGGTTTTTAAAAGTTGAAAATAACTTTGCTTTGAGAAGACAGTAAAAAAGAGTGGGTAAGGGGGGCCTTCTATTTTTACTTTTTTTTTCTCTCCTTTTAGACACTTGGAAATTTTCTCACAATATATTTGCAAAAATTCAGGCAGAAATGCCTATGTAAATAAGCTAACCTAGAAACTGTGGTCAACTGCTTAGAACAGATTTGGCCCCATAAATTTTTTTGGATTCCCCCTCCCCCCACCACCCCAAGAAATGAGGTTTATAATGTGGTAATCTTTTCAGTGTAGGAAAACATACAATTTCATTTCTAAGAAACTTAAGAATCAATATCCTAGGCCAGTGGTCGGCAAACTGCGGCTCGCGAGCCACATGCAGCTCTTTGGCCCCCTGAGTGTGGCTCTTCCTAAGCCTTAGGAGTACCCTAATTAATTTAATAACAATGTACCTACCTATATAGTTTAAGTTTAAAAAATTTGGCTCTCAAAAGAAATTTCAATCGTTGTACTGTTGATATTTGGCTCTGTTGACTAATGAGTTTGCTGACCACTGTCCTAGGCACAGCTACCCCAAGGGTATGCAAGACCCAGACGTATATTTTGTGTGGACCCTGTCCATCTAAATAGTTTGAGTCACCCAAAATTGGCATGTCAGCACAATTCCAGCAGCCCATTCTCGAATGTTCTCATGTGAGAAGTATGTGTTAGACTGGGTAAGCAGTCACTTAGTCTGCCCCTTCTGGAACCAGTGTCTTTAGGCCTGAGTCTAGAAGCTCCTGGAGGCATCTGGTTGAGCCACGTGCAAGGCGGAGAACAGAGAAAGAAAGGTTCTGTGCTGGGTGCAGGATGCCATGCCCAGAGGACACTGCCATCCCAAGAGACCCAGACAGAGTGGAGGAAGGCACTCCAAAGCGAGCCTCCCCCGCCCCCCTCCCCCCAGGTCGAAGGAAGGTACTATGCGAGTTGCCAAGGACCTAGTTAAATAAGTCCGTTTTGGTGGGGGCATCCAGCTGGATGGACACTCAGAAAGGAGGACTGGCAGAAAGATTGCTGATCTTGGGTTTTGTTACACTTCATTCACCCCAACGATATTTATCACACATCATGGACCAGGCATTACAGTAGATGCTGAGATGAGTGGTAAGTGAGCGAGCTCTCAAGGAGTTCGCAGTCTAGAACAGTGATGGCGAACCTTTTGAGCTCGGCGTGTCAGCATTTTGAAAAACCCTAACTGCCCTAGCCGGTTTGGCTCAGTGGATAGAGCGTCAGCCTGCAGACTCAGGGTCCCAGGTTCGATTCCGGTCAAGGGCATGTACCTTGGTTGCAGGCACATCCCCAGTGGGGGGGTGGGTGCAGGAGGCAGCTGATCGATGTTTCTCTCTCATCGATGCTTCTAACTCTCTGTCCCTCTCCCTTTCTCTCTGTGGAAAATCAATAAAATATATTTTAACAAAAGAAAAACCCTAACTTAACTCTGGTGCCGTGTCACATATAGAAATTTTTTGATATTTGCAACCATAGTAAAACAAAGACTTATATTTTTGATATTTATTTTGTATATTTAAATGCCATTTAACAAAGAAAAATCAACCAAAAAAATGAGTTCGCGTGTCACCCCTGACACGCGTGTCACAGGTTCGCCATCACTGGTCTAGAGGGTGAGGCCCGAGCATCGGAATGCTTTAAAATTCCCCCAATGATTCCAGTCCCAGCCAGGGCTGAGAACTACTCACTTAGTGGGCAACCAGTGACCTGAGGGAATGAGCGTCTCTGCTTCTGTTCTCCACGGTCTCTCCTCTACCCCAGCAAATCCCGAGTCCCTGGGGCAGGCTCTGGCACAGGGGTGTTTGGCCGGTGAGCTCTTTCTGCAGTGCAGGTGTAAAGGGACTCTATGTGCCATCACGAAACCATCCCAGGATGGCTCAGCAGCTGGCTGTGGTGGGCCAGGCTGAGTGGTAAGTGTCACTTCTTTTACGACTGTTGGGACTATTTTTCTCCTGGAGCATAACACCAGGTTGACTCCAAAGCCAGTGAGGCAGCTTCCCAAACCACAGATATTTTTTCAGAACGTAATACCTCACCTGAAACTATTATACAACCAAATCGCTGGCACGTTCTGCTAGAAAATTCAGGCATCTTCATCTTCTGTCAGCCTTTTGGAATTTAAGTGAATAAGTATCTTTAAACTACAAAATACTTGCCTACTTCTAAACTCAAAATGAAGCTTATAAAGTTTGTTTCAAATGAGCTTCAAAGGGGGAAAACCATGTGTTTTTACTTATTAGCTTTTTTGACAGTTCCTACCTACATACTTAACTCTAGTTCGTAATTCAGATCCCTGTAGTTAAATAAAATTATTTCATATACCAAGCCTGGCTGGATCTCTGAAATGTACTGCAGATAATTTAACTTGATATCTGCTATGTTTGTAATTTATCAGGGCTGCCACATGCCGATTACACAAATCGTGCTGGTTGGCTCCCAATGGGGTTCTCCTCTTGAGTTCATACTGGGCAGCTCTCTCCATCTTTCCATCATATTTAGTTCATGTCTTTTGTGCTTTGTGCATGCAGTTGTAAGTAGTATTTTATTTACAACTTTATAAATCATAAAATGACATAATTTTAAACACAGTTAATAGCCCATAAAAATAAAATCAGGAAAAGAGAAAGCAAACATCTGTTTTGGGGAGTCACTATCATTTTTAATATTCTTCTTTTATTTATTTATTTATTTATTTATTTGTTTGTTTGTTTGTTTATTTAGAGGTGGTTTCTAATGAAGCTCTCTCATGCAGCTGTAAAATCCCCACAGCTGAACGGCTGGCTGTCTCAGCCACAGAGCTGTCAAAGGCTTCCCTGCACAGGAGAGAAAATGGGAAAGTGAGGAAAGTCCAGGAAGAAGGAAGCCCTCCTTCCTTCCTCCTTGGTAGCAGCAGGTTTTTAAAGATGTCCTCAAAGCAAAGTTCTGCTAGGAGTTCTGGGCTCTGCTGTTGATGTGCATGTCCACAGTTTGGCTCAGATAGGACTGGGTGTGATTTCATGAATTCGTTCTTCCAGTGAAGCTCACTGCTGGCAGTCTCTGTGCTCCACACTTGGACCCAGAGTTGAATGAGACATGATCCCTGACCTCAGAGAGTCCTCGTGTCCTCTTGTTGAGGTCCCTGCAATCCACAGGCAAGAAGAATGAATAGGCAAGAGAAAGGGCAATTTGCCCAGGAATGTTCACTCTGTGGAGAGTTGACTCAACCTACACAAATCACAACAGAGTATAAATCAGAATATGTTCAAGCTGACACAGTACTCTTAACTCCTTTCTTCCTCACCACCCAGTATCCCCACTTCCAACTCACTATATATGTGTGCATATATATGTGTATATATATAAAAATATAAAATATATATTTGTTCTGAGTATATGTATACTTATATATCTAAGTATACATACAAAAGTGTTATATGTGTTTATATAATACACACCAAGTATGCATATATACACTAAGTAAAAGTATATATATATATATATATATATATATATATATATATCAGTGGGAAGAAATATGTATTCTAAGTTAGTGCTTACTATGCATGCAAAGATCTAAACATCTCAATGGCTTGTGCCTGGCATTGACCTTATCCAATGCAGACTACGTATCAGTAAGAGGTATAATTGTACTCATTCTGTGTGATACAGAAACCAGCTGGAAGGTGGCAGGTTGCTCAAGGTCATGCAACTAGCAAGGGCGAAGCTCAGGCTCCCGCAGGCCTGCTGATTGCAGAGCTCTTCCAATTCAATGGTCTCGATCTCACCGAAATGAAATGAAAGTCTATCTTTGCCTCTTGGGTCAGTAGCATTTTTTCTTTCTATTTATTTCAGATGTCAATCACTTTTTTAAGGTCATCTAGTTTACTTTTCCCAAATAATTTTTCAAAAGTATTTGAATGCAATTTTCCCCCCATTTGGAGCAGAAATTTCCCAATTTGGGGAACAATCTGCTAGGATCTACGCATGCCATAAATGGGTTATTCATCACGCTCCCACTGAGAAAATAAGAAAGAGACCATAACATTCTTCTTTCTCCCTCCCTTCCTTCCCTTTCTCCTTCTTTTCTTTTTTATTACTAGTATCTCCTTTCATTTCTTCTTTTCATTCCTAATTTAAAAGCTGTATTAGGCTCAGTGTACTCATATCTTAATGAGAAGAAGCATGCCTATAGATAATTATCAGGAAATAGAATATGTACCATAATAGAAATATATTCAAAATACTGGACAGTTCCAGCCCAGAAGAGGGTGTGATTATCTTTATTCTGAAGAGGGTGGGGCCAGTGAATCTTTCACACAAAAGACTCCCAACTGGATTCTTGAAGAATGAATAGGCAAGAGAAGGGGCGACGCGGGACGAGAGCACGGAATTTGAAAAGCCTGGCAGCGTCTTCACTGGCTCCAGTTTCCTACATTAGTGATGGCTCCATACAAGATTCGGAAGAGGAACCGAGGTGTGGGAAGGTCAGAGGTGAACAAGTATTGTGTTGATATTGGCCAAGTGTGTGCTGTTTCCGAAGACATGCATCCTGCTGCTCTCCGCGTTGTTGTCATGACAGGTGGGGCAGCTGCAGGGATGGCGCCCGGCCAGTCCGTGCTGATGGAGTGATTTCTCTCTCCTGGAAATCATGATTCTCAATGCTTAATTTTTATCAGGAGCATTTCTGTTTGTTATAAAGGCCGTTCTATGTGGTACAAGTGAGCCAGGCTGTATGGCAGAGCATTGGTTTTCTCACAAATATCTAGTGCAAGGAGAATGGGGTCTTCCTGGTGAGCAAGACCAATCCCTGATGATGGGGATGAAGCCCATCTCCCCCAAAGCTTATGGCTGCACAGATCAGAGTTCAGTCCACAAAGAAGAAGGTGGAAATGGTTGTTGGGCAGCACTCTACAATGTCTGCTACAAAGTGACTGAGAGTATGAAGAGAGGATGTGATTGACATTTGCAGTTAGCACAAATGAGGCATCTGTACTAATGAAGGAGGAGCATTACATATTTTCTCTCTTCTTTAGCAAAAATACACGTTATCATAGGTGACATATAATGCTTTGCAGAGAGCTTTTTATTAGTTTTTGCTTTGTTTTACTGTATATTTATCTATAATCTTCAAAACAGTGCTTTGTAAATATTAGTGCTATTAAATTTATACTCATCATCTGTAAGATTTAAATTTGTCTTAATTTATTCAATACCTGAATACCTACAGAAGGCAAAACATTTGTTTTCTGGTAAAGGTCGTCTTTTAAAAAAATGCTAAATAAAAATGTTTCCTTTGAAACAACAAAATAGAAGCCACCAGGGTTCTGAGATGACCTCAGATAGAGCCAGCTATCCAGTTTGGACCATTTGCTTATCTCTGGACTATTATTTGAGGAAGAAAGAAATTTCATCTCCTTTGAGGCACTGTAGTTGAGTCTATTGATAAAACAGCCTTTCCTAACTAGTAGACTTGTTACCTTTTTTTTTGCAGGGAGCAAATCTTTCAATTCTGTCATAAGAACCTGAAATTTAGAATTTTATATAAAATTTACAGGTTTTTTTTTAAACGGCTGACTATTGTTTAGGCCAAAATAACATGTTGGCGCATAACCACTGCCCCTTTGGTATTGCTTCTGTCTCTAACACTTCCTGGCTGTATGACTGGAGGCTTCTACGTCTGGGCCTCATGCTTTCCCTCCACCACAGGCACAACCAAATTTGCAGGGAGGCAGAGAGAGGACCCTTGGCCAATCTTTGAAAAGAGGGGGGAAAGGTAGATTGGGGGCTCTCTGTGTCATTTATTTGGTACTTTATAAAGAGACTAATTTACTAGGAGAAAATACTGCAGAGCATCTAGTTTCTCAAATCAAGGAAGTAATAGATCATGGCAGATGGAAAGGTATCCTACAGATGAGGACTGTTGAGTGGATTCGGTGAATTAATATGTGTAGGTGGTAAACACACACTTAAGGTTGATATTAGCAATGCAACTTGCTCAAGGTCACAGCTAGTAAGTGGAGGAGTAGATGGACCTCCTAGACTGACCCTTCCATGTCTCAACTTGTTCCTGCATTTTTGTCTGCCATTTTGCTCTGTATTCTTGAAATTTCCTTGATTTTACTTTCTATAGGACTAATTCTATCTTTAATCATGTTCACTATTCAGTTCAATTTTTTAGTGAATTCTTTTTTTTATTTGGCAATCATATTTTTTTCTAGTGCCCTGGTAGATCATTCTTACCACAGCCATCTATTCTTATATTGTGGATGTAATATTCTTTCTGTCTCTGAGCACATTAAGATGATTATTTTTTAAAGGTTTTTTTTTTGGTTTTCTGGTTATTTCTATTTTCTGCAGGGTCATCAGTTCTGTTCGTTCATCCAGTTCCTTTCCTTCTATTGGTCTTCCTCAAATATCTGATCATCTTGCATTTGCCATTCATATTTATGAGTTAACATTTGTATGAGGAGTTAGCATGATTTCCCTCCGCAGCTGTGTGGGTCTTTCCCCCAGGAAGCAGGCTTCTCCCAATGGTTGACTGCGTGTTTGTGTAAGTGCCCTGGCTGTGTTGACAGACTTCACTTTCAGGCTCATGGATATAGAAAAGACAGGCAGCCTGAAGACTGACTTTGGCTATGGAAGGCTCTTGTGTATTTCTTTCCTGAGCAGATCAGGTTCCTCTCCAGTCTCTCTCCATGAGAATTCCCATCTAGGAGGTGGGAGCGAAGTAGTCACAGGGCATTTCAGCTCCGTTTTTCTTTCTAATTTCTGTCTAAAAAGCCTTTTTACCGGCAGATAATTCGCTTTCTTAAAGGATACTTGTCGGAATGTATCCTGTGGATAAACACTGCTGTTCCCCAGGTGTTTTTCCCTTAATATCTGGTGCTTGCCCATGCTGCCTCTATTTATTGATTCCAAACTTCTTCCCTTACTATGGCTTACCTCACTCTTACTGTTCAGATTCCATCTCCTTTTTATCTTCTTGTAAGTTTTCATAACTTTTTGTCCATGATGGTTGATACATAACTTTCCAAAGTACATTGTCCATATTTTTATTTGTATCTGTACAACCTTTCATACATTTGAATAGATTTGGAAGCCTATGTTCAGCCTATTATTTTGATTAGTCTTTCTTATAAGTAATTTAAAAATACCTTTCCTCTGTTGCCTTCTTTAGGTTTCTGTTTGGGATTAATGCTTTATACAGGCTTATTTTGAAAAGCTGACAATGAAGAAGTATATGTTTGCTGATGTAGCTAATATGTGTAATATACAGAAAAAGGGAGCAGAAAAACATACTGAGATGTTTTAAATGCCAATATAGATGATTTAAATGCCAATAACATTTAAATCTAGATTTCAGAGTCCCTGGGTGAACTTCAAGCTCTCACTAAGTGAGAAATAATTGAAAAGATCAGAAGTGGAAGGTTGATTCTTTCTTGATTTGCCCTGTGCCACTCTCAGATGGTCACCCCTCTGGACCCTGAGACAGTGCGAGTGACCCTGTATTCTGGGCCCTCTGGCTTCAAGCCCAGCCACTCTGGGTCCTCATGGAACAATGAGGAGTGGCTTCAATGGCCCTGCTGCTGATGCAACTCTTCAAGGAGCCCCCGGCTGTTCTAGGATTTCCCACTGCAGCCCACTGGGTGCTCTGGTTATTTTTTGAAGCTGTAGAACAATGTCTGAACTCCAAAATCTGATCCTCAAATGCCAGTTATGAATGTCAGGGAGATAAGGTGTAGTACGGGGGTGTGGGTTGGGAGGCAAGAAGTGGTTGTAGTTCTGCAATAAGAAGGTAGTTGATGTTTGTTGAATATTGTGGGCAGGCCTCTGAAGTCGTACATGTGGGGATACAGAGAGCTCATCAATACTTGGTTCTTCAATGGCCCACCAAGGAGCTGGATTAAAAACTCGCTTTCATCCTTGAAAATACAACTTGTTGTGGTCTGAATGTTTGTGTCCCCCCAAATTCATATGTTCAAAATCTGGTGGTATTAGGAGGTGGGGCCTTTGAGAGGTGATCAGGTCATGAGGAGGGAGCCCTCATGAATGGAATTAGTGCCCTTGTAAAAGGGACCCCAGGGAGCTCCTCACCTCTTTCCACCATGTGAGAACACAGTGAGAAGTCAGCAGCTGCAGCCCAGGCGAGGACCCTCACCAGAACCCCACCACGCCGGCCCCTGGTCTCAGGTCCCCACCTCCAGGACTGTGAGAAGTAAATTTCACTCGGCCTATGGTACTTGGTTACAGCAGCCCGAACGAAGACACACCTAATTGTATTTTTAGAACTAGAAATAATAATAGCAATGCAGTTACAGGAATATGGGATAGAAGGGAACCTCGGTAGAGTTCAGAGGTAATAAGTAAAATGTCTGCTTGGTTCTTTCGAAAAAGCGTGCCATCCTGACATCAGTCCCTCCTCATCACCACGGGTCTCACCTAGCGGTCATGCCTGCCCACAGCAGGTGTTTGAGAGCCCGCCTCAGTGCGAGTTGCTCTGTTTGTTTATACATTGTATTCAGGTACTGCCCCACGAGTACATTGTGACTGTTCACATTTTCTCCCTTTCTCTATACGTTATAACATATGAAGTAAAAAGTAATAAAATAGGAAATTTGAAGAGTTTCTCCACATCCTAATAAGTCTAGCACATTGCCGATTCCTTGTTATCTTTTCAATTAGATTCATTAAAAGTAATTCTATTTCAAAACATTTTAGCATGGAAAGTTAAATATATATGTAAAAGTAGACACGAACCTATAATAAATTCCATGTACTCATCACTCAAGTTTAATAATTACTGAGCTATGGTGAATCTTGTTTCATCTGTACCCTCCGTATCTTCCTCACCCAAATTATTTTGAAGGCAATTCCATATATAGAACAATTTCATTTTTAATGTATCAAAAATTATGTTATACTCCACCTAATTAACATAAAAGAAAATGAGAGAGAGAGAAGGGAGGGAGAGAGGGAGGAAGGGAAGGGTAGGGAGGGAAGGAGAGAGGAAGGGCGGAAGGAAGGAACTACTGAAAGAAGATATAAGGGAAGTAGAAAAGGAGAAATGTGGTTTGGTTATTATTTTATTCCTGCAAGTGCGAATTCAGCTCAAGTAACAAAAGTTTGATCAGGTGCAAGTTAATTTGCTTTGCTTTGGAAATGATCCCAGTTAATAAGTATTTACCTTCAGCGTTCAGTTCTGCTGCAAACCCATTGACCCTGATGCCTGTGCACTTCAAACACTTTTAGGTGGAATTGCAGGCTCTTTAGTATCATTTGATCCTACCCAGATGGCGGACATTATGGAAGCAGAACCACTGAACTCTGGGTTTCCTTGCCACTCAAAACAAAGAAAATAAACTCCACATTTTTCTGACCTCTGGTTAATTTGGTCTTGTTTTCATTTTGGCCAAAAGGCTTCAATAAAGATAGAAAAATGTAAAGCTGCAGAGATTACCTGCCTGTGCACAGCCATGATCAAATGTTACCCACAGGAGAACAGTCAGTGACTTTCCTACGGTCTCAGGGACAGGTCATCATTTGCTGATATTGCAAGTACAAGCCCCCATTCTCCTGGCGTTGGATGAGAAGACAGGGGTTAGCTTGTGAGGCTATTTTACTAGCTGACCCAGGACTCTGCTGACCTGCGGGAGCCCTGTGGCCGTCAATCCTGAGGCTCATCTGCAAGAAAGGGCCAACGGGAGTTTGGACGGCCAATGTTTATGGAGTGAGGCAATATTTCCAAGACCCAAGACCAAAATGTTGGTCTGCACCGAATTAAAGATCAAGGTAGCGATTCCGATAGCGGCCCTCGGATAAGTGCGTGTGTGATGCGGCACCGGCGCAGCCTCCTGCCCCCGCGGAGCAGCTGTTCCAGCAGAACAGTCTCTAATAGAACCATTTGCGTCCGTGTTTTACAAGTAGCAGAGGGAACGTGGGAGAGAAGGGAGAACCCGACCAAGGAGACCAGTGCAATCTCTTTAGCATCACAGAGAGTTGATAAGGGAAGAAGCTTGGCTTTAATAGGATGCTAATTAATTTGGAGTCAAATTGCAAGTAAAAATGCCAAAATATCATTCACTTGTTTCTTAACACAACCACTCTTCACCTTCTGCTGTCTGACTTCTTGCTTTTATTTATAAGCAAGAAGCACAGGACACTGTGCACACTGGACTACTAACTTGGTGGTGTTTCTGAAAGGAAGGGCCATGGCTTGTTGTAGCTGATACTATGGCTGATGCATCTGATGTTATTTTATAGGCTCTTGTAACATATTGCTTTCCGTTACACTGGTTTATTCCCAGAACATAAGTGTGACTCAACATGCAGGTAAGACCTCAGCAGTCTTCTTGATTCAAGTAGTCAGTCAGAGGGCCACTGTCCAGGGCTGACTCAGTGATGCACAACCGTGGGTCATGGAGGGACCGGGCAGCAAGCCTCCCCCGGAAGCCTCTCTATGCCCTGACATAGCGACACTGGAAACTGCTTTAGGAAGGTGTAATGAATGAAATAGGGGAGCAAACCAGATCTGTTTAAGCAGGTTATGCTTGTTTACCTTGACAAGAGGACTTTCAAAATATTTAGGCCCTAGCCGGTTTGACTCAGTGGATAGAGCATCGGCCTGCAGACTGAAGGGTCCCAGGTTCGACTCCAGTCAACGGCACATGCCCGGGTTGCAGGCTCAATCCCCAGTAGGGGGCATGCAGGCGGCAGCCGATCAATGATTTTCTCTCCTCATTGATGTTTCTCTCTCCCTCTCCCTTTCTCTCTGAAATCAATGAAAACATATTTAAATATATATATTCCACCTTAAAAAGTCAAAATTAGAGAAACAGAGGAGAGTGGTAGTTACCAGGGATTGGAAGGTGGGAGAAATGGGGAGTTATTGGCCAAAGTGTACAAACTTCCAGTTATAAGGTTAACAAGTTTGGGGCTTGACTATATAGGATGGTGATTATAGCTAATAATGCTGTGCCATATGCGCGGATGCTGCTAAAACAGTAGATCTTAGACATCCTCACCACAAAAAAGAAATGGTCCATGTGATGGATGGGGAGGGTAGTGAGTGCTATGGTGGTGATCATCTTGCCATGTAAATGTGTCACATCCACGCTGCGCCTGAAACTTACTCAATATTATGTGTCAATTACATATTGATAAATCTGAGGGGAAGGAGAGTTAAGTTTTAAAAAGAGAGAATGTATATATTTCAGGCCTCAGACTGTGCAGTGGGGTCTCAGGAATCTCTGTCTTTACTATGTTCCCCAGGTAAGTCCAGATTTGAGAATTGAGGGCCTAGATTTTCAAATACACTCCCAAATCTTACTTAGATTTTTAGTTTAAAATCTATTTCTTTCTCCTCAGTCTCTAGCCAGTGACAAAGCAGAATAGTCTCTCCTTTCCCAGGCCTTCACATTCATAGAATGAGTGTTGAGTAACTTCTCTCATTGCCGACCAAACATGGGTTTCCTTTGACAAAGGAAGACACAACCCGGAGATGCTAAGCACCTGGTTCCAGGCCACACGGTGCAGTGACAGGAATGCCAGAACCTGGCTGTCTTAGCCTCTGTGGTCTGTTCCATTCTATTTGCTCCTTTCCCCCCTAGCTTTACATCCATGGGTGAGAGAGAAAAGTGGGTGTCTCTGGAAAATCAGACACAAATTGGGGTACATGTAGATATTAATCCTTAAGCAACGTTTTTTTTTTCAGAGAGGAATGTACAGAGTGAAAAAGACGTAAGAGAAAGATCAACCAGATACAATGTGTGGACCTTTGGATCCCAGTTTGAACAAAATGCAAAAATTTAAAAAAATTATGAGGCATCAGAAAAATAACACCAGCTGGATATTTAATAGCATTAAGGAATCATGTTTAAGGATTTAAAAGATGACAATTTTAGCATGGTCCTGTTTTTCAAAGTCCTTGAGTTTTAGAAATACATATTGAGAATGTAATGATGTCTGGGATGCTTTAATGCCAAGGGTGAAGTGAGGGGAAAGTGATTGTGATGAAACACAGATTCGAAACCACATTGTCCCGTGAGTCGATGATTAAATTCAAGTGATGGGTGCACAAGGCTTATGGTGGTATTCTCTCTACCAATTCACATGTATATATAAAAATTCTCATAGAACATTTTAATCCGTTTCTCTCAAGGGCTGGCTTACAGCTTGGTGAGTTGTTTGCTTTACCTGCATCGTAGTAGGCTCATTAGCGAGGCCCACAATTGGACAGAATATTGATAGCTGGATCCCATTCAGGGAGAAAGGGACCTTCCACCAGGACCACTGTGACGCAGGAGCTCAATCCCAGCCACTGGAAGCAGAAGCCATGGTTCTCTAGTCATGGAATCTCTTTCAAAGGAGCCATGGACGTCTACAGCCTGTTACACTGTGAGGGGCCTAACGCTGCTATAGAGAGACCATCCTATATAATAAAAGGCTAATATGCAAATCGACCAAATGGCAGAACAATTGGTCGCGATGACGTGCATTGACCACCAGGGAGCAGATGCTCAACATAGGAGCTGCTCCCTGGTGGTCAGTATGCTCCCACAGGGGGAGCACTGCTTAGCCAGAAGCTGGGCTCACAGCTCACAAGCACAGCTGCGGTGGAGCCTCTCCCACCTCCAGCAGCACTAAGGAGCAGCGAGCCAAGTGATAAGGAGTAGCGAGCAGGCAGGCACTAAGGAGGGAAGAGTCCCAGACTACGAGAGGGTGCAGGCTGGCCTGAGGGACCCCCCCCCCCCCCAAGTGCATGAATTTCATGCATTGGGCTTCTGGTTAAATAATAAAAGCAGTTTAATAAATCATTAAAAAATTTATGGAAGAGCAATCACATATTTCATAAGAGTTTTCATGGCTCAGAGTATACCTGGGAAATGGTTAACACCCCAGAGTAAAATGAGGATGCCCCCCCCCCCCCCCAAATCAGGCTAGGCGGCACATTTCTAGTTAGGCTAGGTTGTCATGTTCAGCACCAACTTCCAAAGATGCAGAGGAAACTGCAGGATCCAGACATGAAGGCTAAACAGTGCTGCCTTTCTCCTTTATTCCTGCCCACCACCTCCTTTCTGAATCTACAAAGAGCTGTGAATCTTGAAGGGCAGGGTCTACCAGCCTTCATTAGAACTTCAGAGGTCGCAAGCTCCCAAGTTAAAGGAAAGGTGTTTGGGATTATTTTAAAACATTAATGAATCTGCTATTATTTCAATGAAATATGAACTACTTTTAGTATTTCAATGAGATATGCTTTTTCAGTGCGCGCGCGCACACACACACACACACACACACACACACAGGAAACAGCTTTGTCTTATGACCTAGAAGTACCAATAGAGAATCTTAGGGCGAACAGAGCTAGATTTCTGGAAAGATAATGTTGTGTGTGCTTATTTTTCTTCCAGAACTCCAAATAGTTACCTTGGCAGTTGGTCTGCTCTATGACTGCCCATCTCTGAAGACTGGAGGCTGTTTACAGAAACGGAGAGTCTCAGCAGTACATTTCCATGAGCTCATTATTAGTTCCCGTTCCACCCTTCAGATCTCACATGTACAAACGAATCTCCAGGCCGCAGAAGCCCCTGCGTTGAGCTTTTGTTTTCATTCCAAACAAAGCGGCAGAAGTCAGGTATGTGAGTACTGTAATGTCAGGGCATCTTTTTAGAATCCCTGCTTCGGTCACTATTATTCACAGCAGCTCCACTGCCAGGTCTTGCCTGTGTCTTTATGCTAATCAGCCAGCCCATGGCTCCTCCTCCTCCCAGCCTCCCTTAAGAACCCTTCACTGTCTGCTGTCCCAGAGGGTAACTCCAACCAGGCTTAGAAATCGCTTGACTTAACTCGGCTGCACTTCTTTCTGCTTGTGTGAATTACTCTAGCAGCCCTCTCTAAATACGCGGGGCATTAGATTTCATGTCAGCAGAAGGAGTCCAAACGGCCCAGACTGTCATCTGTTGGAAATAGTTACCGTGTAGGCTTTGACACTTGAAGGAGGAAACTTTTCAATATGCTCTGAAATGAAAGAAGAATTTTGTGTTTTTATCCAAGTGCACTGGCATCTTTTTCTGTGGGGGCAGTCACAGCGGGGAATGCTTATTTTCAGAATCACGACCAGGAAACACTTGGGAATGTGTTAGAGAAGTAAATGGTTTACACGCAAGGACGGGATCCGCACGTCCCTCTGTGCTTCGGGGTGACTTGTGAAGACACTGGGTGACTGGCCCAGGGAAGGAGATGCCCTAGAGACCCTGGAGCCGTAGTGATACCGCCGGGACCATGTCTGCTATGCCAGGAGGAGGCGGCAGCCAGCTGCTGCGCGGTTTGCACACCTGCAGACTGAGGCTCCCGGAGGGCCCGCAGCAGCGAGGTGAGTCCAGCAGGTTGATTCGTGGCGGGTTCTGTGAGCTCCTGGCCCTTGGATTCCTGAAAGGGGGTGGGGGGGGGGGGGGGGACTGGAGAAGTGCCTGGGAATCTCTGGTTGTAAAATGCTTGGCAATCTTGCATTCTTAAACCCTGAGAAGAGTCCTAATAGTGATGCATAGGGTGTGTTAACCTGGACTCACTGTGGTGTTTAAGGGACTCTGGGAGACCATAGACGCTCACATCCCGTGGAGCTGTCATTCTGGAGCTCATGTGCCTAAACGTCTGGCCGCTGCCATTCTTCTGGAGTTTGCCCGATGTTGTGTAATTGAAAGCACCCATGCGGGCCAGACCAGATCCACTGCAGGGGCGGGGGGGGGGGGGGGGGGGGGGCGGGGCGGGGAGGGCTGCTGAGAGTGGCTGTGAGTTAGCCTGGGACTCTCTCCCCTGTCCTACTAGTCTTGCACTTCTGAGTTCGAGTTTAAGCTTAATTTCGTCTGGCTCTCTGCCGAATTCCTTTGTGGGCAAACAAAATATATTCTTGACTCTTTACCTTCACGGTCCAGGAACAGCGGGAGTCGGGCAGGGCAAAGGGTCGCGTTTCACCCCGTGGGCACTCGCTCAGACTAAGCCCGCTACCTCGCAGCCATCCTCGCTCGCCCTCAGGCTTTTTAAAATTTCAAGTCCACTGTCTGGTCAGCTGGATCGGTCCATGGCAGGCGATTGACATGAACAGGCGGGATGATCCCGCCCATCCATTCTGTCCGGGACAGCAAAGGACACTGGAAAAGTCCGGGTGCTGTCACAGATGACATCATCCCCACCCCCCACCCCCCACCCCCATGAAGGATTTCCCCCAGATTTATAACTTCTCCTCAGTGACCTGTGATGGATCTGGCTATGGGTCAGTTTAGGCTATAAGCTCTCTATTTCTTTTTCCATAGACACAGCTTGGGATTTCAGTGACATGGGGAGTGTTGGCTAAAGGATTGAAACGCCCCTCTTCCCAAGGTAGCATCTGTGTGCTAGCGTTTGTGTGACCGTGTCAGGCCGCCTCCCTGAATGTGGGCTGATGCTGTACAAGGCTTAGCATAGCGTGGGTAGGAAATACTTCACGTTAAATGAAAACAGAGAAAGCTCGTAAGACCGTTCTATGCCATCAGGGCTCGTGTGAATTATTTTGAACTAACTGCTTTGGAACATAAAGTCCTGGCATGTGTCTGGGTTTGAGCACAGAACTAAAACATCCTAGCTCCCCTATCAGGAAGCAACCCGAATTCAGCACAGGGTTCTTGTGTGCAGCTCGTTTTGCTTGAAATATTTAGAGCTGCCTTCCCCCAACTGCTGGTGTAATATTTGTTATATAAGACTTCCTGGGGGGAGCATAAAGGGGATGGTAAGAATCATCCGTAAAAATTACCACCCAAAGATGGTTGCTATTAACATTTGAATGTATAGTCTTCTAGCCTTTTCTTCTATGCACATGTATAGATTATTCTATTGTGTGATTTTTAAACAAAAATAGACTTTGTACATGGTGCTCTGTAAACTGCTTTCTAACTTAAAATAGGTCATGAACAAATGCCCACATCTTCATAGATTCTCCGACCACCTTATTTGTAACAGTTGTATACTATTCCTTCCTATGGATGTAGCAGAATTCCTTTGGCAATTCCCTACTGTTAGACAGTTCATCGATTACTAATTTTTTTACTCTTACAACAACACTGTGTCTAATATAAACTAATGGATAAATCATTGAGAGATAAAATTATTTTCGTGGGATACATTCTTAGAGGTGAAATTGCGGGGTCAAAGAATATGCATAGTTTTAATGTTTTGCTTTTTTGTGTGTGGTTTTTTGGCCAAATGGCCCTCCAATCAGCTGTGTAGGAATAGATTCCCAGGAAACCGGGTATTGCTTAAAAAACTCTTTCCCGACTTTACAAGTAGAAAATAGGATCCCACTGTTGTTTTAATTGAAGGCAGGCTGTCTTGACGGGTTCTCCCTTACTGGCCATATTCAGAGCAGCCTGGAAATATCATTATGATGGCATTCTTCCCAAAACACCAACAAGACTTTATTGATTTTTAGAGTGAGGAGGAGGACGATGACTGAACTCCTTTCTCAGACTGCAGCTTTGGCCTAGGACAGTGGTCGGCCAACTGCGGCTCGCGAGCCACATGCAGCTCTTTGGCCCCTTGAGCGTGGCTCTTCCACAAAATACCACGTGCGGGCATGCACGTACTATGAGATCGAAACTTCGTGGCCCATGTGCAGAAGTCGGTTTTCGGCCTGGGCGAGTCTATTTTGAAGAAGTACTGTTGACATTTGGCTCTGTTGACTAACGAGTTTGCCGACCACTGGCAGAGGATGTTTAAAAGCAACCATCTTCTTCCACAGCCGAGTCTCAAAATGCCTGCCCACATCAACCACAAGCCATAGAGTTGTGAAGCGCACGGAAGCAATCCAGACTGACAGCTGGCTGTTCCAACAAATGCCGCCCAGACACCTGAGTTGACAAGTGAACCTGGGCAGTGTTTGCTGGGCTGCTGAATGGTGTTCCAGTTATGGTCTTGGAGTTTAAAAATATTCATTTGGTACAGAGGCCCTGATTTTTCCTCTAAGCTATATTCAAACCTTGCTATTATGCAAAGTTCAGAAATGTCCAAGGAAACAAAGCTATTTGTTTCAGAGTGTGGTCTAGCTTGGATTCATTCACTGAGGCATTCTGGCCTCCCCACAACCAGCCCAAGGTTCCAGCTCTTTTATTTAGCATACAGACCACGATTAATTGACATTTAATTCTTCAGAGGCATGACCAGCTTCAACACATGCATTCTTTCTTTTCTTTTTAAATTAAATTTTAATAAATTTTTATTGATTTTTAGAGTGAAGAGGAGAAGGAAGGGAGAGAGAAAGAGAGAGAGAGAGAAAGAGAGAGAGAGAGAGAGAGAGAGAGAAACAGTGACTTGTCGCTCCACTTACTTATGCATTCATTGGTTGATTCTTATATGTGTCCTGACCAGGGATCGAACCCACAACCTCGGTCAGTATATCAAGACAACTCTAACAAACTGAGCTACCAGCCACAGCAACACACACATATTTTCCAACCCTTCATACTGTATGCTGAAGTGTTTTATGTTAACTGAGGTATTTAATTCTTCCTACCTCATCACTCACAAAAAAAGTACTTTTGGGTATTCCTATAGATAAAAGTCACTTATTCTACAGCAGTTATCGGGACGGTGACTGTGCAGAGCACTGTGTCAGATGCTGGGTATGAAAGTTGAACTAAGCCACCTAAGCTGTGGTTTCTGGTCCGCACAGCGTTACCCTCTATGGTAGCAGATGCTACATCAGTTGAGAACAGAAGTCCAGTAGGCTCCTCTTCCCACTCATTGCTATCTTATAGCTTCTTCCATGACATTTTAAATCCATTTATCTATAACATCAATCTGAGATTACATCTATAATGATCTGGCAGATACTTCAAAAAGAAGATATACAATTGGCCAATGAAACACATAAAAAATGCTCAACCTAATTAGTTAGTAGGGAAATGAAAAATAAAAACTACTGTGAAATACCACTTCACAGCCACTAGAATAGCTAAAATTTAAAATACCGATGATATTATGTGTTGAAGAGAAAGTGGAACAACCAGAACTCCTATTCATTGTTATGAAGTGGTGTGACCACTTTGGAAAAGACCTTCACAGTTTCTTATATAGTTAAATCCATACCTATCCTATGATATAGCAATTCCATTCTTAGGTATTTTCCCAAGAGAAATGAAGATGATAAGTCCACAAGAAGTTGCACAAGAATGCTCACAGCAATTTCATTCCTATGAGTGCCAACATGCAAACAACCCAAATATATGTAAGCAGGTAAAAAATGGATGAGAAAATTGTAGTCTGCTCATACACTGGAAAACTACCCAGTACTAGGAAGGAAGGAATTACTAAATTACGTGACCTCATAGATGAACTCAAATGTGTACACACTTCGGGATAAAGACAGGAGGTTGACCCTATGGGAAGAAGGACCAAGATCCTGGCACACGTGTAACACACTCCATGGGCTGGTATGCTCCAGCAATAGCATCCATGCTAGCCTGCTGATATGCTGTGTTATGAAAGGCCATCTATTGAGGATGCTCTAGACAACTTTCATGGTAGGTTCCACTGGGAGACCTATAAAATCCCTTGCAGAACTATGAGTCTATGATTTGCCCATAATTATTTAATTCATGTTGGTGTTGTCTCCTCCTCTGTGTTGTACAAGTTCTTTGAGAGCAGCAAACCAGGTTTATACCATGACCACACCACAGTGCTAACATGTCACTTACAAACAAATCACATTTACAAAGCAGTTTGTCCAATGTCAGACACTGAAGCACTTTTCATGTGTTAGCTCATTTTTTTACACCAGCCCCATGATGTAGGTAATACCTCACAGCTGAGCCAGGATCCTAACCCTAGAAACCTAACACCAGAGCCTGTGCTTTTAGCCCATGTTCATTCCTTCTGATGGGGGCACAAAATACATGCTCATTAGTTTGGCTTATATGCATGCATACAAGTCCTTTGGTTGATCTCTTCCCCTTACCCCCACCCTCCCCTACTTTCCCTCTGGGGATTGATAGTCCGATCGCTGTTTCTCTGTACACACATAAAAAAAAAACCCTAGAAATGCCAGATTTCTTCAAATTGGCAGTTCGTTTCATTTCCAATGAAAACTTAAAGCAGTGCAAAAAATTTAGAATTGGATTAAAAAGGTTGAGTGTTTTTCCCCTTTTACTTCACATGTTGTGTTTTTTACAACACGCTTGTACACAAACTGCTTAGAGCTTATACAGGGATGGCCAGGCCTGGAAACAGCCCAGCAGGCTCCATTCATCTTGTGTCTCAAGTTGAACTGGGCTTTGTGAGGTGGCCCGGAAACTTCCTGTGCGAACCGCCTGCTTCCTTCCAGGGTGCTGGTTATTTCACCTTCCGGTCGGTACAAGAGTGTCCCATAAACTAGCATCAAGATGGCCCCTTCACAGTTAATCCTGTCACTGTGTGGCCCTACCACCTCTTTCTGTAAAGACGTCCTTCTTATATGTTGGTGGGTAATTTATTGTTTATTTCCTTTCTCTTGCATTTTGACAGAGTTCCTCTGTATTGGTGAGAACCAAGTACAGAACGTTTCATGTTTGTGCTTCCTTCATGAATTGACCCGGATTCCTTTTATATTTTCTGGGCTACACTTTGCCCTTTCTTAAAACTGTCTTAGAACATGTTCATCTAGTTTTGATATTTGTTCTTTTTTCAAAAAATTAAGACTGTGATTCAGATACTTCGTGTCTCCTCACCTGCTGTGATGTGTTGGTATTTTCTACAGAAGATATCATTTACAGTTGAGACTTTAGATGCTTCAAGTTCTTGTTAAAGAATCTGAGTTCTACAACAAATGTTTTTTATGTAGTTTAGGTTTTCAGGCTAAGTGTTTGCTTCATTTTAACTAACATTTAATAATCACAAGCAGAGATATTTGCTAAACATTTTTGAAAAGTCAGATTTCAGACATATTATGAAAACAAACTTTTGCATTAGAGAGGAAATCATTTGTGGCTTCACAGAATATCTGAATGATTGATTTCAATATCAACTTCTATATTATTTCAACATCCTTCCTACAGGTATTTCTTTTTAAGTCTTCAGAGTAGCCCTTGATTTCACTTTTCATTGAGTCATAATAACCATAGTTTCTCATTAATAACAGCTGGAGGTTTAGTCACTAACCCCAGGAGTCTCCACTGCCGTCTTCCTAATCCTGGTCTCAGTGGACAGAAACCTGGGGTTGCTTCTCAGATATGTATGCAAGTCACCTGGGGAGCCCTGTAAATGCAGCTTCTGAATCAGCAGGTCTGGGCGGGGCCTAGGAGTCTGCATTTCTAACAAGCTCCCAGTCAGTGTTGCTGGTCTGTCTGGATCACACTTTGAGAGCAAGGATCTCTACAGCTATTTATGGGCCACAGCCTGAATTCAGAAACATCCTGATATTTAAAACAAACAAATGAAAAGAATAAGAGAATGGGAGCTCCGGGGAAGTGAGAAGAAAGCTAGGGGTAAGAATAAGGTGATGAGTGAAAGGAAAGAGAAAGACCTCTGAGGAGCAATGAGGCATTTCTTCCAGCCGACGAGAGTCACAGAGTGTCGGCATATGACATAGGACTGGGGACAATGCAGGAGGCAGCCGATCAATGAGCGAGGGCAGGGCACCTCGCTTTTATCCAGTGTCTTCTGTGTAACCTGTAGTCTGACAGAGTGCTATGTGTGTATGCATGTATGTATATGTACATGTGCATATGGGTGTAGATGTCTGGATAGAGAGAGAGATATATGTCTATGTGGGAGACGGATGGATAGAGAGAGATAGGTAGATGGATATTCTGCTTTATTCCAAAAAGGTTTGAAGAGGCAGCTCGACTAGGGGCTCTCACATGCTCACATCTGAGCCACAGGGTCTGTTCTCAGTCCCCGCCTCCTCTTCTGGATCTGCTTTTGGTTCAGTAGATCCTTTCAAACCTCTTCCATTGAGATGATTCCTCAAGAAAACACTCCAGTTACTTTCCTCCATGAAATTGGTTTGTTTGTCAGAGACTGAGTGCCAGTGAAATAGAGGAGGGACAAGACCTTACCACCCACCCCAAATTTGGGGGAAATTGTGGAACATGTGAGAATAGGGGGAAAAGGAAATTTATATTTGCTATTCACACTTTAGAATCCTGAAGAACTAAGCTCTTACATATCTGCATAAGTTTCTAGCTGAATGCTTGTCTGGAGACTTGGAGGAGTACTTGCAATAAAGGTGAAGGGCAAGAACATGAGATGCCTCTCAAACATGCATTCCAAACTCAGTGAATCCATCTTGTTCACACCTTTATTTCCATACTAGAGGCCCAGTGTACAAACTCGTGCTTGGGTGGGGTCCCTCAGCCTGGCCAAAGATCAGGGCCAATGGGGCCATCTTGCTCAATCTGGGGCGAGGGACTGCAGGAGGTTGGCTGGCCATGGAGGTTGGCTGTGGTAACGCACTGACCACCAGGGGGCAGCTCCTGCATTGAGCATCTGCCTCCTGGTGGTCAGTGTGTATCATAGCAACCGGTCAATCAATAGTTCAGTCGTGCAGTCATTCTGTCGCTTAGGCTTTTATATAGATAGGTATTTCCATCATTCTGGAATCTGCCAAGAAAGAAGATAGTGGATGCCTGCCTGCTAGGTGGTGCAATTCAAGAAGAAGTCTATTTTGGGCAAGGAGCTTGAGATTTGTCCTTTAATTATGGGTGTCTGACACTATAGTAGGAAGGGATTATTTTTTAAAAGTATATTAGTTCTACTTATTCATATGGTTTGAAGGATCAAATGGTTCTACAAGGTGTTTTTTTGGGAAAAAGCAGCAGTCTTCTCCTTGCCCCTTCCTTTGCTCTCTCTTTTGTTGGTGCCAACAGTGTACATATTATACATGTAGAACATGATATTTTACAGGTGAGGTTGTATCAGATATCACAGTATGACAGGTGGGAGTTAAAATCAATAATTTGTAGGAGTGGCCTGGGTTTAATTAATGGTTTTGCCACTTACTAGTGGCATGACTTTGAGCAAATCCCTTAGAGCCTTCGTTTCTCCACCTGTACTAGTAAGTAAGCATCTGTAAATATGGTAGAAAGCATATTTAACCCACAAAGTGATTCATTAAAGTAGACACGATGATGGATAAATGCTCTTCGCCCACTGCTTGCTTCCATTGTGGAGCAGATGACAGGGGAACTGAGGCTGAGTTATATCAATAGTACACTGTGTCCTTTCTTGTATATAACAGGTACTTAAATATATGTGTGGGATAAATGAACATCTTTCTTCTCATAATGAAGTAGTTTAGAAAACAGCCATGAATATTGGGATTCATTAAATGTTATATGAACCTTAAAACAGGCAAAACATCAAAATTAATCCTTAAGTTTTTAAGTTTCTCCTCCCCATTCTTTCATCTTCATTCCTTTTAACAGAAGACTGTATTTTAAATTTTTAATTATTCCATTTGCCTCAAAACATCAGAGATGCAAGATGATCAAAGAAGCAAAGAGCAACCTAGCCAGGTCTCTTCTGGAATTTAGCCTAGCTTCTTAATTATTTCTTCTCTCTCAGTCCTTCCCCTTCTGGCCCCCTTTCCACACAGCAGGCAGAGTGATCTTAAAAAAAACAAATGCATATCCCAGTGAATCACTCCACAGAGTAAAATCTCTTACTGGCTTCCCATTTTTTCTTTGAATGAAAACAGAACTCCTGGCTCAGCCTACAAGGCTTCCCAAAGCTCCAACCTGGTCTTTGGCCTCCTCTTGTACCACTGTCCTCTCTCTCACCTTGCAAACTATCTCATACACAGTCATCCATCACTACATATTTGTTAGATAAATGGCTTGAATAATAAATACATTATAAATAATAA
Source organism: Myotis yumanensis (assembly GCF_028538775.1). Lineage (NCBI taxonomy): Eukaryota > Metazoa > Chordata > Mammalia > Chiroptera > Vespertilionidae > Myotis > Myotis yumanensis. The sequence continues at coordinate 8,161,120 of NW_027223755.1, forward strand.
AGGATAAAATTTTAAAAATATAATTTCAAAGACCTTGCTTTTATTTTCAAACTAGAGGCCCGGTGCATGGGTAGTGTCCCTAGGCCTGGCCGGCAATCAGGGCTGATCAGGGCCTTCCTTCCCTCAGCTGCCAGCTGCCAGCTGGGGCCTTCCTTCATTCTGTGCTGCCCCCTGGTGGTCAGTTCACATCATAACGAGCAGTTGAACTCCAGGTTGGTCAAACTCCCGAGGAGACAATTTGCATATTAGCCTTTTATTATATAGGGTTTTCCTACTGGGTCAGGTGCGAAAGCCGGTATGAACCCAGTGGCTTGATCAATGCTTACTTTGTCTTTGTCTTGGAGCCCGGATAAATGCGTGGGAGAGAGGGAGAAAGTTTAGATGGAAGTGGAGGGTAGGAGATTATCTGCTTTCTAACTAATGTGCTGGGCCATGTCAGGCTGAGCAGGCGGCTGCCTGAGGCTAATGTACCTTCAATCAGACAATGTGTGCCTGGGTCCTAACACAGTGGCTGGCACACAAAAGATGTGCAATAAATATTTGTTGAATTAACGAATAAAAGGGCCCTTCTTACTTTACCATATGCCTTTCAGGCTGCGAGTAACCCTGTGGGATTTCCTCCTTAATGCTGCCATTAAAGATCGCTTTTGCCTGTGTTTAGCTGAATGTTTTGATAGAAGGAAAGTGATGTAGTTTGTCTTGGCTGAGGCCAAGTCATGCTATTTTAAGAATGACTATCCAGGTCCAGTTGAGAAAAGACCCGTTCATTGCTGGTTTTCATAAGTATTCCCCTGCACATCCACAAAGACAGTTTCCTTTCAAAGTCGCTAGGGAGCTCTTTTCTTACGTCTAAAGTAACTGCTGGAAAGGAGCTTGTTGGAGGAAGAGCAAAGGCTTGAGCTATAGTCTAATGTGGATGGGATTGCCAGGGTGCTATTGCATGTTTTGTGCTGGGGCTCACTTGCCTCCCAGGGCGGCCAGGGCAGTAGCACTTGCAGAAGAAGTGAGTAGTGTACATCATTGGGCTGAAAGAAGGTATCCAGCTTCATGTGGCCCCAGGAGCTCAGCGAAGGGTCGTCTGGTGGAGTTTGTGACACTCTCTCATGGAGAACTTTGTGGGGAGCTGGAGAACCCTTTCTGGCATCGGAAAGGTGTGGTAGTTCCTTGAAATGCCCCGGCTAGCGGTGATTTATGCAGCCTGGGGGTGCCAGGTGACCTCGGCCTGTATGGCAGCACGGAAATGTGGGTAATGGCTCCTGGAAACCTACCGGGAGCAAAGTTCTGAGCTCATATTTGGGCTCCTCAAGAAAGTGTGTCATCAGTTAGCCATGTCGGTTATGAGTTTTGAAATGGGTGTTGGTGGCATGCCACATGTTTACTATTCTTTTTTGTTTGTTTTATTAAAATCTAATAATTAGGTCTAAAAATCCATTTAATCTTCACATAAACTGTGAGGAAGGTACTGTCATAATCTTTCTTTTTTCAGATGAAGAAACGGATACAGACATATTCAGTTTCCTAAAGCCAATTGGTAGTGAAACTTGTATTTGAACACATGCCTACCTAACTCCAGAGCCCAAGCTCTTAAGAACCATATAATTTTCCCTGAGAATGCTGGAGTGCTGATATTTAAAGCTGTGATCACCCATTTATACCCTAGAGTCAATGAGTTTCTCTCTATTGTCCTACCTAAGATAGGAAAATATAAAAAATTAGTAAGGTTGGTACGGCTGAGGATAAACTTCAGCTACTTTAAAACAATAACACTGATTCTTAGTCTAAATATTGAAAGCATTTCTTAGTATATGACTACCCTAGTCAAGGAAATATGGATTATTTCTAGATCATTTTTAAAGCTGGAATACAGTACATCTATACCTTCAGATCTGATCCAAGGAGGAGTACTATTATCAAATGAGATTTTTCACCCCTTGAAACTTTTTATTCTAAAAGTATAGATGTTAATCACTCTATCTTGGTGGGATTCTGAAGGCAGGGAATTATATTTTGTTTTTCTTAAACCCTTAACACATGTTCTTTTAATGGGATGATCACTCTATTTGTGGAAATATATTTACTGTCACTTTCCCCCAAGTATTTATTTCTGTAATTAACTATTAAAATTATTTATAAATATTCCATTTATAGCATCCATGTAAAACAGTTTGGATTTTACCCAAAGGCAGAAAGAAAATACAAATAAATAAACAAAATCTTCAAATATTTTTAGTTGGTATTAGAAATGTCAAAATATGGTTTTATTTCTTTTCTGTTCTTTTTATTTTACAGAAAAATCTGTCATTGCTCAACCAATATTTGTTTTTGAAAAGAGAGAGCAGTCTTTTAAGGTAAGATCAAGTGACTTTTTTTGTTTGATTTTTACTTTGACAAAGAAAATTTTATTGAAAGAAGCTAGCTACACTAAATGATATAACCCTGCTGAATAAGTTTATTTTCTTATTCTTCACTTACAGAATAGTGCCTCCAGAATATTTATATAGTAGGGATTTGCTGACAGCAATTTAGCTGCAATGGGAAGCCAGTGACCTTGTCTTGAATTTCCACTAAATTATACTTTTTTCGGAGTGACTTGGGTGGGAAGGACTGAAAGAGATCAGAAGGGCTAAGGCTCCTCCAATCCAGCCTGACACGGAGTGTTAAATAGTTGTAAACTGCGATATTTGATTTAAAAAGGGATCTGAAGGACCCTATCTTTTTTATCAGCATCATACTTGCTTCAAAAGACAAAAGTATTCTCACTTTATCTCAGTTAGTATTTCCTTGTTATTCATTCTTGCTTATGCAGGTAATGTACATCACTACCCCCAAAGTTAACTAACTAAGGAAATCTTAACCCCCAAGCCCTTGTTGAAAAACCAGATTCACGGGCCCCAGCCCAGGTCAGCCGCTCAGAATCCTGAGTCGGAGTTTCAGAAGCTCCCAGGGGTTCTGCATCACTGGAAAGTGGGCCCGCTCTGCCGGACTTGGCTCGCTCTTGAATGCATGCTCATGAGTAAGGTGAGCAGCGGTGTCCTGGCCTCGCCCAGGAGACCTGGCTGTGGAGAATTCTCTTAGAAAGCGACAGGGGAGAAGTCTGGTGTGAAAACTCTCACTGGCAGCTTCCTTTCCTTCCAGAGGCCTGCGGAAGAAACCCTGCACGAAGCAGCGGAACCTGGTAACGATTTAAACCTTGTATTTCAAAATCAACCTTTAGACAAAGAACATACTAGTAAGCAGGCACAAGCATGTTGGCATGTGGCACAGACTACGTAAAACTTGATGGTTTTTCTTGTGTTTAAACATGAAAGTGTTATGTGCTCACACAGAATAGGGTATACAGATGTTGTATTATAAAATGGCACACTGGAACTTTATATAATGTTATTAAGTGATGCTATCCCAATAAATTTAATTTAAAAAGATTTCAACAGGAAAATGTAGTTCAAACTGCATTAAAAACTCAAAATGAAAAAAATATTTTATTAAAACATGAGAACTAAATTCTTTAAAACAAAGAAAGCGTGAGGAGTAAATCCAGATTAAAGGAGACAGACGACTTGTGACAATCAAATGCTATCTATGATTCTGGGCTGAATCCTGCCCTGGGTGGAAAATGTTACAAAGGACATTATTAGTCAAAGGACAAAATTATGGTTGGTGGGTTAGTTCAGAATATTGTATGTTATGTTAAATTTCTTGAAGTTGATCATCATACTGGGATAATATGAGAGATTTTCTTATTCTAAGGTAATGAATATTGAAATATTTAGGTGTAAGGGACATAAAACACACAGTTTAATCTGAAGTGATTCAGCAAAATACGTATGTAAATCGAGAATGATAAATCAAATGAGGCAAAATGTTTACAGCTGCTGAATCTGATTGAAGGGCATATGAGAATCCTTTGTACTATTTTTACAACTTTTCTGTAAATTTGAAAATATTTTCAAATTAAAATAAAATTAAAAACAAAGAAACAAACAAGAAAGTAGACTGACTGTTGTTTTGAGAGATGACATGAGGGTCCCTGAAATCAGTGATGTTAGCAACTCTAAAATCCCATGATTCTCTACTGCCTTTGTTTCAACGTACCAAAAACATTCTCCATACAGTCTCAGAATTCATATGCAATTTCTTGCTGAAACTACTGTGTCTGATAGTTTCACAACTGTTGATATGACTATCAGTTCATAATCACCTAGCTATTAACCCCAATATTTAAAATTGTGCTTCAGGAGTTAACGTGTTATCCAATGATAATTTGTATAGACAAAAGGAAATTCCATTTGTCCCCCATATCATTGGTTGAGGATAATTGGTTATTGCAAGCAGTTTTACCCTTCACATTGAATTTCTTGCAGAATGTAATGGTTTTTCAAGAAAGCGCATACGGTCTTCATCTTTTTCTTTGCAAACTACAGATTCTCAGTCCCAAGGAGGTAGGTATAGTGTAGACTGTGAGTGTTTCTCTGTTATGTTTAGTCTGAGTATAAAATTTCTAAGAAACTTTTCAAATGGATAATTTTAAAAGTCTACCCACTGGATAGTGCTTATAATATATGGTTATATGAAAATAGCAGATTGTTTTTATATAACCATACGGTGAGTACATCCAATTGGCCAACATTGAAAAAAGACTGAAAGGACATAAGCCACGATGTTAGAAATGGTTATTTCAGGTAATGGGATTATGAGTGGTTTGGTTTTTTAGCTCCCTCTTTGTATTTTGCTATGTTTACAAAGTTTCTGCTTTAAATATGTATTAGTTTTTGTAGGGAAAACAGCCATTTTCTCGTAAGCAACCACCTACTTAAATAAAAGATGTCCACCTTTTAAAAAGATACTTTGTTCTAAGAATGTCATTATATAGTACTGTATTCTGAATAATCAGTGACTTAGTTTGCCTCTCTTCCACACTCAGCGCACTCTGGTGATTCCTTTTAGAGTTGATTGCATTGCTCTCTGCCTTGTAATACAGCTGTTTATGCTATATCTGTCTCCTCCACTATAAGTTCCTTGAGATCATCGTCATGCCTGATAGAGTATCTTAAACCCGGTGAGCTCTCAAAGAGTTTCTAGAACCTTGAGCCTGTCACGCTGACCTTTCCAAATCCATTCTCCTTAATGATGATCTTTCTTTCTCAGCTGCTATAAAATACTGACATTTTAGTGGCAAACAAAGTAGAGGTCTTAACGAAGTATGAACGGAAGAATACCTTACGAACTTTACAAATCCAGACAATATATCTGTTTATTTTCGGTAGAAAGTTTGAACTTGATGATTTTTTTAAGGATTTTATGTTTATGATAGCAATATACTGTATATAGCACCCCTATAAAAGAACTTGCTTTATTTTACTTATTATTTTCCATGTATATGTTTTATAATACATATTGGAGGCCCAGTGCACGACATTCGTGCACTGGAGGGGGGGTCCCTTAGTCCAGCCTGCACCCTCTCGCAGTCCAAGACCCCTCGGGGGATGTCCACCTGCTGGCTTAGGCTTGAGCAGGCCTAACCTGGCAGGTGGACATCCCTCAAGGGGTCCTTAGCGCTGCTGCGGAGGCGGGAGAGGCTCCTTCCACCACCACTGTGCTCGTCAGCTGTGAGCCTGGCTTGTGGCGGAGCGGCATGCCCCCTGTGGGAGCGCACTGACCACCAGGGGGCAGCTTCTGCGTTGAGCGTCTGCCCCCTGGTGGTCAGCGCACATCATAATGACTGGTTGTTTGGTTGATTTGCATGTTAGGGTTTTATTATATAGGATAGTTGTATATACAAAACATACAACTGTTCTTTAGGTTCTTATTCTAAAGTTCATGCTTTAGATTTATATTTTAAAGTTTAGAATATTAATTCTTTTGTACTTTTCATTAATTAAAACATTACTTCCTTTTTATTTGAAATTTATAATGCTTTGCTAAGCATTATAAAAACTATTTTATTTTAATAAAAACTATTTTATTTTAATTAAAGATTTGAAATGGTCGGAACATTTTCTACATTAAAATTATGATTTATATTCTTGGGTGTTTTTGTTTCTATTGAACAACCAACTGCCTTTTCCAAGTTAAACTTGCCACTAGAAATAAAAAACACACACACTATTCATTTTCTTTTCACTGATCTTCATGTACCTGAGAACCACCACATATTCAAATTAGTGAATTTATATTCTTATTAAGAATTCCAAGCATTACTGAGCAACAGTATGTCAGACACCTTTCAGATACAGAATAGATGCTTCTAACTCAGCAGGTCCCTCTAAGCCTCACTGACACCTTACAGACATTAAGAGGAATGGGGTCCTAATCTCAAAGGGATGGCTTTGAGTTATTGAGATAACTGCTTTAATTCTTCTTATTTTAATCAGACCAAAAAAGTCAGCTACACAAAAAGGAAAGAATGAATAAAGAAACCTTCATATCAGTAAGCACCATTCCTTTGTATGTAGTGCAGAATATTTGTGGTATTGCAACGGAGAAAAATTGCATAATTTTATATGGTCAATTCATTGTTGCTTTTCAAGAATGAAGATAATAAATACCATTTAATTGAATTTTGAATTACAGAAGCAATTCTACCCCCAATTTGGAGCAGGTTATAATACTTTGAAAAAGCAATTCTTATTTTTTTCTCATCTCCATTACTCAAATGCTCCAAGGCTTCTGTTTCTGCAACCAGGAGGTGATCAATTTGAAATGTATAATAATTCTGTACTTGTAGCCACCATCACAGTCTTAACCCACAAGCGCACTTCCTAGGAAAATAATGTATCACGATGGTTTCACTTCTGTCTTTAGGTATTATTAGAGTAGGGAGAGGGACAGAATTTACTAACAATTTTTTAACATTCTGTAAGAGTTCATTATCAATTTAGATTTTATAATCTGTAGAATTTGCCTCAGTATTCCATTTCATGATTCTAAAGTTGGCCTATTCTGTTAACGACCTAATTGTCACTTACATTTATGAGAGGAAACAGAACTATGTAGCACAACTCATCCTGCCACCACGCATTTCTAGCAGTCAGCGCTCTCCTGTGCACTGCCTCCTACTCTATTAGTGCGGACACTGACATCTACTGGTGAGTTCCATGCAAGACTGTTAGGACCCAAATCATACAGAAATGGACCCACTCTCCTAGACTTAACTTTTTCTAAATATTTTTTTTCTTACAGTGAAGAAAAACAATGTTTTTATGACACCAACTCTTGTGCAAAGGAGTGTTGACATGAACAGTGCAGAACAAAGTATGTAGTTTCTCTATTATGAAAACCTCAGAAATTACATTTTACCATCTATATTTTAATATGTATATGTATGTGTTGGGGGGATGGAGGTTAGGCTGAGTGACAAAACATGAAAGAATGTATTTGATAAGCCAAGTCCCATGGCCAAAATAAATACTTATTGGGTAAAGTCTTGGCTAGAAGTAAGTAGTAAGCAATTCACTGGCTATTTTGACTTTGATTAGTTAATCATAATCATTAAATTAGTCAAAAAATATGGAGGCCCTGACCGGTTTGGCTCAGTGGATTAGAGCGTCGATCTGTGGACTGAAGGGTCCCAGGTTCGATTCCGGTCAAGGGCATGTACCTTGGTTGCGGGCACATCCCCAGTAGGGGTTGTGCAGAGGCAGCTAATCGATGTTTCTCTCTCATCGATGTTTCTAACTCTCTATCCCTCTCCTTTCCTCTCTGTAAAAAATCAGTAAAATATATTTTTTAAAAATATGGAGGAAGAAGTACTTCATTCCTTAAGATATATTGACTCTTTTTTTTTAAAAATATATTTTATTGATTTTTTACAGAGAGGAAGGGAGAGAGACAGAGTTAGAAACATCGATGAGAGAGAAACATTGATCAGCTGCCTCCTGCACACCCCCCACTGGGGATGTGCCTGCAACCCAGGTACATGCCCTTGACCGGAATCGAACCCAGGACCCCTCAGTCCGCAGGCCGATGCTCTATCCACTGAGCCAAACCGGTTTCGGCGATATATTGACTCTTTAATTCTGTTCCACTAAGGTCCTTTGAAACATTCTGAACATGTCCTAAGACCTGCTATTTTGCAGCCACCTCAAGCTCAAAGGTGTGAAAAAGTAAGACACCATGAATTGGAACACTGCAAGACTAAAGAAAAAACAAAAACTAAGGTAAGAAAACTCCGCCGTGGTAGGACTGACCTCAGTCTCTCCTCCGTCCATTAGTAGGTGGCTGTGGGCCCCACGCCAGTCATGAGCATTAGGAGTCATGAGGGGTTGTCTGAGCTTTATGTTGTTGCGGAATCAGCTGCAGAGCTGGAGAACACCTGGCCTAGATAGCAGAGCCCTCAGTGACCTCATTCCACATGCCCTCTTACGTGGGAGAGCTGTTCCCAGGACCAAGTGTTGTGATCTCTCCGAAGCTGCAAAACTGAGTCCTACAGGACAGAAAACCTTGTGGTCTTGTTCCCGTGCCCTGAGCCCATGTGAGAATAGGGAAAGCAAAGAGGTGCCAGGGGCTGGGAGTCGGAAGTCAAATGTAGGACAGGGATTTCTGCTTCCCCAACTGCTTGACATCCTAGCGTGGCTTTGCTGGTTCAGGTCACACCAGGGACCCACTCAGACCCCTTTTCATGGATAACAGGAGCAGGGAACTACCTGCACAGTGTAGCTGGGGTGGGGTGGGGTGGGAGGGGGGTGTTGGGAAGCCTCTGGAGATGACAAGAATTCTCTCTTCCGTTGTGATACGTTATTTTCTAGGAAGTGCACTTGTGGGCTAAGGACTGTTGTGGGTGGCTGATTCAGGCTTCATGGGCCTTTTAAAGGACATACTCATTTTGCTCAGGCCATGCAGATACGGGTTTGGGACAGTCTATAGTTCTAACTGTTTCCTTCAGAAGCAGGCACCTCAGAGGAATGAGACACAAGATGGAATTCAAGAGTTAATTCCATCAGTCATTTATTCCAGCTAAACTATTGAGGGTTGGTCCACTTCATTTTGTTTCATTTTTCCTTACTGAACGTAAGGATAGCAACACATGGAGTGTTAAAAATACCAGTGAGTTCATTAATTCAATGAAAAGAGATCAAGTTGGTAGTAATCCTACCTCTGCTACTATCTATGTTTGCATTCTTGGAAAAAGCACCCAACCTTTCCTTTCTATTAGTGAAGTGAGGGAGTTGAACTTAGTCAACATTTGCCAACATTTTTATATTTCTAAATCTTTTTTTTTTGGTAAAATATGATTTCATGAGACCCATTGTGAATTTAAAAAAACATTTTATTATTTTTGCATGGTTTGTGATGTGATTTTTAAGTAACATGTTTTAAATTTTAAATCAGTATATTATTAAAAGTTTTCATTTCTAATAATCATTACATATTATTTAAAAGCTTTTATTTATTTACAAAGTGATGCATGTTAATTTGTTAAAAGTTTATAAGAAGTCCTGACCGGTTTGGCTCAGTGGATAGAGCGTCGGCCTGTGGACTGAAGAGTCCCAGGTTCTATTCTGGTCAGGGGCATGTACCTTGGTTGCGGGCACATCCCTAGTAGGGGGTGTGCAGGAGGCAGCTGATTGATGTTTCTCTCATCGATGTTTCTAACTCTCTATCCTTCTCCCTTCCTCTCTGTAAAAAATCAACAAAATATATTTTTTAAAAAGTTTATAAGAAAAAATACGTGTTGACTAATTCTAAAATGTTATTATATTGCATTTGATTTTGTAACAGCATTACTATAAATTATAGATTAAAATTTTTATTACATGTTATTATATCAAAAATAGATCAATATTTCTTCTTTGGCATGTTATTTAAAATCTTAATTGCATATTTAAATAATAAAATATTATATGTTTCTTGCATTTTCTTCCTAAGTGATTAAGCATAAGGGAAATTTTCAGGCTATTGTTTGTAAGCATTTCTACTTGAACAACTCATGAAGGTTATGAATAGAACTTAGTCTTCATTAGTGAAAAGCCTAATTGGATATGCCCATCATTTTCTATTTAATGATGATCTTTTAACATCTAAAGAAAAGCTAAATGCTATGTAAGAATTCTGACAAAATAGATGTAATTTATAAATCTAGTGAAAATTATTTCTAGGTGAATTTTATAGAACCATTATTTTCATGTTCCTTATTAACTTGTATATCAAAATCAGAAAAATTTTTATACATCTTGTCATTAATCAGTGGTCACTTATTGTGTATAATTTAAACCATATATGCCTAATAAAAACTATTTTAAGCAACGTTAAGAGTAAAATCTGTGATTTTGGCTGAGTGATGAATCCTCTGCATGACTGCGTCATGAACATATATTTTGATTGTTGATAACCAATGACACATATTCTCTTGATACATACTTCTCAGCTCTCAAATTCTATTATAATAGGGAACTACTCAAAATTATTTCTATTGGTATAAGATTTCTTATTGATATAAGATTAAAGTAGAAACAGACCCCATCTGTCTTTATTTTATTCATTTATTTGTTTGATGGAAATATTTATTTTTTATTTTTTTTTTTATTTTTATTTAATTCAGAGAAGAAGGGAGAGGTTGAGAGAGATAGAAACATCAATGATGAGGGACAATTGTTGATTGGCTGCCTCCTGCATGCCTTACCCTAGAGATTTATTTTTTAATATATTTTTACTAGAGGCCTGATGCACGAAATTCGTGCAAGAGTAGGCCTTCCTTTCCCTGGCTGCCAGCACCAGCTTCCCTCTGGCACCCAGGATCTGGGCTTCCCTCTCAGCCCTGGCTTTGTCCGGAAGGTCGTCTGGAAGGACATCTGGTCTAATTAGCATATTACACTTTTATTATTATAGATTGATTTCCGAGAGGAAGGGAGAGATAGAAACATCAATGATGAGAGAGAATCATTGATTGGCTGCGTCCTGCATGCCTCACACTGGGGATTGAGCCTGCAACTCGGGCGTGTGCCCCGACCAAGACTCAAACCATGACCTCCTGGTTCATAAGTCAAAGCTCAACTATTGAGCCATGCTGGCCAGGCCCACCTGCTTTTAAAGACATGAACTCCCTACCACATCTTTGGTAGGGGAAGGAAGGTGTCCACAAAACATTGGAGACACTAGCTCTGATCTTTCTAGGGTTCCTTCCAGTTCTAAAAGTGCCCACTCCTTCATTTATACATTAACACTTATGTACATATGCACATTTCTATTGATTAAGTTACCAGTCCAATGTTCCTAGGTGAAGAGATGGAGTTTCTTCCCATACTGATTGGATGGTGGTGATTGTGAAGCTCTTAGTTGCTTCCAGGGATTAAATAAACCTGAAAGATAGATTTACTAACCTAGAAATGAGCATTAACTCCACTTGGCTAAAAAAGGAACAAAAGGAGTGAGATTTCTGAAATATTAGGACCAAGTGTATAGTCTCTGGTGTCAGACAGACCCAGCCTCAAACATCAGCCCATTCCTGGTTGTCCAGGCCTCGCCAAGTTATCTGAACGCGTTAGGTTAGTTCACACATCTGGGAAATGTGGATAATAAATAATAGGTGTTCAAAGTGTATGGAGTTGTTGTGAACAGAAAATGAGATGGTGTACATATAATGCTCAGGGCAGTACTTGAATACAGCAAATTTTCAATACATTTAACTATAACTATTATTGCCTTGTCTGATGCCACCATAGGAAGCAATTTAAATGAACTTTTTGATGGATTTCTTTTCGTTCAGATTTCTGAGAAGAACTCCTCTTTGCTAAGTGAAAATATGCCAAGTGCTGGAATTTCAATCCAGCTGTCTACCAACCAGATTCTTTTGGGTGCTGCATCAGTAGGGTGAGTGCTGTTCCTTCATTGTTGCTTTCTTTTATCGTTATATCCATTTACGGAAAATGATTTTCTGACATCATAGAGATAAATTGTCAATATTTCTGTTTGAAAGAAGACTTTATAAAGAACACAGTTTAAAATTATTTTCAAAATGTCTCTAATATTGTAATATCATTAATATTGGAATATTACCATATTGGAATTTAAACCATATATGCCTAATAAAAACTAATAAAAAGGGCATAAAAAAGGAATAAAATCTTACCATTTGTGAAGCAAGGATGAACCTAAAGGGTATTATGCTAAATGAAATAAGTCAGTCAGAAAAAGACAAATACCATAGGATTTCACTTATGTGTGGAATCTAAAGAACAATATAAATGAATAAACAAAACAGAAACAGATTCATAGTTACAGAGAACAGACTGATGGCTACCAGAGGGGAGGGAGTTGGGGGATGGGTGAAAAAGGTGAAGGGATTAAGAAGCACAGATTGGTAGTTACAAATCAGTCATGGGAGTGTAAAGTACAGCATAGGGAATATAGTCAATAATATTGTAATAACTATGTATGGTGTCAGGTGGGTACTGGAGATATCAGGAGGAACACTTTGTAAAGTATATTATTGTCTAATTACTATGCTGTACACCTGAAACTAGTACAAAATAATATTAAATGTAAACTATAACTGAAAAAAAATTTTAAGTTAAAAAATGTAAAAAATAAGTCAATCGTTGATGAAAGGAGGAAAAAGCAATAGTTATAGCAAAAAGAAGCTTTAGACACCCCCACACACACATAAATAAAATAGCAAATGCTTCTTTCTTTTTTTTAGATGTCAACCAAATGAAGATAAGTATTCTTTTAAAAGCTGCAGTTCTGACTTCGTTTTTGGGGAAAACATGGTAGAAAGAGTTTTGGTAAGATTTTGGCAAATGTTTCTCTTATTATGTAGAGAGCTGTCACTTCAAATTTCTGAAGACAAATTAATTAAAACAATGTTACATTGGAGCACACTCTTTAACTCCTGGGTCCAAAGGCTCGTTTTCTTAACTGGGAAGAGTCCCCTGGGAAGCTAGTTTTGGTTGTTAGGATAATAGACAGGAACCCACAGAGGAAGAGAATTGTATAATTATAACATTATTACTGATGGAAATATTAAATAGTTCTTGACTCACGTTAACCTAAAGGTACCCAAGGAAATCCCAGAATTACCTGCAATAGTTAGATAAGCTCAACTGGTAATGACATCTTAATATCGTTTTTCAATAGAATTTTTTTGGTAATAAGATGATTTTAAAATTGTTTGCCAATTTTTTCTCATTAGCCACAACCTTTCCCTTCAAGGTCTTACTTTGAAAAGTGTTACTGTAACTTATGTGCATCTAGCTTTAAGGGGGAAGTCACTTGTCCGGGGGAATATACTTGCCAAGTGGAGACCCAGAACTATCATTACTGCCCTCTTTATTCACTATTGAGAATCCTGCATGAGGCAGTTGCTGCTCTGCCCTCCTTAGGGGATGTCTCTGAAACAGCATCATCTAGGAGGGAGGGGGGAGGGGGGAAATTGTACAGCAACGTGAACGCTGTGGAGCAGGTGTGCCTGTGCTGTAATCTAGTCCATCACATCTTCATGCTCTTCCCAGCTTTGACCCGGACCAGAATCTTGGCTAAGATAGGCCTCGGTGGCTAGCTTGCCTTGTGGGCCACTAGTTACAGGGAGGACCCAAGGAGGCTGTCGAGATTTAAAAACCCATGAACGGGCTCAGATTAATAGAAGGACCAACTCATGAGGCCAGTTTATTCCAAGATTTTTAGGGCTTCCACCAATCAGTCACTTTTAAGATCTCGTTTATTCCATAGCTGCCTCAGGCTAAATCCCAATCCCAAGAGCAGTTGGCATAGCTTTCTAGTTTAGAGGCGTTCTTTGGTCCCTCCCAAAATGAAGGTCAACACCTGCGATCCCAGAGCTGGTGACCCACACCTTTGCATCTGAACCAGAATGGACCAACTTCCAGAATGAAATTCCAGGCAATATATTTAGGGATATTTACTCCATAACATTTAGTCCTAAATTGGATACCAGATTAGCTTCTGTGAGATGTCACTGACAAAAATAAGGTATTTTATTAGCATTCAACTCAATGTAACAAAGGTATTGTGTTCTTATGATACATAAAGCATTGGTGTCGGTCTTCAGTTTGCCTGCCTATTAGCTATCTGGTGAGCCTTCACAGTATTTTATGCCTGGGCATCTCCCTAAACCAACCATTTCAGAGTCCTTTGGTTGAGGCCAGGTGTCAGGCGATTCTAATATACAGCCAGGCTTGAAAACTGCAGGAGACAGAGAGATACCTGTACAAAGGACCTAATCAGGATTGCGATGTACTTGGAGGAGGCACTTGTGCACTTTCCTATGGTCACTTCCCATTTTGTTTACAAAAGAATCTGCGCTTCCTCTCTCTGTAAATTGATAACATCCTACAGATAAGAGCAAGAGAGCAAACTTGTATTTGTCTTCAGTTAATCCTGTAATCCCGTGGCCTAGTGACTTGGGGGCCCGGATATCCTTCGGACTGGTTAGCCGACCATGTGCTCTTAGAGTTAGCCATTAAGCTTTCTGTGCCTTAAGTTTTTTGTTTGTTTGTTTGTTTTTGTCCCTTCGAAATAAATATACTCATGTCTACCGATTTTAACAGACTATTCTTGATGTCCAGGTAAATATTGTGTGCAAACCTTGAACAGTTTATAAGGGAAATGATATAAACCTGAGGATCATTCCAGTTTTCCCTGTTCTTCAGGGGGTTATACAGGTTCATAACTGGTAGGGAACTGCTCAGTCCTTTTCACACAGGCCTTGATTACAACACATGTACAAAGACCCATTGTTGGCAAAAGTGATGGGAGGAAAATTAAGATTGTTTCTATGAAGATGATCTCTGAGACAGCTCAGTGGGTTCTCTGGATAATTTTATTATTATTATTATTATTATTATTTTTTAATCCTCACCACAGGATATGTTCATTGATTTTAGAGAAGAAGGAGTAGAGCAGGGAGGGGAGGCACATCAATGTGAGAGAGAAACATTGATCGTTTGCCTCCCATACGTGCCCCTACAGGGGATTGACCCTGCAACCTAAGTATGTGCCTTGACTAGGAATTGAACGACTGAGCCACCCAGACAGGACCATTATATTATGATGTTTTAATGCTGTGGATAGAACAGCGAATTGCTGGGCATACTGAAATACCTTGAAACAGATAATAGTTCCACCTCCTCATAGGTATCAGGTTAGTCTGGCGGTCCCATGGAACAGCTGTCACCTCCTTTGGGGCCTCTACAACTTCTCACATCGTCCCTGGAACCAGACCCCACCCAAGTAGGCTGGTGATCACTGGGCTGTGCTTCCCGGGGACCAGGACCAAGGTCCTGCAAGAAGAGGGAGGAACTTCCTGTTCAGCACAGAGGGAGCCCAAACAAAAACACAGCAGTTGGTTTTGTTTAAAACAGAAGAACAGAGATATCTTTGGCTTACTGCAAATATAAGAGGGTAAAATTAAGTAACGCATCTTTCCCCCCACCTAGGGTATGCAAAAACTCACCCAGCCTCAACTCGAAAACGACTCCTATGCCAACGAAAAGCCATTCAAATACACTCTAAAATTTCCTATCAACTCTCCAAACTCAAGTAAGAATTGTTTCCCTTGTAAAACATTTGGTTTATTTCCTGTTTTCCCATGTCATTTGTTTAACATCTACAAAATACAAAAGCAATAGTCCAGTATTTTCAAATTTGTTGGTAAAGAATAAAGCATATACATATGGTTACATGATATAGAAGCTTTTTAAAATTTTTGACTTAGTACATGGCAAGTCATGAAAGAGATTTACTTAACCTGAAGAACTTGGGTTTCTTGGAAATACTCATTGTTATAAAAAAGTGGAAGAGATGTACTAGTATTTAATAGGGGCAACAGAAATCGTTCACACTAGAAAAAATGGGGCCTTTTATGTGTTTCCCCCTATTTTCTCTTAGGAACAGATGCTATTAAAAATATGTCCCTGATTGAATCAGCTGCTGCTCTCTCTTCCAAATCATCACCAAAATGCTTGCTGAGGAAAATTGATGTAATAACAGGGGAAGAAGCGGAATATAATGTGTTAAAGGTCTGTATATCATATATTGCTCTTTCTGGTAGCCCTTGCAGTTATAAAGTTATCATCAACAGGGACATGTTTTTTTTTTTTTTTAAAGGCAGAAGTATACTTTTCAAGAAAACTGAGTTGCTTAAATAAAAATGTTGGACACTTCCAAAAATTAAACCAGTATTTTGTTGTATTCTTACATTTGTGCTTATAACTTGCAGGAAAAATGGGTTATTGGGTTTACAGCCATTCACATTAGTCCCTTAGGAAGCAGACAGCTCAGGACACTTTCTTAATATAACTTTGACCTCTGTACACTGCTCAACCTGCTTGTACAATCAGTGCCATTATCATAGGATTTAAAATTTTAACTTACCCGGAAGGTTTTAAAGTACTGTAAGATGAATTGATTTTAGTTCTAGAGAGTAAAAGAATTTTGTTTCCCTTTTGAAAGTTTGTAAGTTCTGAATTTCATATAAATCAAAACTTTCACAAATGCGTCTACAGTATCACCATCGGTTTGAATGTGGAGTGGTCTAGATATCAGCCCACACATATGAAGTGTAATTACTACAACTTGATCATTTCTCAACAAGGCACGGGTTTCCCTTTGTCTGTCTACATCTGCTCTTCCTCCTTTCCTCTTCTCCTCCCCACAACCTGCTAATACGTTTACTATATAAGTGTGTCCCAAGCGTAACCTCGGATGAGATTAACCCGAGTTATGGAAGTAATTGTGACAGGCGAGACCCTGCCCTGATGCTGTATTTTCAACAAGTCATCCAGGTGACTCACAAACACAGTGACATTTGAGAGCCACTGGTATTTTATTTTATTTTTTTAAAAATATATTTTATTGATTTTTCACAGAGAGGAAGGGAGAGAGATAGATAGTCAGAAACATCGATGGGAGAGAAACATCGATCAGCTGCCTCCTGCACACCCCCCACTGGGGATGTGCCCGCAAGCCAGGTACATGCCCTTGACCGGAATTGAACCTGGGACCCTTCAGTCCGCAGGCCAACGCTCTATCCACTGAGCCAAACCGGTTTCGGCGAGCCACTGGTATTTTAAATCCCAGTAGGGCACTCTGGTGTCACATCTTCGCTCTCATGCTCTGTTCCTTAAAATATTTAAAGCATACAAATATTTCCATGATTGCTTTACCTTCAAATAAATTACACAGCTCAAATAGCATTAAGTTTAACTTAAAAGTTGGTGTTTATATAGATATACAGGTGGGGCAAAAGTAGGTTTACAGTTGTTCATATGGAAAATAATACAATAATTAATAAGTAATAATATAAGAATAAATTCTATTTCATGTATGTACTCACAACAGTAAACCTACTTTTACCACACCATGTATTGTTAAGTGAAAAAGCAAAATACAGAAAGGAGTATGCTATTCTACCATTTACAGGAAAAAAAAGGGAACATATATATGTATTGTCATATATATATATACTTATATATGGGAGAATTAATATTAGCAATAGTGATTACTGATACAGGAGGTAGAAAGTACAAATGGGAAAGTAGGTTTGGGGAGGGACTTCTCACTTTGTACATCTTGCTTTTTAAAAAATATTTATTGTTGAAAGTATTACATCAGTCCTCCCTTTTCTCCCATCTTCTTGCTTTTTGATGTTTGAACTATTCAAAACTTGTATATTTGTAAAGTTAAATAATATTTAAGTTTAAATAATATTTTAAAACTGATGTGTAAATCATTAACAAAGGTTATTCTGGTAAAAGATCAAATAAATAAAAGTATAGGGAGGGATTTGAAGAGACTTTCTATATGTCTGACATTTTAAAATATTGCCCTTCAGATCAACTGCAAGCTTTTTGTGTTCAACAAATCCACCCCGTCCTGGACTGAAAGGGGCCGGGGAGCTCTGAGGCTGAATGACACAGCTGGCAGTGACCGTGGGGCCTTCCAGTCAAGACTAAGTAAGGGATCCGCTGGTAATGCAGGATGCTATGTCTCAGAGGGAAATTTCCAATACAGGTGCAAACCATTGTCTGGAGATGTGTCATAAAGTATGTCAAGAAATCAGACTGTTGAAAACAATGTTGTTTCCAATGTGCCATAGGAGCTTCCTGGTTAGAGTAGGCCCTTATGTCAGAGGACGCTGGCCCCCGTTCTGGCTCCCCCACTGACTACCTGGTGACCTTAGACAAGTCAGTTACCATTCTGAAATGGGGATAATGGCCCTGGCCAGGAAGCTCAGTTGGTAAGACTGGTCTCCCGATACATCAAGGTTGCAGGTTTGATCCTTGGTTGGGGCACAGAGAAGAAGCAACCAATGCATGGATAAATACTAGTAAGTGAAATAACAAATTGATGTTTCTTATTCTCTCTCTCTCTCTCAAAATCAATAAATGAAAATTTAATAATAGTCCATAACTTAATGATTGTGAGAATTCAGTGAGATAAGAATGCATGTAAAGTACCCATGAAGGAGCCCACCACATACCTAAATAGCAACCCATTATTATTTAAAGAAATATGATACAAATTATTTAAAAAGTGAAAATAGTTTTCCTAAAGAAGAATATTTGCCCTATAATTTACAATGCCATTCATAGCCTGGTGTGTGGGTTGGGATGAAGGGTCAGTTTCCAAGGAAATAAAGGTGTGTGGTTATTGAATCCTGCAGGCAGAGTGATGGTTGGAACCTGGAGTCAGTCACACTGAAAGACATCCGAAAGCACATTGGCCCTCATTCAGAGGCCCAAACTTAAAGTGAGCTCACGCCGAGATCTGGGTGGGGGATAGGTTTGGTTGGCTGGCCAATACTAGCCAGTGAGAGAGCTGTGGAGGAGAAGACCACGGATAGAAGTCGGATCTAAGTGTATGCATGTTTGTTGAGTTTCAGATATCAAGCTCAACAAATGGGTACGGAATAGACTTCAGACTAAGAGAATAGAAACAGTGTCTTCAGTTCTGTAATTGGCAAACAGGTTTCTAAGTATTATTCCCAAGGCAGGTACTGGTTGTTTTTCTACTTTGGTTTAATTTTACTCCTTCCACTGCCTGCCAAAGAGCCACAAAACAACTCTTTTTTAAAAAAAAAATCATGCAGGACATACAAGTTCATTATAAAAGACAGAAAATATGGATCAACAGAAAGAAAAAAAATCACTCATAGGTCTATCTTCCTGTGATAGCTTCTGTGTACAATACATATTCTTCTAGACTTTGTTCTCTATCTACATAAAGGTATACATATATTGAAAAAGATGTGTTTCGTGGTGTTTATATTGCTTCGCAATTGGATTTCTTCTTGTTTACAAAGTATATACCAAGATCACTTTTCTACATCAATAATTCTCTTTTCTCCAGAGAGGAAGAATATATTTCAGAGAGGAAGGAGAGGAAAAGAGAGATAGAAACATTAATGATGAGAGAGAATCACTGATTGGCTGCCTCCTGCATGCTCTACTGGGGATGGAGCCTGCAACCCAGGCATGTGAATCAAACTGTGACCTCCTGATTCAATAGGTCGACGCCAGCTGTGCCTCTTCAGTCTTCTTAATGGGTTCATAATATCTTGACTAGCTGTACCATCATTTATTTAACTCATTCTATTTTTAAATTCCATTTCAGTTTTCTTTATTTTAAACAATTTTTGGGTAAATTCTTAAGAACAGTAGGTCCCCAAAGGAGTTCTAAAATTTTAATCATTTTTAATATTATAGTAAAAATATATAATTCCAGCATTTTAACCAAAAAATAAATTTAAAAAATTCTTTAACATAATAAAGTCCAATTTGAAAACCAAGTTATAATCTAGTCAAACTTAATAGTGAAAATACAATCAGTACAAGATTTACTTTGTTTTCAATATGGGGAATTCCCCTGGAAGGGTAAGAAATCAACTCTTCCATAGTCTGATGTATTCACCTTCCCGTTTTAGTTATGCGCAATCAAGGCAGCCTGAGGCTGATTCTCAATAGCAAACTCTGGACTCAAATGGAGATTCAAAGAGCGAACCACCGAAATTTACGAATAACAGCTACTGATTTAGAAGACTATAGCATCAAAGTGTTTTTAATTCAAGTAAGTAATAAATTTCAGTGATAGAGGATTACCCACCCTGCTATATTTATAGATCTCTGCAATTACTCATTTGTGTTGGTGTTTGTTTGTTTTTTCATTTTACTGTAATAACCTGTACCATTGGCAAAAAAATCAGCGATTCACTTTGGTTGTTTACAGTCTAATATAAGACCTACATTTTACATGAAATTTAGAAATTAACACCTAAATCTAGAGTAATCAACTGGTACCTGTCCCAAGACATTTTTATTGATATAAGCCATTGAACCTCTCCATTTTTCTTTACTATTGAAATTACCTCAACAATCGTAATAAGTTACCAAAGGGACTATTGTCAAGAAGCTAGCAAAATCCACAGCCTGATGCTCATACTGAATGCTGAGATGGAGAAGGCTTTGAGATCACAGGAAAGGAATAAGTGAGAAATGGAAAAACACAGGGCTAGCGAGTTGGCCAGTCCAGCAGCAATTTCCAGTTCTGGACATGAGTCAGTCTCCAAGGTAACAGGATGGGAGCACAGCTTCAACTGTTTTCCTGCAAAAGGAATGCTTGACCTTAAATAGACGATATCCAGGCACAAGAGAGAGAGCGGGCAGGAATCAGGTCAGAACAAAGGCTGTGTCTCCCCTGTGGGCTGAGACCCGGGAGAAAACTGAGGACCCAGGTGACTCAGGCAGAAGCAGCAGTACAAGTGGCGTGGCCTTCACAGACCAATGGAAAAGAAGTTGGCAAGTAGCCATTGATGAAAAACCAAAGGTTTTATTAATTAACAGTAAGTACAATGTTAGCTTTAAGTGATGGAGACTATTAAGATGCTAGAGTAAGATGATGCCCACCCCTGTTCACCATGGAGGGAGGTGACACTCTGCCATGCCAGGTCACTGGCTTTGAATGGCCAAGCAGCCTGCCTGAGACTGTCAACTAGGATTGGATTCTGCTGCTCAACACTGGACTCATGCTGTCTTTTTAAATTGTAGGATGTTTTTTTAGAGATAAGCAAACAAAATGCAAATAAAAATCACTCCAAATTCCACTCCCAAAAATGGTCACTATTCATATTTTGGTCTTATCCTGTATTTTAATATATAAACATATGTACACACATATATAATATATATGTGCCATATTGTACATACTGTATGACCTTCAGGCAAGTTATCTAGCCTCCATTAACCTGATTTTACTCACCTGATAAATGAAGAGAATAATATACTTCATGAAGTGGTTGAGAAGATTAGATAGCTAATATTTGATTGTGAAATATATACATGTAACCTTGTTTTCACTTATCAATGAAAATGAGTGTTTTTGTGACATTAAATAGTTCATTCTTCAAAAATTATTTTAACAGGTGAAAAGAATTCTATTGTATTGTGCATCATAGTTTATTCCATTAATGCCACTTTGTTAAATACTTAGGTAAAAAAAATACTTAGGTAATTTACTGTTTCATTATTATAAACTAGAGGCCTGGTGCACAAAAATTTGTGCACTCAAGGGGGGATCCCTCAGCCCGGCCTGTGCCCTCTCTCAGTCTGGGACCCCTCGGGGGATGTCCACCTGCTGGCTTAGGCCTGCTCCCCAGGGGATCGGGCATAAGCTGGTAGTCAGACATCCCTCTGGCAGCCTGGGAGCCCTCAGGAGATGTCCACTTGCCAGCGGGGAGCAGGCCTAAGTTGCAGTCGGACATCCTTAGTGCTGCTGAGGAGGCAGGAGAGGCTCCTGCCACCACCGCTGTGCTGGCAGCTGTCAGCCTGGCTTGTGGCTGAGCAGAGCTCCCCCTGTGGGAGTGCACTGACCACCAGAGGGCAGCTCCTGCATTGAGCGTCTGCCCCCTGGTGGTCAGTGTGTGTCATAATGACCAGTCATTCCCAGTCGTTCTGCTGTTAGGGTCAATTTACATATTACCCTTTTATTATATTGGATAGAGGCCTGGTGCATGTGTGGGGGCTGGCTGGTTTGCCCTGAAGGGTGTCCCGGATCAGGGTAGGGGTCCCACTGGGGTGCCTGGCCAGCCTGGGTGAGGGGCTGAGGGCTGTTTGCAGGCTGGTCAAGCCCCCCAGTGGGGACCTTCACCCCATGGGGGTGTGGCCAGCCAGGGTGAGGAGCTGAGGGCCATTTTCAGGCTGCCCACAGCCCCTTCAGGGTGGGGGAGTCCCGCTTGGGTGCCTGGACAGCCTGGGTGAGGGGCTGATGACCGTTTTCAGGCTGGCCATGCCCCCCGGTGACCCAAGCTCCCAGCCTCTCCTTTTTTTCTTCTGGGATTTATTTATCTTCTATAATTGAAACTTTGTAGCCTTGAGTGGAGCCCAGGGCTGGCCAGGGCAGGCGGGAAGCTTAGCTTCCTCCATTTCCAGGGGCAACCCAAGCCTCCTGCTTGCTCCAGTTCCATGGCGACCACCATCTTAGTTGGGTTAATTTACTCCTGATTGGGTGGTGGACATGGCTTGTGGGCGTGGCTTGAGTGTAGCAGAGGGACGGTTAATTTGCATGTTTCTCTTTTATTATATGGGATTCTTTAAGGAGGCTGCAGGAAACTCTCTGTGTACATACATGTTAATTTTCGTGGGAACAAGTTTTGACTTGTCTTGACAAATTTCTCTCCAGAAAGACTGAACCAGTTTTCATTCTCACCAGCATTTTTTATGGTACTTCCTCAGAGTTATAATTTTTTTAAGCATTGCAAATTTGTTATTCAAAAATATATCATGTTATTTTAACTTTGGAATTTCTTAAATGAAAACATCTGAATGAATTTGTCCAAAGGAAATAGACATATTGGCTAGTGAATGGCATTATAAATTTAATGTAAGAAAGTCAAGGAAGCAGAATAGCATTTATATTTCAATTACAAATACTCTCAATATTTGTTAGTAATTAGCTTACTAAAGAAAATTACATCTTTGCACACAATATAAAAAATTAAATTAGTCAAGTCAACAAGTATTTATTCAACAACTACTCTGTAATATCAAATACAATATGAGAAACAAAAATATTTTATTGCATTTATATTTAAATTTTTCCACCCACAAGTATCTAAGGCAACTTACATACATGCACATAAAAAAACAACAACTTTAAAACCCTTCTCCCAAGAGTTGGCACATAGTTGGTTCAACCCTCAGTTCTCAGTTTTAAAACATTTGGTAACTCTCTGGAAGGTTAGCAAAGAGAAAAAATGTCCCAGATTTTCTTTGAAATTGTGAAAAGATACAAACGTACACATACTGCCATGTTACCTTAAAGAACACTAAGTTAGGTGACAGAAACCTGGGGTTCAAGTGCCGGGCAATTTGCCAACTAGCTGTGTAACGTCAGATAAGTCATTGCACCTTTCTGAGCCGTCCTCTCCTCACCTATAAAAGGGAGAGGGAGCCCTAACTGGTTTGGCTCAGCGGATAGAGCATTGGCCTGCAGACCGAAGGGTCCCGGGTTCGATTCTAGTCAAGGGCATGTACCTTGGTTGCGGGCACATCCCCAGTGGGGGGTGTGCAGGAGGCAGCTGATCGATGTTTCTCTCTCATTGATGTTTCTGACTCTCTATCCCTCTCCCTTCCTCTCTGTAAAAAATTAATAAAATATTTTTTTTTAAAAAGGAGAGGGAAAAAAGAGTATGTTGAATACCTGTGCTATGTGCTTTGTTAATATTAATGGATAAATAACCAGAGTTTTCTTGTAAAAAATGGGTAACAATAGAATAACAATGACTGTTACACAAATGGTATTGTTACTATCCTTTTGATATTTGTAGCAACCATAAAAATAGCACAGAAAAGTCCCAAAAACATGTACTTCTGATGGGCAAAAGTCCCGAAAACAAGTACTGTCTTTAGTAAGCTTGCAGGGCATGTCCACACAAAGTGATGTAAAGGAAATGGAGTCTCCCCTCCTCTCCCCCCCCCACCCCCCGCCCCAATTCTACAATTTTCTACAGGGTAAAATGGTGGAGGAAGGATGGTCGTTACAAAGTTAAATTCAAATAGAAATTTCCAATCACAAAATTTCATTTTCTCCATTTAAAATGCACAAATTGGGACCTCTTACAAAACTATCTGCCTTAGGATTCAGTTTGGTTCAAGATAAATGGACTTTTTACCCTTTAGTGGTTAGGGTTGTTTACATTCTAGATTTATGCCATGTAGTTCCTTCCTTGTTAACAGTGAAAGATTAAAAATCCTTAAAATGTGGCTATTATTATTTCTATTCTTAACCCCAGAATTTTCCCCATGCAGGCCAGTGCCAAAGACACAGAATCACTGTATGCAGCCATACATCACCGTCTTGTTGCTCTTCGAAGCTTCGAGAAGCAGAAAGACGTCAATCAAGCTGAGAGTCAGGCAGAAGCAGCCCTCCCACAACTAAACTGCGACAGCTGTGATGAGGATGAGGATGGTTTCACCCAAGGCACTAAAAATAGATCAGGTAAAGGACTTACCTTCTGGTAGGTCAGCGGTTTGAGAAAGGAACCTTAAGCACAATCCTAATGTACGATTTTAAAAAAGTGGAACTTACTGATTTGTTTACAGTGGGTCGGCATGAGAGCCCTTGCTGTTTGGACCAGGGAGTGGGTTTAAAAATCTGTCTTCTAAATGGGCCTTCTTTGGGATTTTCCCTAAGTCAGCCTCATCATGATGCTGCATATCATCCTATGTAATAAAAGGCTAATATGCAAATTGTCCCCTCCACAGGGAGTTCAACCAGGAGTTCGACCAGGGGAAGGGCCCACCAACCGCCCGCAGCCCATACCCATGGTCAGCCCGACCTGATTGGCCCCGATTGGGGGTGGGGGCTGGCCGGACCCCACCCGTGCACGAATTTGTGCACAGGGCCTCTAGTTTACATGTAAATGGTATAAAAGACCATTTTTACAATTTAAAGTATTAATGGCTGCCCTGAAACTAACCATTTATCCACATTTCTCTTCACTTGCTCTCATTCTCCTATTATTGTCCATAATAGGAGAAATTATAAATACTTGTAGTGGAGCCACCAGGCAAATCTGGCTGCAAACATCAACAACCCTCTTTATTTCCTTTTTGGAATCTGACTGCTTTATTTTCGAAGACTTTCTTTGCCTTGTGTGAAATGAATTTTTTTCTTTTTTTTTTTTTTTAATTGATTTCAGAGAGGAAGGGAGAGAGAGAGATAGACAGAAACATCAATGATGAGAGAGAATCATTGACTGGCTGCCTCCTGCATGCCCCCAACTGGGGATCAAGCCCACAACCTGGGCACGTGCCCTTAACCAGCATCGAACTTGGGACCCCTCAGTCTGCAAGCTGACGCTCTATCCACTGAGCCCAACCAGCTAGGGCTGAATTCTTTCTTTTATTGTGTCAGGATTCATGACTTGAGCGAGGTGGAAGTGGAACCAGTAGGAAACAGACTTTTAGATGTTCATCCTGATGTATGGGTGTAAAATTAAAGTTCATCATTATTTTTGGAGAAAACCATTGTCAAGGAAACAATGAGATTTGTTATATAGATGTAAGCATCTAATAAAGTCAGCCAAATATTTTCAGTAATAGTTTCATTTAGCCTTGAATTCTGCTTTACAGAGGACTGAGGGATATGCTTTTACAAAGATAAACAATTGTCCAACTTTTAATCATTTTAAATCTTAAAGCTACTTTAATCATACATAATTTAATAATCCATCATGTGCAGAACTTAATGAAATATCTTCCTTTGCCTAATACTAAAAATGTAATCAAGACAAATATGCAGATCAGCATCAGAAATTGCTTGACCCAGTGATTCAAAGAACTGAGTGAATATGATTTCTCTTGTTATTATTAAACAGATGGCTTATTATTCTTTGAAATCTATAAAATATATAAAATTTCTATCTTTTATATTATAAAGTTTATATTGTCAACAATAAAATGGGGTCTATTAGAAAATGAGTTGGTAGCCACTAAAATGTTAACTTGAAAGGATTAAATTGCAAAAGTTTCATCAACAAATAACCTGTTTATAGAATCTATCATTTTTAATATGCAACTATTTTTAGATAAGATGAGAAACAATGGAAATAATGCCAATAATATGAACCCCTCCCTTCTCCTTTCCCTTTTCACTTAGTACCTTCTCCAAGAGATGTAGCATACAAATACTAAAATGTTATGAAAGTGATAAAATGTCTAGTTTTTGGAACTCTGTTGCTCATGATTTCAGGAAGGGTTTAATTATTTGAAAATGTCATGTTTAACATTAAGCAACATTTCCAAATGATACTTAAAAAATATAAGGTTTCTATATTTCATTTCCTCACCAGTAAGCATATTCATGAGTATTCCTGTTCAGTTGAATTCAATATTAAATCAAATCTGAATCTAACATTGTGTAATAAAATATTTTAAATTTATGTCACAGATCGTTCTAGGTGGACCCACCAACAGTCAGTTGCCTGTTCATGAGTGCCACCTACTATAACATGACGACATCTACACAAAGATTGGTCACCAACTGAAAATACTAAGCCATCCTCACTACACGAGAAGATCCTATTCATCCCTTGAAGAGTTTTAATAGCAAAGTTCATGAAATATAATTTGTTGCAATTGAAGTTTTTCTCTTATGTAGTCTGGTAATTCTGAGGTTTTACATTTTGATTATTGTGGAGAAAATGACAGAATTTAAGAAATACATGGACTTTGGAAGTTTAAAATTTGTCATTTTTGGAGAAGTTAACTTAGAATAGGATTTGATAACTAATTTGGACTATTCATCACATTGATGGATATAATAGTTAAAATGATAAATTGCTGGATTTGATAAATAGCTAAGTAAAATCTTTATTTTTTCAGTCATGCATTGTGTGGCCATAAAACAAATATTTTATAATATTTCCAGTCATTTCTTTGAAAACCACTCTAACTGCATAACATTTCATTAAAACATATTTTTCTTCTGAGACACGTGTATTTTCATTTAGCCTTTGGACTTCCTAATACTGTAAGATTATATACTCATGTATTCCTTTAAAGAGAGTATTTGTTCTTAGACGTGTATCCACTGTATATTCTTGACTGACAGCAAGCCTCCAATAGTTGTTGAAGGAATGTATAACATACATTACCTATGTATCAAAACAGTAAGTATACAAAAACTGAAATAATTTAACTGGTCCTTTGCTTTATTTATGTAATTAAATTGTCATTACTATTTGAGTGGGTGTGGCTGTATAGAGACCTTTGTAAAACAAATATATCACAGATAGCCAAATGAAATTTTTCTCAAAAATTCAACAGTAATTTCAACAATCATGCGAGTTTTGATGCCCCTCTTTTGATTTTTGTTTCAGAGACACTTAATGTGTCACACAAGAAAATTAGTCTCAGTACTTAGAGCCATATTTCATTCTCCAGTCCAGTTTGATCATCCCTTGGCTTAAAATTGACTTCAGATTGTGACCCCTAAACGATTCCCGCTAGCGGCATCTTAGTCTGCTCCATCTGCCATAACAAAATACCACACACTGGGTGGCTTCATTACTTCTCACAGTTCTGGAGGCTGGCAGGGTGGGTTCATTCTGCGGCCTCTTCTCTTGGTTTGTAGGGGGCCACCATCTCACTGTGTGCTCCCGTGATCTCCTCTTGTGGGAGCATGGGGGAGAGAGAGAGAGAGAGAGAGAGAGAGCGAGCTAGCTCTCTGGGGTCTCTTCTATAATCTCATCAGATCAGGCTCCCCCCCCCGCCCCATGCCCTCATCTAACCCTATCCCAAAGCCCCATCTCTAAATACTATCATATCGGGGGGTGGGAGGGGTAGAGCTTCAACATATAAATTTCTTGAGAACATAAACATTCAGTGTATAACCAGGGTAAGAGTTACAATTCCAAAATGATTTCGGAACACGTGTTGATATTTGACAACTATGACACTGGATGGAGGAGTTATTGTAATACCTGGTAAATGTTTAGCCTAATGAAGACTTGGTGTATAATAGTTTTCAAGAATTAGAAGTTTACTAGGACTTCTTAATTTTTGCCAATTTAGTGGATATAAAAGGCTATTTCCCTATTACATTACTTTGTATTTTTCTAATTTCTAATAAGGTTCAGTATCTTTCAGATATTTATTCTCCGCTTGTGTTTCTTCCAAGAAATTCCTGATCATAATCTTTCCAAAGCATATCATTTTCTCCTTTTGGTGGCTTCCCAGCATGTATGGGATAAGAGCCAAGTTCCTAAGCATGGATGTAATACTTTTGATGTCTTTTTCCCTGTCTACCTCTCTAGCCTCCCCTCCCACTGTTTCTGTCTCCTTCTCTAGGGACTCAGAGCTGGTGTTTCATTGCTCCGTACCTTTATGGAGTTTCTTCCTCACCCTTGCTCATTCTCATGAATATTAACCCATTCTTTAAGGCTTGGCTCATGACATTTCCAGAAAGCTTTCCCTAACTCCTCATAGGCTGAGTTAAGACCTTCCCGATTCTTGTAGAATTCTGTGTATAAACTTTATGCCCCTTGCGGGTGCGGGGGAGTAAGATACCTTTTATTTACCATTTTATTTACCCCAGTAAGGTGCCTGGCCCATAGAAGGCGACCAAATATAATTTGCTCTCCACTGACATGTGTTGTATGCGTAAGTCTCAACAGAAAGTTAGAAAAAAGGATCTGAAGCTCATGAGGCAGTCTGGGCTAAAGATGCTGGTAGTAGCTAAAGTCATGTAAGGGGAAAGGGGCTAATATTTGCCAAGTGTATACTTTAAAATGGGCACATGTTTAGGCATTTGTACATATATTTACAACTTTACAAGGTAGTTAATATCCTATATAATAAAAGCCTAATATGCAAAGTGTCCGGTCATCTGTTCAACCAATCAAAGCGTAATATGCTAATGATATGCTAAAACTGCTCAAACGCTCGCTACTACATGTACTGACCACTAGGGGGCAGACAGTTGCTATGACGTGCACTGACCACCAGGGGGCAGATGCTCCAACCAGTAGGTTAGCTTGCTGCTAGGGTCAGATTGCTCGGGACTGAGACAGGCCAGACATGCCCTGGAGCCTTCCCATGGTCCCTCCCTGGCTAGCCAACTTCCTCCATCCCTCCCCAGCCCCAATCCTACACCAGTGGGCTCCCTCGGCCTGGTCTGCACCCTCTCACAATCCTGGACCCCTCGGGATGTCAGAGAGCCGGTTTCAGCCCGATCCCACAAGCCAGGCCAAGAGACCCCACTGGTGCATGAATTCGTGCACTGGACCTCTAGTATTTTATAAATGAAAAAGTATAATAAGAAAGGTTACAGAACTAGTCCCAGGTTGACAAAGCTAATAAATGGTGAAGCTGGGGTTTGAACCAAGGTTTTTAAATCCAAAGTCCAAGCTCTTTTCATTACACAATACTGGATGAACTCATGCAGAAGAGTGGAGAGAGAGAGAGAAGGGAAGGGAAGGAAAGGGAAGGATATATCCTGAAGACAAGCTTAGGAAGAACCCAAAAGGGGACAGAGCGATGGGAGGAACACCATTAGAGACTGGTTCACTGGAAGCCAAAGTAAAAAATCTCAAGAGTAATGATAAGCATTTCAAATGTTGCATAAAGACCAAGTCATTTAAGGGCTGGAAAAAATATCAAGATGTTATAGATATGAGCATGTTTAAATAATGAAGAGGAAAATCCAGTAGAGTGAGAATTTGAGAAGGCAGGAGGGATGGGGTCCAAAGATACCAGAGAACAAAGGGCTACCCTAACTGAGAAGATGTCAATCTGGGTATGTTTGTATGTGGAAATGGGGAGATCCAAAAATTTGAGATCTTATCTGTGAAATGGGAAGGAAAGAGGTCTGAAATTTCACATATACAAGACCAAACTCAAAGACTTTGATCCCAAACTGGTTTTCTGGATTCATTTTTTAGTCAAGTGGATCACTGACACGCCACGCTACATCTAAGCTTCAAACCTGTGTTATGTGACTTCTTCCTTTTCTTCTTTCCTAATATCTAAGGAGTTACAAAGTGTTAGAACAGCAAAAATTAGCAAGGACCTTGAGGATGTTCAAGTTATAACATTCCACAAAAAATTAAAAGCTATGCTTAAATTTCTTCTATAGGTCACCATTAGCAGCTGCTGTAAGGCCAAGTTCCTGGCCAGAAGGGATCAGCGACTACTGAAAGTAGAGATCTGTCAGACTCCATGGAGTATTTCCCAGTTTAATATATGACCTGCCACAAGGTAGGGACTTGGGAAATATTCAGTGAACCCATGAATGAATGTTGGTGTAGGTGCTAGGTTGGTGGTAGGTGGTAGGTGCTAGCAGCTAGGTGAAAAGTAAGGGTCACAGACTCAGAACCACGTTGGGCTTAACAGAACCTTGGCATCACTGCAGTCCAGCTCCCTCATTTACAGGGGAGGAACCTGGAGCCAGGAAAGATGAAGTAACCTGCCCAAAGTCCAAAAGCCAGCTACTGATAGTGCTAGGACTGCGGAGGATCAAAGAGGGTGCCAGAGCAAGTGGATCTAAGCAGCAGGATGGATAAACACTAGGGTGTGCACTGCCATTGAGTCTTCTCTTAGAATAGGAGCATTTTCCTCCATTTCCATAACTGCTTCCCCAGCCCCGGTCCACGTGCAACTGTTGCCAACAGCACCCATTTCTCCCTCCTTCCCCTTGCCCTCCGATGTGCTCAACATTGCAATGCCAGATCAATAGTCATCAAACATTGCTTTCAGGACCCACTGTCCAGGTAAAAGCCTTCAAAGGCTAACCCTACCTATACATAGAATAAAGTCCAAATTGCTAATATCCTTAACCCTTTGGTCTCGTCCTACTTTTCCAACCTTATCTGGAAAGGCTGCACTTGGCCAGCCTCCTCTACCCACTAACTGTCTCAAAGGCTGTCCACCTCTTTCTTCCTCTGAGCTAAGCTTTTTGTTCGGTGGTCAGCAGGGACTGCGACAGGGCCCTGTGCTTAGATGGGCTCAGCGCTCAGCTTACTGCTCTCTTTCGATGCTGAACCAATTCTAAGAAAGGGGCTTTGCATTGTCCTTGTGCACTAGGCCCTGCAAATTTTGCAGCTGGTCCTGGGAAGGTCTCCTCAGCCCCTACACACAGCCTTGTAAGTATCAGCCATGCAACAAGCGTTGGTTGAATGAATAATAAAAAAATAAGGTCTCGTCCAGCTGTGGGCAAACTACGACCCGACCCGCGGGCCGGATCCGGCCCATTTGAAATGAATAAAACTAAAAAAAAAAGACCGTACCCTTTTATGTAATGATGTTTACTTTGAATTTATATTAGTTCACACAAACACTCCATCCATGCTTTTGTTCCGGCCCTCTGGTCCAGTTTAAGAACCCACTGTGGCCCTCAAGTCAAAAAGTTTGCCCACCCCTGATCTAGTCCTATGAGCAATAATGAATAGGTCTACATTTATGTGATTAAGATTTTTTAAAATTGATTTTAGAGATAGGAAGGGAGAGGGAGAGAAACATCCATAGGCTGCTTCCTGCACGCACCCTCCTGGGGTTCGAACCCGCAACCTGGACCTGTGCCCTGGCCAGGTTTCCAACCGTGCCTTTTGGTGCACGGGACCGAGCTCACCCCACTGAGCACAGCGGGCCAGGGCGGTGGCCTAGTCTTACGTGCAATTAGGAAAAGGGGCAGACCCGCTGCAAGACGCACACCACAAGCCTTCCCAGCAGCCCCTCAAACACCAGCCCGCAGCCCCGGCGGCGTGGCCTCCGACCGGTTCCAGCTGGATTCTTTAGAGCAGCTCCTACGCCAAATGGAATCCCAGCCCTTCCCCCGGCCGCAGCCAATCCCCGCAGCTCCTCGGGCGCAGCGCGTCCCGATTGGCCGAGAGAGTTGGCAGAGGGCTGATTGGCGGAGAGAGCGCCCGCAGGAAAGGGGTGGAGCGAGAAGCTGGCCCGCGGGCGGCTCGGCGGCATCTGCGCAGGCGCGGGTGGAAACGCTACCACCCACAAACACAACCCACCACCCAGAGGCCCGCGGCTCGTCCCACCCACCTTTCCCGCGCGTGGGCTCTGCCCCTTCCAATCGCCCGCTGGCCCCGCCCCCTCAACGTCCGGGCGCGTCCCCCTCCCGGCGCGGGCCGCGCTGGGCCCCGCACTTAACCTCTGGCCGCCCGGCGCCCAGTGAGAGGCCGGGGCGGCGCGGGCGCAGGCGGGAGCGCGGGCCTGCACCCTCCGCCGGGCGGATGATGACTTGCTACCGGGGCTTCCTGCTGGGCAGCTGTCGTCGCGTCGCGGGCGGCCGGGCGGCGGCGCTGCGGGTTCCGGGCGCGGGAGGCCCCGGCGCGCGGCCGCGGCTCGGCGGCGACGGGGGCGGCAGGCGGCGCCTGGGGCAGGGGCAGGCGCGCGAGCTGGCGGGCTGCGGCCGGCGCCCCGACGGCGGCTTCCGCCCGTCCCGGGTGGTGGTGGTGGCGAAGACCACCCGCTACGAGTTCGAGCAAGAGCGCTACCGCTACGCGGAGCTCTCGGAGGAGGACCTCAAGCAGCTGGTGGGTCCCGGGCCGAGACCCCCTCCCGGGGCGCCCCAGGCGCAGCTCCCGCCCTGCTCGCGGCCCCACTCCCTCTGGCCTCTCTCCGAGGTCCCCCCTCGCCTGGGGGGGGAGGGAAAAAGAGGGGGGTCATTGTTCGTGCAGAGACCGCGGGGCGGGGCGTCCCCAGGAAGCCTGGGGTAGGGGCCGGGGGCTCCCCAGTGGAGGGCTTTGGGGCTTATTTGGACCCCCCTTCACTGGGAGTAGCAGTAGCAGCAGCCCCCCAGGAGGGCTGGCGTCCGGGCGCTCTGCAGAGTGCTCCCCAGACCCCGCCCCCCAACCCCCCCGAGAAAGCGGGGTACTGGCCGCCGCGAGGGGCAGGCGCCGCGGACACACCCCCTGGGGCTCGGCGGGGCCGTCCGGGCGCTCCCGGCCCGTCGGGGGGAGCCTTTTCCTCGCGGCGGCGGGGCGGTCCGGCCAGGTTCCGGCCGTTTGTTTTGAAAGCACACGTGGCTGTGGTGCTGGGAAGAGCGAGGGAGGAAACCTGACTTTGAATATGTTACTGAGTGGAAAGGTCGAGGCAAAGGGCGGGCAGACCCGGCAGTTATGTGCGGAAGAGCCCCGTCCGTAACATAGCGGCGCCTCCACCCCGGGCGGTGCCGGGTGCAGGTGTTTATTCGTGTTCGTGCGGGGCATGTAGGTCCGCCCAGGAAGCGGCCCTGAAGACTCACACTCCCCTGTGCAACTCGTGGTCCCGTGCTCCCATCCGCCCGTTTTAGGGACCGGGGAGTGGGGGTGCTCCCGGGAACAGTTTGCAGTAATCTCCTTTGCAGATCTCTTAACTGTCCGCACTGCAAGGAAAGGCTTTGGGAATTGATCGCCTATAACCCTCATCTTGTAGAATTCTGTGCGCGGGCAGGCAGCCCGTTCTGAACGCCTGGCTTGTCATCTTCAGCAAACCTTTTGGTGATATTTTGTGGGAGGTATCCACGTAAAGTTGTGAATTCCCTTTGCTTAAGCACTGAATCTGTGTTCAGCATTAAAGTTCTTGACGCTTCGATGAGCTCATTGAAGAGGGGCCCTGCGTTCATGGGTCGGAGGAGTTCCGGGTGCAGATTTGGTTTCCCTCCTTAAGTGGTCGAATAGAAAACAGTTGCAATGAACAGAAAACAGTAGCAATGGATAGAAACAGTTGCCTCCGTTAAAAGAGGCAGTCAGCAAGCCGGTGGAGCAGGAGGTTGGAGTAAAGTTTGTGTTGGGGTGTGAAATGGGGGGTGAGGCAGGGAACAGGAACAGAAGCAGGTGTTTCTGTTTTGGGACAAGGCTGTGTCCCTTGGGCGGCACTCCCGATTTCACGAGATCTACTTTTTAAAAAGGTGAAATGCCATGCACCCATAAGTACTAGTATGCTCTTCATACAACTTTATGGAAACCTCCCACAACCATTTAAAATAGTGCAGGGTTTGTGAGGGTTAGGAGGTTGGAGTCATTAGGCCCAGGTAGTGTGGTTAACTGCTTCCTCTGAGTCTTTTTAACTTATCTGGGACCCATGGGTGGAAACACTACTCTCTGTGTAGTGCTGGCAGTTTTCAGCGAGCTTTTACCTAATTCAGCGTGTAAGATACCAGGGTTGGACTGTAGCCTCCAAGACCCCAGACAGACTGGCATGTTGAAACAGGTTAGCTTTTTCAAGGCCTCAAGAAAATGGGTGGCATCCGAATTAGATTAATTATTGGACCTCTGAACTAGATTGCCACTCATCAAAACTTTTTCAATGTAGGCAAATCAATACAAGCGAACAGCCTAGTGTCCCCGAACAGTATCTGAAGAGAAATCTCTACTAGGTAAATATTTGTCTATCACTGGGTAATGCTGTTTGGGATAAGAAAACTTTGAAGTAAAACTTGTGGACTATAGAACACAGTTTTGAAATAGTTGTTTTTATTTCAGTGGAGTATTATTGGGTTAGTTTTCTCATTTCTACTAAGGCCAGAGATCAGGACTAGGCCGAAGAATACTAGTCGGGGTGAAGTTGTTCGACAGTGGGATTCTGGATTAGGAATGGAAAAATGATTAATATTTTTTGCTGTTTTGTTGGGGGTAAAAGATACTAAGGTATACAAATCATGTGAATTGGGTATAAAGGAGAGTAGCCACGTGCTTAGTTGTGTCGTTGGGCACCATGGTTGCTGTCTGTAGTGTCATGGTAACCTGGAGTTTGTATCAGAGGCTTCTCTCTTTATGGTGGTGGTTGTGTTGCAAATAGATCTGTTAGGTTTCTTAGGTTACCTGTAAAAATGCAAAGGGAAGATGAGGGTGGAATACCAGTACAAGTTTATATCCTGAAGCCTCATGGTTTTCTAACTTTGTAGAAACATAAGCAACTAGAGGAAATATTTTTAGTCAATAAAGCATGTACACAATAGGTTTACATCCTTCAAATGTCATCATTTACTCTTTCACATTGGTTACATTGCTTAATTTTTAAGTCTTGCTTTTCCCGTCCCCTAACTCGATGGTTCTCAACCTGTGGGTCGCGACCATCAGAAAACACATATAGCATATCAGATATTTACATTACGATTCATAGCAGTAGCAAAATTACAGTTATGACATAGCCACGAAAATAATTTTATGGTTGGGGGTCACCACAACATGAGGAACTGTATTAAAGGGTCGCGGCATTAGGAAGGTTGAGAACCACTGCCCTAACTGATGAATGACTTACTGTGAGTTGAGGATTTCTAGTCAAGGATTTTCTCTCTACTGGCTCATGACCTTGCAAGGTTTAAAGCTGTTATTACAATTTATATCATGAGATGTAACATGTTGGCAAATGTGGAACTTTTAGTAACAGAATCCAAGAGTCTCACAAATTAGACCTTTAGATGAATCAAAGCTGATTGGAAAAGTTTTTGACATCATAAACATGTCTTATTGGTCAAAAAAGAAGGTGTTATTGAAAAATATTTTGATCTATACCAAATAAGAAATGAGCAGTTTCCACTCTCCTCTCCCCCAACTGCAGGTGTTAACAATCTCAGATGCAACCCCCTTTACTGGTTCTCATTTATAGTATTAAGATATATTTTCAAAATGGGATAGAAAAATTGCATTTAGCAGCCCCTCTATTATAGGATTAAACTGTCCCTAGATATTGCCTTGGTAATAGCTTTGGGACATGTAGTGCCTTGGATTTTGTTTGCCTTACTCTGTTTTCTGAGAACAATGGTGTAGCTTGGGTTGTAGTTCTTGGGCACATAATACTTTTGCCACGTGGTGTGCAATGAGTATAGTGTATGCAGTATGTGTGTTTGTCAAATTAAAGAACGTGATCTGGAGTGCTGCCCGAGCCTCCTAACGGAAACCTCACTCCTCTCAATCTTCCAGACACAGGCACCAGCGTGGTCTATCTAACGTGAACATCTGGCCACTTCACGCTCTGCTTAGAACTCCCCAAAGCTCCCCATAACCTGTGGAGTCAGCTAGGGGCTTTGTTAAAATGAAGATGCCTGGACCTCAGTCTCCCCACCCCTCCAGAATTCTGATTGACTTGGTGGAGACCTCCCAGACTCTGCCTTTCTGAACCACACCCTTAAAGCTGCTGACTCAGCATTTTAAAAACACGCTCTCGCCCTAGCCGGTTTGACTCAGTGGATAGAGCGATGGCCTGTGGACTGAAAGGTACCAGGTTAGATTCAGGCCAGGGGCACATACCGGGATTGCAGGCTTGATCCCCAGTAGGGGCCATGCAGAAGGCAGCCAATCAATGATTCTCATCATTGATGTATCTATCTCTTCCTCCCTCTCCCTTCCTCTCCTAAATCAGTAAAGAAATATATTTAAAAAAACAACAACACAAAAAAAACCCCCCAAAAAACATGCTCTCCACGTTTGCAAGTGATCCCGGGATCACACTTTGAGAAACTGCTATGGATGAGCCTTCGTTATCTGTAGTGCCCAACAAGTCCCTTCACGAAGTGGCTCCTGTCTGCCTGTTGAACTTCATTTCTGATTAATCCTTGTCTTATGTGTGCTTCCAGAAATAATCTATACACACAAATCAACACAGTGAAACATTCTTTTTCTTTGTCTCGTCTCTTTGCTCAGTGATAACATGTTTAAGCTAGTCTGCACCTGTTCTTTTCATTGAAGAGAGAGAGAGAGATGTGAGTGATGAACTTTGATTGGCTGCCTCTCCTAGATATCCCCACCCAGGGATCAAACCCGCAATCTAGCTATGTGCCCTGACCTGGAATCGAACCCACAACCTTTTGGGGTGACACTCCAACCAGCTGAGCCACCCAGCCAAGGCTATTTTAAAACTCTTAACTCAGTACTTTTAACAAAAGGTTGGGAAGTTAGGTGTTAAAATATAATTAATACAAATCATCCTGGAGTAATAAGATTATATTGAATTAAGATTTTTTATATATGCATCTTCTATGTTGTATTGTGTAACCTTTTAAAAAAGTAAAAAACATTAAAAGTCTATCTAAATTGGTTTTACTTTAAAATCTGTAAGTAATGATTTAAAACAAAAATATATTTTAAATTGCATTTTAGACAGGTACTTAAAACTGATTTGTATCATAAAGAGGCAAGGTGTAAGGGAATTTGGATAAGGAAAGGAAATAATAATGCTTTTTTTGTTGTTAATCCTCACCTGAGGATATGTTTCTCCACTGATTTTTATTTTTATTTTTAGAGAGAGTGGAAGGGAGGGAGAGAGATAGAGAAACATCGATGTGAGAGAGACACATCTATTGGCTGCCTCCCACATGTGCCCTGACCTGGCCCAGGATGGAGCTGGTAACCCAGGTATGTGCCTTTGACTGGAATCGAACCTGCGACCCTTCAGTCCTCGGACCGACACTCCAATCACTGAGTGAAACTGGCCATGACTAACATGCTTGTAGTTCTAGCGGATAAATTTCCTACTTGATTAAATGGACGTTTATTGAGGATATTTCTAAACTTCTAACATTTTACTTAATGGATTATTTAGAAGACATGCTTTAAAAGGAGAGTATTAAATGGTAAGATAGTAACATTATAAAATGTCACTCCAATGGACTGGGAGAGAGAGTTCTTGAAAGATACATGTCTTTATATCTAAAAGTTATCTGTTCTGAGAGCTAACCAGCCTTTGTTTGGATTAAGGTAAATACCAAATAGAGTTCATAAATCTAAATACAAGCGAGCTGCAAATCCAAATGGAAGAAAGTCAACTGCCTGATAAAATATTAGTTGATCCTTGATCTTCAATTAGCCATATGCAATATATTATAAACCCTTTTAAAAAATAAAACACTCAAACTGTAAAACAGGCAAATGATGAGATCCTATTGACTAGATGATTCAGGAAACTTAATGATGTATTTGGTATTAAAATAAAATTGTGATTTTTCTGAAATCAGACTTCCTAGTTCAGTTTAGACTTAAGTTTCACAGGTAGTCATTAAAATGTGCCTTCAAATAAAAACTGCATTTTGTTTTCTATAGGGCTTTTTAAAGAAATGTAATATGTACTTTATATCATGTAATAAGACAACACTTGTTTTATTTTTATGTAGCTTGCATTGAAAGGCTCTAGCTACAGTGGACTGCTTGAACGACATCATATTCACACCAAAAATGTAGAGCATATTCTAGATAGTTTACGGTAAGTCTGTGATTGGATTTTGGGTGGGCTTTTGTATTCAGGAATTCCAATTTTCTCTACCTAGCAGCTAATCATTAGATTTTAAAATAAAGATGTCCATTATAAAATCACTTTCAGAAAATTATATTGTGGTTAATGGACCTGATATTGTAGTATTTCTAAGGAAATTTTTATTATACTCTGAAAATTTCCCAGTTTTTCAGTTATTATTTGGTCTGCCCAAGAAGTGCCTTTTCTACACAGGGTTAACTTGTACACAGCAGGCTTCAACTGTATGTGTAATGTTTTTTCTTTTTTGTTTGTTTTTTTTTCTTCGTTATTTTTTTTTTTTTTATGTATGTGTAATGTTTTGTTTCTTAAAATCCTAGATTGGTTATATGGATATTCATTGTAATCTTTGAATGCCTAAGAATCATCATTATAGAAACCTGTTAATTTAGGGTAAATCTAGTTAGTTGATGTGTATACAGGAGAATCAGTGTAAGAACATGCAAATTAGAAAGTAGTCACTATTTCAGGGTCTGGCACTCAAATGAATATATTTTGGATTTAAAATAATGGCTATTCAGTTTTATAATTTAAAAATTGTCTTTCATTTGTCAGTAGCTATAAAAGATGTTTTTAAAGAGATTGGGATAGTCATTAACTTTCAGTTTATTCATATGCTTCATGACTTATAGTTAATTGGCTGTTGCAATTAAAAGAAAATTAAGCTAACCTTACAAAGCTAAACATAAATTTGTTTATAAAACAAAATAGTTTATTTTACATCTTCATTGTAATAATCTGCCTCAGAAAACATCCTTGTGATGCTGTTAGTGGAGCTTTTATATAACCTCTACTTTTTTACCTTAGGAACGAGGGAATTGAGGTCCGTCTAGTAAAGAGGAGAGAATATGATGAAGAAACTGTTCGATGGGCAGATGCCGTCATAGCTGCAGGAGGTAATAGCTTTACAGATAAAGATGGGGGATGCCGAGATGCTCGTTAGGACGCCTGCTTCCAGTAGCGGTGGTTGAAGCCTGCTATAAGATAAGGTTGTGGGTTTTTAGGATCTGTTTACATAGCATGTCCCTTTTTTAGTGAATGATGTTACTTTGAGGTTCCATGCATATATTTCTGTGTCTATTCAAGGTGTGTATTTAACTTTAAGTATGATTCAGAGGATTAGTGGTTAGTTATGCCAATCTTGAAAAAAAATTAAAGTTGTTTAAGAGTTTAATGAGATTAGATAAATTCCATCCTTCTCTGGCCCCAATATACATACACTTTTTCCCCCCTGAGCTTTATTATTAAGTTAATAAACATTCTTTCTAAACCTTTAAGTTGACAGCATTTGTTGGAGAGAATATCTGAAATTGGACACTTGGTTGGACATATTCTCATTAAAATAATTTGTGAACTTGGACTGATGTTATGAGAGAAAGAAAGAGAATCAGCTAATAGAAGTGATAAGATTAGAGCAGGGTTCCCAGTTAGGGAGTCATCTAGTGGGTGAAGGCCAGGGCTACTGCTAGCCATCCTACAATGCACAGGACAGCTCCCCACCACAAAGAATTACCTGAGTTAAGACGTCAATCCTGCCACTGTTGAGAAATCCTAAGTGAGAGTGGAGATAGTATGCAAAGGGACGATGGGTAGAGAGGAGGTGGAATAGACTGTGACAGTCAGCAGGATGGGATGGCGGCGGTGATTGTTGAAAGTACTGGAGTTCAAATGACATTAGAAACCAGTTTTATAACAAGTCTGGGTCTGTCTTCTGGCCTGTAGGTGATGGCACAATGCTTCTGGCAGCAAGTAAAGTGTTGGACAGACTTAAGCCAGTGATTGGAGTGAACACTGATCCAGAACGGTAAGGAAAAACATGTTGTTTGGCTCTTTTTTTTTTTTTTAGTGTAATACACAAGAACACTGATGCTTTCTTTGCATAGTATCTGTGTGTGATAAATCTTAACATTTGGAAGCTCCTCGTAATTGTCTGTACCTGGTCATATTGCTGGGTGTGCTGCTGCAAGGAGTGATGAGTCAATGTTCCATCTTCTGTCCTTTCTAATGGTTCCCGGTGACAATCCTGGTTATGCGTCCACTGATTTTTCTGGTGACTTCATTGACTTGGTGAAGAGACCAAATCCTGTTATCATTTTTTTCCTTCTTTCCTCAGCTTCGCTGACATTCACCCCCATTGTGTTCCAGCTGCCCATAGC
Source organism: Myotis yumanensis (assembly GCF_028538775.1). Classification (NCBI taxonomy): domain Eukaryota; kingdom Metazoa; phylum Chordata; class Mammalia; order Chiroptera; family Vespertilionidae; genus Myotis; species Myotis yumanensis. The sequence goes on from NW_027223755.1 coordinate 8,201,459, forward strand.
CGTGATCATACCTGAGCTTTATGATCATCTAGAATTTTCCCATCTCTCAAGTCTGTCTTTGACTTTTACCGAGTTGATCCTCTCTATTTCCTTCATTTAATTCTCCCTTATTCACTTTCTTGACAAATTTCTTAATTATTTTGTATTGTTATCTTTCTACTTAATCCTAGATCAGTTTGTTATCCTCTCTATTCCTGTATCACCACTGTTGAGACCATCCGGGGAAAAAAATCATAGACACTTGGCCTTGGTGGCCCAAATTTACTTTGCATTTGTAATTTCTAGCACTTAGAACTGTACTCTCAGTTGTTCGATTAACTTTCTATTTGGCCCAAGTCCTCTCTCTTCCCCATTCCCTGTGGCAGCTCCTTCAAGAGTGGCTCTCCAAATTCGTGTCCTCCCTGCTCTCCTTCAACACACCCTGCTCCTCTCTCACAAAGGAAATGGAAGAACTTCAGCTTTTCTCACACTTAAAGAAAATCTTGTTCTGTTCCCTTTTTTCCTCTCTCCCTTCACACATGATTTCCTTTTAGGCTAAATACTTAAGACTCCCATCTTTCAAGAAATTTTAATCAATTCTTTACCCTGTGTCATGTTCTTGGTTATTTCCCTTTCCTTTCCTCTATCCCAAAGCTGGGTATCTCCACTTTCTTACTTCACAGTTATTTTCTAAACCTTAGCAGTCTTCTCCGGATTCACCCCCAACCAGTTCATTGATGTAGCCTTTGCCACATAAAGTGATGATACCCTGGTTACCAAACCCACTGGACACTTAGCTCTTGTTTTACTTGATTTCTGGGAAGTTTTTGGTGCTAACTGCCCCCTTGTTGCATCGTGCGTCTTTGGCATTATGATGCCCTTTCCTTTCTACCTCTATGGCTACTTCTTTTCACTATCTCTTGATGGGTCTTATTTTTTGGTCACTGCTTATATACTGGTGTTTTCACATATTATCCTCTGGGCTATACTGTCTCTAGAATAACAGATTAATATCTATGGTTTTAACTTAGATCCTGGTGACTTGAAAATTCTTATATCCAACATTGACTGTTTCCATTCTTACTCTTATTTATATTTCTCCTCCCCACTGCAGCCAGAGTGATCATTTTATGAAAGTTTGATGCTATTTTGTGACTTCTCTGCTCAGAATCTTATGGTGATTGCCATTAACTCAGAATAAAATCTAACTATTTACTATACTGGGGTGACCAACTCATCCTGTTTTGTCAGGGACTGTTTGTAAAGGCTGTTCTTAAGTGCACATGTAATGTCTGAGCATCTGCTAACACCATGGGTGGAGGCTCACATGTGGAGGCCTTTTGCTAGTGAGGAGCTCTTTTGGTATTTGAGATAGCAGGACCTGAAAGAATAAGTAGTTTTCCATAAGGCTGTGTTCTTTTCATGCCGTTGTGTGCTTTTGCCTCAAGTGCCCTTACACCTCTTTCTCATTGGAGTAGTTCTTGTTCATTCCACACTGGTGCCTCTCCTGGGCTCTGACTGCAAGTCCCTGGACAGGCTCTACTTATCTCTCTATTATTTCTGCTTGATTCTTTCTTCCATTTGACTGATTTCCCTGAGTTCAGGACTTTGTGCTTTACTTTCTCTATCACTATTATAGTATTACTAGAGGCCCAGTGCACAAAATTCATGCACGGGTAGGATCCCTAGGCCTGGCCTGTGATCAGGGCCAATCTTCCCTGGCTGCTGGCAGCCAGCCCTGCGCTCTACCACCGGTTGCCCTCTGTGTGTGAGGCAACCAGTGGGGCGATTGGGGCCCCGGCGCTGCCCCCATCTGCTGCCACCCACCCCCATTCCCCATCAGGCGATTGGAGCCTGCCAGCTGGCGGGGAGGGACCGAGAGGTTGGCTGGCAGGCCCTGATCCTGTGTGCGCATCATAGCCGACCGGTCGTTCTGCTGTCTGGTCAATTTGCATGTTACACTTTTATATATGTAGATATATAGTCAGTAGGCAATAAGCATTGAAATGAATGATTAATTAAATGATCTCAGGGAGCAGGGCTAGGACCCCATCCTAGTTGAGTTAATATTCCCTGAGCATAAGGAATTGAGATAATTGGTTCTGTGATTATTTTTTTATTAACTTTATTGTTGATGTGTATGTATTTTAGAACTTTTAATGAACTATTTTTATATCTTTAAGAGATTCTAGGTATTTTATACAGTTTATTAAAACATATTTAAAAAGATGACTTAATGCTCATAATCTTATGAGGATTTTGCAACTATAAGTAGACGGTGTTGCCTCTAATTTTTACCTAGAATAGTAGGTTTTAGAAGTCCGTTGTTTCTCTCCTTTTCTTCAGGCAGAAGTAGATTAAGCCTGTGGGCTTGTTCAGTAATTCAGGTTGCCTGACTTCTTTTTTTAAAGCACTGTGGTCCCTCACAACCTTAAGTAAGCCCAGAAGTTATTGTTCAACTTAAGTTTCTTTTTCTCTGTATTAGGTATCAAATGCCGAATAACAAATCTTCCCAAAACTTAGAGGTGTAAAACAACAATCATCACTGATTATCTCTCAGGGTTTCTGTGTCTCAGGAATTCAGGACAGCTCAGCCGGGTGGGTTTGGTTTGGATCTGAGGAATTTATAGTCAGATGCGCTTGGACTTCAGGCCATCTTTAGCCTTGCCTTGGGCTGTAGGATCTACTTCTAAGATGGCTCACTTACATGGGCTCATCTAAATGAAATGTATAATTTCTGTTTGTGTCTTTTGTATTCTGCACCCATTCTACTGAGACATTTCAGTGCTTAATAATTAGAATGTGATAGAGGGCATATGGTATCCAGCCTCCAAGTTGGCAGCTTCCTAGTATTTACACCTTTATGTGGTTCCCTACCCGCTTCTATATGCAATCAGGCCTGGCCTCTGACCAGTAGAATATGGTATGCCTGTGTGTGGCTTCCAAGGCTAGGCTGTCACTGGTATTGCAGCTTCTTGGACCGTTCATTCTGGGGTAAGTCAGCCACCATGGTGTGAGATACCTAAGCCCCCTGGAGAGGATCCCTGGAGAGGAATCAGGCCTCTTGCCAACAGCTGGCACCAGTTTGCCCGCCATGTGAGTGAGCCACATTGAAAGAGAATCCTCCAGGCTAAGTCAAGCTTTCCGATGCTTAGCTTGCTAGCTGAGAATCTGACTAACCTCACGAGGGATCGCCTCTCCTGAGTGTTTTAGACCTGCAGTTGACCTCAACAGATATTTTCCATCAAATGACTGTTAATACCTTTTATATACTTAGCAGTATGTAAAGTATTGCAGTGAACATAACGTTTTTTAACCTCAGTGTTGACCTCTCAGATAAAGAAATTGATTAGTCACAACTTCATGAAAACCTTGTTTACTGCTCTTCACACTTACACGTTAACTTACAGTATTACCAAGAGTTTGTTTTGCCAAGTCTACTCTCAACCTTTCCTTCAAGATTGAAGCCATCTTTCTTTCAAGACTGATAATCATTGCGCCGGACACCTTTCATCACGTTAGGTGCTATATTCTCTCATCTTTCTGTAGCAGCTTATAGGCAATCTTAACACTTTGCAGTTTGCAATAAAAACATTCTGTCTTCTACATCAGGCTGTTTACTCCTTGAAGGAGTTCATCCTGATACGGTTTTTTGAGAAAATGAAACAGTACATTGGATTAAACTGAGTTTTAGTGTCTTGGAATATTTTAAATGATGTTTAATTTAAAAGGGATTTATAGTTCAAAACACTTTCACATCAATACTTTGAATCCTCAGAATAACCTTTGTAGATTGGTGGGTTTATAGCATAGAGATGAAGAAGCTGGTGACTTGCCCAAAATTAATAGTTAGATAATTTCAGGATAAGATGCAAACACCACTGTACCATCAGACAGTTTTGCAAGGTGGTCAGTCTGTGGCAAATTTGCTGTTATTTTCAGTTTCACTATAATGTGGAAATTAAGTAGTATTGTGTATTGTGGCAGTAAAGCTGGATTTAAACTATGTCTATTCTTTTTTGTTTTTGTTGAAAATAGACAATTTTGTGGCAAAAACAAATTAAGTATAGAGTTGAAATTTTAAAAAATTCATATCTGATTTTTGAATTAAGCCTTTTTTCTTCTTCCTTTTACACCACCACCAACTCCTTTTCAAATGAAGGTCTGAGGGTCATTTGTGTCTTCCTGTTCGCTATACACATTCCTTCCCAGAAGCCTTACAGAAGTTCTATCGTGGTGAGTTCAGGTAGGAATTTCTTTCTGTTGTTATATAAATATCTTAATAAAGGTGTATCATTAAAATACTGTTAAACGGAATTAGATACTATTTGATTAGTCCACAATTATAACAGTAGCCATAAAACGTAATATACTAGCTGAGTCACAAACACATCTAACTTACCTTATTCTAGTCCAATCAGAACTATATAGAGAATCCCTGACACATGCCACTTGGCCTATATGTAATTGTAAATAGAGGGGTTTTTTCCTTCAGTGAGATATATGCCATGTCTCTACTTTCTAAGCCTTGTTACATGATCTTAGAAAGATAGTAAAAACTGTTGGTTAAAACTGAGTATTCAAACCTCTGAGATTTTTATGTTTTTTATCCTCCTCTTCTCCCACCCAGAATGACTGAGAGTTCCTCCCTTGCTGATATTCTTGGTATCCCTGTCTTACAGATTAGTGTTTCTTAAGCAATGGAGATGGTTTTTTTCCATATTTCTTCCACTGAATTTGTTCAGTGGTCAGACTACCTTGATAAAGAATTTGACTTTAATTCAAGTTATTTGGGACATTTTGTACACATAGGTTAGATATTTCCATTATGATCGAACAAAGAAATAAACTTCTAAATCTGTCTTTTAGCAGGAACCTGTGAATTTTAGGTGTTTCTAGTATAATTTGTTCCTGGAACAAGTAGGTTTTTTAAATGACTTTTTAATTTGGTACAATTACAATGTCTAATTCTTAGTTTAATTTATTCTGTCTTAACATAACTTGCTTTTCATTCACTCTTCCCAGGTGGTTATGGAGGCAGCGTATCAGGTTATACCTTGAAGGGACTGGCATCAACCCCGTTCCTGTGGACCTTCATGAACAGCAGCTGAGTTTGAATCAACACAGTCAAGCCTTCAATGTCGACAGAGTTCATGATGACAGTAGGTGGATTGGGGGTTAGATGTATTTGGGTCAATATTTAACTTATAGTTCTTTTGATGTCTAATTTCTAAAAGTAATACTTTATAATTAACTTACTTCAGTACTTACGAAAGTACTGACAATACTTACGAAAGTACAGTGAACTATTTCAGGTGTAAAACTTACTATGATTAGACACTGAAGTAAGAAATATAGCATATTTCTAAGAGAAATGTTTTCTAGGATGGGTTTGAAAATGTCCAAAGGGGTAGATGATATTTAAGGAAAGATTCTTGGCCTTAATCTTTGAAAGGTCAAAAAGGAAAAATAAAGCAGTAGAACTAAAACGAGCTAATCTGTGGAAGATTTCATAATAATTATATATTCATATAGTTACATTTAAACATATTTACTATAGTTATAGTTACTGATTAAAACATTTATGTTGCGAAATTTTGCATTCCAGCCTTCAGATTTGTTTCAAACAATTGTGTAAGCTGCTAAGAGAATTTTAGCATAGGGTGATATGCAGCTTTTTGTTATAAGTAGTTAAGGTGAATTCTCATTTTTGAGCCTATTTGTGGATTACTGGTACATTTTCCTACTTTTCTCCTAGCTCTAAGACTTTCATGGTGCAAGACCAGGAAAAGCTACCTTTACATATCTGCTTTCTGTGTCTGTTTCTGTCTTGTTGTGGTACCTAATATTTATCCACCCCCGCTCTGTGAGTTTTCATGGTGATTATAGCTTTAGAGGTTAGCATGTTCCTAACTTGTGTGTGTGTTCATGTCATGTTTTAAAGATGTTCCTTCTCTCCCCAAACAAAAATCATTTGATTTTAGAAATCTTTTAAGTAATTACATGCATATAAATTCCCATTACTGATTTTGAAAGGCTGCAGCAACTGTTCACTAAGATTTAAAAATCTTAGCTAGAAATCTTACTTTGTCCCACACCAGAAGATGGTTAGGTTCGGCTCTTTTCACCCAGTCTTATAGGAAAGAGGTAGATTGATATTCAGAGGCTCATTGCTCAAACTCCTATGTTAGGTTCACTGTTTTTAGCTCATAATTTAAGTTAATGTATTATATAGAGAAGCAAAATTACATATAAATTGAGTAGTACCCAGGGCGTTCATATAAAATGTAGGCATCAATCTTTGAATTAAAAGGACCCACAGACCACTTGAATAATTATGTTAAAAGGCCCCACAAGCTATGCCAGATTGCAGGGATAAAAGAAACTCCTGCAGGTTTCCAGAGCAGGAGTGAGAGTGGTCGTGGTGGTGATTGTGATGGGAGTAGGTTATTACATTGTAAAGAATTTGGAATCAGAATAGTTTCAGATTTTTTATGTTAATGTGGGAGATTGTGTTAATTATTGAGGTAGTTATTAATATTGTTGATACCATTAATAATTATGTGATATTTATCATGTCTAGGAACTAGTTTGGAGTGTTATATTTATGTATTTATTTTTAAATATATTTTTATTGATTTCAGAGAGGAAGGGGGAGAGAGAGAAACATCATGCCTCCTACACACCCCTTACTGGAGATCGAGCCCGCAACCCGGGCATGTGCCCTTGACCGGAATCAAACCCAGGACCTTTCAGTCTGTAGGCTGACGCTCTATCCACTGAGCCAAACCAGCTAGGACTGGAGATTTTTGATAGCTTTATTTTCTGAGACAAAATTGAGAAAGAGTTCAAGGTATAGCTCATATTTCCTATTTAAATTCTTTTCATGTTGGTAGGAAACATTTCCTAGTAAGCTGACACTTGGGATTTTTGAATATAGGTATAAGTTTGTGATTATAAATATACCACCATGTTGATCCCTTATGTAGCTTTCTAATTTAGAACAAAAGATTACAGAGGGGAAAAAAATAGGTTTTTTGACTTTTCAGTTTAAAAAGGTCTGATGTAACTTTAAACAAAAATTTTCATTGTATGTAGTATAATCTGCCCTTAGCTAGATTGTATTTGTGTAAAAATTAATGAATTCATTCTTGTTACCTATATACCTTCAAAGGAACATAGAGTTAGTTTATTTATTATTTTTTAAACATTTTTTATCATGTAAACCTAGTAACTTTCTTATTTTCAAGGCTGCTTTTATTAATTTGGATAAGTGAATGGATATGCTAAACAATCCCAGAATTGCAGTGGCTTAACTTAATGAAGGTTTAATTCTAGCTCCTCTCACTCACAGTCCAAGGTGTGTTCAAGCAACTTCCAAACAGTGGCTCCTATCATCTAGGGCAGTGGTTCTCAACCTGTGGGTCGCTACCCCTTTGGGGGTCGAACGACCCTTTCACAGGGGTCGCCTAAGACCATCGGAAAACACATCTATAATTACATATTGTTTTTGTGATGAATCACTATGCTTTAATTATGTTCAATTTGTAACAATGAAATTGGGGGTCACCACAACATGAGGAACTGTATTAAAGGGTCGCAGCATTAGGAAGGTTGAGAACCACTGCTGTAGGGCCTCTAAGTCTTCTATTGGATCCTGGGTAGAGGAACTTGGGGGGGAAAACGTGGAGAGCCTTAAGGGAAGTTTTAGGAGCAGGCCTTTGTACTTTTTTTGCTCCTATTCCATAGGCTGTTGCTAGTCCCATGTGTATATCCAGTGTGAGTCGGCCTGAAAACATAGTCTACCAGTATGGCAGTGTGAGAGAATTGCACAGTGTAGCAGTCCCTGTCCCTACTACTGTATAAAAATTCTATATTTAAAAACACACATTTTAATTAATTTTGTAACCCATTCTTTTGGATAGAAAAGTGTTAGTTGGTATTGAGCCCATTTTTTAAGATAAATTTATTGGGGTGACATTGGTCAATAAGATTATTTAGGTTTCAGGTGTACATTTCTAAGATACATAATCTGTATATTGCATTGTGTGCCTATCACCTAAAATCAAATCACCTTCATCACCATATATTTGACCCTAAAATAAGACAGAAAAAGTTAAGAGCCATATAATTTCACTCACATGTGGGATATAATACTGAAAGCAACAAATGAATAAACAAGAAAAACAAAAACTTAAAAAAACAGATCTGATTTCTACCAACTGATTTGGTTTCCAACGTGAGCCAGGCATGTAATGTGCCGCTTAAATCCAAAATGCCTCTTCTTTGGAGGTATTTGGTCATTTCACCTCTGAAGTTTCCAGAGTAAAACCTAGTTAAGTGGGACAGTAAGAATCTTGTGAGATGGATAAGTATATTTTAACCATTCTTGAGAAATTGTTTCAAGAAGAATTAAGGTTTATTTTGGAGAGTCAGAAAAGTTCATTGCAGCTGTAATGTAAGATGACTTTGAGGTTTATATTTTGAATACTTTGAGTTACTGTATATGTTAATACTGTTAAAGTATAGATTCTGTTACAACAAAATATGAATATTTTAATTTTATAAAATTTATGTCATAACATTGCTAAAATTTAAGAGCTATCTTGGATTTGTTTCTTCATTACCTGCAGGGCCTGAGGCTTCAGGACCCCAGCTTTTGCCAGTGAGAGCACTAAATGAAGTCTTCATTGGGGAGAGCCTGTCATCCAGGTACATTTAAACCTGTGAGCTTGAGTTTGGAATTGAACGTGTTAGTATTTTTTACATATTTATTAAATTTCTACAACCTAAGATTTGTGAATAATTAATATTGTCTAAGTAACAGAAATGAATTATTTAATGAAATATTTCTGAAACCTTCATACACGTTAATACATATTAAAGAGAAAGAAGGTCTATGACCCAAAAAGTTTGTGAAACCCTAGGCCAGTGGTCGGCAAACTGCGGCCCCTTGAGTGTGGCTCTTCCACAAAATACCACGTTCAGGCGCACACGTACAGTGCGATTGAATCTTCGTGGCCACACTCAAGGGGCCAAAGAGCCGCATGTGGCTCGCTAGCCGCAGTTTGCTGACCACTGCCCTAGGCTAAACAAAGTTTTTCAGGTTCTTGACTGCAGTATTTCCCAGAACCTTTCATCCGTCATACAGGTGCATTTATATTTATCATCTATGCATGCTTAAGAGAATGGTATACTTACTAGGCATACATCGGCAATTGATATAAAACTTTTATTAAAACTTACCTAATTGTCTTAATGATGTTCTTTAAAGCTGATTTTTTTGTTTGCTTGTTTTTATCCAGGATCCAATTAAGGATCTCGCCTTGCATGTGGCTGTCATGGCCCTTTCGAATTAATTAATAACAGGTCCTTAGCCTCACTCCTGTTTGTCATTCATGATATTAATATTTGAATGGTCTAAGCTGGTTGGTTTGCAGAATAGCCCTTATTTTAGATTTGTGTGATTTTTTTTTTTTTCCTCTGCATGATTAGATTCAGCCTAAACATTTTTGTCAGGAATACTACGTAAGTAACAATTGCGTCCTTCTTAGTTCAACATCATAAGGCAAGTATATTGCCAGGTTAAGATTTGTAACCATTATTAGCAAAAAATTAAGATTAATAAAGTTCTTTATTAAAAGTTTTATGGATGAAATCTGTTTTGTGGGTGTTGAATATAACTTATGCTTAAATTGTCAGTCGAGTTTTTTTGCAAAACTTTGTGTTCATTACCAGTTAAAATGCATTAGTTACTAGTTATGAAATGATTGCTATAATATAAAATTTACCTCTTGGTAGTGCTTTAGAACATGCCTCCTCCTTTTTGTATATGTAATTTTGTCTTAATTCAAAAAGCTACCTATGTTTTAGCCAATGATTTCACTTAGGTAGTACTGGAAAGAACAGCCTGATTCAACAGGATGACTTGAACAATTGTTCTGAGTAGTTGTAATTATTTGGATTAATGTAACTTCAAATTTATTCAACAAAAATGTATTATGCATTGCTGTGTGTATTATGAGAGCCACTAGCAATATAAAGATGAATAAGATAAAGGTCATGGTATCTTAATTTTTTGGAGGGTGGTGGTAAAATGCTTAACTTAAAAAATTATTAAAAGTAAAATTCTTCAAAGTAATAAAAGATATATTCTTTAAAAAACTTAAAGTGTAAAAATATTTATTTTAACATAGTAAGACATACTGTATATAAAGTTTTTTTCTTTTGTGTATCAAATATGAAGCAATATGGAAATGAATAATGGGTACATTTAAGCAATAAGAGGGAGAAGGAAGAAAATGTAACTAATTAGTGATATAATCTGATATTATTGCTAAAGACATAAGAGAACCACAATTTTAAATGAGATTGGAGAAAGTCTATTAAAATGAATAGATGACAAAGGTAAAAATGGTTTGTGAGTTTATGCTTTTACTCTAGGGAAGTCATTTAATGGCTTATATTATTATGTTTGTATATTTTAAAGGTTGTAATTTCTGAGAGCTTCTGCTAGCAATGCTTTATAATTTGTACTTACTAAAAATCAAACAATGTATGAAAGGAGGGAAACTGGGATAAACTGATAGACTTTGGGCATTCAGTGAAGTCCCAGTAGGAGGTTTTGGTTGAATGCTTTTATTTCCTGTGCAGTAGTGATTTGGTTGGATTATCTCTAAATAATGTCTGACGCTGCTGCTTTTTGTGCTCTTTGATGCCTTACCTTACATCTTTACTAAGATAAAGGACAGCAGGGGTTGTCTTCGGATGCTATTGGAAGAGGTTTCCCTGTTGACGGTATTAGAGGTTACTTTGAAAGATGCTATGATATAGACCCTCAGGCAGAAAGGAAGTGACGACCACTTATTAGACGCCTGTGATGTGTCAGGCACTTGCATCTTGTGTCTGTATCACATTTAATGCTCATAGCAACCCTGTGAGAAAGGTAGTTGTATTTACCAGGGGAAAAATTGAGATAAAGATTTGGAGAGTTCACGGAACTTGTCCGAGGTCATATAACTAGTCAGCATCAGAACGGATTCCAGATCCTGTGTTAGGCTTCACTGTGCCCTGAAAACTTAAGTGCCTTGCTTAAAAAATACAAAGTGCAGCAATATTATTCCTGCCTCATTTATAATGTTCTTAAATTTAAGAACATTTTAAAAGCCCATTTTTTTCTTTTCTCCTATTTGTTCTAACCTAGAATGTCATATTCTTGGGCTGTAGCAGTGGACAGTTTAAGAAGAAGTATACCCACTCTAAAGGGACTGTGAGTTTTATTGCTGCTTTAAAAAAATAATTCCCTGAACAAAAATTCAATGAGTTGACTAATCTTGATAAACCTGTATGAAAGAATGACACTAAATTTGCTCATTATCTCTCACCTGACTATCACTTTTTTTCTGCACCTCCGCTTCTCTCCCCACTCACCTCTAATCTCTTGTTTCCATGTGATTCTGGCATAGTAGCAACCATTCCAGTGATTTGGCTGGCTTGTCTGTACATAACGAGCTCCTAATGAGACTAAAATCCCTAATTTTTTAAGAAGATATAATAAAGCAATGAAGTAGATTAAATGTGAATATTAAGTGTGCTATCTTTTACTGTTATGAAGAATGCTGAGTTCTGAGAAAAAATGAAAAGGAGTTGTATCATATAAAACCTTCACAGATCCAAAGCTTGATCGGAGAGATTAAAAGGGTTAGAGCAAGGGTTAAATTATCCCTTGAGTGTTAGTGTTTGCAAGTATGTCTAATAATTAATTTTGAAAAGCTATATTTTATTAAGGGTTTAACTTTTTTATTTGCTAGAGAAAAATAATCCAGTGTTAATTAGTGACAACATTATTTTAAGTTACAGTTTACAAAATAGACTTTTACATGTTTCAAAAGTTCTTTGAATAGTTGCAAATCACTTATACTTTCATGCAGTTAAAGAATAGTATCATTTTTGCTAGTATCCAGAAAACCCATTTGATGAAATACTGTAAGAAATATAAATCTCTAGTTCTGCCCAGTAGTTCAGTGCTGGTTGAGAATTTTCTTTTGAACTTGTTTGCTTACTATCAACTCAAAAGGCACAATAGTATGTAACTCAACAGAAACGTAGCAGAAACTCGTGGTAACTGGAAGGATTAGAAATAGACTTAAGTATATCAAGGATTAGCCACCAAGAAAGACACTCACCAGAGAATGGTTTTTCTTTTTGAATTCTGAAATGAGGCTCTGTGTGTGTTTTTTTATATATATATTTCTTTATTGATTTCAGAGAGGAAGGGAGAAGGAGAGAGAGATAGAAATATCAATGATGAGAGAGAATCATTGATTGGCTGCCTCCTGCACACCCCCCACTGGGGAACAAGCCCGCAACCCAGGCATGTGCCCTTGGCCGGAATCGAACCTGGGACCCTTGAGTCTGCAGGCCGACACTCTGTCCACTGAGCCAAGCCGGCTAGGGCGCTCTGTGTGTTTTTGACTCCATAAAAGCAGCAGCAGCAGCAATGCCAGGTAAAAACCTTAGAAGATGCCCTGTTGGAATGTGAAGTATTGATAGAAAGGAGCACATAGATCAGAGAGGGATGTAGACATGCAGATTTTTTTTAACTTTTTCACTTAATATGAGCATTAGCATCATGATGTGTGTGCCTACTAAGTAGTCAGGCTGGCCTACAGAGATTTCCTCAGTTATGAAAAAGACTGTGTCTTATTTACTGTGAGCCTCCAGTTCAGCAAATCCAGTTTTATATTCTTAATTCATAGGGCTTCCTACTATGAGATTTCAATTGATGATGGTCCCTGGGAAAAACAGAAGAGTTCAGGGCTCAATTTGTGCACTGGAACGGGATCAAAGGCCTGGTGAGTCACTTGGGATGCTGCTTATCGACTTTTGTGAAATATTTTAAGTAACGTGATGTACTCGTTATCTCTTATCGGCATATCTAAGGCCTCGGATACACAGCAGGCAGCCTGGTGGGGCTGTGTGGGTGGCTCGGTTTCTGCTTCACTCATAGGTTGGGTCTAGAAGTCTTGCCTTGACCGAAGTGCAGCCTAACTCTGGGCATAATTTAGCCCATCTCACTAGATTTGTAAAGAGGAAAAAGAAGATGAGCAATGTTTCCAGGTACTACATATTTCTTAAAAATGAAGAATATTTTAAATAATAGCAAAGAAATGAAAACAAAGCCCATTACAAAAACCAGGCGCTGGAGGTTTGTGCATTGAAGGTCTCATCAGGGCTAATCTGGGCTCTGGTGTCTTGTTTAGCCTGGAACCTCTTTCTGGGAAGTCTCTTCTGCTTCGTACGTCGCACACACGCGATGCTCCCAGACTTCTCCCTGTAGCAGCCTCCCCTCCTGAGGACAGACTCCTGTTCTAAAATTACCTTGTGGGTAGAGTGGTAGTAGCTTTTCAAATTCAGTGCGTTTAAAATTGGCCTTACTGTCTTTGGTTTTTCTGCCTGTGTCCTTGCATTGCTTAATAGTATCACTGTTTACCCTGAGTTAATGCTCTAGAGAAAAAACATTTTTCCTCCAAACCTTGAGTCCACCTTTGAGTCTCCCACAAACCAGTCTCTAAATCCAGTCAGTGGCACTTCTGAAATCCTTACCCCCACCCTACCCCCTTTTAATTTCTACTGCCATTTCTTTAGCCTGGGCCCCACTTTTTAGTGAGTAGTCTTTGTACCTGGCCCTTTGTTCTTCAGGCTGTCATTCATCCTACCAACAGAGTGTCATTTCTAAAATGCAGATAAAATATGACTGTACCCCGTCTGTGCTTTAAAACTTTCATCAACTCCTGACTATGTTCAGATTACTCAGTCTGTCGTACAAGGCCCTTTAAGTATGACCTGGAGTTCCTTACCAGCCTGCCGCTGCTCTGCCCTAACCCTCAGCACAGGGGGCACTGCAGGCTACTTGGAATTCTCAGCACAAGCCAGGTTCTCTCTGGGCTTTTGTTTTTACTCAATGCAACTTCTTTCTGCATTGAATACTTGAACGCTCTCCATTTTCCATCCACTGGCTGAAAAATCCAGTCCTCAAATGTCATTCTCTCTGTAGGAAAACTACTAGGACCTAGATTTTTTTTCATGAGCACAATTAACCCCTTTTTTGTCCTCTCTAGCACTTTTTCTCATAGCGTTTACCACATTATTAGTTATCTAGTACAGTGGTCGCCAACTGGTGGTCCGTGAGGTCCGAAAGGTTGGCAACCACTGGTCTAGTAAGCTCATACCCAGCTAGTTTGAACAATTTGAGGCATTTAGGATGGTGTCTAGTGTCACTTTTTTCCCTTGCTTAATTTTGTGTGTGCATATCATAGTACCTAGCACACACTCATGCACATATTTTTGGAGTAAAAACTACATGCTCACAAATAGTGCTTATGAAACTATGGTCTGAAGTTTGGGTCATTTAAAATGGAGTTTTAGTTCCTATTTTTCAGCATTACTTTTTAAAACCTTTTATTGTGAAAAAATTTGAATATATACAAGAATAGGAAAAATAGTATAATGAATCCCCATGTCCAATCTTGTGTTTTCTCTGTTCCCCTATATATCCTTTCATCTTATAAAGATCTATTTGTTGTTGTTGTTGTAAATCCTCACCCAAGGATATTTTTCCATTGATTTTTTTAGAGAGTGTGGAAGGGAAGGGGAGAGGCAGAGAGAGAGAAACATCAATGAGAGAGACACATCAACTGGTTGCCTCCTTCACATGCCTGACTGGGGTGAGGATTGAGCCTGCAACCGAGGCATGTGCCCTTCACTGGAATCGAACCCAGGACCCTCAGTACGTGGGCCAATGCTTTATTCACTGAGCCAAACCAGCTAGGGTTATAAAGACCTATTTGGAAGTAAATTTTCAGACATCATATCACTTGCTTCATAAGTAGTCAATAACTTAACATATTTTTTAAAAAATCCCAGTCTTAGTCAAATAAATGAACCTTTGGGGAAAAAATGAAAAGTATCATTTTAAAAAATTGGTTGCCTTGGCCAGTGTGGCTCAGTTGATTGGGTGTCGTCTTGTGCACCAAAATGTTGCCAGTTCAGTTCCTGGTCAGGGCACATACCTGGATTGTGGACTTGGTCCCCAGTCGGGGTATGCAGGTGTGTCTGAATCGTTGCATTATCATCTTGGTTCCCTTCCCACTGCGGGACATGATTTGCTACATACACTGGGAGATGTACTACAGAGTGGGATCAGACGTTTCTGTTAGTTCTGAAGACTGTCTCCAGTCCTCCATACATTCTGTCCTAGCAGATGTAAGGGTGAGGAGTGCTCTTAAGTGAAGAAAGTTTTGCTAGCCAATGAAGATATGAGACCCAATTTGTCTTTCAATTTGGTTGTCTTTAGTACAAGGTATGTCTGATTTCAAATGGGAACTTAGTATGGTAAAGGATATAGAAAAAAAAGTGATCATGTGCTAGCTAACACTTGTGTAGTCATGTAGTTTGTCTTTGTAGAATATAAACCACTTCTAAAGGTAGGATGAACTGGCTGAGATTCAGGTCCTAGCCACAGGAAATTAGTCTTAATTTAATCCTAATTCAGAGGACTTAGTTTGGGTTGGTTTTAATAGGAAAGTGGTATTCCTAATAATAGGAATCTAGGAATATTACAGCAAGTCTTCTTAGCCCTTTGTTCTTCTAAGGTAAATCTTAACTATGGTAAGGAGATATTACTTACTAAAATATTTTGTCCTTTATATATATTTAATTCAATGGAACCCTACTAAACATAGGTCATTTTTATGTGACTTTTAGATTTAAAATAGAAATCTAAAACAGTATCTTCCAAAAATGTGATATTCACAGGAATTAGAATATAACATACATATCCCTTGCATTTGGCATTTTCATTTAGTGCTGAGTTCTTGCTATGAGCCAGGTAGTGCCCTAAGTGTTTTATGTCTCATAGCATGTGATGTGAGATAGGTATTGGGAACTTATACTAAACAATAAGACAGTCAGGACACTTAAACTATTTTGCTTTATTACCAAACTAGTGCCCCAGTGCACGAATTTTTGCACATTGAAAAGAAATTAATTAGAAGGTGGCCAGTGGGGCAGGACTGGGGGAGATGGGCCAGACACGCCCTGGAGCCAACCTCCCGTGGTCCCTCCCCCACCGGCCGCACTTGGGGCAGCGCTGCAGCTCGAAGGGCATCTGCAGAGTGAGCAGGATCCCTCTGGCAGGCGGGGTCCCTCAGCCTGGCCTGTGGGGATCGGGCCAAAACCAGCTTTCCGACAACCCCTGAGGGGTCCCAGATTGCAAGAGGGCGGTTTTCAGGTGATGCACCCCGGAATCGGGCTCCCTCCACTGGTTCCAGGGTGTGTCACCCGAGAACCACCACTGCCAAGTCACTGAAGCTCAGCAGCTCCTGTGTTGAGCTCCTTTCCCTTGGTGGTCAGTGTGCATTATACCTACTGGACGGTTGGACAATCGCTTAGCCTTTTATATATATAGATCAGCAGTCGTCAACCTTTGGACCTCCCGGACCACTGGTTGGCGACCACTGATATAGATAGCAGGTATGAGCAAAGGCACACAGGTGAGAATGAGCTTGGTGTGTCAGAATGTGTAATTGGGCAGGTAATAGTGAAGAAGAGGCAAGGGCCAGATTTTAGATTTTTATAGCAGAGGGATTTGGTTTGTGAATGACCCTAAATTTTTAATTTAAAAATTTGTGTATATGCATTTTTCTTAAAAGATTGTTCAAAATCTTTTCACATTTTTCAAAATGTATAGAAGATAGGGTTAGAATGGGATATGTATTTATTATCCCCCCTCAAAAAAGTTAAGAGTCACTGAGTTGGGTTAGAGTTGTATGGCTCCTTATGTTATTCTTTTTCCTTAGGATTGTCTGCTGATACCATGTGAGAAGAGTATGAATAATTCTAAGTTTCTAGAAGAACTTTTTTTTTAAAACTTGCTTTATATAGACCCCAGGACAGAGCTACTTTTAAAAGTTATTCTTGTTTGTGATAACATCTGTTTGTAAGTGGTTAAGTTAGGTATCATACTAGCAAAGGATTTCTCACCTTTAAGGAAACTATTTTATGACTTAAATACTTACACATTAAAAATATGTTAAATAGTACAAAAGAGTATACAATGAAAAGCTAGTCTCTCTTTAATTTCAAATTTCTAGTACTAATCTCCAGGCATAATCACCAAATATATGTATAATTGTGTGTGTTTTTTTTAATATAAATAAAACAGGAAAGTAACATATATACTATATAATGCTTTCAGTTTTTTAACTTAATATATTGGTTATCTCTACATATCAACACATTTAGTTCTATTTAATTCTTTAATATCTACATAGTACTCTGCTGAATAGCTATAATTTATTTAACCAGCTTCCTATTGCTACATATATTTGAGTTTTACTACATATAGTTGGTTTGCTATTATAAGCAATGTCTCAGTGAAATTCTTGTGTGTCCTTGTGTATTATATATGCAAGTATATCTTACAATAAATTACTAGATCAAAGAATATGTTCTATTTAAATTTAAATAATGCAGAATTGCTCTTTGATGGCAACTCCTATACTTCTTTTCCCATATCCATGCCAATACGTTATCAGTTTTTAATTTTTGCACATCTGAGAAAAACCTTGTTTTAATTATATGTTTTAATTTGTATTCCCTTAAATATGAGTAAGAATGAGCATTTTTTTCATATAGGTCTATGAACTGTCCATGTACTTGGCCCACTTTTTAAAACTGGGTGAAGTGGCTATTGTCTTTGGTTGTGTTTTTCTGATAATTTCTAAAAGTTCTTTGTGTATTAAGTAGATTATTCCTTTCTCACTTTTGGTATGTTTTTAGAATTAAAACAAAGAATTTATGTGGTGTTTGTTTCTAGGTCATTCAATATTAACAGGGTTGCAACTCAGGCTGTGGAAGATGTTTTAAATATTGGTGAGTACCAAAATAGCTATTATACATTGTAATTATACTATAGAATGCATATGTTTTATGCTGTGTTAGCTATTACATGATACAAAGTATTTTATTTAATCAATATATATCCCCTCTTTCCTTTTTCAATAGCAAAACGACAAGGAAGTTTAAGTCTTCCATTGAACAGAGAACTGGTAGAGAAAGGTCAGTGACAAACGATCTTAATTACTAAGTTTCATTTAAGTTCTGTATTGATTTTAGGATGTTATTGTGATGTGTACTTGTCTATTTAGCAAAGCACAATACTTTTTTGTCTCAAACATGTTTAATATCCCTTTACTAGTAAATATATTTAAACAATAAAAATTTAAAACGACAAAAATCATAATATAAAACTTTTATGAAACAGCATAACTGCAAATATGCCTTGGGGAATAGGAAAATACAGAAAAATACACATGTGGCAAATAGGAAATGCACACCTAAACTCAGTGCCGTTCATATCCTCTGAATGAGGGGAAATTCACTGAGCTATGAATGCTTATCTTCACTTCACTAACATGTTCTGCTTGCCCCTCTCCTGCCTGCTCCTGCCCAGTTACCTCAGGGTTCCTTTAAGAGAACTAGTCCTGTTGAAAGAAAGGATACTGACCAGGGAATTTAACCGTTTGAGTCCCAAGCATGTGATTGTGCTGCTTGGTATTTCTCGACATAAAATAAAACAAGCGCTATCACGCTGTTTGGGTCTTTTCGTACTCATTTAGAGAAAGCGCGGTTGCACTGTTTGGGATTCTTCGACAGTGTTTTTTCAATACCCCCTGGGACTCAAACGAATCGTATGTTTTCTCGACATAAAATCTCAGCAGCGCGATTGCGCTGCTTGGGACTCAAATGGTTAAAGATCTGGGTTCCAATCCCAGACCAACCAGTGCCTGACTGAAAGATGGGCAGGACTGTGATTCTCATTCCTCCCCTCCCTCTGCTGTAAAAGGAGGAGGGCAGGTAGATCACTGGTGCTTGGGGACTCTTCAGCTTTGTTCTTTAAATTTTATTTTAAAAATATTTAAATTCTTAAATTCTGAAAAATAACATTCGTTTGATTTACATATGAAATTTTAACACACTAAAGTCCACTCATTTATCAGGATCAGTGTTGTAGACATCAAACTAAAGCTTCTGTGTGTTTAATTGAAGAGGATCCTTTGATATGAAGGTGTAAATTCCTTTAAAAAACAACGAAAAGCCCAAACATATTTATAGTTACATCTACCTTCTTTTTTTTAACATATAAACCCCAAGTAAAATACTTACACAAAGTGGATATCAATGCATATGAGATTAAAATTGTCATCCATACATAAACACACACTTGAATTGAGAGTTATTAGAGTAACTTCATTCTTGTTGGTTGCCTTTAAAATGATTTAGCAATACATGATAAAGTGTCAGTCCATATATTTGTATGTCTGGATTTCTACACAAGAATTCCTTCATTGGGCAGATGATTTGTCTTTAAGTTAGTTTGAAAAACTGGACTAAATCTCTGAATTCCCTTTCATTTCTCTAAATTGGACTGTATTTCTTCCTCTCAGTTTGAGATCTAACAGATTATTTTCATCATGGCTTATGAGCTAGCATAGCATTAAATCTATGTCAAAGAAAGGAAAATTGGGCATTTATAGTAATTGAGTCTTATGTAATTTAACTTAAACATGATGTATATAGATCAACTGAAATTTATATCAGGTATGTAAATTAATTAAGGGTATGTATACAATCACGTGGTTGGTTTTTCCCTTAATAAACAAACTGCTTTGTGAATGACCATTATTCCTCTGAGGATCTGACTATCTTCAGAAGCAACAGTGAGTGCCAGGGCCGCGGTCACTTGACACTCTGGACCTACTTTCTTCAGAGCCAGCACGTACTTTATGTGTGTGTTCCCAGGGAGGCAAATTCTTTTTAAAAACATGAATTAGGTTTTTAAAGGAACCCAAAAATTCAGATGAAATTTTGGAAAATACAGATTATCTGATGGTCTTTAATATGCTACTAAACTGATCATTCTGTCAAGCCTGATTTCGTCGCACAGTTGTCTTGAACCAGTTTGTGCATTGCCTGCCAACTCTGATGCGCCTCTTGTTGGAGAGATCGCAGGTCCCAGCAATTTCTAAAACTGTCTTGAATAATGGCATTTTCAGAAGTGAAAGCATATTGCCTGTCATTTTTGAGATTGCATTTTATATCAAGACTATTAACTTATACTTATGAACTCTTTGACATGATCTTTTGGAAAAGAACTTGGCAGGGGAAATATGGCAACTCAAGTTCCATTTTTGAGTGCCATCAACTAGTTCCTCTATTTTTGTTTAATTACTAGCTTTGAATTTTTTCCCCCCCAAAATGTAACTATTTCCTTTACTGTGAGTGATGTACGGTTCTGTGGACTAATCTTGGAACCTAATCCTCATTTATGAGTTGTTTTTTTAATGTTCTGGAGATCTAATGCACTCTATTATTTTTTTTTTCTTTATTGATTAAGGTATTACATATGTGTCCTTATCCCCCCCATTGCCCCCCCCCCCCCACTCCCTTTCATGCCCTCACCTCCCTGGTGTCTGTGTCCATTGGTTATGCTTATATGCATGCATACAAGTCCTTTGGTTGATGTCTCCCTTTACCCCCACCCTCCCCTACCTTCCCTCTGAGGTTTGATGTTGTTTTTTAATGGAACATGTAGTGAGTTCCAAGGTATTTGATACTAAACAGAGCTGTGGAACAGAACTGCTTCTGAGTTGGAGATAGCATCCATTTTTCATTTTGCACTTCTCAAGTGACCATCTATTATTGAATGTGCTAATACTTGTTTCTTCTTTCTTCATAGTAACAAACGAATATAATGAATCACTGCTCTATAGTCCGGAAGAACCAAAAATACTTTTCAGTATTCGAGAACCAATAGCAAACAGAGTTTTCTCAAGCAGTCGTCAGCGTTGTTTCACCTCAAAGTAAGCAAGCTACCAAAGTCTGAGTGTGAGGCTTTCGTCCCTTGTAATTACCCTTATGTTAAAAGTTATTTCAAACGAAGTCTGGTGGGGGAACTGCTGACCTGGCTAAAATGACATTTTCTTTCCAACTGAATGTGCCGTTTTAGCACCACTAAAATGTAAATGAGTAGAAGGGGCATAGTTAGTTACTTGGGTGATGCAGATTTTTTTTCTAAAGTATTTAGACTACAATAAGATTATATTATCATTTTAAAAGAAACTGACTGGAAAGCAACTTTTTTCCTGTGCTGTGGAATAAAAGCAGAACAAACACTAAAGCCTACCTGTGTAGCAGTAAACCTTTAGAGGAGTCATGTCTTTTCCCTCCCACACCTTCCACTTTAGATAAATTACGGGTTTTAAAGAAACCTTATTTAGAGTTAAGAAAACTTATTATTTAATGAGATGTTGCTTTCTGCTTAGGGTTTGTGTCCGTTCTCGTTGTTGGGATGCCTGTATGGTTGTGGATGGAGGCACTTCTTTTGAGTTTAATGATGGAGCAATTGCTTCAATGATGATCAATAAAGAAGATGAGCTTCGAACTGTGCTTCTAGAACAGTGAAGCATTTCCTCAGACAAGACTTTGATTACCAGAAAAATACTTGCACTGCTAAAACAGACTACCGGTCAGAAGCTACATCTTTGGGTTACTGTTGAGACTGGTTGGCCCTGGGCTCAAAGGTGACTGAGAAAGTGAGATTTGTATTATTCTTCTGTGGGTTCTGAGGGAAAAGATGTTCACTCTGTAAGAAAGTGGATGGACTAAACTTTAGAACTGATACCAGTGAAATTTCTATATTATGAGTGGTATTCAAGAGTACTTGGTATCTTTTAAATTTAGAGGTGGGTTCACAATAAAGGATTAAATGTTTCCTTCCCTTTCCTCCTAACTTTGTGGAATTGGTCAGAACAACACCTATCATTAGTATATCACCTTCAAAGTATATATTTTTTATAGCACCTAAAAATCAAGATTTAAAGAAATTTTTGATGGAGAATTTTGATAAATCCTGACATTGACCTAATTGAAGTAGGTAAATGTGTTTTTCTATGTGCTAAGAATTTTCTAATTTCAGAACACAATATTATTATGACTATTGATTTAAGAAGTTCAAACAATCATTTTTAAAATTATTTATAGTTTTCATTTAACTTTCAGGTTAATTTTGACAATGCAGGGTGAAGTACATATAACTGGACAGAATCATGATGCTGTTACAAATTATTAATTATCCCATAGCTATTTTAGGTGATAGGCAATTTTTTAAAAAATGACTTGAATATAATAGATTTCTTCCATATTAGCCATATTCTGCTAGGAGTTTGGTCAAACCTCTCAAAACTATTTTTATCTACTTTTAATACCATGGTAGTTTTCATCTAGCTCATATTCCAAGTTTTCACATTAGCTTTGGAGGATAAAATGTTATGGTCTTTTGTCCCCCCATGAGAATTTATTTTTTTCTAATTCTTGACCTACTTATTTGTAACCCTAGACTTTTCACAAAAAGCACCTATTGCTGCATCTTGAAATCTTTGGTAGTATCATGCCATTAATTCAATCATTGAAGTATTTATTGAATACCCATTCTGTTCCATGTACTGGTTCAATTGCTGGGCATTCATTGAACTGGAATGGACTATCCTGATAGAATGTGAGTCCAGTGAGCTCAGAAGTAAATTCTGTAAAAGTGAGGATGCACAATCAAATTGAGTACTCTTGGTTTTGCCAACATTTAACATGTTCTTGTCAAACTTTTAATATAAATGTTACTACACAAAAGTAATCTAGGCTTTGATGTATATCCAGAACAAGAATGTTTTTCTTTTCCTAATTAAGAGTATCTGTATACTCACTAGCAAACAGTTAACATGATGCATTCAGTAAATATTAGTGTTTTCCCAGAGCTGGTCTAGTTTCTGGTTTGATTTGAAAGTGATATATTAAAATCTACTTTATAAAGTGAAATTCCACAGTATAGAAACTCCCTTAATACGTTTAAAATGCCTTCTTGACAAAAATGCCAACTCCATCTTTAATATCAAGGAAATCTGTCCATGTGGTACCATAGATCTGTTAATATGTAACATATTAATAGGTAACCTGCTGTGTAAAATTGTTCGTAAGCCATATTTCAAAGGTTTAAAAATTGCTTAATGTGCTCCATTTGCAATATAACTCCTAATATTTCTGCTCTGTGGTGGGGATTTATTTGTAAGAGATGATGAGAGGCAAAGGATGTTAGAATAGCAAAAATGTTTTTTGAATTAACCTTTAATGGCAACAAGATGTGAATAAAATTAAACTATTGCTATCTCTTCCTTTTTATTTCATTTACTTCCTTAATTCTCTTGGGGGTCATTATTTGAAATCCTGGCTTTCCCAAATGTTATGTTTCAGAAGTCTTTCCCCCCCACTGGTGTCCATTACTCTTGGACTTGTTGACTTCCTTCACTGCTAATCTCTACACAGAACCATGATTTGTTATGTAATCGAGGATAAAGTGCTTACCCTTAGTGTAGAACAGTGGTTCTCAACCTTCCTAATGCCGTGACCCTTTAATACAGTTCCTCATGTTGTGGTGACCCCCAATTTCATTGTTACAAATTGAACATAATTAAAACATAGTGACTAATCACAAAAACAATATGTAATTATATATGTGTTTTCCGATGGTCTTAGGCGACCCCTGTGAAAGGGTCGCGATCCACAGGTTGAGAACCGCTCGTGTAGAGACTCTTGAGATAATGCTGACTTAGTATTTTTGATGCCCCATATACACTGATATTTATGGCCCCAGTAAAGCAAGTCATGGGAGAGCAGTGGTAAGAGGAGGTTGCTTTTTTGCTTGTTCAGGGTTAGGGTATCCAGTGGAAAGGGGTTCCAGTTCCCCAGCCCCCAAAACTGGTACCTTTCCTTATATGGTCAGTACCCTCCCGCATGCTGCTGTTCAAACACAATATCCTCCTCACTGTAGATCTTCAGTAAATGTTGGATTGCAACTGAGCTCACCAGATAGAAGAGACAGAGTGTTGTCACTTTATCCAGAAATAAGAAACTTACACTTAGCCGGAGTGTCCCTCATATCTCTGCAACTGTGGCTGGGGGATCAAAGAGGAGTCCAGGGCCAGAGGCAGATGTGAACATGAAAATGCTGGTAGCTGACTTTTCTGGATAGTACTGCACTATCCCATCAATCACCTGCATTTTAGAAGTTGGTAAGTGCTATTCTTTTTAAAGCACTTTAAACAATTTTAGCTACAGTGCTTAAAGGAGGGAAAAAAAGGACCACAACTTAGCAGAAGTACTCGTTTTTATAAAAATGTGTTTTATTTAAAACAAGTTTATAAAAGTAGAAATCACATACAAAAATACAGATTACTCTGACGTGTTAGGAAAATAGCTTTTGACTGGACTTGAGTTTGGAAGTACTATGTGTGTGAGGGCACCCGGAAGTCAGAATCCAGCCGGGTCCTGTGCCCAGCCCTTGTCACTAATCTGTAAACAATAATCTCAAGTAGTATTTAGCACTTTTGAGCTACTACAAGATTGAAACATAATCATTTCTGGTATAACTACTTTAAAATGTTCTTCCTTAGGTCTAGACAGATAAGGACACTTCATACCATTGTTTCTAACATTTGAAAAAGGTGTTTAAAAACCAACAACAATGCTATTAGAAATGACGGGTTTTGGCTTTTCTGTTCCATTTTGAACATATGGGGAGGTCATCAATTTAAATAAGAAATTAGTGTGTTTTCTAAAGTATTGAGTTCATTTGCTTCTGTGTGCCATTGAAAAATATCACTGATGCTATCAAAGGCTCAACACCTGAGTGAGCTTTTCTGCAGGTGCGAGCTGTGCTTACTGCTCTGAAACCATGGGCCGTACACCTGCTCCTGGTATTTCTGATTGAGAGGAAATGCAGTTCTTAGGGAACATTAGGTCCAGTAACCTTATAAAATGGGTGGGTAGGTAAAAACAGGGATTGTGGAAGACAAAAAAAAAAGCAATTTAAAAGACGTGATTCTAGAGTACTATAAAAATAACTTCAAGAACCTCAGCAATACAGGCAAGCCCAGGCAACTTCAGTTCAGCACCCCATCCCACATTTCAAGAAGAGAGACATTTACTAGCACCTTCCGAAAACAAGGCGAGGCATTTTCAAAGCTAAAGAACCCACTTAACATCATTTGCTCATAAAGTTAATAAAGTTAGAAGACCACTATCACATCTCCTCAGCTACCTCAGTGTTCTGGGAGTACAGTACATAAAGGGTGCCCCATCAACGCGCATACTTCAGATGGACCTGTCACAGAAACTGCCTCCAGAGCCTCCACATTCTATATCCGCTTGGCTATTCTTTTAAGTGTAGATTGTAAGGTGAAGGACCCAGGACTACTTGTTTCCATGAACCTAACTGCCAATGTAAAGGCAGAGTTGAAACGGGCATTTTCCTTTTTTTATCCCCAGAATGACTGCCTCAAACCAACCATCCTACAATATGAATAGCTTATCATTTTTCCCAACTATGTCTAACAAAGCAATACTGAATATTTAAATAGAAGAAAGTTAAGTTAGCATATAGATTAAGAAAAGTATTTGCTTGCTGGTGATTTTTAAGCTTGTCTCTAAATAGATTTAATAATAAGGGCACTTGGGAGAGGCGGCTCAAATTTTGCTCTCAGTGGATCTTGAAATCACAGGCTCGTGCTCCTGAAATTGCAGGAGGCCCACGACTAGGCTCTTAGGAGCAGAGCAGTGACAGCTTTTCCTGTCGTTTTAAAAGAGCAACACTTCCTAGTTTTCTCTCAAATGCTTCTCTAATATACTTGCAGGACGAAGGCAAAGGGAAAACCGAGAATTCACACAGCTGAGCACTCTAGCGGTCGGGCTTCCTGCCCGTTTCCCTGACCCAAAGAAAAAAAGGAGACAGCACCTTGCAAAGCACACTTCACAGACAGCTGGGCTTTTGCAGTGTCAGTCGGCAGCGGATGCCCCAGATCTCCGGGTGGAGTTTGAGGCCCACGGTCGGCCTGGCGATGGTGGTGAAGTGGGAACCGTTAATCTGGAGGTGAGGCAGGGCTTCCCTTAACAGCTGAAGGGTACCGTCTGGCACGATTCCAAAAACCTGTAGTGTTTTCAGTGTGGGAATATCTCCAAGTTCACTGGAAAGGAAGAGAGAGAGAGAGACTTTCAGTGTCTATGGTAACTGTCCCACTAGAGTGACATGACCCACTTTCAACAACTCGGATCAGACCCTATAAAATGAAAACTGAAAACGTACTCTGCAGCCCACAGTTTAAGAAAATAGCAAAGATGAACCCAACGGCAAAGCACAGGCCACCGCCTGGGGAACAGGCCAGTGCGCTGTGCTGAATTTCCAACCAGCAACACAATCCACATCGGTTTATTTAAAATCCAACCGTTATTTGCTTTCTGTCTCCATTCTTGATTTATCCGGGAAGGTGCTGCTGTGTGGTGAGGACAAGCCAGCAAGCTGGTGATGGTAAGAGTACATGTTTACTGGGGCACCAGCTGGAAATCACCGGAAGGTTACACGCGCTTGAAGGACATGGACTTGACCTCAGGTTCCCCATCTCAAAAGATGTCAGCTGGTTCGACAACTTCTCAATACTGGTTAACAGTCCACAAGCCCCCACACGCACTTGAAGGACATGGACTTGACCTCAGATTCCCCATCTCAAAAGATGTCAGCTGGTTCGACAACTTCTCAATACTGGTTAACAGCCCACAAGCCCATTATAGGTGATGGAACCTAAGTGCCTGCACCCAGATACTTCAGACAGGGGTAGGTAGTCGGGTACGGTGGAGAAGGGGGAATCATGCCCTTAGAGGGGGCCATGGCCATCTTCCCTCTGCACATCACACATGTCACATCAGCGAATCCTCTTCGGTGTTTCCCAGGTGAAATAAACTCCGTCAACAGTGACATTCTGGCTCAGAAAAAAAGGGAGCTCGTTTACCCAAAGTCAATACTTTGTGTTTTTTAACCATCACCCAAGGATATTTTCCCACTGATTTTAGAGAGAGTGGAAAGGAGAGAAACATCAATGTGAGAGAGACACATCGATTGGTTGCCCCCTGTTAGTACCCCAACCAGGGCCCGGGAACCTGCAACTGAAGCACCTGCCCTTAACCAGAATTGAACCCGGGACCCTTCAGTCCATGGGCCTATGCTCTATCCACTGAACCAAACCTGCTAGGGCCAAAGTCAATACTTTTTGGTAATGATTCTTTCTCTTTAACCCAGGCCTGTGTGCTGAGAAATCCATCTCTCTGATCTGTATTTGCTCTGGATTGGGACACAGTACAAAGTCTCAGAGAGGGAATGTTTGGTTTGGAATTTCAACAAAACCCCACAGCAAATCAATGAGCACATCAGTGACCTGGTGTGAGAAGCATCTTTTACACTCATTACCAGCAGTTACTTAAGACAAACTTTCCTTATAGTAACGGCCACCTTACCTTGCCTCTGGTTTTCCTTCCTTCCAGCCTAGTCTATCTACCAGCGTCCAAGGCAACTTCCGAAAGCCTCGCTCTGATTATGTCACTCCCCCGTGCCAAGGCCTTCGGTGCTTCCCTGGTGTTCATGGAACCCAAACCGCTCAGCTCCCCTTCAGACCGCCCATGCCGACCACTCACTCAGTATCCCTCTAAGGGTATTTATGCTACACTCAACACAGCATCGTAAACAACGATATTTAATATATGTTAGCTAAACTCAACGTGAAGGGCGATTTAAAAAGTAAAAGTACTACCCAAATAAAATAAACATGCCTGGTGTTCATAAGGGATCTTATTTTTTGGGGGGGTTAATCCTTACCTGAGGATATTTTTCCATTGATTTTTTTAGAAAGAGCGAAAGGGATGGGGGGGAGAGACGGAGAGCGAAGCATCAACGTGAAAGAGACATATCAAATGGTTGCCTCCCACATGCACCCGGACCAGGAGTGGGGATCTAGCCTGCAACCGAGGTACATGCCCTTGACTGGAATCGAACCCGGGACCCTTCAGTCCACAGGTTGACGCTCTATCCACTGAGCCAAACCAGCTAGGGCTCAGTCAACGCACCGTTACCAGGTATGTTGAGCTAAACAATTCTGCCCCGGTTTTTCGGTTTTGCTGGCCTTCCCTAACCAGTTTGCAGTACACTAATGTCGATGTTTATGTTTTCAACATCTGCTACTCATACAACAGATTTAACACCCAGCGACATCTCTTCTGGCCCCTGCCTTCCACTAGCTTTGAAACACCCACATACTCACAGTAAAGTCTCAGGTATTATATCGTAGCACCGACTGAGCGACAGGTGTTGGAGGTAGTTGAGCTGGTAGAACTCGGGGAAGCACTCGTGGTTCAGCATGACGCTGTCACTGAAACAGAGAGGAGAGACTCACAGACACCCCGCCGTACGGGAGGGGGAGGGGAGAGGACAGACAGTCCACGCTGAGCTCCCTCAACACATTAAGATCCTTTCCTCACTCAATGAGGAGTCAGGATTTTTCACGTATTTTTTCTAAAATAAAAACATGAAGAAATACCTTAAGTCTAGGTGGACAAGATTGGGGCATCTTCCAATTAAGGTGGAGAAATCTAGAAGAAAAAAATGACGGTCACTATTAAGGAACGAGACAAGGGCATCTGTTACCGATACTATCATTGCCACTGTGCTGCACGTTCAGATCAATGGGACCAGAGTGGCGAACTATTAGAAAGACATGAGTATCGCCTTGGTATACAAGAGTTTTCTACCCCGAAAAGTCAAACGAACCACCTGAAAACTATTGGAAATAGTAAGAGAACTGTGCAAAACGAGTGGTTAGCAACAACCCATAGCCCAGTGGTTCTCAACCTTCCTAATGCCTCGACCCTTTAATACAGTTCCTCATGTTGTGGTGACCCCCAATTTCATTGTTACAAATTGAACATAATTAAAGCATAGTGATTCATCACAAAAACAGTATGTAATTATATATGTGTTTTCCGATGGTCTTAGGCGACCCCTGTGAAAGGGTCATTCGACCCCCAAAGGGGTAGAGACCCACAGGTTGAGAACCGCTGCTATAGCTGATGTATCAGCCGAAACGGGGGCGGGGGGGGGGGGGGGGATGCCCCTCACATAGCAAAAGGCAAACCAAACACCACTCTGTACAGGCATGTGCCACGTTTCAAAGACGCACCCCTGTACAAAGAAGGGCCCATAGGTTAAAACGGAGCTGAACATCCCATTACTTGGCGACCCAGCCCTCGTAAACGCTGAGTAAGAACGCATTGCTCATGAGTTTGTGGTGCTGCTGTGTCTGCAAACCTCCTGCGCATAAAAGTAAAGCACCTGCAGTTATGTACAGTACACGGTACTTGATAATGATAATAAATGACTAGACTTTGTATTATTTTAGAGCAGGGGTGGGGAATGTCCGGCCCGTGGGCTGAAATCATTTGGTCTGGTCTGGCCCTGCCAAGGCCTTAGAGGTGAGTTAATTAAATGTTTGACCAAATGCAGCAGGCTAATTTTTAAGCTGATAATTTTGTACGACCCACGAATGATGTTATACATATCCAACTGGCCCTTGGCAGAGAAAAGGTTCCCCACCCCTGTTTCTACTATAAAAAGTTTGCAGTTGTGGCGAGCTGGCACGGCCATGGCATACGCAGCCCCAGGGCACCTTATGTGCCGCGCCAGCTCAGCCTGGTTCAGTGACCCTGAGAGGGGGCGGTGAAGGATGGAGAAAAGACAGACAAGAGAATGAGCTGGGTCTGGGTGGCACGCTGTCCTCTGATGGAGAGACAGTGCCACGGACTATAAGCCGTGTCTTTATTTTATAGCAGATTCCACGAGGCAAAGTCAGGGCATGGTCAAGATGTTTACAGCATTCTCCTGGGTTTCGATCCTACTCAGTTACATGCACCTGAACTCTATCAAGCCCACATCACTCAGGCACGTGGGACCACGTGTTCGGACCATAGGTTCAAGCTTACACTATAGCTGTTGGCTATCATTGTGCTGGGAGAGCCCTGCCCTCCAAGCTGGGACTTGCACGTGGCCATGAGAGGACTGCCCTCTCATTAGTCCGAGGCTTGACCCTGTCCAAACACTGTAGCCGCTCTCCACATGCAGTAAAACAGCAGGTTTGAATGTATAAAAGTTTCTACTTCTAGGCTCTGAATTCAAACCTTGATGCTGGCTAGCTGTTTGCCTTTGTGCAAAAGGTGGAAACAATACAGGCACTGGGTGGAACGAGACAAGCTGGGCAGGACAGCACTCAGGAGGTCCGCCCGCTGCTGTCCAGCCCAGCGCCTCGGGCTCTCACCTGACCGCTGGAGGTTCTTGCGGTAGCCGCTCAGGTTCAGCTGGGTGACCGTCTCTGACACGTGCGCCACCGCCACCTGCACGTGCTTCTCAGTGAAGTCAAAGCACCAGGAGAGGTTCAGCTCATCCAGCCTGCACACCGGGGGCAAGAGGGACGGCGTGAGACCACTGCCTCTGGCTGCGAGCACATGGAGCCATCGATTCCTCACCAGGCCATGCCCGGGCCTCTGCCTCTCTAAGCAGCTGCCTTAGCCCACCCGAACCTGTCCCAGCCCATCCCCGACACTCCCCGGCTCCAGGTGGCCCCAGAAAGTCACCAGGGAATCTGAGCCAAGGCCTGAGTGAATGCTGCCCCCTTGTGGCAGCAAAGGGGAGCACCTCCTCCCTTCCTGAAGGCTCAAACCTCATTCCAGAAAGGGGACTAGAAATTCCAGCCTGTTTCTTTCTCAACCACCCCGATTATTAGCAAATAGCCACACAGCCTTGAACAATCACCTGAGATGTTTAAGCAACTGCTTCCTGATAAAGAGACACTGATGCTGCAAAAAACTGCTTCATCTCACGTGGCCTCTGAGCAAATGAGGCATTCAAAGGAAAGGTCCAACCATTACACACACACCCCATTCCTGAGAAAATGGGGGGCTTACATTTCATCTCACGGATACCATTCTTATCCAAAGGCAATCTACTTTCAACGGGTCATTACGGAAACACTGGTACAACGCGATGAGATACGTGCAGAGACCAAGGGATTGCAGAAAGGACACACACAGCACACCTGGTGTGTGCTGTGTACTCAGTGAACCGTGTCCTGTCAGTAATACCTGTATCTCTGTAGCCTGTATTCATATACTGACTAACACAATATAAAAGCCCAGGAGCGGTTAAGTTAGGTCTACAGACAGGAAAGGGGAAATAACCTAAGTGTATAGTCAGGTGCAAACGGCTTTCTTTCAATCGCACTGTGATAAACATACTGCTACATTTCCCTTTTGCAAATAATAACAACAAAACTTCACAAGCACGCTCTGCAAACTCATTGCATCTGGCTCCTGAGTTTAGAGGGCAAAGGTGATTGCCTCATTCCATCAGGAGCTCGGAGTTGGGAATCGCTCAAAGGATTTCCCAATTCTGTTCCGGTGTGAAACCACAGCTCTGTAATCAAGTCCCAGATCTCGCCTACCTGGAACAGCTACTCAGCAAAGTCTTCAGGGCGGATTCGGAGAAGCCAGAACACCCAGAAAGGTTAAGTCGCACTAAATTTGAGTTCTGAGCGAGGTTACTGGGAAAAGAGAAAAACGCCAGAAGATTACCAATAAGACGCTCTTATTCCGTCAAGCACTCCGAGGAAAGCAGGCTAGCGAGGCGGTTAAGCACCGACTGGCCTTGAGTCGGTGAGTTTAAATTCACGTCTCAGAGATGTGACCTGGGGTGGTGAACACCCAGTGCAATACACAGACAATGTATCTAGCATCGTACACCTCAAACCTATCAACTTGACTAACCAGTCACCCCAGTACATTTAATTTAAAAACCTAAAATAAAAATTTATTAAAATTAAAATGTGAAGAGAAAGAAATTCACGCCTCACTATGTGTCTGACACCGAGCAGGATGCTCTCTGCCTTCGTTTACTCATCTGTGAAATGGAAGTATCAGCACCTGCTTGGTAGGGCTGTTGAAATTAAATAATACAATGTAATAAGGGGCTTAACATAAATACACAAGAAACATTCATCACTGTACTTTTAAGATAAGTTTTTTAAAAAGCAAAAGAATAAACACATTTCCATTTCTCCTACTTAAAAAGTTACTGGGTTCTCTTCAGTTAAATAGCTCTCAAATTTGCCCTCTCCTCTACATTCCCAAATGCCTCATGTCTGGGATCATCATTGCCAGGTTCAAATGTCGGTTCTGCCACCTACAAACTGTGTGACTTTGGACAAGTTGTTCAGCCTGTGCCTCAGTTTCCACATCTGTAAAAAGGGAACACTAAGAACATATTTTATGGGATTGCTGTCAGAACCGAATGAGACCTACAAAGAACTTAGGATCTGGCACGTAGTAAGCGCTCACTAAATGTTAGTGCTATTACTATTCTATTTTTTACAGCAGGTTTCATAAATTCTCACCTGAATGAACACAACGAAGTCAATATAAAACTAGTCTCGTTTCTTCCATGTCTGACTGACCCTCTGAGGTGGTCAGCAAGTTGATTTTCTAAATTTCAACTCTGCCATGTTCCTTTCATTCTCAGAAGCCCGCCGGTCACCACACTCCCCTCTTGACAGTTTACCGGCATCCAGACTTCTGCTAGCAGCACAGCAGGGCCCTTTCAGATCTGATCCCTTTTGTCCGTGTCCATGAGTTCGTTCTTTTTTTTTCCTTTTCTTTTTCGTTCAATCCCCCACCTCCCCAACACCCACTCCCCATCAGAGCTGTCTGCCGGGTCTCTTATCTATGAGTCTGATTCTATTGTGCTTGTTAGTTCTGTTTGTTCATTAGATTCTACGTATGAGTGAAGAGGGTCTAAGGGGGATAAAAGATGATGAAAAAAGTAAAATAAAATGAGTGGGGGAAAAAAGTCTGATCCC
This sequence comes from Myotis yumanensis, assembly GCF_028538775.1. Lineage (NCBI taxonomy): Eukaryota > Metazoa > Chordata > Mammalia > Chiroptera > Vespertilionidae > Myotis > Myotis yumanensis. The sequence goes on from NW_027223755.1 coordinate 8,234,329, forward strand.
TGATGAGCCTCACCTCCCACCACTCAGATCACCGAGCCCGGTGCCGCCGCGAGAGCCAAGGCAGCTGGACCTGCTTCCTCCGCCCTATCGTGTGCAGGCGTCTTTAATACTCAGCTTACGAGTCACTCCCTGCAAGAAGGCGGCCCTCCCTACCCCTAATTGGGTCTCGCTGTGAACAGACGCGCTGCACTGTAATTATCTGCCTCTCCCAGGCGGAGGCAGGGGCCCTGCCCGCATTCATCCGGGCCTCCCCAGGGCCCAGCACGGGGCCTGGCATCCAGTCGGCGTGCACACTTTGGCTGCCTGGGGGAGCCCTGGGACGTTTCCTCAGGAGCCGAAACCCTGCGCTGGGTATTCCCTCAGTCCCTGCGGCTGTGGACAGCAGGGCACCCCAGTTACACCCTGGAAACAGAATTCACAACTAAAACCAATGGTCTCGGGGACAGGCTCCACTGCCACTCACTTGACAATGGGATCCGAGAGCTGAAGGCCTTCCAGGCTGAGGTTCTGCAGCTTGGAGCATAGGGACAGGATGCCCTGCAGGGTGGACACCTCGAAGACCGAGTTGGACAGGTCCATGTGCTGCACTCGGAAAGGGCTGGACATGGGAGAGCGGGAGAGAGAGAGAAAGAAAGAGAGAGAGAGAGAGAGAGAGAGAGGGGGGGGGGGGGGAGAGACAGAGAGAGAGGCTCTGCAAGGCGGCTCAGGTCCACCCAGCCCACACCGCCCTGCCCACGCCCCAGTGAGAGCCCCATCCCAAGCTGGACGCTACGTGCACAGTTCAAGGATTCGCTATAGTTTCTGCCATACGACAAATTGCTCCCCGAGAATTCCCATCCTCCTCCATTTTAAGATTCAAGAGGATTTTTTCCAGGTCCAGCTGTCACTGCCCATAGAGCCCCGCTTAGAAATGAATGTGTGAGCCGAGCTGGGTGTGGGTGACAAGGATGTGATGTCGATGATGGCTTCTGGCGACGAGGGGGTGGAGGGCAGTGGCATTGACTCCCACAGGGTGGATGACGGAAGAGCAAGTTGTAAAGGGGGCTGAGCACCATGGGGGACAGGCTGATGCTGAGGTGCGTGGAGGGAAGTGAGGGGGTTGAGTACCGTGGGGGACAGGCTGATGCTGAGGTGCGTGGAGGGAAGTGAGGGGGCTGAGCGTCATGGGGGACAGGCTGATACAGGTGCATGGAGGAAGTGAGGGGGCTGAGTATCATGGGGGACAGGCTGATACTGAGGTGCATGGAGGGAAGTGAGGGGGCTGAGCACCATGGGGGACAGGCTGATGCTGAGGTGCGTGGAGGGAAGTGAGGGGGCTGAGCATCATGGGGGACAGGCTGATACAGGTGCATGGAGGGAAGTGAGGGGGCTGAGTACCGTGGGGGACAGGCTGATACTGAGGTGCATGGAGGGAAGTGAGGGGGCTGAGCACCATGGGGGACAGGCTGATACTGAGGTGCATGGAGGAAGTGAGGGGGCTGAGTATCATGGGGGACAGGCTGATACTGAGGTGCATGGAGGGAAGTGAGGGGGCTGAGTATCATGGGGGACAGGCTGATACTGAGGTGCATGGAGGGAAGTGAGGGGGCTGAGTATCATGGGGGACAGTCTGATGCTGAGGTGCATGGAGGGAAGTGAGGGGGCTGAGTACCGTGGGGGACAGGCTGATACTGAGGTGCATGGAGGGAAGTGAGGGGGCTGAGCACCATGGGGGACAGGCTGATACTGAGGTGCATGGAGGAAGTGAGGGGGCTGAGTATCATGGGGGACAGGCTGATACTGAGGTGCATGGAGGGAAGTGAGGGGGCTGAGCATCATGGGGGACAGGCTGATACTGAGGTGCATGGAGGGAAGTGAGGGGGCTGAGTATCATGGGGGACAGGCTGATACTGAGGTGCATGGAGGGAAGTGAGGGGGCTGAGTATCATGGGGGACAGGCTGATACTGAGGTGCACGGAGGGAAGTGAGGGGGCTGAGTATCATGGGGGACAGGCTGATACTGAGGTGCACGGAGGGAAGTGAGGGGGCTGAGTATCATGGGGGACAGGCTGATACTGAGGTGCATGGAGGGAAGTGAGGGGGCTGAGTATCATGGGGGACAGGCTGATACTGAGGTGCACGGAGGGAAGTGAGGGGGCTGAGTATCATGGGGGACAGGCTGATACTGAGGTGCATGGAGGGAAGTGAGGGGGCTGAGTATCATGGGGGACAGGCTGATACTGAGGTGCATGGAGGGAAGTGAGGGGGCTGAGCACCATGGGGGACAGGCTGATACTGAGGTGCATGGAGGGAAGTGAGGGGGCTGAGCACCATGGGGGACAGGCTGATGCTGAGGTGCATGGAGGGAAGTGAGGGGGCTGAGTACCATGGGGGACAGGCTGATGCTGAGGTGCATGGAGGGAAGTGAGGGGGCTGAGTATCATGGGGGACAGTCTGATGCTGAGGTGCACGGAGGGAAGTGAGGGGGCTGAGCATCATGGGGGACAGGCTGATACTGAGGTGCGTGGAGGGAAGTGAGGGGGCTGAGCACCATGGGGGACAGGCTGATACTGAGGTGTGTGGAAGGAATTCCTGTGTGGACATTTCTAGGGCATTGGGAACAGGAACTTGCTGGAAGGGGAGGACTGAGCAGATGGGGATATGAGGGTTTCCACCTCGAGATTTAGACACAGTCTTTCCGCGGGATTTTTTTTTTTACCTGAAATGTTCAACTAACGGTTGGTCCACAAAGGATCGCGGGCAGCAGAAGGCCACCACCCCTCGGGACAGCAGCCGGCCGATCACCTCCGGGTGCAGGTTTTTGCCGGTGAGGTCCAGGGTCTGCCACAGGGACTCGTCAAACCTGGGAGAGAGGGGGCTCGATCGGTAAGTTGGGGCACTGGATCCTGCAGGCTCCCAAAACTGATGCTAACGAGGAGGACGCCGCCGATACATCGCCTTGAAGCCAATTCCGAAGAAACCTTTGTTTTTAAGCTGACGGTACATTAGCCATGACATTTTAAAGGCTGTTGAACTTGGTCACACTATGGATCAGCTTCCGTTCCTCTTTCTACAGACTTCCAATGTAGGTGGCTCAGTGCTGTCATGAGCAATGCAAGGACCTGGACCCGGAGAATAGAATTCCAGCCTTCAATTCCATTTGATAACTTTAAAAACGATTGCTCAGATTGCTTAATTGATTATTGACGAGGTGAGTAGGTTCCAATGGCCACAATAACCTCACTTATCATTTCTGTTACCCAGAAATAGGTTACCACACTGTCAATACACTAAAGGTAGGAAAGTTAGCACTACTCTATCATGTGATTATGACTCTGACGTCTACTAGGAAAAAGAATTTTTAGTTTAGCTCTGTTTTATAATACTTTTTAAGCTTATATACACATACACACACATATGCATAAAATATATGTAGATACTAGAGGCCCGGTGTACGGATTTGTGCACCAGTGAGGTCCCTCGGTGTGGCCTGCGGGGATTGGGCCGAAACTGGCTCTCCAACATCCCCCAAGGGGCCCCAGCTCGGGCCGGGCGCTGCACTGCTCCTGCTCATCCCGGCCCCACTGGTCCTGATCCTGTTCCCAGTCCGGATGGGGGAGGGGTGTGCAGGGGAAGTGCCCACGGGAGAGGCTTGTGCCAGCCATGAGCCCAACATCTGGCACCCATTGGTCAGCTGAGCAGTGCTCCAGCTGTGGGAGTGCACTGACCACCAGGGGGCAGCTCCTGCATTGAGTGTCTGCCCCCTGGTGGTCAGTGCGCCTCACAGCTACCAGTCAAATGGTTGAATGGATGACCGGTCACTTAGGCTTTTATATATAGAGATAGATATGAAATAATGTGAAAGAAAAGGGAAAATATTAGATTTTGGATAATCTTTCTAATACAAGAAGGAGGTACCAATACTGAACACAATAAGGGAGCTTTAACAACCACAGATTCATGCAATTTAACAAGAAAGCAAGCACAAGGTCATACGCATGAGCACACATTTTAAAAGCCTACAAGAGCCCTGGCCGGTTTGGCTCAGTGGATAGAGCATCGGCCTGCAGACTAAGGGTCCCAGGTTAGATTCTGGTCAAGGGCACATGCCGGGTTGCAGGCTCGATCCCCAGTGAGGGGTGTGCAGGAGGCAGCCGATCAATGATTCTCTCTCTTCGTTGATGTTTTTTTTCCTCTCTCTCCTTTTCCCTTTCCCTTCCTCTCTGAAATAAAAATATATTAAAAAAATAAAAGCCTATGAAAATTTTATTTTTTAACACTGCCTGAAATAAGCAGACCACTGGCGAGAGCTGTGGAATAATTCTGCATAAAGAAACTGTCCATGTGTTATCTGACCTATTACTAAGAAGGCAGGACTGCTGTGCCAGGCACATAAGTGCTTAATAAATGTTCGTTATTACTTTTGCAACAACTGAGATGAAGAGTAACAGATTCCGCATGAGGTCAGCTGGCAGAAAGACAATAAAATGGGGTCCGTGAGCGGGGTGGAGGGGGGGGATATATGAGTGAGACCAAATACGAGGTGTCTTATCCCAGCACACCCCGAGTGGAGAGGGAGGGGCTCCTGCCGTCACAGTGAGAGTCCTTGACGCTGGAAGGAGAGACCGCTGGCCAGGGGTGGGTGGGGATGAGAAGGGATGAAGGTGGAAAAAAGGTTCACACTGATAAACACAGCCTCTCTCGCCGCTGCTGGCCTGTGGCTGCCTTCCCAGCTCACCACGACTTTCGTGCCCAGCTCACTGTCCACACCTGAAAGGTGTCGTCCCCAAAACCAATAAAACCCCAACCCCCTTGGGCTGTCACGTGCTGCACACTGCAAGCCAGGCACTGCCCGCGGCATCTGTGTGTGTTTCCCCTCCTAACTGTCCTGTCCCAGAGGCGCCATTCTTCCCACTCAAAGCGACAGAGACCTCCCTCCGGTCACCCAGAGTCTATGTGGCCGGGCCGGCTCACACCCGACCCAATACCAGGCCCCACGTCCTCTGGCCCCTGCACTCGCCGCCCGGCTCTCCGGGGTGAGGGGCGACTGTGCCGCACCTGGAACTCCCCTCACCGGATCCTGGGCAGGGAGTCTCATTAACGGGGGCAGTTTTCACCTCCAGGGACCCCTCCCTTTCCCGGGGAAATGAGACCCCAAGTACTCACAGAAACACGGAGGTACTTAGCTTGCTGTGTGCTACTATATTCTTCTCGGTTGTTCCTTTCAACAGACCCCATGAATGAATAACCCTCCTCTCCCCTCGCCCCCATAGGCCAAAGGGGCGGACAATACTTACGCCAGGTGGTACCACCTCTTACAGACGCAGGACACGTGGAGGAGCTCCGGGAGGCACAGGCAGGAGAAGATGCCTAACAGCAGCTCGTCTGGAAGCGAGTCCCAGGAAACACCTTGGAGGGGAAAAAATGTGTTTTCCCATCACCATTCTGTTAACCGCCAAGTTTATTAGCTGTAGCCAGTTCGACAGACCTGAGCAGAGCAAGGACGATGGGGCAGGCACAGAAGGTCATCAGGCTACTGAATGTTCTGTTAAGATCTTTCCCTGGGACCTCCCCTAAAATCTCCACCCTTAAACCCTGTGTGGGCCCCTCCGCCCCCTACCACCACTCTCCCCGGGCAGGTTACTGTTAGCTTCCTCGCTCCCAAGCTCCAGGGGCCCTTCCTTTGCCTCCGTGACTCGTTTCCCGAGCCCATGTCTTGTAGGAGTCACTTCTTCCAGTGCTGTGATTTACCCAGTAAATGTTCTCTTACAGCTGGGGTCTTGCTCTGAATTCTTTCCCAGCCAGAACCCAAGTACTGAGGTTGCTGAACCCAGGTTCGGTCTGACCGGCCGGTCAGACACCTGGTGCCGTTCCTGCAGCCGCCTACAACATATTGACCTTTTTCTTACCCATAGAGGACACACAACATTCAGCGTGAAACAGGAATTTAATTATCCATTCAATTATTTTTCTGTTCACTCACGGTGTAGGTCCCCTGAAGCAAGCACCATATTTTCTTGGCAAAGAAAAGGGGAGACTAAGAATACTTTCCCGACACACTCTCTTCCGCACCCGCAGGCCAATCTCCGGCAAAGATTCAGAGCCAGCCCACAGCCCCCTCAGGTGTCACCGCTAAGGAATCATGACCACCTGGTCCGGTGATGGCGAGCGAACCTCTGACACGCGAACTCATTTTTTTGGTTGATTTTTCTTTGTTAAATGGCATTTAAATATATAAAATAAATATCAAAAATAGAAGTCTTTGTTTTACTATGGTTGCAAATATCAAAAAATTTCTATATGTGACACGGCACCAGAGTTAAGTTAGGGTTTTTCAAAATGCTGACACCCCGAGCTCAAAAGGTTTGCCATCACTGATGTAGTCACTGAGGATTCAGTGGAGCAAGTAGTTAAGGAGACAGAGAAGCTAGGACGGCAGGAATTGGGACCAGGGAGGGGGTGGGGGGGCAGAGAAAATAGAACCAGGAACCCACTCAGGCAGAACTGCTAAGGAAACCCAGCTGGGTAAGGCTTACAATGTATGGACTGTTGCTAAGACACCCAGCCTGCAGATAACCAATCACATGGCAGTAAGGCGTAGAAACCAACCCCAAGGATGTTGCTGAGGCAGAATTCTTTGAAAGGACCAATCAGGAGCTAGCAAGACTGCATCCACTCCCTGGATTAAAAAGCCTGCTACCTCTGTCTCTTCCTGCTGCCCTAGGCTCCGGAGGTTCCGGGCTGCTGGCAGGATGCTCCCTGAGCCGGGCCATGTGGACTCTGCACATAGTCTAACTGACTTCCCCAAACCATGGGACGGAAGCTCTGCCCACTCGCCTGCTTTCGGAACCATTTCTGTCAATAAATGTCGCTTCCACTAAAAAACTGTTTTTAATAGAGACTTCATCCTTCGAGTTTATGAGACAACGAACTTGGATTCAAACCACCCCACATTTTGGTTTCATAGAGACCTTATTTACACAAGGCAAATGCACTCCCACCCTATTCTCCCAGGCTTCCAATTTACCTAGACGTGTAACATCAAGGGTGTCCTCATCCATTAGTCAACAAGTAGGCACTGACCAGGGGTCATTTTAGGCGCCCGGGAGAGAGCAGTAAACAAGGCAGACAAAATACTTGCATACGTGTGGGAAGAAATAGATATTCACAGATACAAAATAAGTAGTAAATGACATGCTATGTGAAAACGGACCAGTGCTATGCAGAGAAATCAAGCTGGGTGGAGGAGAGGATGGGGAGCATGGGGTAGGTGTTCAAAGTCTGACCAGTGGTCAGGGAAGGCCTTACAGAGATGGCGATCACTGAGCAGAGGCTTGAACAAAGTGAGGGAGCCAGCCCTATGGGTGCCTGGGGTGTGCTCTAGGTGCGAGGAACAGCATCTCTGCTTTGGGGAACAGCAAGGAGCACAGTGTAAAAAAACTGCGGGGGGGGGGGGGGGGGGCGGGTTTGGGTGGGTAAAAAGATGAGGCCGTGCAGGGCTCTCTACGTCATGATAAGGCCCTCAGCTCTGGCTCTGAATGTGCTGAGCAGCCACTAGAGCAGCGGTTCTCAACCTTCTGGCCCTTTAAATACAGTTCCTCATGTTGTGACCCAACCATAAAATTATTTTCGTTGCTACTTCATAACTGTAAAGTTGCTACTGTTATGAATCGTAATGTAAATATCTGATATGCAGGATGGTCTTAGGCGACCCCTGTGAAAGGGTCGTTCGACCGCCAAAGGGGTCGCGACCCACAGGTTGAGAACCGCTGCACTAGAGGGTTCTGAGCACAGGAGTGACAAAATCTTGATCTCATGTGCTTTTTAAAAAAAACCATGCTAGCTGCTGTGTTCTGGAAAAACGAGGGCGACAAAGGTAGATGCAGGAACACCCCTTTGCTTAGTCTCCTAACAAGCAGTAAACTCTGACACATGAATGCACAGATCAGGGTAATGTGACGATGGCCAAGAAGGAGACAAGTGTGCCCCAAAGAGATACTGAGAGTTGTCAGATTCGCTCGATAACTGACCTTCCCCGTCTCCCCCTGCCTCCTGCTGCTCCCCACCAATTCCAGAGCCTTCCTTTTCTGTGGCCCGGCTGGACTGGGCCTGGTGGTATGGACATGTCTGAGAGGCTGTGGGCAGGTCTCAGCCAATCCGGGGCCTGATTGGAAGAGGCTAATGAAGGGAGCGTGGCACCCTCCTGCCTGCAGACCCTGGGCTGGAACCCACACCCTGGGCTGTCCTGTTCTCAGGCCTCAGGAATGCAGATCTTGGGCAGGACATTCCAGCCTCCACAATCCCTAACTGTGTGAGCCAATTCCTTGTAAGCAATCGCCACTGGTCTACTTGTCTGGTGTCTCCGTCTAATATACAGCTCCCCCATTTAAAAGGTGCCGGTATTGAATGGACAGCATACTGATGGCACCAGGCTCTGTGAGGCCCCAGGGAGAAGGTGACGCACAGAGCAGCTGCTGCCGGCGGGCGGCATTCCTGGGCAATCTTCTCCATCTTTCTCAAACAAGCATGCCTTCCCTCGGTTAGAGCCTTTCACTGGCGCCCCCAAATGTTTAGCCTAAAGTCTGTACTGATTAGCATGAAGTTCAAAGCGTTCCAGTAGGGCCCAACATGTTCTTCTATATTCACTATCTAGAAGCCAACATGTTCACTATCTAGGTTCACTATCAGCACATTTAGAGTGCTTTGTAGTTTTCAGGATGAGTCACTTGTGTTCCCTCTCAGTGGGTCTGTATATGTTGTGCCCTCCCGCCCCCCGCTATTATTTTAAAATCCAGTTGCTATTAAAGCCCCCACGCCTATGGAAGACCTCCAGGACAGCACCAACAGCAGGTCACTTTCCCAATTGCTTACTTACTTTCTCATCTGCCTGGTCCCTCGCTAGACCACAAGTTCCTGAGAACAAGAACTATTTTTTTAAAAAAAAATCTTTGTATTTCCAAGAACTAGCACCATGTCTGAAACACTCCTCCATTCATATACTTATTAACCACGCACCATATATGTTGGGGTCTGTTCTAGGGATAAAAAGATGAGCAAGGAATGCCTGCTCAGAGTCTGAGATGCAGACAAGGGAGAGATTTCAATGAAGCATCATGACAGGCTGCAATGGGGGGTTCAGGGTGCTGTGCTGTAGGGAGGGGCATGGTCAGGGAAGCCTTCTGGAAGAAGAATGAGGCAGCGGTGTGCAGTTGCTCAGTTAATGCCTGCGCCTCTCTCTACAGGACAAAATGAAAGGCTCTGAATCCTTGGGGTGGGGGGGTGAAGGCAGGTCATCAGCGCTGACCCCTGACCTAGACCCGCAGAGGCAGCTAGAGGTTACCCTGAGGCTCCTCACGGTGGCTCCAACTGTCACAAAGTTCCTTCAAGGTCAGAGTGCACAGAGGTCAAAGGTTCTCCAACCAGGCTCCTGCTCGGCTCCCCTAACTGGAAAAAAAGTTGATGGACAGGTTCTCCTCAAGTTTTTCTCCCATTAATGCTGAACTCCCCTGACCTCTTGTATCTGGAGATCAGATCCTAGCATTTGATTTGGCAGGAAAATGACATACTTGGTTCTTTCACATCTAAGGCTGAGATTTGACTATGATCTGCAAAGACTATCCTGGCAACAGGTGCTTACCCCCCACCCCTCACCGACCCCCAGCCCCCGACTGGATGGAGGAAGAAGCTCTGCCCAGAATTCAGCTTTGCGGCTGGCAACTCTGTGAGCTTGGGCAGGTACTCCCTCCCTCTGGGCTCGGTTTCCTCATCTGCAGGAGCGGGGAGAGGAGATGATCTGGCCAAGTGGATCGCTGTGACGATTACTTGTGTAATAGACGGGGAAAGGGGAGCAGCGAGTCTACCCCCCCCCCCCCTTCTCTCTCGTGTCTCCGTTCCTGTCCTTTCCCCATGGACTCTGCACCTGTTCTTCTTGGGCCGCTTCTTTCCAACGCTGCTTAGAACTCCCTCTAGAGCAGTGGTTCTCAACCTTCCTAATGCCGCGACCCTTTAATACAGTTCCTCATGTTGTGGTGAGCCCCAATTTCATTGTTACAAATTGAACATAATTAAGGCATCGTGATTAATCACAAAAACAATATGTAATTATATATGTGTTTTCCGATGGTCTTAGGCGACCCCTGTGAAAGGGTCGTTCGACCCCCAAAGGGTCTCGACCCACAGGTTGAGAACCGCTGCTCTAGAGGGAGGCGAGGTGGGATTCACCCAGACCCCCAAACCACCCTCTCTCTAAGGCCCAGAGGATCTGATTCAAGTAGTTTATTTGGGAAGTGGTCTCGGGAGGCCCTGGAAGGAGTGGCGAACGACACGGAAGGGAAGGAGGCCAGCTCTGGGCATGCTCAGGAGGGGGTTATTGCTATGGGCACTAACCTATGCTATGGGGTTCCCGTGGGCTGGGGACTGCAGGGACCACCCAGAGGTGTCCCAGCCGAGGGCCTGGCTGCTGCCGCTTCATCTGCCAGCTGCCGTCAGTCACTGGTTGGCGGCTTCTAAGAGGATGCTAACTCCCCAGCACATCTGTGTGCAAGAGAAGGCACCAGGGATGGGGAGCTTCCAGGGGCTGTGGGTGGGGCACTGAAGCGTCCACTAAAGATGGGGGGAGAGGAAAATCAGAGAGGCTTGCTGTGAAGTACAGGGCAGTTGGCATGAACAGACTGGGTGCTTCCTGTTTGACTGGGAAGACATAAGAAATCAGGAACGATGTGCAGATAGATAGGTCACTAAAATGCCAGGAGGAAAGCTTGGCATAGCAATGAATGCAGGGGTCTGCAGAGGGCAGCAAAGCCAGGCCAGGGAGCCACACACGCAAGGGAAGCCTAGCGTTAAAGGGCTTTGCATCGAAACTTCCTTCTTCACCCCCAGCTCCCACAGATCCTGACTTAAATGCCCCTTCCTCCGAGGGGCGTGCACAGCCCCCTGCCCAGACGTGCATGCCCAGCATCTTGCACACTTATAAGCACTTGCTCAATCTTCGCTAAGTGCATTATACCTTTCACTCTCCCCTCATGAAAACTAAATGAGCTGAATCAAAAAACCATATTCTCGGGTAGGGATTAATAACAAAAACAAACAAAACTGCCATTTACTGAAAGCTTAAAAAGTCTCAGGTAGTTAGGAAAGCAACCTAATCTTTGCAGCAATCCCATGTACTAAGTCCATGGGATTAGCCCATTTTACAGATGAGGAAACCTGTCTTGGCCAAAGAGCCTCACCAAGGTGCCAGCCAAAGGTCAAATGTGGCTCTGCTCTGTCTGTTCCCAACCCCACGCCCCAAAGGAGAGGCTCAGAGCCCGAGAGGCGGCCGCTGGAGGGCTGGCCAGGTGGCAGAGGGCACTGCCTGCTGGCGTTTGGGGGAGGGGGAATGAGGCTGAAGACACATCAGGACACAAAGGAAATGTCCTGTCAGAACATGAGTGGCCTCTGAGCTGGGGAAGGGGATTCAGGTGATGTAACTGTGATAAAAGGAACCAGGGCACAGAACCAGCGGGGGGCACAGTGGGAATTCAAACTCAGATCTGACTCCAACTCACACCTCTTTCTACCCTAGGACACTCTACGATTCCATACTCTCCTTCTTCTGAGTACTTGGTGTTCTACGAGTTAAGGAGAGAATTAAATCTGAATTTATATGGAAAAAAGGAAAAAAAAAAGACATCAACCAGGGCCGGGAGGGAGAAGTGGAGAGGGAGTAAAACAAAGATGCTGAGAGCTGTTGTCAAGGACGTAGAACAACGATGCTGAGAGCTGTCAAGGACGTGGCTACCAGATGGAAGGAGCAATGGCCGAGAAAACACGCCAGCAGCCAAGTACCCAGGGCCCCACTCCGTTGGCCACAGGGTGACAGAGATTCTAGGGCCCCTGGGCGGGGGTGTCGCAGCCTGAAGTTGGCAGCTGCCCAAGCAGAGGGGGCGGAAGTCTGTCTTCGTGTGGCTGCTCTGGCGGCTGGGATCCGGCCTGGGGCATGCAGAATGTAACCTGACTTGCCACATTTAATTCTCACAGCAGCAGCCATCTGTTTCCTGGATTCCTGACTGCACTGCCGCCTGGTCTGTGTGCCCCGAGCGGATGAGAAAGTCCAGAGCAGGTCCTTCCTCCAGGGCCTCTTCTAACCTGCCCAGGGCTGCACAGTAAGGGAAACAATTACTCAGCCCAAGGCCTCTGGTCTTCCACTCCCTGACAGCAGGAGGCCAGGCTCACAACCCTGCCCATCACCCACCGCAGGCACCACCATTTCCACTTGGTCCTGAGGTGCAAGCCCAGCTGTCCACTGCGCTGACCTCATCACTGCGCCTCTGGGAGGAACAGCTAATCTATGCATTAGATCTTTGCAGGATACGTGACTCCTCCGACTCGACATATTTCTTTCTGGGAGCATCACCTATACTCCAATTCAACGTAACACACCGAAGTCATCTTACCCATCAACGAGATGTTGACTCTCAGAACTGCCCCTCTTAGATAAATGATATTTGAAGGGTAGGCAGGCCCTGCTGCTCACACCTGCTATTTTTTGTGTATTTTTTAAGAGTGGGGGTTCAATGCATGTTTGTCTTTGCTAGATTGTGTTAAGTGGTAACCACCCAGGCTTCCTTTCTGGGAAGATACAATAGATTCCGTCATCTGAGATAAGTGTTCCTTCCTCTTCCACAAATTGCAAAGAGAAAACACTGGATCAAACTAGCTCTCCCTCTCTCTCTTTTTTTTTTTTGGCTAGGTAGGCAAAACTGAAAAAAAGCAAAAACACAGCAAAACCAAACCAGAGATCGTCAATGATCCCCGCCACCCCGCAACCCTAGATTTCTGTGAGAGACATGCTCACCCCCGGAGTGTGGGAAGAGCAATGGGCAAGCCATGGAAATTGGGATTTGGAGAATCAGGTACCGTATATAGGCTGAATGAGAGCCGGGTCTTTTGCCTGTTATGTTCACTGCTGTATTCCTCATCTCTAGAATGGTGCTCAATAAATCTTTGCTGAATGAATGAATGAATGAATGGAAGCTACAGAGCAAAGAAAGTGCCTGGGAGAGTCCTCTACAGACTGTAACAGAGCTGTTTTGAGAGCTGCAGGCTGAGATTCATTGGTGAGTCATGAAATCAGTCTAGTTTGACCTGCACTGTTTTTTTGCTTTTAAATATATTTTTATTGATTTTAGAGAGAGAAGAAGGGAGAGACAATGAGAGAGAAACTTCATTCAGCTGAGCTTGTAACCTGGGCATGTGCCCTGACCAGGAACCGAACCAGCAACCTTTTGGTTCACAGGACGACACCCAACCAACTGAGCTTCACTGGCAGGGCTGACCAGCACTGTTTTTGAAAAGTGGAATGGAACGGGATAGGAAATCCCTTAGTAAGGGGGAGTATTTCAGGTACACACCCAAGATTGCAATGTAAAATATATTTCTTATTGGTTAAGAAAAAAAAAATTGGAGGAACTATGTGTGCCTGGGGCTATTAAAGCAGATTCCCAGCTTCAAGGCAGGACTTCTTGGATCAGCATCTCAGGAATTTTGCACTTTGAACAAGGTTCCTTGGGGATATCAGCATTCTCTAAAGTTTGGAGCCTCCAGTCTGAGAAACCAGTGTGGGGTCTGGAATTTCAAGCAGTTTAATCGCCATGGGAGAGTGGATCAACAAATTAGTTCAACCGTGTTTTCATGCATCCTGTTTGGAGGGAGGAGGGGGAAGTGGGGAAGAAAGGATCCGGACAGGCATTTAATGCCCCACAAAGAAAATGCAGTTGTCCTCTTTCTGCCCATTAATGACCTCACTGCTGGCCATTTCCTCCTAATTCCTCCCACACACTCACCCCAAGGGCCAATCAGAGCTGTCCTGGGACGGGCTGGTCACATAGTTTTTATCTTCGGAAGTAGACAGATAAAGAGGTCTTAGCTGCCAGATGGGAGCCTGGCTTGGGGCCTGCAGAGAGACTGCTGAGTGCAGAACCAAGAAAAACCCACAGTCCAGGGCTACTGGCATCAGATCTCTGTGGAAAGCAGGTGTGGCCTGCTGCACCCTAATCCTGGCAGAGCTGTGAGCCACCTGTCCGGACAACTGCGCACAAAACTCCCAGGAATGATTTGGTGCGCGGGAGGCCCAGGCTCCGGGAGGCCCGCTGGGACCCTTACACCAGCTGCCCCTCATCCCCCATCAGTGACTTCACCGCTCCACGCCGCCCCACACCAACGAACCAGTCTACGCTGCGTGCAGTTCCAACAGTACAATAGATCCGACTGCTTCCCTCCCCGCCTCTCTCTTCTCACTTCAGACCTATATATCTGAAGTCACATGAACAATCGAGTCCTCCTCTGGCCTCCTACACATCGGGTGGCTGGCTTCCGCCTCTCGCTGTGAGCTCCTCTTCTTGTGTATTGTCTGTGCTCCTCAACTTGACTTGCAGTTGCCTAGCAGACAGCAACTGCCCCTTCATCCTGTCGAGTTCCCAGAGTGCCTTGCTTAGAAACAAGAAGTCTTTTAGCCCTAGCTGGTGTGGCTCAATGGATAGAGCGTCGGCATGTGGACTGGAGGGTCCCAGGTTCGATTCTGGTCAAGGGCACATGCCTGGGTTGTGGGCTCGATCCCCGGTAGGGGGGCGTGCAGGAGGCAGCCAATCAATGATTCTCTCTCATCACTGATGTTTCTCTCTCACTCTCTCTCTCTCTCTCTCCCCCACTCCTCTCTGAAATCAATAATATATATATATATGCACACACATATGTATATATATGAAACAAGGTCTTTTTATTATACATCTCTGTGCGTGTGTGTGAACATGGAAGGACACGGCAATCACGCTCCATGTTAAAAGCTCCCGGTGCTGGACAAACTGGTCCACATCCGCTCATTGGGCACCAAGTGTCTTTACCACGTTTGGGTGGTCAAGCACCAAATTGCTAGTGCGGCACACCGCACACTCGATGCAGCAGTGCCGTTAAACTCTGAAGGGAAAGAACCCGACACGGACAGGGTCAGACCAACCGCGTTAGGGACAAAAGAAAAAGTGAAGCCGCCTCCCAAGTGGATGTGGCCAAATGAACTGGGTTCACTTACTAGTAAGTGCTATGTGCAGGCAGCATGCTAAGAGCGTCACGGCACTGTTTCGTTTAATCTTCACAGCGACCCATGAAGTGGATATTATTTCTCCATTTCACAACGAAACGAAGGCCCAGAGAGCCCGAATAACTGCCCAAGGCTGAGGACAGCAAGACAGACTGAAACCCAGATTTGCCTAACTTCACCATAACCCTTTACTGCCTTTCAATCCAACTCCTACTGTAGATTCCCATAATCTGAAGATTCTCTTTCCTAAAGGATCAAAAACCAAAAAAACACACAACACAGATTATTTTTTTAAAGCAAAACAAGCCAGCAAACAAGCCAGGGCCTCTGGCCCGATGTCCCTCTACTTTCTCCTTGGCTCATTCCGCACTTAGAATATGGCTTTCTTGTTGTTCCTTCAACAGACACGACACGCTCCTGCCCCAGGGTCTTTGCGCTGGCTGCTTCCTCTGCTTAGGGCTGTCTCCTCCAAGATATCTGCATGGCACATGCCCTTCCCTCCTTTATGCCTTTTCTTAAGGCTCACTGTCCAAGTGAGGCTTTCCATCAATACCCTGTTGAAAATGGTCATCCATCTCCCTACCCCAGGATTTCCAATCCCTCTTGGCTTGTTCAAAGTTTCTTTGTTCTTTTTTTTCAGCCACAACCCTTATTACTAACATACTACATATCATATTTATTATATCTATTGTGTCCTTTCTCCAGAACAGAAGCTCCATGAGTGTAGGAATATTTACCTTTTGTTCATTGCTGTTTCCCCAGAAGAATGAATGCCAAGCACATAGTATGTGCTCAGCAAACACTGCTGCATGAATGTCTTAAATGGTTTACTAGCAAGAAAAATGGATAAGCCAGGTCAGTGCACTATGGATTTGAGTACTCTTGCTGTTCAGATCCGCCCTGGGAGGCACTCAATCAATCGCCTGCTTAAGAAAGGGAGTGGAAAGCTATTCAGCCCAGCCTAGCCCTGGGGATGGATCTGGGGAGGAAAAGGCTGGAATAATGAGTCCATTCCAATATTCGGTTAAGAGAAGATGAGAGCTTGAGAAATACTTAGGAGACAGGAAGGGAAGATTCAATCATTGGCTGGATGCGGGGGGATGGCGGGAATGGTCTGGCCTTCGGTCTTCGGGGCTGCGTGACTGAACAGGTAATGCGTAATGGAGACAGACCACAAGACAAAAAGCCCTTTGGGGAGTGGACCTGGTTAAGTCTCCGCCACTTAGTTGAACATCCACTTTAGCAAGCCTTTGACAGATCACTAATGTGATTATGGTGAAGAGCTCAACCAGGGGCACAAGGCAGCAGAATACAATAAAAGAGAGTCCGGCAAGAAGATCATCTCCTTTGTTCCCATTTATCAGTGGCACGGAGCTGGCATTCGAGCAAGCAGATCACTTTCTAGGGAAAAAGGTAGGGATGTCTTCTCATGGGTTAAAATTTCACATGGGTTAAAAATCAATTGAGCACTAGGAGATATATGTATATACCTGCCAAGATTCCTATACACTTCACTGACAATGAGTTATTTTCTTTGGAAAACATAACTTCAGAATTAGGTGTTTTTAAAAGGGCCCCATCCTAAAGATCCCAGAACAAAGGTTTACCAGCAAAATAGTTCACCTCAGCCCTCCCATGACTGACTTTTACCCTCATACCTTACCTGGGAAGTTCTCTCGATTTAGCTTGGGTCTGCGGATGATAACAAAGTCCTTGTCATTCCCTTTACTCTTCAGCCGTTTTCTCGGGGAGCCCTGCGGGTGGCCCAGGTTGGAGAGCAGTTCCTGGGGGATGTTCTCACTGTCCACCCGCTCCTTCTCCAGGGCGGAGACCCCCATGCCTGACAGCAGCTCCGAAGTCTTGCTAGAATCCCATCCCCAAGTGAAGCTGGTGGTGGCCACGTTGCTCGACTGGTCGGGAATCTCCTGGAGGTGTTTCCTGCAAAAATGCACAATAGCCCCCTCCCTTTGAGAACACACCCATAAGTAATTGGTAGAGGCCTAAAGGAAACTGCAAGTTATGCAATGTAGTCATGCAGCTAACAGGACTGCATTTTTTACATGCCGGCGGCGAGTTCCCAAGCATGAAAGAGAAGAAAAAAACGGAGCAAATCAAAAAGGCTTTCTGATTTACGATTCTGGTCATGCAAAAGGCCTCAAGGATTTATTCAAGTGGAGGGAAACCATACAGCCATTCAAAGTATGAGCAGGAAAGCCCAATACAGAAAGAGAAATAAAACCACACACTGACCACCGCACTAAAGCATCCATCCATCCATCCACGCTTTTTCCCCAAAAGGGGCTGAGAACCCGTTCCCATTGCAGCATTAGCAACAATTTCAGCAAGTAGCAAGACTCGTGGCCTAAATGAATTAAAAAGGTCCATTCAAGTCTGCCCCTCTTTGTAATCGCTTTACCGGTGCATGGCGTCCACGGATTCCGGGATTTAAAATATGTGCACTAATTGCAGACTTGCCCGCCTCCGGGATTCCGGCTTAAGAGCGCAGCGGCCCGAAGCGGGAGGCTCCTGCCGCCTGGAGCGAGACCCGCCAACTCTAGCAACGTTCCATCCCCTCCGCGCGCGCGGGGCGCTCCAGCTGCAGCTCGGCTGCCGCCGTCTGCGGCCCCGCTGCCTGCTGGGAGTTGTAGTTCCTGCCCTGCCTCGTAGTCCGGCGAGCTCGTCACCACTTCCTTCCCTCTCAGCTCCGCCAGCCTCGAGGTACCCACAAACCCCCGCGACTGCGGGGCGCGGGCCCGACCCCCGGGGAGGCGGGGAGGGAGGCGGAAGCGGGCGGCGCTCCGGCTGACTCGGACATGTCAGCCGCCGCTTGAAGGGGATCGGGCTTCCCTTTCCCAGGAGCCCGCAGGCCTTCTGGTGACCGCCGCCGCCGTCACCGGGAGCGCGGGTCCCCGACGCTGGACGGCGGAGGCGGGGTGTCCGGGTCTTTCCAGACGCTGCCTGGCGAGATCGGACGGTGAGCCCGTGGGGAAGAGCGTGAAGCCCGTGGGGGGGTGGAGTTGGGGGCCGAGCGCCGGCTGAGATGGAGGGGCCCGCGGCCGCAGCCCCCGAGGGGAGGCGGGGTCCAGCTCGCCCGCCAGGTGGGAGGCTGCGGGCACGGGCGTCGCACCTGCTCTGCCCCCGCCCGGCCGCTGCGGCCCTTGGGGACCGGGTCTGTGGACAGATCCCTTCCTCGCTGGGGAAACAGGCGCTACGTCCGCCTCCCAGGCTCCGCGTGAGGGGCCGACGGATAGAGCGCAGCTGGAAGGACGGGCGGTGGTTCAGGTGGAGGGGAGCGGGAGGCCGCTGCCGGTGCCCTCCCCGTGCAGCCGTGACCAGGCTCATCCGCGCAGCCCCGGGACGGGTAAGGTGGCTGTGCTGGCCGAGGGCTCCGTGGTGTGCGACGCCAGGGCCCCCAGCAAGAGCCATTCGGTGGCGTTGGCTCTACCTGCTGCCTCTGGTTGCATCGCTGCCCGGAAGGGAGCTGCTGTCCGCCGCGGTCCCCGAGAAGAGCGTGGAGGCGCTGAGAGCAGGGAGCGTGCCCTGTTCCCGGTTGCATGACCAGGCGAAATCCGCTGTGCGAGCGCCTCTGCCACCGTGACCCGGGAGACAAGGGGGGAGAGGGGGAGTGAGTTGCGGCCCTGATGGACACGGACGGCATCCATTCAGTTGGCAAGCCAGCAGGCCGGCGTCATCGCTGAAATCACTTGTGTGAGCCGCACGACACCGTGATTCACCTGCTGCTGGCACTCAGCCTCCCCGGCCCAGGGAGCCGTTTGACTCAGGCTTGTCGCCGAGCTTGGCAGAGACCTGTATTGCCGAACCTTCAGTTTGTTCCTGAAAGTAGGAGCCATCGGTGCAAACAGGGGATCTGTTCACACCATCGAAAACTAGGCTAGGCATTACCAGGCCGCATGTTCAGAATTCATTACACTATGGTTTATATGGAAAATATTTTTTAAATGAAATATTCTGGATTGTTTTTTACACAAACTTACCTTTATGCTACTTTGGCTAAGGGGAAAGCAGTTGGCTTAGCTTGAAGTCTACATCCTTTCCCTTAAAAATTGCAAGTCATTAGAGAAAACATTTTTTTTTAACAAAAAATGATAGCCTCCTTCAGTAAAGTGGACAAGACGGAACTTATAAGCTAAAGGTGGAGAAAGGATAAGCAAGAAAACACTTTAAAATGCCATGATGAGAATTAAGCAATGTTTTGACATATAAAGTAATTGGGAGAGGCCATTTTAGATACCGCCCTTATAGCTAGAGAGGTGTAGCAGATGGGATGATCCTAAATTGGAAGACGAGATACAGGCTTGTGCTGTAAGTGCCTGAGAGCGAGGGAGCATTTCCAGTTCTCGGAGAACTTGAAAGGTCTGAATTGGTGGGCATGAGATCCCACATAGGACTTCAGAGAGAGGCTGTCAACTTTGAAAATCAGTCTTCAAATTCTAGAGTAGATATTTTACTAGTATTTTGCCCTGGTAACAGAAATACTTTAGCTTGCTAAAAATGGGAATACTTTTTTCCTCTGCATTCCCTCTAAGCATGGCTATTCTCCACATATGTTAAATAAAAGTTTAAATTGGTACACGTGATTCTATTTCTAGAAGGAACTGTATCCATTGAAGACTTGAGATTACTACCTAGGCACAGATTGATGTCTGCTGGTTTCAAGATCTGCATTGTGATTGCAACTGCTGTGGATTATTTTACTTTCCTGATTAATTTTATTTTTTTATTGATTTCCGAGAGGAAGGGAGAGGTAGAGAGAGATAGAAACATCAATGATAAGAGAATCATCAATTGGCTGCCTCCTGCATGCCCCCTCACTGGGGATGGAGCCCACAACCCGGGCAGGTGCCCCTGACCAGAGTCAAACCCGGGACCCTTCAGTCCACAGGCTGATGCTACATCCACTGAGCCAAACCAGCCAGGGCTATTCCTCTAATCTTTTTTTTTTAAATATATTTTTATTGCCGAAACCGGTTTGGCTCAGTGGATAGAGCGTCGGCCTGCGGACTGAAAGGTCCCAGGTTCGATTCCGGTCAAGGGCATGTACCTAGGTTGTGGGCACATCCCCAGTAGATGTGCAGGAGGCGGCTGATCGATGTTTCTCTCTCATCGATGTTTCTAACTCTATCTCTCTCCCTTCCTCTCTGTAAAAAATCAATAAAATATATTTAAAAATAAATAAATAAAAAAATATATATATTTTTTTATTGATTTCAAAGAGGAAGGAAGAGGGAGAGAGAGATAGAAACATCCATGATGAGAGAGAATCATGGATTGGCTGCCTCCTGCAAGTCCCCTACTAGGGATCGAGCCCACAACCCGGGCATGTGCCCTTGACCAGAATCAAACCTGGGACCCCTCAGTTCACAGGCTGACGCTCCATCCACTGAGCCAAACCGGCCACAGCTATTCCTCTAATCTTATTCCACACACCCGTTGTCCCATATCAGTGAGACAGCTATACCATCTTTCCACAAGTAGAATTACTAAATCGTTATCTAGGACAAATGAATTATAATTTTCTCTTATATCTAAAAATGACATTAGAGTGAGTAACTTCTGGTCCTCTGTGGAAGCTTCCGATAGAATACAAAGTGACTTTGTAAATTGGGATCGTGTTTATCAGACAAAGAGGGAAGAACATAGTTACAAGATCAGTGCACAGGAGGGGCCAACAAGGACTGGAAATTACACTTGACTCTAAGGCAGCAGTTCTCAACCTGTGGGTCTCGACCCCTTTGGGGGGGGGGTCAAAGGACCCTTTCACAGGGGTCGCCTAAGACCATCGGAAAACACATATATAATTACATATTGTTTTGTGATTAATCACTGTGCTTTAATTATGTTCAATTTGTAACAATGAAAATACATCCTGCATATCAGATATTTACATGATGATTCATAACAGTAGCAAAATTACAGTTATGAAGTAGCAACGAAAATAATTTTATGGTTGGGGGTCACCACAACATGAGGAACTGTATTAAAGGGTGGCAGCATTAGGAAGGTTGAGAACCACTGCTCTAAGGTATACCTGTATTTAGTATTTAGTAGTATATTGGTGTTCTTGAACATCAAATATGAAAAAAGATTCTATTGAAATAGAAGGCCGATGTGCTTTTTTCCTTAGGTCCATCACAGCATGAGGTAAATCTTAAGATTCTTTTAGGTTTTTTTTTTTAAATGTTCTTTAGCTTAGAGGAAGCAAAAGATTAAGAAGGGTTCTTTTCCGATTTAATTTGTTCTATGTTTTCTTTTCTACTTTCCCCATGTAGATTAGAGTCATATGTTATCCTTAAGTAATGGCAATCTTACCTGCAAGGTAAAAAGGCTTAGTTGAATTCTATATTAAACAAGGCTTTCTTAGCATTCTACTTTGATATATCTAAGGGAATAACTCATAGGGAATGTCTGTAATTGGTTCACTATGAAAACTGAGCAAAATGAATTATTTAAACAGTTTAAGTTGCATTAAGAAGATATGTCTGGACTGGAGAAGAGAATGTAGTATCCTAATTGTGAGCAAGGCTCTGTAGTCAGGGTGCCTGGGTTTGAATCCCAGCTCTCACCTCTCTGCTACCTCTCTGCTATTTTTCTCCTTTATTAGACAAGGGTGCTAACAGTCCTTTCTTACTGAGCTATGAGGTTTCATTCAATTGTCTAAACACACTAAATATTAACTCCTCCTTTTTTAAAAAAATATTTTGTTATTAGGGAGGATTCTAAGGCTCATTCTTTAATTATCAAAGTCCTCCGATCTCTTTACTTAAAGTCTTTAAGAATCCATTACAGTTCCTTTGTTTTCTTCTTACCTGCTCACAATGTTGCTGCCTCTCTCTCAGGACTTGCAAAGGTGAAACAGTTTTTATGTGTCCATCTACCTTCAGATGGCTTGCATACTTTGGAATTCAATTCACCTGGTTGGTTTGCCAACTCAGTTACAACTCTTTCACATTTTAAAGTGGGGGTGACATTCTCTTGTATTCTATCTGTATTCTAAGCTGAATTCTCCCCATACCTGGGATCTTTAAACATGAGAATAATGTTTACCTTTGGAAATGAAAACTTTGATTGGGGATAGAGAATTGTTGACTTGCATTACTTGCACTTCTGGTTCTAGTTCCTTTTCATTATTAGGATCTTGAGGTGGCTCCTACTTAGTTCGCATAGCTGAGTAGAGATACATATTTAAGGTTACGCAGTCTGATTCTGATGAATCCTTGGGTTCTAGTTGGAAAATTTTCATTCAGTTTTAGAAGCTTAGATTTTGATAAAAGTTTTGTGTTCAATTGCTACCAATCCTCCCTTCCTCAATCTCTCTTTCCTTCCCTCCCTCCTTCCTTCCTCCCTTCCTCCTTCCCTCCTTCCCTCCCTCTCACCTCTTTCCCTTCCTCCCTCCTTTCTTCCCTCCTTTCTTCCCTCCCTCCCTTCCTTCCTTTCTTTCCTTATCTCTCTTTTTAAAAAATATTTCGAATGCTTCGAATTTTAAAATTGTCTTAACCTCTAAATGTTTCACTTAAAGTGTATTTAGCCTGGAAAATCATCACCAACTGTAAAGTACTCAGGGAACAGTACTCCGAGTCAGTAACATTAACATGCTAATTATGGAAGGCATTTGAAAGAAATACTGTACAATATCTTGGTTGGTAAAAGACCTATTTGGATTTTAAATGTTGAAGACTTTCAGAACTGGTATTTTGAAAGATAGACTATGCATACATATCAGGAACTTAAATTTGAATGAATGAATTAGCATTTTGAGTTTGAGTAAAATCTTTTGCTGCTGTGGTGTTAATGCCATCCTATGACAGCTTTAAGTCTCTTTTTTTTTTTATTTCTAATCACATGGGACTGAATTTGGATTTACCTTCAAATTTGAGCATTTTCTTTTATTTTTGTCATTTTCATTATATTCATTAATATTAGAAGGACCAATTTTGTGGTCAGAGGCATATTTCGTCTTTTGCCTTTGAGTTTATTTTTGCACCTGTGTACAGTTCAGCAAATGACCCGTTTTGATCTACTCTATTTTGAGCATATTCCTAGAAGAATGGCATTGTCTTTCTATGTGACATTGGTATACAGTGCAGCTGCTTAACATGGCTCTGAGAGGGTTCTGTCACTGTCCACACGGTCCCACCAAGGCGTGTTTGGGCTACCTTGCAGACCTAGGGACATACTCCCAGTTTGTCACGTGAGGCAAGGGGAGCGATTTCTTGAGTGAAGATCAGTTTTTATTTGATAGGAATGAGGATGGGCCCAGGCTGTGATAACCACAGTGAATGTGAAACAAAAAGCATCGTTTTTTTGTGTGTGAGAGAGAAAGCATATAGGGTCATATGCTTGAGGCATATGAGACTGTTGAGGCAGCTAGTTAGGTTCTAGAAGCACTTGATATGAAGGAGGTGGAGAGTAGTAACACGAATGTATTGAAGACCTGCTGTGTGTCTGGAACTCCTACTTGGTGTTTTACTTTTATATCTCATTTGATCTTCATAGCAACTCTTGTGAGATGATTATCCTCATTTGACAGTTTCTTTTCTTTTTTCCTTTTAATTCTCACCTGAGAATATATTTTTAGTGATTTGAGAGAGAGAGAGAGAGAGAGAGAGAGAGAAACATCGGTCAGTTGCCTCCCATACGCACCTGACCAGGGATTGAACCAGCAACCTAGGTATGTGCCGTGACCGGAAATCGAACCTGAAACCTTTTGGTGTAAAGCGTGATGCTCTAACCAACTGAGCCACCTGGTCACGGCTAACAGTTTCATTTGCATAAAGTTACACAGTTATTAATTAGAATTGGTTTACCATGGTATAATAAAACATTTGTATTTTAAAGTAGTTGTAATTTTAGGCACCTAAAATAGTGCTGCAGCAAAATTTTTTATTTTCTAATTGCCATATGTTTTATCTTCATGTTACTATATCGATTTTTAAATGATTTTGAAATGTTAAAATAATACATATTCATGATGAAAAATTAAAAACCCATAAGAAAGCACAAAGAATACAGTAGAAGTCATCTCTTTACTACTTTGTGACAACTACTGTTAGCATTTTGATGTATGTTTGTCCATGCATATATGTGTTTCTGGTATATATTCTCCCTCAGACCGCACCCAGGTCCCTTTTGACATCTCTGCAGTGTCTCTGAGTCTCTTTTTCTTCCAGACTGTGGAATCTGGTGGGCTCCTTTAGTCACTGTCTGCAGTGGAGTGGTTCTGTAGGCAGTCCTTGATTCAGGCACAGGCCTCTGCTCCCATCAGTCATGCCAAGTTAGCAGGGTTAATGATTTATGAAACCCTTCCTGTTTTTCTCAAAAAGGCAATGGACCACGATGAGACTAATGGATATTTTTAAGACTTCCTGGACTATTTAGTACAAACACTTAAATTGTTTCTATGTTTTAATTTTTATTAATTAAAAATATTTTTATTGATGTAGAGAGGAAGGGAGAGGGGATCAAGCCAGTAACCCAGACATGTGCCTTGACTGGGAATTGAACCCTGACCTCCTGGTTTACAGGTCGATGCTCAACCATAGAAAGTAACATTGTATATACATTTTTGTTCCTATTTGGTTTTTCTTTAAGATATTCTAAGAGGAATTGCTAGAATGAAGGGTAAGTACCTTTTTTAAGGTCTTTGATACATATTGCCAAATCGCTGCCCTTCCTGGCAATGAAGGTTTTTGTTTTTTTAAATAAGCCAAACTGGAGTTGACCAATCTGTTTATTAGATTTTAATGAAGTTATTTTATGAATTTAATATGCAAATAACTATATCAGGTGGAGAATAAGGAGGTATCCCTAGCTTTGAGCAGGAAGTTATTCAGCTGAAATAATAAAGACAGGCTACAGGAATTCATAAGGAACCTTAGAAAGCACTATAATTCTGGACTGCAAAAAATAATTCCTCACTTGAATTTAGGCACAAGGTCAAGATATAGACTTTAAAACTACTGTTTTCCTCATCACAGGTTAGGGAAAACCCAATTCCTACCTCCAATTTCATGGGACCAGGCCTAACCTTGTGTCATAACAAGGCAACAGGAGTTCACCCTGAACAGAAAGATGCTGTGGTAAACAGTAATAGACCCCAAAGGATAGCTCTACCGAAATCCCTGGAAGTAGGCGAGCCCAGTGAGGTCAGAGGAACCTTTAAAAGCAGAGCTTTCTCCCAGCTGAGGGCGGAAGAGGAAGTCAGATTCCTAGAATGAGAAGGACTTGAGTGTTTTTTGCTGGCTCTCAGATCCAGGCCACATGCAAAGGCTGGAATGAGATCTCGAGAGCTCAGGGCAGATGCCAGCTGACAGCCCGAAAGGATCTCAGTTCTGTAACCATAAACGGAATTTGCCAGCAGCCTGAATGAACTGAGGAATGGATTCTTCCCCAGAGTCTCCAGAGAGGAACACAAACCTGCTGACACCTTCATTTCAAGTTTGAGAGCTCAGTTGAGCCACAATGTGCCTAGATATGGACCCACATAAACTGTGAGGTAGGCGTGTTGTTGCAAGCCACCAAGTCACAGTGATTGTTTACAGAAGCAGCAGGAGACTCAGATAATGACTATGGGAAGAGATGAAACAAATCATTTCTTTATTACTAGAATAAAAGATTCGTAATTCTGTGTATTCGTCCATAGCATAAAGTGCTGGTGATGAAACAGACTAAAAAAGCAGTCATCATAAAAAAATATTAGCAAGTTCTGTGTTTAAAACTGTGGTTTTGTTGTTTGTTTATGCCCTTAATCTTACCACCTATTATTGAAATCTGCATATATTTCATTGCCTTATCATTTTTATGCATGTTATGTAAAAATGTGTGGATCTAGTTTCTCAGTTAATGTTATGGTAATTTTCTAAGCTTATTAAATAATCTTAACAAACATTTCTTATACTTCAGTAATATTCTACTTGATTCTGCCATACTTTATTTAGCATTTCCTTGATAATCTCTGATAGTGAGTTTTTTTTTCTGTGATTGTTATATTCCTTGCACTGGACAATTTCAGGCAAATAAATATCTATGTCAAACCCTAAGGAAATTTTCAGGTAATAATTATGTTAAATTCACATTGAATTACAATTTTTTGAAAGCTGGATCTTAAAGATGGTTATGGTTTTATCAGCACAGCCTACATTGAGATATTGCCTAACCATTTAATCTATTCTTGGCTTTAAAATAAGATCTGACTTATTTTTATTGTACTGGTGTACATTTTTTGATTTTGAAATTTTGAGTAGTAGTAATGAATAGATTTTTAAGCCTTTTGAGTTGTAATAAGTATTTATAAAATCAATTTTGGAGACCATAACAAGTTTTACATTGCCTTTGAAGTCAGCAGTAATAAAAAGTGTATATACTAAAGTAAACAGTGATGTTTTTTATTCATTTATTCATTCAACAAATATTTTTGAATATCTACTACATGCCAGACACTATATTAGAGACTTGGGATATAATACTGAATAAAATTGTCAAGTCTGTGCTCTCATAGAATCTGTGTAAGAGTGGGGGGGGGGGGGAGTGAGGGCTTATAAGGAGACAATAAATATAAAGAACATATGTTATATCAGGTGGAGAAGTGCTTAGTATAAAAATATAGCAGGATATGATGATAGTGACAAAAGAGTTACAATTTTAGATACTTAAGAAAAATGAAAATTTGGTTGAAATGCACAAAGGAATAGAAAAACTACTTCAACAATATAAAGAAATAAGAAAATAGTTTATTAAATAATACTTTTATGTTTGTTTTTTTTCACATAGATTTAAGTTTGGCTTGTAAAGTACCCAAATGTTCTTTGTTCTTTTTATAACTAGTTTTGGTTGGAGATGTTTGTTGATTTGAAGTATATTATTAATTCTGCCTTATTTTCTTTCTGTGAGGGGCATCACAGTCTTTTCTCTATGTTAATTAATGAATTAATCAATTCCTTGAAATATTTAGTTAGTCCATAGACAAACAAAAATTCCTAGCATTGATTTTACAAAGGTGGAAAGTACATATCGCCTTCAGTTAGTAAAGGTAAATTATTTTATTTTATTATTTTGAAAAAATATTTTTTTTATTGATTTCAGAAAGGAAGAGAGAGGGAGAGATAGAAACATCAATGATTAGAGAGAATCATTGATTGGTTGCTTCCTGCACACCCCCTACTGGGGATCCAGCCCAGAACCCTGGCATGTGCCCTGACCAGGAATGTGACCCCTTGATTGATAGGTTGATGCTCAACCATTTTGCCACACTGGCCAGGCAAGGTAAATTATTTTATAAGAGAAGTAGATGGCAGATAAACTATTTGCTTATCTCTATTAACTAAACTATTTGCTTATTATCATCAGCATTTATAATAAAAATAATTTTAATGTATGACTGTTCAATAGTCATTGATAAGTTTTTAAGCATATTAAATAGGTAAAGTAACTTTTTAAAAAGAAAATAAGATTTATATAGATAAATGGAAAGTGGTAAGTATATTTTGTGAAGCAGTAAAGGAATTAAAAATTTCAAGTTCTGGAAGTTGTTAGATAAGACTAGCAATAAAGAAAAATACTGTTTCAAACAAAGGAAATGTTATTTTCAAATAGTCTCTCTTAATCTCTCTGTCTCTCCCTCTTTTAGAAAATGGGTTTGGATGACTTGGAAAACTTTATTTTATAAAATATCTAACTCCCTAGGATCTAGTCAGTAGTAAATTTGGATAAAATTCTCTATTAGGCCTTACAACATTAAGCAATAAGCTCCAAATGACACTGTTGAAACTTCACAGCTAGTGTTCTTAGTTTGTAATATTTTTAGAACTTATGTAAATTTTGTTAAAATATCTTTTTTCTTGAAGATATAACTTATGTGAAATTTCAAGATATGCTTTAAAGGTAAGATAAAAGAACTTGAGAGTAGGAATTATCCTTTCTACCTTATTTGTAGTCCATTGTAAAGCCTGACAGTTTTCCAGAGAATTTACTCATACATTAATAAACAATATTTAGGAAATTTCCAAGTGGTTGTGCCCTATGTTAATACTGCATTTTTTTTTTTTTTCAGTTTACAGATATGATCCAGCCCTGTACTGAGTTACTTCGGTTAGTCCGAGTGAACGTTCAATAATGAGTGGTGCAGCTTTGGGACTCGAGATTGTTTTTGTTTTTTTTCTGGCATTATTTCTACTTCATCGATATGGAGACTTTAAGAAACAGCACAGACTTGTAATTGTTGGAACACTGCTAGCTTGGTATCTCTGCTTTCTTATTGTCTTCATACTGCCTCTGGACGTTAGTACGGTAAGAGGTGAAACTGATTTTCACAATTTAAAAGACAATTGTAATCATATAGCATGTTTGAGATATGTTAGATCGAAGACTACTAAATTATGTAAGGTTACACTTATTTTCAATTTAAATGTTATATGAATTTGATCACTAAAAAGCCTAGCCAGGAAGCTAATTTGGGTAGATAGGTTAGTACACTCCAATATCCCTAAAGTTCTGGGTAACCTTTTGATTTTCATTTTTAAACCATGTATTTGTCGCTTTAGACAATATACAACCGATGCAAGCATGCTGCTGCCAACTCAAGCCCTCCTGAGAACAGCAACATCACAGGCTTGTACGCAACGGCCACCCCAGCTCCAAGGTATTCTTTCTTTTTCCCTCCTTTCCCCCCTCCTTCCCTTCCCTTCCCTTCCCTTCCTTCCTTCCTTCCTTCCTTCCTTCCTTCCTTCCTTCCTTCCTTTCTTCCTTACATATTGTAGAAGGCAAGTTGTTCAAAAATTGTCAGTGTTTACCATCTGGATTTTATATTTATAAAAGTTTATTCTCATTCTTTACTCACCCCCTCCTCCCACCTCCATCCTTTGCTGGTAGACTTTTAATTACGTCGTATTTTGCTTAAATTTAAATATCACATCAATTTAAAATATTTATTGTTGTGCACAAGGCCTTTTAGTAGATGCTAATGAGAAACTTCAGAAAACTTAGATTTTTTAATCCTGCTTCAACCCCTTTTAGAATGTGATTTCCAAAAGCTATTTTTCACCTCAGCTGCTCTCAGACCTAAAAAATGGGGCATGCATTTTCTCTTTTGCCTAATATGCAAGGTCAAGTATTAAAGGACAAGAGGGTAATTTTATATGTGGGATATTTCTTTCATATATCACATCATTTGAAAAATCATTGGAGTTTTAGACTGAAAATGAATAAAGTTCAAATTATCAAAAGGTTTTATTGAATTCATATTAATTTTCCAAGCAAAAAATCTAGTGATCTAGTGTTTTTTTGTGTATGTGTATGTTTGTTTACCTTCAACCCTAAGATGAATTTTTTTATTTCAAAAAATGTTAAACATGTTTTTGCAAATGGGTCTTATTGAGAAAACTAGAGGCCCGGTGCATGAAAATTCATGCACTGGAGGGGGCGTCCCTCAGCCTGGCCTGCCCCCTCTCACAGTCAGGGAGCCCTCAGGGGCGGGAGGCAACCCGGTGATCAGGGGAAGGTGACGCCCCATCACACCTCTGCTGCTGCCAGTGCCAGCAGCGCAAGCCTATGGTGGCCCTGGTTACCTGAGCCTCCGACGGCCCTGGGCGGCTGGGGGCTGAGGGGACTGGGGGACTCGGAGGCAGGCACGTGGAGTGGCCAGGCCTGCCTGGGGGCGGGCCCAGTCTTGCCACGTGTGTGCTGCCCCGGCGAGGCTGAGGGGACTGGGCACCGCCATCTTTGAGGGAATGGCAGTCAATTAGCATATTGCCTCCTTATTGGCTGTGAGCGCAGCCATCTTTGAGGGTGGGGCAATCAATTAGCATATTCCATCTTTATTGGCTATGGGTGCCGCCATCTTTGAGGGTGGGGCAATCAATTAGCATATTCCATCTTTATTGGCTATGGGTGCCGCCATCTTTGAGGGTGATGCAGTCAATTAGCATATTCCCTCCTTATTGGCTGTGGGTGCCGCCATGTTTGCGACAGCATGAGGGTCAATTAGCATATTCCCTCTTTATTAGATAGGATTATGTGGAAGGTAGGAAAGAAGTGTATGTTTATGCCTGTATTGCATACTTTTTTCAATCCACAAGATACACTATTGAAGAGAATCTAAAGAACATGTGGCCAGAATTAGAGTAGATGGTAGCTCAAAGGACAAAAACACATTTAATTGTAAAAGGTAAAATCCAGCAGAGAAATCTCATAATAGAAAAGACAAAGAATGGCAGACTTTCTTAGGAAAACATTTTAGCGTAACATT
This sequence comes from Myotis yumanensis, assembly GCF_028538775.1. Taxonomy (NCBI): domain Eukaryota; kingdom Metazoa; phylum Chordata; class Mammalia; order Chiroptera; family Vespertilionidae; genus Myotis; species Myotis yumanensis. The sequence goes on from NW_027223755.1 coordinate 8,264,640, forward strand.
AGTTTCTCATCATTGATTTCAATGCTGCCTTTTAATTTTTGCACTGAAAATTGTCAGCTCTCTTCTGCTCGTAGCAGTTACCTTCCCGAAAGAATTACACAACTGGCCAGACATGGCTAACTCCCAGCAGCATGGGTCGTTTACTGTTCAAGTGCACACTGGCTCAGAGTGAAAGCTAATAAACGTTGAATGTGTTTTTTGCCCATGCTTTAAGGAGTATTTGCATGCTTCTTTGTGTGACTTTTATTTTTTAAGTCTAACTCCAATAAGGGTAAATTTAAAATGTAGGCACTTGCCTTTGAAGCATCATGAAAAATTGGACATAAATCAGCAGCAGTTGTGCATATGGAAAGCGCTGGGACTGAAGGATACCCTTACAGTCTAGAAAGACTGTTAATGGAAGAATGTATGGCAGAGGTCCTCAAACTTTTTAAACAGGGGGCCAGTTCACTGTCCCTCAGACATTCCACACACGCGCACTGCGGGCCCGGGATGAGTCGGCTGCTAAGCAGGACAGGCAGTGGCGGCAAAAACACCTGGTGGGCCGGATAAATGTTTTCGGCGGGCCGCATGTGGCCCGTGGGCCATAGTTTGAGGACCCCTGATCTAGGGCAATGATGGCGAACCTTTTGAGCTTGGCGTGTCAGCATTTTGAAAAACCCTAACTTAACTCTGGTGCCGTGTCACATATAGAAATTTTTTGATATTTGCAACCATAGTAAAACAAAGATTTATATTTTTGATATTTATTTTATACTAGAGGCCCGGTGCACAAAAATTTGTGCACTCGGGGGAGGGGGGGCTTCCCCAGCCCGGCCTGTGCCCTCTCAAAGTCTGGGACCCCTCGGGAGATAACGACCTGCTGGCTTAGGCCTGCTTCCGGGTGGCAGAGGGCAGGCCCAATCCCTCGGTGCAGCCCCTGGTTGGGCTCAGAGCAGGGCCGATTGGGGAGTTGGGGCGTCGCCCCATCATGTACAGAGCAGGGTGGATCGGGAGGTTGCGATGCCACCCTCAGTCACGCTCAGGGTAGGGCCAATTGGGGGGTTGCGGCACCACCCCCTGTCATGCACAGAGCAGGGCCCATCAGGGGTGTTGGGGCTCCGTACCCTGTCACACACAGAGCAGGGCCGATCAGGGGGTTGAGGAGCTCCCCGCTGTCACTCACAGAGTAGGGCCGATAGGGGAGTTGGGGCACTGCCCCCTGTCACACACAGAGCAGGGCAGATAAGGGGGTTGGGGCGCTGCACCCTGTCACACTCAGGGCAGGGCCAATGGGGAGGTTATGGCTCTACCCTGTCACACACAGAGCAAGGCCCATGGAGGGGGGTTGGGGCGCCACCCTCTACCACCCACAGAGCAGGGCCGATCAGGGGGTTGGGGCGCCGCCACTGTCACACTCGGGGCAGGGCCGATGGAGAGGTTATACCCTGTCACACACAGAGCAGGGCCTATCAGGGGGTTGGTGCGCTGCACCCTGTCAAACACAGAGCCGCAGGGCAATCGGGATTGGGGAGCTCCCCCCTATCAGGCACAGAGCAGGGCTGATCAGGGGGTTGGGGCGCCTTCCCCTGTCACGAACAGAGAGGGGAGGATAGGGAGGTTGTGGCGCCGCCCCCTGTAACACACAGAGCCGCAGGGCAATCAGGGGGTTTGGGCACTGCCCCCTGTCACACTGATCCCGGTGCCGGGAGCCTCACTGCTCTGCTGATCCCGGTGCTGGGAGGCATATTACCCTTTTACTATATAGAATAGAGGCCTGGTGCACGGGTGGGAGCCGGCTGGTTTGCCCTGAAGGGTGTCCTGGATCAGGGTGGGGGTCCCCACTGGGGTGCCTGGCCAGTCTGGGTGAGGGGCTGAGGGCTGTTTTCCGGAAGCGGGTGACTGAAGCTTCCAACCGCTCCTTGTTTTCTTTTTTTCTTTTTTTTTTATTCTGGGCCAGCTTTAGCTCTGAGGCCTCACTGCTGAAAACATTGATACAATGTTGCTAAAGCCCGGCTGAATGAAAGCCGGTTTCTGGGGTTTTGTTTATCTTCTTATTTGCAACATAATACATAGTATCTTAGAGTTGTAGCTCAGAGGCCGGCAAGTGATGAGGCGGGGAACGTTGGAGTCAGAGCAAGCAAACCTCATGTTCGCTTCCAGCTGCCTGGCTGCCGGCCGCCATCTTGGCTGACAGTTAATTTGCATATACTCACTGATTAGCCAATGAAAAGGGTAGCGGTCGTACACCAATTACCATGTTTCTCTTTTATTAGTGTAGATATTTAAATGCCATTTAACAAAGAAAAATCAACCAAAAAAATGAGTTCGCGTGTCACCTCTGACACGTGTGTCATAGGTTTGCCATCACTGATCTATGGTCAGATACACGTATCGTCAGAAAATTCCAATTAAATTGTGTATAGATGCTGGCATATGTCTTCATAGGAGTTATGCCAGAGTAACTGATTAGTTAGTATTTCAGTTTCCAGAAATTAAACACCCAATGTCTTTCTCTTCCCCGCTCCCCTTCCCCAAAATAACCAACTCCACAAATGGGGTGAGTGTGTATTTTAAAGGTAATCATCAGTATTTAAGGGAATCATACCAGAGATTTAATTTCACAATGCATTTGTTTTGAAATACAGTTGCATTATTAGTCTATTGGGTGAACATTGGGTCCCAAACTGTTTTGTTCCCGTTGTGTGCGTTTGCTTAGTTTGACAATTAGCTTTGAATTTTATATAAAAATCTACAAGTTAGAGTCAATAATTTAAAATCTGAATGCAAATAAACTTTGCCGTATACAAATTAATTATATAATTCATTTAGTCACCATTTATGATTAATTTGCTTTAAATTGTTATCAAACAGTCCACATCCGTGTTTCAAGCCATGGAGTTACATTCCTGATGGAATCATGCCAATTTTCTGGAGGGTAGTATACTGGACATCGCAATTTTTAACATGGTAAGTGGTAGTGAAGGATAAGATTTTTTAAATATTGGCTAGAGTAAAATGAGAAGTGATTATTTTTCATTGAACCTTCATATTTTAGAATTTACTCATGTTACTTATTTTTTCCCTAAATTTTTTTCCTTTCCCTTTCTTCTTGTTTAAGTCTTTCCCATCTGAAAAGAAAAGAAATGAAAAGAAAAACACAAACAATAAATAGAAACTAGAAAGAATAATTTTTCTTGTCACTGTTCCCTTCTAATTATTGCTTTCTCTCTTGGCCTTCTCTATCCAATTCGGTCTTTTCCCAGCTCCATTGTTGTGTAAAACTGCTCTTTCGCAGGCCATCATCGCCCTCTGCTTAGCCCAACCTTCTGCATTTCCTTCATGGGCTCCATTTCTGTGTCCATTTCCTAAATGTGAATGTCCCCTAGGGTCCCACGTGTGGTCATCGTGTTACCTGACTCTCTCTGCATAGCTCTAATTATAGCCATGGTCTCATTGACCTGCAATGCATCGTTCCAAATCTTTTTTTCTACCTGCTAGAGCTTTGTCCTTCGGCTCTGCTGCAGACTCACACTTCACTGCCTACTGAACCTTTAAAGAAGTCGGCAGGCAACTGAGCTCTAAAACGAGAGGTCTTAAACATCGAAGAGCAAACCCACGCAGCAGGGGAGCGTCCTGCCCCTGTAAATTGATGCTCCGTGAACTCAGCCGGCCCGGCCCTCGGCTGCCAGACTTTGTTTCTTTGTTTCTCCAGTCTGCTTGCTCTTCTTCCCACAACAGATCTTTCCAGTCATTTCCAGCCTCTGCTGTTCCCCTGTGACTCTCATATCGTAGAAACATTACCTTCTCTCCTTGACCATCATTACTGTCAACCTCACAGTAAAGATAAAAGCCATCAGATGGCAGCTCTTTTAGCTTCTCACCAACAAATGTACCCACCTCTCTCCCCATCTTTCCTTCCTTCCCCACTCTTAACATTAATCCCTTTTCCTGAAATATGGACCCATTCCCTCCAGCTCCTGTTACCTGTACTCACCTGTGCTTGGCAAAGCATGCACAATTCTCTCACCCTTAACAAATAAAAAATAAACAACAACAAAAAAGTTTCTTAAATCCCAACCCTCTCTAACTTTCTATCTTCCACCTCAATGATTTATTCCTTACGACAGTTATATTTTTTTTGGAGACTGTGTAATTGAAGCATAAATTAGTGTAGAAAACTGCACAGGTTTTGTTTGGTTTGACTTTTTTTTTCAAAGTGAGCACACCCGTGTAGCCAGCACTCAGATGATGATAAAGAACATTGACCAAGTCCCCAGAAGCTTCCCTCATACCCCTCCCCCCTCCCAGGCTTACCCTCCCGAAGAGAACCATGATTCTGACTTCCCTCACCATGGATGAGTTCTGCCTGTTTTTGAACATAGAAACAGAAGTATACAGTATACATTTGCCTCTCATTTTGCTTATATATTTGGAAGATTCTTTTCTGTTGTGTGATGTGTACTAGTATTCTTTTTCATTTCTATAAAATATTCCATTTTATGAATATATCATAGTTTATCCTACCCAGCCAAACTTCTTAAATGAATTGTCTGATTTAGTGCCTCCATTTGCTCACTGCTTGCTCTTTCCTCAACTCACTGAGCTCTTTTCTGCCCCCATTTTTCTACTCACACACACATTTCTTAGTTTACTTGACCTCTCGGCAGCATTTGATTCTGTTGTTCTCTCTCCACTTTAAAATGTGCTTCTCCTGGTTTCTGCGCCGTACATACTCCTTGGTTTTCTTTCATGCCTTTCTGCTGTTCTAGCTGAGTCTCCTTTGCTGGCCTCCCCTTTTCTTGCCTTTCTACCTCTCCTTTAAAACTAGGTATTGCTCAGGGGTCAGCTTCGGTCCTTTGCTCCTCAGTCTCCATACTCACCCTTGCAGAACTCATGTACTGATCTTACTTCGGTACCGTTGATATGGTGAGGACTCTGAATCTATTTGTATTTCTAATCCTGGCTCCTGAATTAAGAATCTGGATAGCCAACTACTTCCTGTGCAGCTCCTTGGGGATGTGTCTTAGGAACTTCAAAATCAGTGTATTGACAACGAGTCTTCTCCTCTCCTGTTCTTTACCACACAAATAGTTCCAATTTTGTTCCTCTTAAGTGCATTCTGCATGTTGAAGCCTTATCAGTCTTTAGGAAACTAAATTTGATCATGTCTCCTTTCGGTTCAAAAAAATGGTTACTCTTTACTCTTTGGATGTAGTCCAAGCTCTTCATAAAGGCTTTCAAGCCTTTGTATTAGACTCATCATAAATCACTCACTGTTATATCTTCTGCTGGTTACTGTGGCCTCTGTTGTTGCCAGGAATGTGCTCTGTTCTCCCCCATATTTAATATTACAAAAATATTCAAGTTTGTTTGGTATTAATAATTACTCAAAATTATATTTGTGAAAAGAACTATACACTAAAATTAAGATTCATATATTTCTGGTATTTGAAATTACAAAGACATATCAAGTGTTTTTAATCATATGTTTTCCAACTGTCTAGGATTCTCTTACCTTTTATGCAGTCATATGCAAGATCAGGAGGGTTCTCCATCACGGGAAAGATCAAAACCGCACTGATTGAGAATGCGATCTATTATGGCACCTACTTGCTGATTTTTGGAGCATTTCTAATTTATGTAGCTGTAAACCCACACTTGCACTTAGAATGGTAAGAAACATTATTTCTGTGTGTATTTCCATTTTATGAAATTTTTATCTCATATTTGTAGGTGTAAACACATTTCATCAAGAAACATAAATTATGTGCTTTATAGATTCCTCAGAAAGAATATCTGAATAATCCATGTTACTAAGAAGAAAAATATGGAATAACATCCACTATTAGTTGAGGATTTGAAGGTCTAATTTTTTCATATAAAATGTTAGCCATCCTTTAGGGTAATTGTTCTCTGAAAAACTATTTAACACTAGTTAGTTTCATTCTACTGTTTTGTTGGAAAATTTATCACAGCTATCTGCTTCTGTCCTCTTAGGAACCAGCTTCAGACGATTGGGATCGCTGCTGCAAACACATGGGGTCTATTTCTTCTTGTGTTATTGTTGGGGTATGGCTTGGTGGAAATCCCTCGGTCATACTGGAATGGAGCAAAAAGAGGTTATCTACTTATGAAAACTTATTTTAAGGCAGCCAAATTGATGACAGAGAAAGCAGATGCGGAAGAGACTTTAGAAGATGTCATGGAGGTAAGAAGTTTAAACCTTGCAATCCACAGCACGCTGCATCTCCTTTTGGATACACAGTTAGTTTGTTGTTCTTGTTGTTAACACACGGTTGGATGTTAGATTTAAATTTTGTTCTTTATTTTTTAAAATATATTTTTATTGATTTCAGAGAGGAAAGGAAAGGGAGAGATAGAAACATCAATGATGAGAGAATCATTGACCGGCTGCCTCCTGCACGCCCCCTACTGGAGATTGAGCCCACAACCTGGCATGTGCCCTGATAGGGAATCAAACCATGACCTCCTGGTTCATAGGTTGACACTCAACCACTGAGCCATGCCAGCCACGCCTGCCTCTGACCCCTACTCTTAACCACTGCATTCATTGCCTCTTTTCTCTTTGAACACATTATTCCCAAGCTCTTGCAATGCTCTTTTCTCCACTCTCTTCAGCTAATTCCTACTTCATTCTCCATTAGGATACTAACTATCTAGCGTTGGAGAACTGTACAGTCCTTTATATTATACTAGAGGCCCGATACATGAAATTTGTGCAAGAGTAGGCCTTCCTTCCCCCGGCTTCCGGCAGGCACCCAGGACCTGGGCTTCCCTCACAGCCCTGGCTTTATCGGGAGGTCATCTGGAAGGATGTGTGGTCTAATTAGTGTATTATGCTTTTATTATTATAGATGGTGAATGTGATGTGAATTATATAAAGGAAATGCTCTAGTATAGAGAGGTCTCACTTCTGAATAGTGATCAGAGGAGGCATGAAATGTGAGCTGGGCCAGGAAGGATGGGTAGAATATTCTATAACTGGCAGCATCCTGGTCAGATATCAGGAGGTTTTAAAACCACATTAACTGAGCATAAGGTTTGTGTTGGAAAGATAAAGCTTGTAAGGTTTGAAAAACAGGTTGTTGCCAGGTAGGGGGGCCTTGACTGTCACACTGAAAAGTCCAGACCATATTTTGAAAGCAGCGAGGAATCGTTGCACCTCGCAAGCAGGGAGGAGACATGATCCTGTGGTGTAGGGTGGTCAGTCTGGTGGAGGTGTGCAGAGTAGAGCATGGAACAAGAATATGAATACGTGCAGTGTACTTGGAGGGAAAGCACACTGGTTTGAATACATGTTATAACAGACCACAAAGTTCAGTCACCTATTTTTTTGTAATTAGTGATTATATTTTTCAGCTACCTATAAAATCTTCCACATGCAGTTTTATAAAGACCCGTTTAGTGTTTTTATGTTTCTCTCTGAAGTGAATGTATACTACATCCATATGTCTATTCTCTGATGCATTAATAAAATTTATAAGCCATGTCAAACTATTCAAAGGGTATTTGCTACCTGACCAAAGAAGTCACTTCTACCTTTTGTCATTTTTCAAGGAAGCGGATTTGGGAGAGGGAAAAATAGCTACTTATTTCTGCTGAAAATTGCCTGTTAGCCTGACTTCATGCATGTTGTCTGGCCTGCATAGTAAAGAATCGATTAGGCACAGTAATGATGGAGCTCAAAGTTACATTATTTTATGGGAAGAAAATAAGCTAATATTTCAAATCACTTCCACACTTTGTAAAAATTATAAACTTTTGAAGGAAACTTACTTCTGTAACAAATACAGCAAATATCCATAGTTAACTGTTTCAGTACTTATTTTGATTTAATATGATGAAAGGATGTAAAGGAAATATGTAATATTTCAGATGTAAATATATAACTAGTTCATATTCAAGTTTTAATAACAAGTCAAGAAAACTTTAAGGCAGCGTAGTAATGAAAAATTGTAATATAATGATGCTTCCGGCACCTTTTAAAAACCCAAGTCTTATCTTGTTACCCCCGTGTTTAACCCTTACTCATTGATCTCAAAATATAGTGTCATTGAGGACACCAAGAAGTGCTTTGCTGGAGTCACTCTTCAGCCGGCCCAGTGCTTCTCAGGCCCTCACTCTTCTTGTCTCCGAGGCCACACTGGACTCCTGGTTCCTTGAAACTGCTCCTTTCTGCTTCAAGGCCTCTGTACATGCTGCCCCTCAGTGTGGAATATCCTTGCCCCTTCCTTTGATGGGCTGACTCCTACTCATGCTTCTTATGTAATAATCAGTCCATCATAAATTACACAGCAGTCTCCTCACCATTCCTATTTGAATAATGCGTTTTCAAGCTCATTAAGCTTGACAGAAGCAGTGTCCTTCGATATGGATTATTCATAGGGTCTGCATGTGTAAAGTTTTGATGGGTGTTTCTAAATTACCTCCCACATTTTACTGTGTATAGGGGGGCTGGTTTCCCCACATTTTTAAATGATTTTGTGAGAAAATCATTCTCATTTTAAAATTCATAATTGTTTTTAGTGAGCTTGAATATCTTTTCCGGCATTTATCAGCCTATTGCATTTCTTCTGCATTCTTCCTTTTTCCTGTTGATTTGCAAGAGCTCTCCCTATTTTAATGATAGTAATTTTTGTCATGTAAGTCACAAATATTTTTTCATAACTTTATATGCCAGATGGTTTTCCTGATTCCGGTATTGTATCCCTTAAGGCCATTCTCTACCCAACAATCAGAATGTTCTTTTTAATTTTCTGCTTGGTTCTTCCTTGATTCCCAGCCTTTGTACATGCTGTTTATTCTATCTAGAACAGTGGTTCCAACTTTTACAAAATGTTATTAAAATTATAGAATAGTATGATTCTCTTAGAACTATTGGTTCTAAAGATTCCTTTCCCTAACCCCTTTATACCTTTCATAGTCATAAAATTGCTTATTTAATTATTTTATCACTAGACTCTGATCTTAGTCAAACAGCTATGACGCCCTGTCTTCCCACCCCACTCTCTGGTTTGGGATGTGGTGACCTTACACATTGCACAGTGCTGGCCTGTAGTGTGCTCTTGATAGACAGACATGGGGTGAAACATGAGCTGTGTGCTCTCCCACTGGAAAGGAGTGGGTGCTTTGTGACATCGGGACCTGTTCTGCTGCCTCTGGTTTCTTCACTGTATTTTAGATAATGAGATAATTAAGTTGATAAGCAAGGTAAAGGAGCATAGTCCTATTCTTTCAGGGCTGCAAAGTTTGTTTGATCCTTCGTGACTTTTTTATGATGTTTATCCATCTTTGTGTGCCAAGTAAGAAAATGATAAGAGAGTAAACCTAGAAGATAATAGGAAGTGTGAGGATATACAGAGAACTATTATACTGGGTGGAGCAAAAGTAGGTTTACAGTTGTGAGTATGTGAAACAGTTTTTGTATTATTATTAATTAATTATTGTATTAAACTCACAGCTGAAATCTACTTTTGCCCCACTTCGTATAACTTTGTATGTATTTTTACTTGTGTTCTTAAGAACTTTTATTCAGTGCGTGGAGCTTCATGAAAATGCTAAATACTTTGAGTTGAAGTTAAACTTATGAGAAAATATATATATATATATATATATATATGGTACCTAGAGCATTCTGATTTGAAATAGCCAATGTATAAAAATGGAAATATTTTCATTTTTCCTCACTATTTGTACAGGAGGTTCGTAAAGTGAGTGAAAGCATCAAGTATAACCACCCATTGAGAAAATGTGTTGACACAATACTTAAAAAGGTAATTAATCATATAGGCATCTATTTTCCTTTGAAATATAACTTTTTATAATAAAAACATCAGGAAAGTATGAAAACAGCCTATGACTGAAGTCTTTGCAACTGCTTTTCATTTTCATGGAAATACTGACCATAAATCAGTAGTAATGTGTACATAGAATTTGTTCCTTTGCATTACAAGTTTAACATTAATTATTTGCAATGTTTTGCTTTGAAATGTGGATATAGAGGTTACATTTAGTAATGTATGACAAACAACTGCTGTAGCACAGTGATGAAGTGTCATTGAATGTGGTCACTAAAGGCATATCTCCTGTAAGAAAATAAGTGAGGGTCTTAATAATCTGTTTTGGTCAGCTTCCTAAAATAAATGACATTAGGATATATTTAACATGATATTTATATAAGAAGCCACACAATTAAGATTTTACTGTATTGTTATTGCACTAAGAGTACTCATGTACTTTCAAAAATGATTATTCAACACATAAGTTCCCCAAATATCTTCTCTACAGCTACAGAACCACTGAACTATCTCTTTACCTATAGGTTAAATTTATTATACTGAGTATTAGCTAGTGTTCTCTTGGCTAAGATACTAGTCATGAAAATCAATTCTCTAATCATTTCTCTCATATTTGATACTTTTTGGGACCTATTCAGAGAAGTTAACTAACTTGTCCAAGTTCATATAGATAATAGATGACTAATAGCAGGGCAGATAACTCTAAGGCATGTATTTTTTTCTCTCTACCATTCTTTTAAAAAATTCAACCTCTTGGATTTGTTGTGATTTTTCTTCGTTATTTAGCTGGGAAAATAACTGACAGTTTCATTAGGTGCTTACCTAGAAAGATCCTTTTAAATACTAGGTGCTTCATGTAGGCAATGTTCCTCTGTCTTACTCATCCCCAGCTAGTTTTTCTAAGCACAAAGATTAATATTAATAGAGGTAAGAATAAACTCAGTACATCTTTTTTTTTTTTTTTTTTTTTAAGAGAGAGAGAGAGAGAGAAACAACAACGTGAGAGAGAAACATTGATCAGTTGCCTCCTGTATGCACCCGACTGGAGATGGAACTGCAATCTAGGTATAATGCCCTGACTGGGAAGTGAGCCCACAGCCTTTTGGTGTGTGGGACAACACTCCAGCCAGCTGGGCCACTGTCCAGTGCTCAATGCATCTTTTAAAACATTTTCAAAAAAAATGTTATCAACAAAACCTCCAACTATTTAGAAACGACAATAAAGGAAGATATTTTTGAGAAAATTAAAATTAGAAATGCCTCAGAATAAAAGATTTTTAATAAAAATAAAATTTTTATCTTTTTGCAAATAAGATTTTTAAAAATCTACTTGTTCCCTTTAGTGCCCTACAGAGTATCAGGAAAAAATGGGTAGGAACATGGATGATTATGAAGATTTTGATGAAAAGCATAATACCTATCCGAGTGAAAAAAGTCTGGTGAAATTACATAAACAGGTAACTTTATTAATTAAAGCTATATTACTTAATGATATTTCAGTCAGATTTATAATTACTGCCCACAGAAAATAAGGGAGAATTATTCACTGAACATAACTGTTACCTATACTACTGAATGTTAACTTCCTTGGCCCCATCCAGGAAATGCCACTAGCACTTCTCATTGTTGTAACAACCAAAACTTGCCTTAACGGGGAGTTGAACACCGTTGGATCAGAACACTGACAGACATACCCCTGTTCTCTCTCTTAGGTTATTTACTCAGTTCAGAGGCACCGTCGAACTCAAGTACAATGGCAGATCCTTCTGGAACAAGCATTTTATCTAGAAGATGTAGCAAAAAATGAAACTAGTGCTACTCATCAGTTTGTTCATACCTTTCAATCGCCAGAACCGGAAAATAGATTTGTCCAATATTTTTATAGTCCTGCAGTTGGTATGTAATTTGATATAAATTTCCAAGTTTAATGATGATAATTTTTCTGAAGAAAAAATGTATATATTTTCACCAATGTGAAGTTGAATTATATTTGTATTATTTGACTTACGCCAGGTGGTAATATTATGTATCTGGTAAACTTTCCCTCCAAAGAAAACTATTTTACTTTTCATTTGACATATAATCTATCATTTTGCACTGTTACTTCACAGATAACCAAAATTCTAGCAAAAATATGTGTGCTATATCAAGCAAATTTTGTATATATAATATATACTTAATTAGAATTCCAAGAAATTTCACATCACAAACTTGAGTCACTCCTTCAATCTTGACATACTACAAAAAACATTCCTGTAAGAAGTACTCTTTGATTATTTACATTTATTAATCTATTTTTAAAACCTATACTCAATAAGCATAATTATTCTATCCTCCTTTATGATTATTTATGACACTTTCTTCAGTGTTATCAAATTTAATATGAAGAATTTAATGAAAATACCAGTGTCATGGTATTAAAACTTCTGTTTACCTTAGGTATTCAAATAGCTGCCTATTCACTTGATTAGTTGATTAGTTCACTTGATTAGTTGATTAGTTCACTTGATTCTCTTTTGTATGTTTGGTTTTCAGTATGAACACATAATGGTGGTCATAAGAAATCTCTCAGACGTCTTCTTCAATGAAGATCTTTCCTAGTTAAATGAGGGAATGATGTGACACTTGTTTTCATTCATTTGACAAATATTTGAACTCATATGCTATGTATTGCTGGGAGCTTGATATATATCAAATGAATAGAAAAGATAAAAATTTCTGCCCTTGTGGAATGAGAAAAACAGTCAATATATACATAAAGATATAAATACAATGCTGAGTAGTGGTTGGCTATAGAAATCAGGGTTCAGAGCAGAAGTCTGGTCTGAAAATATAAATGAGAGGGTCACTAATGGGTAGGTGGACCATCGGTGGGGATAAATCAGTGAAGAAGTGATGGGATAGAGAAGAGATAGTCTGAGGCCCAAGCCTGAGGCATTCCAGACTTCAGGCATCGGGTTGATGATGAGGAGCCCACAGAACAGACTAGAAACAGAGTGGCCGATGAGATTGGAAAACTAGGACAGTGAAGTCTTTTGAGGAAAAGGGTATATAAAGCACCTTTTCAAATGTTGCAGGTAGGTCGAGTATCATGAATACTAAGACTTGTCCATTGCATTTCAGAGAGGTGAGGTCGGGTAAGGGTATAAAAAGCCAGATTTGAGTTTAAAAAAAAATAAAAAGGAGAGCAGGTAGGAACAGTAAGAATAGAAAACTCTCAAAATGTTTTCCTCATAAAAGGGAATAGAAACAAGAGGTAGTAGCGAAGGGAGGATGGCAGGGTCAAGAGATATTATAGACACCATTTGTGAATGGCATCTAAGAGGGAATTGAGGAGACAGAAGAGAATGGTGGGGGCAGTGTTCATGTGCAGGGGAGATGAAATGGAAACAGTGAGCAATGAAGAGAAGGGCCTTAGGAGGTAAGGCACAGATGGACCTGAGCAGATGAGAAGATGTAACGGAGGGACCTGGGGATGTCTTCTTTGGCCAGCTTCTATTTTGCCAGTGAAGTTCTGGGAGTAAGATTTTGGAGGAGAGAAGAGAAGGTGCAGAATAGTTGCTTAGGAGACTGTGCATGGAGGAAATGGGTGGATTGCAGTGGGCTAGCCAGGCAGGTTCCAGGGTCCACTTGAAGCTGGTGATTAAGAATTTAAAGTGAGGCGAGCCAACAAAGGTGTGTGACTTCCTCCTTCAGTGACCTGCTCCACAGGTGCTGGTTCAGGGTAGCCACAGAGTTGGTAGCCAGGGCATGGCCTAGTTCAGCAAGTATAAGGAAGTAAGAGGAAGCAAAAGGATTGGGACATTGGGGAATGGTTTGCCTCAAAGACTGGAGTCTGAGCTGATAAAGAAAGCAGTAAAGGACATCAGGTGTTAAGTGGCAATGAAACGGTGATAGAATAAATGGACTGTTGGTCCAGGCAGAGACAGTCAATAGAGTTGAAATACTAGATGAAAGCATTGCTTGGACACAGGGATGCTGTAATGAGATTACAAGGGAGGGTTGGGGTTATTGGCAGTCAAAGGCTTGGAGAATGAGCAGTTGATGTAGGGTGGAGGACAGAATCATTGGAGGAGAAGAGGTGAAGGAAGTGGAAGACCAGAGTTTTGAAGGGAGTATCGCCCGTGTGGCTGTGGAAATCACCAGGAATTAATTATGCTGGGAACAGGGTTGAAAAGATCTAGAATGAGCCAGGAACTCAACGTGCAATGAATGAAGTGAAATGCAGCCTTTTCAGTTTTGTGAGCTTTCTTCTTCTTCTTTTAACTTTCATTTATACCTAAATGCAGATTTAACAAAAAGTTACGAGAATATTAACAAAGAATTTCCATATACCCTTCACCCAGATTTTCCACATGCTAACATTTGACCATAATTATTTTCTTTTCTCTTTCTCTCTGTGTATATATTTTTCCTTAATCTTTTTAAAGTTGAATCCAGACATGATGCCTTTTAACCCAGAAATGTTTCTGTGTGTATTTTTTTTCTTTATAAATAAAGACATTTTCTTACATAACCAAGTACAATGGTCAAAATCAGGTTGGGCATTGTAGTCAGTTGTCTTGTCCTCCGTCTCCTTTACTCAGGAGCAGGTTCCGTCTGTGTTTTGTGACATGGATGTTTTTGAGAACACAGGCCAGTTTTGTTTTTTCCAGTCCCTGGGTTTGAGTTTGAAGTTTTCTCATGAGTAGATGCGGTTCTGTAATTTTGGCAGGAACACTGCAGCAGTGATACTGTCTTCTCATCGTGCTTCGTAGCAGGAGGCACCTGAGATGTTGGCCCCATTATCGGTGATCATTCGGTTGGGTGGTGTCTGCCTGCTCCCTCCACTGTAAAACTACTGTTTTCTTCTCTGCAATTGTGTATCTTATATGGAGATATTTTGAAACAATGCAAATACCCCATTACTCCTTTATGGTTTCCGTAATAATTTTCTTCTTTTCTCTTCCAGAGTGGTACTGGGAGTGTCTTTTGCGACCATGGTTTTACAGAATACTGGCTGTGGTTTTGTCTGTCTTCTCTGTGATTGTCGTGTGGTCAGAGTGCACGTTCTTTAGCACGACACCTGTCTTATCCCTTTTTGCAGTCTTCATACAGCTGGCTGAAAAAACATACAATTATATTTATATCGAGGTCAGTTTGTATCTGCTATTAATAATTGTCCATTCATAGTATAACCCTTAAGTGTAGTATCTTTTCTCCATATATTTCTTCTAGCAATAATGCAAATAGTGAAGTTATTAATTTACATTTCCAGAAAAGAGCTTCATCAATTTACCCAGACCCGTGGTTGGGAAACTGCGGCTCGCGAGCCACATGCGCTCTTTGGCCCCTTGAGTGTGGCTCTTCCTAAGCCTTAGGAGTACCCTAATTAAGTTAATAGCAATGTACCTACCTGTATAGTTTAAGTTTAAAAAATGTGGCTCTCAAAAGAAATTTCAATCATTGTACTGTTGATATTTGGCTCTGTTGACTAATGAGTTTGCCGACCACTGACCCAGACTATAAAAACTAAGAACTGTATCTTAAGACAGATGACAAGATATAAACTAGTGCAAAATACCCTTTTGGGAATACTTGCATCCTTTTTATGCCAGCGAAGCCACATAGCTTATAGTCGTCATGTGAGGAAGTTGCCCAGGGAAAGGGAGAGCAGGCTCACTTCAGGAGGTGGATTTGAAATTTAGGGATAAAATGTGAAAATGGTTGAGATGTAGAATTTTTCACATACTTTTGTTTTATTAAATAGCTTAAAAAAAATAATCTGTTACAGTAGCCCTAGCTGGTTTGGCTCAAGTGGATAGAGTGTTGGCCTGCGGACTGAAAGGTCCCTAGTTCGATTCCCGGTCAGGGCACATGCCTGGGTTGCGTGCTCGATCCCCAGTAGGGGGTGTGCAGGAGGCAGCCGATGAGTGATTCTCTCTCATCATTGATATTTCTACCTCTCTCCCTCTCCCTTCCTCTCTGTAATCAATAAAAATATATTTAAAAAATTTGTTACAGTATTTAAATTTTAGAATGTCAAATGTTAGCCAGAAATAAAGGATAAGGCTGTGCAGGGTATACAGTCCATGGGTCTTAATCTGTTTTTGTTTTTTGTTTTCAGATTGCTTGCTTCCTTTCCATCTTCTTCCTAAGTATCTGTGTTTATTCTACTGTGTTCAGGATTCGTGTGTTTAACTATTACTACTTGGCTTCACATCACCAGACCGATGCGTACAGCCTTCTTTTCAGTGGCATGTAAGTAGATTGTATTTAGAAACAAGGGAAATGTCCTTATGGCATACATCCTTATTGAGTTCTCTTTTATTTCTTGTTTATGGGTTTTCCACTAACATCTGTATTTCTCTGAGCTAATTGATTAAGTATAAATATTAATTAGATATTTGTTGATTGCTAGGTAAATACTGCTTGAAGGTTCAGGTTAAAATGGGGATGCTAGATTAGGATGAAAAAGAACGACATGATGAACCTGGACTTACCAATTAGAGATTGCATAAGTAGATTAGTAAAATATAGGAACATGAGAGAGTTTAGAGACTAAATCAGACCTAGAGGGTATTCTGAGATTCAGTGGCCTCAAACTGAAGTATAGAGGACTGAGAAAACCAACAGGAATAATTTTTGCCAAGATATTTAGCAAGAGTTTTGAGAGAGAGCTTTAGCTTGGGCTAGGTTGCGCAATCTATTATTCGTCCATGTTGTTAAATTAGTTATATTGGATATTCATAAGGGCTGGACTAGACAGGTTTGCAAAGGAATCAATAAAGAAAGCATCTCTAACACTTTTATGTTAACCTTTTTTACCCAAATAATTATAAATTCATAGGAACTTGCAAATATAATACAAAGAGTTCTCCTATCAACCTTCCCCCAGTTTTCCCCAGTGGGGACGCTTTCTGTAGCTTTTCTACAATATCAGAACCAGGAAATTTTCATTTATACATTACTACTAACTAGACAACAGACCTTATTTAATTCTCACTGTTTTTTATCCTTTATTCATGTGTGTTTGTGTGTGTGTGTGTGTGTGTGTGTGTAGATTCCTATAACCACAACTACAGGGTGATCTCCACCCCCCCCCCCCAAAAAAAAAGAAATATATACATTTTAACAGCTGATAGCTCAATTTTGAAAATAAAATGTATTTTAATAAACACTGCCTTTATAATTCTGAAAGTGTGTGTATACATTTTGGGGGACACTATATTTTATCACCACATTCCTCACATTACCTCTCTTTTTTTCAATTACAGTTGACATTCAATATTATTCTGTATTAGTTTTAGATTTATAGCATTCTGGTTAGATAATCGTGTACTCTGCAGAGTAGTTACCCTGATATTACAAGTACAACCTGGCCCCACATGTAGTTATTACAACATTGACCATATTCCCCATGCTGTACTTTACATCGCTGTGACTATTCTGTAACTATCAACCTGTACTTCTTAATCCCTTCACTCTCTCTCCCTTCATTTTCCTCTCTCCTCTTTTCAACTCCGTAGTTCTGTAAGGTTCTCTTTTTATCTGGGCAGCTTGAACTCTAACAGTTCTTTATACCTTAGTTGCTAGAGTGTCATACTTTGATACAGCTTCAGATCTTTCATATATGAGTACGTTCACCTTGAGGATGTTACCGTCCTCGTCATGCTGCTGAGATGGCACAGATGGTAGACTTGGAAGAGGTGCATCCAAAGGCACTTCACCAGTTCTTGGGATAAAGCAGCGGCAAACACCACCAAAGCAGGCAGCCTGAGACTGGAGTTTTGCCTTGTAGGTGTTGATATTCTTAAGGAAGATGTGATTCATAGTATGTTCAGAATATCTTCCAAGTAAGTAAGGGAGTTTCACTTTAATAATTCAAAAGATATATAATACAGATAGATGAAAGTAACAAGTTACAATGATCTGAAATGTTCTCAATACATTTCGATATAATATAAAATTATTTTGCTTTTTTATTTTTACATATTCTGTTTATAAATGCTTATTGCAGGTTATTTTGCCGTTTGACTCCTCCTTTATGTCTTAATTTCTTGGGGTTGACCCATATGGATTCCTCCATCTCTCACCAGAATACGCAACCAACTGCTTATACATCTGTAAGTATGGTCAGCAAGCAGAGTTCTTTAGATTCATTGTCTATATGGGATGTTAATACTGATAAAACTTTTAATTCAGAAAAGTTCTAAAGCATTATTTGGATCTTTTTAAAATAACTAAAACTGTCTTTTAAATGTTATATATATAATTACTAATGACTGGATGAAAGTGATTTTGCTTTCTTTTATTATAAAAAAGTGTTTTCTGGTTTACATAGATCATCTAGCTGGTAGTATTAATAGACTTGACCTATAATAATAGTGACTTCTATATCTCTAGTCTTAATGTATATGATAATGTTCAGTAATGCTTATAAAATATTAACTTTCTTTAGAGGAAAACCTTTTTAAGTAAGCAAATTAATATATAATCAGCACATGACTTTGTATTAGATTAAGTTGTACAGCATCATGGTTTGAAATATACATATATTGAGAAATGATTATACAGTCAATTTAGTTAACATTCATCACTTCAGTAACAATTTCTTTTCTTGTGATAAGAATTTAAAAATCAGTTCATTTAGTGCTTTATTTATACTTTTTCAAAAGCCCGTATTTATTTATATAACTGGCTATGTGTGAATTCTCTAATGGCGGAAAAAAATAAAATATCAGGGGGACTACTCTGTACTAATTTAACTCATTTTTTTTCTACTTTTTTCTTTCTTTTCAGATTATGGGTTCCATGAAAGTTTTATCCTTTATTGCAGATGGATTCTATATATATTATCCTATGCTGGTAGTAATTCTCTGCATTGCTACTTATTTTAGGTAAGAAACTTAACATCGTTTATTTTCCCACATACTCTTAGCCTTATCTGGGTATCCTTTCTTCTTACAACTCTTTTAAATATTTATTGCTTGGGTTCTGGTTGTTGTTTGTTTTGTTGTGGCTTTGGGGATGTTGGGGATAGTTTAAAGGGATTGCTTGAGTGATGAAGTAAGGCTTTTTCTCCGAAGATATTTTCAGGAAAAGAGAGGTAGAGTTATTCATTACAAATACGTAGGCTACAAAGCAATAGGATTAATTACAGAGTGTTAACTTGAAGCCCTGACCTTCGACACTGACAGCCAAGTATCCTATATAATAAAAGCCCAGTGACCATAATGGCAGAATGACCGCTGGACCAGTCACTATGAGGTGCACTCTCCACCTCTTGGTCACTTTCCCCAGCTGGCAGGCTCTCATCGCCCAATGGTGAATGGGGACTTGGGGGTGAGTGGCGGGGGATGTGGGTGGCGCCAGGCCAAGGCCACTTCCCCACAGGTCACCCCACACACAGAGGGCGACCCACAGCTGGGGCGGGACTGGCAAGCGGGCGGAACAGCCAACCTTTTGCCCCCCCCCCACCCCGCCCCAGGTCAGCAGGCTCCCATCGCTGATGGTGAACGGAGAACCAGGGTGGGTGGCAGCAGGGGGCAGGGCTGGCTGCCAGCAGCCGGGGAAGATGGCCCTGATCACAGGGTAGGCCTAGGGACCGTACCCGCACACAATTTTGTACACCAGGCCTCTAGTCTACACTAATAAAAGAGAAAAATGGTAATTGGCATACAACCGCTACCCTTCCGATTGGCTAATCAGCGTATCCTTATGCAAATTAACTGTCAGCCAAGATGGCGGCCAGCAGCCAGGCAGCTGGAAGCGAACATGAGGCGTGCTTGCTCCAGTGACTGCAGATTCCAACGTTCCCCGCCTTGCCGGACTCTGAGCTGGCAGTTTGAAACATTCTAACAAATATAGCCGGCTGGGATCTCAGAGCTGAAGTTATACATTGTTTCGATTATAGAACGGCAAACAAACCAGCAGCGGAAGCCTCAGAGCTAGAGCCAGAGCTAAAGCTGGCCCAGAAGAAAAAAAAAAAAAGAAAAAAAGGAGTGGTTGGGAGCTTCAGTCAAAACCCCTAGCCTGAAAGCAGTCCTCAGCCCCTCACCCAGACTGGCCAGGCACCCCAGTGGGGATCCCCACCCTGAAGGGTGTGTGACCAGCTGCAAACAGCCATCATCCCCTCATCCAGGCTGGCCAGGCACCCCAGTGGGGACCCCCACCCTGATCCAGGACACCCTTCAGGGCAAACCAGCCGGCCCCCAGGCCTTTATCCTATATAGTAAAAGGGTAATATGCCTCCCAGCACAGGGATCAGCGGAGCCACGAGGCCTCCTGGCACCAGATCAGCATGACAGGGGGCAGCGCCCAAACCCCCTGATTGGCCCTGCTCTGTGCATCACAGGGGGTGGCGCCGCAACCTCCCCATTGAACCTGCCTTGAGTGTGACAGGGGTCGGTGCCCCAACCCCCAAATCAGCCCTACCCTGAGCGTGACTGAGGGTGGCATCGCAACCTCCCAATCTGCCCTGCTCTGTGCATGACGGGGGGCGGTGCCCCAACTCCCCAATCAGCCCTGCTCTGAGCCCGACCAGGGGCTGCACCTAGGGATTGGGCTTGCCCTCTGCCACTCAGGAGCAGGCCTAAGCCAGCAGATCATTATCTCCCGAGGGGTCCCAGACTGCGAGAGGGCACAGGCCGGGCTGAGGGACCCCCTCTTCCCCCCCGAGTGCACAAATTTTTGTGCACCGGGCCTCTAGTCTATATATATAAAAGGCTAATATGCTGAGGGTCCGTCCGGGTAATGACATCATGTAGCAACGCCCGGCTTCTTCTCCCTAGCGACTAGCCTCCTTGCAGTTTCTTCAGCCCATGAACATGACTTGCTTTATAGCCAGTTGGAAGCATTTCACACTTTAACCAAATGTCTGTGAAGCGTTTTCCCGTGCCTCATCTCATTTGATCCTCACAGAAGTCCTGGAGTAGGTAGATAGGAGACATGGTGGAATCCTATTTTCTTTTCATTAGCTGGAAAACGGAGAGTCAAAGTAAGAAATGGTGAACCTTGAAAATGACTTCAGGTTTTCTCACTGCACGGAATATAGTCAAACACTACTGCAGTTAAATATTTTACCCTTTGTTCTCCCTGCATGATCTACAATAATAATCTTCTTCGTGTTGATATTTACTGCTGTGTTGCTGACAATTACCTGAAAGAGAAGTTGGGGTGCTTCACTGAGCTGGAAAGTTTAGCTAAATCAGAAAGCAGGTCTAATTAAGCAAGTTTGTTCTATATCTATAAAAGGCTAAGTTGACTCATGCATGTGTGATACATATAAAGCTCTCGCTGGCACCAATTGCACACGTGTGTTTCCATCTGTCATTGTCGATTGTGAATTTGGTTGATACTTCTATTATAGAGAAAGGGTGAATAGCAATATTAAAATATTTCTTCTAATTAATTTACTTTCAATGTGCACGAATTTGTGCACCAGGCCATTAGTAGCTTATAAAACACCCCATGCTTGGCTTCTGACCAGTAACGTAAATTGGGCTTAGGGCTTTCCCCATAATCATTCCTGGGTTTCTAGATGCTTCAGATCATAGCCAGCCCAGAAGGTCAAATGAAGAGTGACTGCAATCAGGCAGCATGTGTAAGGCTGGGAAGTACATGGGCTGCTCTTTTCATAGGATTTAGCAGAATTGATAGACTCTTAGAGGTAAGACTCAAAAGGACTCAAAGGACAGGTGTGCTTGGCTTCTAGCACTGTCAGCCCTGCTTCCACATGTTAGGTGCCCTCCTCCTGTACTCTGTCTACCCTCTTCACTGCTCCATGACATACCACAAGTGCTGCTTTTTAAAAAATGTTTGATTGATGTTAATCAGTTTGCTTTTCTAACAAAGATAAGTTGCATCCCATGACTTTTTACTTAAATCTTCCAATACCATTATAAGGTTATTACAGATAATATGTATGAACTCACATTAGGATAATGAGTAAATAGACAATATTGTGTGAAATAAATTGTCTATTGGATTTTTAAAAACATCTATATTATACCTTTCCATAATTTAAAATAACAGTTAATATGAACTGATAATAAATCTATTGTTTTGAATTTTTGCTGTTAGGTAGAAAAGACTTAGGTTTATACTGTGAAAAGCATGTATTAAGGAAGAAAACAGTCATCCTTTGGCTGTCCAGAACTAAGTTGATTATATGCTTAGTCACTTAAAAAGTTTCTAAAACTATTAATGGAACATTAGAGCTTGTGATGTACAAATTATTTCTTCTCATGTTAGTGGCTGTTTTGGTAAGAGTAGCCTCTCTTCTTACCTTATTAGGTTATGATATGTATCAAGTAATAGGTGGGTGGGATAGTGCTTTTTCAACTATAAAATCTTAAATATAAGGAATCAGTAGTATTAAAGTTCTGTTTGAATATAAGAAAATAATAAATTGCTTTTATATTATAGTTATTGTTTAGCATCCTTTTATAATATTTTTCTTAACATATGCTAATGGCCTAACTGGCTTTGTTTTCTTAAGAAATCTGGGTATGTGGCATATCCTAGTCAGTGGACTACTGGACATATAAGCTCCTTAGAAAGGGAAGTAAGTACTTCTTAAAGGCAAATGAAACTTTATGTAACTTGTTGAGATAATAATAAAATATAGGCTTCTTTGAGAGTGACCACACTAAAAAATAGCTTATCTAAATAGTTACACTGTGAAATAATGAAAAAATCTTTTTTTTTTTTATTAGTTTGGGAACTCGTTGTTTGAATCTACTTGGTTTCCAGCAGTTCATGGGAGATAATGATATGACCTCAGACTTAGTTGATGAAGGAAAAGAATTAATCAGGCGAGGTAAGATTTGTCTTTTTAGCCCTAGCTGGTTTGGCTCAATGGATGGAGCGTCGGCCTGCGGACTGGAGGGTCCCAGGTTCGATTCCGGCCAAGGGCACATGCCTGGGTTGCGGGCTCGATCCCCAGTGGGGGGCGTGCAGGAGGCAGCCAATCGATGATTCTCTCTCATCATAGATGTTTCTCTCTTCCTCTCTCCTTTCCTCTCTAAAATCAATAAAATATATTTAAAAAAAAGAAAAAAAAAGATTTGTCTTTTTAAATAAATGGAGGAAGAGTGCAAGACTCCAAATACAGAATTAGAATTCATGTTTGTTAATTTATAATATTCTATCTTGGGAAATAGCAAATTAATATTTTTAGCTAAAAACCTATATAAATTCTTCATAGTAAAAATAACTAGAAGACATAAATGATTTCTCATCTGTCTTTAGGAAATTTTGCAATAGAAACTATGTAGTATGTCTGCAGCTAAAAAATGCCCATGTGCAGTGTTCGAGTCATTTTTAGGTTTGCTTTGACAAAGATATGCAAGTTTAGTACATCTGTAAAGCTTATTAATTTAAAAAATTATCAGCTTAAGACTGAATAGGAATCATTCAGTCCAAGGGTGGTTTTTAGAATGTGGTGGGTGATCATTACCAGCCTGTTAGAATATATGACCCTCTACTGGAATTTAATCTCAAAACTGAATGCATCAAGTTTCCTGATGTTCAAGGGATGGTAGGATAGGAAAAAAGAAAAAGTAAAACTTAAGTTTTCGGACAATGGTACTCTCCCTACTTGGGTCTGGGCTTTTATGTGATCACTAGTTGAATAAGCCAAAATTGGTTGCGGCTCTAAAATAAGCTGGGGTAGCCTTCCATGCTCTCATAGGAAGGGGTGTCTAGTTAATGTAATAGCTCTGTTGCTTTTTGCATTAATTAGACCGCATCTGGAGGATCATATCCAGTCCCAGGTAAGACTTTCAAGAGTTAGAATGGTAAATCAGAAGGTATTTAGAGGACAGAATTAAGAGTCTGTAAAGCATATCTTATGGGAAAAAGAAAAACAACAACAAGCAACCACTGGATATATAGCCATTTATATATATCTACACTAATAAAAGAGAAACATGATAATTAGCGTACGACCGCTACCCTTTTCATTGGCTAATCAGTGAGTATATGCAAATTAACTGACAACCAAGATGGCAGCCGGCAGCCATGCACTGAAGCGAACAGGGAGGCTTGCTTGCTCCAGTGACTGGCAGACTCCAATGTTCCCCACCTGCCGCTGCCGGCCTCTGACCTGGCAGTTTGAAACATTGTAACAAATATAGAAGCTAAACAAAACCCCAGAAACCAGCTTTCAGCTGCCGGGATCTCAGAGCTGGAGTTATACATTGTTTCAATTATAGAACGCAAACAAACCAGATACCTGCTTTCAGCAGCGGAAGCCTCAGAGCTAGAGCCAGAGCTAAAGCTGGCCCAGAATAAAAAAGAAAAAAAAAGTAAAAAAGGAGCGGTTGGGAGCTTCAGTTAATCGCCAGCCTAAAAGCAGCCCTCAGCCCCTCACCCAGACTGGCCAGGCACCCCAGTGGGGACCCCCACCCTGAAGGGTGTGTGACCAGCTGCAAACAGCCATCATTCCCTCATCCAGGCTGGCCAGGCACCCCAGTGGGGACCCCCACCCTGATCCAGGACACCCTTCAGGGCAAACCAGCCGGCCCCCAGGCCTCTATCCTATATAGTAACAGGGTAATATGCCTCCCAGCACCGGGATCAGTGGAGCTGCGAGGCCTCCTGGCACCGGATCAGCGTGACAGGGCAGCGCCCAAACCCCCTGATCGCCCTGCGGCTCTGTGTTTGACAGGGTGCGGTGTCCCAACCCCCAGATCGGCCCTGCTCTGTGTGTGACAGGGGAAGGCGGCCCAGTTCCCCCCCCCCCTCCCCCCAGGCCCTGCTCTGTGTGTGACAGGGTAGAGCCATAACCTCCCCATCGGCCCTGCCCTGAGTGTGACAGTCGCGGTGCCCCAACCCCCTGATCGGTCCTGCTCTGTGGGTGTTAGAGGGCAGCGCCCCAACTCCCCTTCCCCCCCCATGGGCCCTGCTTTGTGTGTGATGGGGTAGAGCCATAACCTCCCCATTGGCCCTGCCCTGAGTGTGACAGTGGCGGCGCCCCAACCCCCTGATCGGCCCTGCTCTGTGTGTGACAGGGGGCGGTGCCCTAACTCCCCTATCGGCCCTACTCTGTGAGTGATGGGGAAGCTCCTCAACCCCCTGATCGGCCCTGCTCTGTGCGTGACAGGGCGGAGCTCCCCAACCCCCTGATTGGCCCTGCTCTGTGCATGACAGGGTACGGAGCCCCAACCCCCCTGATGGGCCCTGCTCTGTGCGTGACAGGGGGCAGTGCCCCTACCCCCTGATTGGCCCTGCTCTGTGCGTGACGGGGTGGCGCCGCAACCTCCCCATCGATCCTGCCTTGAGTGTGACAGGGGGCGGTGCCCCAACCCCCCCAATCGGCCCTACCCTGAGCGTGACTGAGGGTGGCATCGCAACCTCCCAATCCGCCCTGCTCTGTGCATGACAGGGGGCAGCGCCCCAACTCCCCAATCAGCCCTGCTCTGAGCCCGACCAGGGGCTGCACCTAGGGATTGGGCCTGCCCTCTGCCACCCAGGAGCAGGCCTAAGCCAGCAGGTCATTATCTCCCGAGGGGTCCCAGATTGTGAGAGGGCACAGGCCAGGCTGAGGAACCCCACCTTCCCCCCCGAGTGCACAAATTTTTGTGCACCGGGCCTCTAGTCTATATATATAAAAGCTATATATATATGCCAAGTGACTGGAATGCTGCAATGACTGGTTGCTTTGCCTGTGGCCCCTCCCCCTGGCCAGCCCCGCCCCTCATGGGATTCCCCGCAGCCCCCCTCCCACCCCCCGCCCCTGCTGGCCCCCGACTGGGCCCTGATTGGGGGTGGGGCCGGCAGCCAACCTCCTGTGGCCCCTTCCCCCAGCCGGCCCAGCCCCAATTGGCCCCAATCAGGGCAGGCCGGCCGGACCCCACCCATACATAAATTCGTGCACCAGGCCTCTAGTAAGAAAATAAGATTAAAGACTCTTATGTAGAAAGAAGTATGAACTTAATTTAGAAGATAAGACATAAAGAAAAGAAAAGTTACAGAGGAGCAAATTTCCAGTCACCATGGAGAAGAACTTTTTCTCACTGAAACTGGACAGCCTAAAGGGCCATCTCCAGCAAGAGTAGAAAAGGTGCTCTCTGTGGAGTTAGGTGATCTCTAAGGCCCTTTCCATCATAACCTTTTACTTTTGACTTTGTAGCAATTTAAAGGAAATTGGTCATAACCTGATACCTTTACTTAGTTACTCTGCATCTAATTAAGTCATGTTATACCAAATTTGAAATTACTTTTCTTCTCTAGAGAAGAGAAAAAGGCAAAGGCAAGAAGAAGGTGAAAATCGAAGAAGAGTAAGTACAGTACTTATTAAATTGCTGTAACCTAAACATTGGTGTGAAATACCAAAAAAAATCATACTGATTTAGAATAATTGGCTAGAGACCAGAGAATAGTTAGGAAAGACGTGAGATAAATTTTTAAAGAAAGGTAATTTTACTAGTTTTAGATATACATGCTAGGTGCCCTGTCAGACATGTTTTAACAAGTTATCAGTGATAAATTCATGTCCAACATCTAGCAGTGTCTTGAATAAGGTAGGTGCTCAGTAAATAATTTTTTATTAAATGAATGAATACATTCATGCAGTCTTACTATGAAAGTAACTTTGATCGATTTAAAATTATACATTTCATAATACGACACTAATTTTATCCATCTCTATTTTTTCTTCAGTCTTCTGTTTGCTGAGGCTAATTAGCCTCTCCCTAGAGAGTGAAAACCTAGTCCAAATCATGACAGATTTTCAGCACGTAGGTGTGCTGAGCTGGAGAGGTAAAGGCACGGAGACATGCTGTTGTCTTCACCTGCTGAGTGTGTGTTGTGAGAAAGGAGACTTGTGCTTTATTTCGGAGTCATGACTAGAACCAAGGAGTGGAAGTTACTGGAGATGGAGTTCACTTCTGAGAATTTCCATGTTTACCAGGAGTGATCATACATAGACATCTCATGTCACCTAGAAAGAGGGCCGAAAAGCATCTGCATGGCTACTTTAGAATGAAACCCTGCACTGCATTGGAGGTTGAATTAGGTGACCTCTCCTGTCTCTTTCAAGTCTAAGGATTTAAAGAGTAGATTCCTAGTTACTATGGTTTTAGTGACGTTCAGACCACACACAATGCCATGTGAGTCATTATCTAATTATCTGTGCTTACAACTCTAATTTTGCTATCAAACGTGTTTAGAGGCTCTAAATTCATGGTTAATTCAGGGGGAAGAAAATTTTATTAACATCTCATTAGTTATTAGGAGTTCTCATAACTTCTACATTGTCAAGATAAATTTATTGTAGATGTAATATTATTTTGACATTTTAGATAGAAGAATTAAATAACAATAATCATAGCTAGCAAATTCATTTGTAAAAGTTAAGTTTGGAAAGTATTAAAATCATGTAGAGATAACAAAAATTATTCACCTATGATTTTTAAAGGCACTATGCTAGTTATACTGATTATGTGATGAATTTCTTATGAAAATAATTAAATTATATTTTCTGCCTGTGAGTTCTTTTGTTATACATTCATCTGTGTTTCTTCCCTAGGAATGGAAAGAACGATATGGACACAATAGAGAAGATTCCACTAGAAACAGAAATGTTCATGTTGACCCCAAAGAGTCAAATTTTTCAGAAATGAGTACGACCCGATGTGAGTAGTTTATTGTCTGTGTTTTTTCTTGTTCTTGCCTGCGTAGACTGAGGACAGTGACATCTGCGCTTCTGCAGTGACTTTCTGCTTCCAGCCCCTAGTGTATCGGAGGGAGGGAACCTCAGATGTGCATTCTGGTAGGAGGAGGGGACATGTGGAATAGAGACGAGCAGTTGTAATTGTACTGCCCTAAATAACAGTACTTATCCCAGGCATAGTCTAGGCAGATACAGATTTCCATTATTTACTTAGATGTTTTTTTGTTTGTTTTTATTTTCAAAATATTTTTTATTGATTTCAGAGAGGAAGGAAGAGGGAAAAGATAGAAACTCAATGATGAGAGAGAATCATTGATTGGCTGCCTCCTGCACACCCCACACTAGGAATCAAGCCCACAACCCAGGCATGTGCCCTGACTGGGAATCGAACCATGACCTCCTGGTTCATAGGTTGATGCTCAACCACTGAGCCAGACAGCCAGGCTAGATGTTTTTATTTTCTTTTCTATTAGTAGACTTAAGCCTCAATTCAGTCATCTGTAATAATAATAAAAGCATAATATGCTAATTAGACCAACCATTTCTCTGGACAAAGTCATGGTGGGTGGGGGCCGAGGCCCTAGCACAAATTTTGTGCATCGGGCCTTTAGTGTTTATAACAGCCTACTGGCCCATATATGTCGGGCACTTTCCCAGGTGCTCACAATGTATTGAGAGACTAATGCCAGGCCAGAGACATTTGTCAGTGGGTTGAGTCAAGAAACCTCCCTACGTCCTTAATCCTACCATCTGCCCCTGGAAAAGTGGCGGGAAGCCTGTGTTTGTGCAGAACCAGCACCCTTTTTAAGGGAGATGCTGAGGGAACTCAGCTCAGGTGGTGGGAGTAATTCTCTATTGAGAAAGGATTTCTGTAATAAAGAAGTACTTAACTGGCCGAAACCGGTTTGGCTCAGTGGATAGAGCGTCGGCCTGTAGACTGAAAGGTCCCAGGTTCGATTCCGGTCAAGGGCATGTACCTGGGTTGTGGGCACATCCCCAGTCGGGGGTGTGCAGGAGGCAGCTGATCGATGTTTCTCTCTCATCGATGTTTCTAACTCTCTATCTCTCTCCCTTCCTCTCTGTAAAAAATCAATAAAATATATTTTTTAAAAAAAGAAGTACTTAACTGAGTGTTCACAAATGAATAGTACTCTAGCCAGGTAAAGGTGCAGAAGGACTAATGAGGGACAGGAGAGAACCTTTGGGGAAATGCAAGTTTTTCTCTGATTAGAGCCTAAGTATGAGGAGCCTGACAAGAGGGGAGGCTGCAGAGATATTGGGACCCTAATGAGCAGAGACCCTGGAGATAAAGAGGAAAGGATGGATTTGAAGGACACTTAGGGTAGAAGGAAGAGGGAAGAGCTAAAGTTTAGTTAAAGCTAGGAATAGAGGGAGGATTTTACAAAAAGATTTGGAAGGTTGCCTACCATGGAATAGGAGTCAGCAGTGCAAGGATCTGAGAGTGTGGGAGAATGGTTAAGAGGTTAAGGTGACGAGTTAGAGAGACCCTGCTATGTAGTAGGCAACCAGTATTTGTGAATGAATGAGAGAAAAGATGACGGGTTGAGTCCAAGATGACAAAAATGAAAGATATGATAAAAAAGAACTCTATGGTAGCTCTTGGGCTGCTCAGAGCTACACTGTGACAGTTTAGATTGTTAGTGAAGAAAACCTATTCAGTACGCAGGACAGAGAGTTAGCGCTCAAGGGTCCGTGCCAACCAGGATGGAACCAGTAGTCGCATGTGACTGTCGAGCATTTGCAGTGTGGCTGGTGCTCCATGATGAATGATAATATTTTGGATATATTTGGTTAAATAAAATATATTAAAATTAATTTCCTCTGTTTCATTTTACTTCTTTAATGTAGCTACTAGAATAATTAAAAGCCAATATGGGCTGGCATTTCATTTTGGTTGGACATCGCTGCCCTATTGGGGAAAAGATTCAGGCCTTTCTTTTTTTTCTTCCTTTTTTAATTGAATTTACTGGGGTGACATTAGTTAATAAAATTACATAGTTCAGGCCTTTCTTAAAGAGCTGGAGTTGAGTGTGTTTTTACCACCCCAAGTCAAGTAACACATAATACAATATAAGATGATGTATTATAGAATTGTATACCTGAAACCTGTATAATTTTATTAACCAATGTCACCCCAGTAAATTCAATAAAAAAAAAAAAAGCTGGAGTTGAGTATACCTTAAAGAAAATTTTAGCCAAGAAATGAGATGTCGCAGCCCCTGTAAAACCAACTGTAAAACCAACTGAAACTTGATTTGATTATGAGTAATTTTACTGTTATGATACTATTGTTAAATATTAACTCCTTCATAGTAATTAAGTCTTTGCACTGTAGCTGCTTCTGAGCGTGGACTAACGATATGGGTGAATTTTTCCTTGTTTTCTATCATATCATTTATCATTTTAATCTGATTATAAGGAACCATGTAGTTATCATTTTCTAATACTGTTTTCACAATCAAAATCAAGATCTTTTATAATCTAGACTTTTCTTTCTGTGAGTTCATAGACTGACCCATAAAGACAATAGAAAAATAAACATATTCTTTTTTCTTCTTTTGCAGCAGCATCTAAATATACGAGGGCCAATAATAGGACTGAAAGGGATCGAATAGAACTCCTACAAGATGTAGAACCTTTGGATTTTAATGCAGAAGCGTTTACTGATGATCCTCTTGAATCTGAATCAGGAAGGTAAGTTCTAGCTGTGTCATGTTGGCTCCAGCATGCCGCTGAAATCTTAGTAACATACTGGCCTGATGAGATAAATAAACATAAGGAAAATGTTCATCTTTACTACTAAAAAAAGCATGTTAATTCTGTCCAGTGTTGCTCAGTGGTTGAGAGTTGACCTATGAAGCAGGAGGTCATGGTTTGATTCCCGGTCAACATGCCCAGGGTTGTGAGCTTGATCCCCAGTACAGGGCATGCAGGAGGCAGCTGATCAATGATCAACATCATTTTTACCTCTCTCTCTCTCCTTTCCTCTCTGAAATCAATAAAGATATATATTTTTAAAATATATATCTTTATTGATTTTTTTACAGAGAGGAAGGGAGAGGGATAGAGAGTTAGAAACATTGATGAGAGAGAAACATTGATCAGCTGCCTCCTGCACATCCCCCACTGGGGATGTGCCCACAACCAAGGTACATGCACTCAACTGGAATCAAACCCTTCAGTCCGAAGGCCGACGCTCTGTCCACTGAGCCAAACAGGTTAGGGCGATAAAAATATTTTTAAAAGCATATTAAGCAAACTTTGATGCCTTTTTGTACTTTCTAATGTTTTTCTATTTTTAAAATTATAGCATTCAGTGATGATAACTGAAATCTTAATAAACTGCTAATGACATTACAAATTGATAGTAAGAGTCTTAACAATGTTTATTTCTGATAATCTCAGTTATGAAATTTATCATATTTAACAACAGCCTCCTCACTATGACTGGGTGTTAGACACTATTCTAAGCACTTTTACAATTATATTGTATTTTATGGTTGTAAATCCAATTGGATTTGTACCTAGAGAGGCTCAATAACTTACCCAGCATCACACAGCTTGTAAATGGCAAAGTCAGGTATTCAAACCCCAGGACTCTGGCTGCAGACTCTGTGCTTTTAGCCATGATACTACGTGGAAATAGATAAAAACAAAATATCATATGCATGAAGATATTCTGTTTACATTTAACATTCAAGAGTGGTTATTAAATGCTGTAAGTTCCACAATGTGTTTTACATCTCTCCACCGCTTTCCTTTTACATCTCTCAGCCTGTGATTCATGCGTTCTAGGCTCTAAACAGGTAGTTGTTAATTGATTTGTAACTAAGTAATAATCCTTGGGATAATATCCTTGGAAAATAGGTTTCTACTTTCAGCTACTGAATAGATATTACAGTGCTTACACATTATTTAGTCACTTCCTTTGGATGTGTCCTTGTTTTTCTCTCCTCTATTATTTTGATCTCAGATCATATTTTTATCCACCTTTCAGGTATCAGCCGGGTGGACGATACCTCTCGATGTCTCGCAGCAGAATATTTGATGATGTTTAAAGTCTGAAAGAATTCATGGAATAACTAACCCAAGCCAATCAGTTCAGTCTTTATGAATATCTGTATACCCTAAAATGTACACTGTACTCTCAGTGATAAACAAAAGACACTGAAAATCAGTCACATCTTAGTAATAGTTCATGCTCCATTGAATAGAGTATCATCTTTTCTAATAGAATTTATTACATACCATTCCTGAAGTGTCTGCCTTAGTTTGGAGTACAGTTAATTCATGGAGGGATTTAATTGATGATAAAGATCAGTATGTGTTGAGAACATGTAGTTCAATTTGTTTCATATTATTTTTTTCAGGAAAGTTGATTTAAAGCTCCAAAGAAGCCCTAAGTCAAACTATAATATTATACCACTTTATTTTGATTAACATTTTTGCTATTTCTAAAGAATATGTTAATCTTGTATTTCCCAAAGAATTGAAGACCATGATAACCATATTTACAAAACCCATGTTGTAAAACAAGGCTTGTTTACCAGACATAAGTAGGTGTAAAAAATTCTTTTCCAGCTCTGTATGCGTGTTGGTGAGGTCTTTGCATGTACAGTTCAGACTAGACTTCAGCGACAGTGCTGGTGTCTGCAGCACATGTGTGATAACTGGGCGAAGTGTAACTCTTAGTCTTTGGTAGTAACTGGAAGCTGCCAGTGCTTTGCTACGCCTTGTAAAAGATGTTCATTTCAGAGAGAAGTGTCCACCTTTCTCATTGAGCATGTTGATTTAAGTCTTGATTATTTCATTTAAGGAGAATCATACACATAATGGTAAATAGTGTTGTTGTTTTTTAATAACTAAAGAGTCCCACAGAATTCTCTAATATTTAAAGGTGCGTATTTATGCTTTTTGAAAAAGAATATCTGGTTATTCAAAGGCAAAAAGTGAATCCATTTTCTGTTATTACTACTAATAACACTTAAATTGTGGTTTATAGCAAACAGAAAACTACAGGCATACCTTGGAGATATTGTGGATTCGGTTCCAGACCACAGCAATAAAGTGAGTCTAATGTTTTTGCTGGTGGAGGGTATTGCCTTTAATTTGTAAAAAAAATAAAACAAGAAAACAACAACACCCCAAACCGTAACATCTCTAGGATGCAATAAGGCATAGCACAATAAAATGAGTTATGTTTATATATTAGAATGGAAATACTATCTAATAAAGAGGGAATATGCTAATTGACCCTCATGAAGTCGCGAAGATGGTGGCACCCACAGCCACAAGTTGGCAGTGCCCAGTCCCCTCAGCCCCCCAGCCACCCAGGGCCATTCGAGGCTCAGGTAACCAGGACAGGACGAGGCTTGCGCTGCCGGCAGTGGCAGTGGCAGCTGCAGAGGTGTGATGCGGCATCGCCTTCCCCTGATCACCAGGTGGCCTCCTGCCTCTGAGGGCTCCCGGACCGTGAGAGGGGGCAGGCCGGGCTGAGGAACCTCCACTCCAGTACATGAATTTTCATGCAGTGGACCTCTAGTATGTAATAACTTGTTGGTTTAAACATGCTAATTATTTTTAATTGATTTTTTTAACCTTTGTGGTTAAGTCAGAGTTAGGTGTTATATTTTAAATCATCACATTACTCACTGAATATAAAGGAGCAAAACATGTTTACAGAGAGGTTTTTATGTCCCTGAAATGTTCACACATCTTCGAGGACCCATGCTCAGGTTCATCCAGTGGTGACTATACTGGAACTTGCCCAGGCAGTCTCAGTTACAAACCTCTTGTCCAGGGGAACTTGTCCCATGATCACATTCACTCTTAAGCATTCCAGTTTTAAGATGAATTATATAGTCACTCTAACAATATGATTATATGTTTCTTGAAAGTAATCCTTCCTGAATCATAATTTTTTATTTTAATTTTCCTCTTTACTTAGTGTTTTCATGTGAATTTGTAAAGACACAGTTCTATGCAGATACTGAAAGTATGTCATTCTATTTATCTAATTTTCTTCAATTTTTATGATTTTTTGAGATTAGCTGCCCTTTAACATAATTATCAATGGATAAATTTTACTCTCAGTCGAAGGTCATATAGAGTGTCCATTTGAGATCACACATACACAGCCTTTTATTGTGAAGTGTGGTTAGAGCAAAATTGGCCAGGAGCAGAGATAATTTAATACTGCTTTGTAATTTCATGATTGACCATGGAATACCTTGGGCAAGTCATGTAACCTTTGCTGCTTCAGTTTCTTCATTTGCAAAATGAAGATGATACTTGCTATTTATCGACTGATCTACCTCACAAAGCTATTGTGAGGGTATTGAGTTGATGTTGATATGGTGGAGTTTAAAAAGAAAACAAAATCAGTCATTCGCTGTCCTGTTTTTCCTAGTCTATTTGAAGGTGTTGGATGGGAAATAATCACCCCACAAAGGGATCCAGTTTCTTATTATTACAAAGAACCCCACAAGTTCCCTAAGTGGAAACTTTTGGGAAATTCACCAAAAGTCCTCTGAAAATAGTACTGTTTTATTACTTAGTTTTAGGGTTTCTTTGGAATATTTCTCTTAAGTATAATGTTGTTTCTTGTCAGGTTTTGTCATAAAACTCAGATGTGATTGTAGAAGCTGAAGCAGAAACGAGAAGAAATTATCCAGTTACTTTTATAACTTACAGTTACCTAAGATAAATTGATAGGAAAATGTAAGGGAATATACTACTTTCCTTTATTATTAATTTTTTATTATTTGAATAATCAAAGTATTACACTTCATGAACAGTAGATCCCTTTATGACTTCTGAGTTATTTTCCCAATAATTTTGGTTACGTGATCCAGAGTACTCAACTTTTGAAGCAGAATTTATCATATAAGATTTTATATATGATCAGTTAGGAAGGTTACCTGGTAAATTTGAGTTCAGAAAGTAATGGTTTAATCTCTGAAGACAGATTATTGCTGGGGGACTAAGTAAGCCACCTTGTATAAAAATCTGTAGTAAGTACAAGAGAGTTCTTTTTTGAGAAGCTTATTAAAATGTAATGGCATCTACTGTAAAACACTACTACTAAGTTAATATCCTTTACACGCAAAGTACTTTTCTTGAAGAGTTACTTCTGGCAATTACCTCTTGAAGTCAGATGTCTTTCTTATATAATAATAGATATCTGATTACATTTTCTATATTATTTTTCTAAATAATTGTTAGGTAAGCATATTCAGTAAGCTGGTAATTCAAAGTAAATTTTGCAGAAAATAATTAATAATCGACTAATTTCGTGAAAAACCTGTAAGTTGCTACTTAAGTGTTGTTACTCCATCAATAATGTATTACTATCCATAGAGCATTTTTGTAAAAATCATCACTAAAATAAGAAATAAGATATAAGCCTAATTATTAGGATTTGTTCTCTCACCAAATGAGTACAAGGGCTTTGGGACAATGTCATCACGCAAGAGCCCCTCACTTCACAAGAGCTAAATCAAAAGAGTCGGTGGTTCTTTAGTTATAAAAAACAGATCCGAGACTCTGGCAGTCCCAGCCTCGGGAAGAAATGCCACCAGTTGGTGTGTTTTGGGAGTCTGCTGTTTGATTAGATTATCGGTTCTTATATTTATGCCTTTTGTGTACCCAAATGAAAGGTAATGTGGATGGGAAAGGCAATGTGTGTTTTCATAAGTGTATTTCAGCATATTAATGAAGGAATTTCATTTATGTACAATAGCAAACCTCACTTTTTATACCTTTAATAGGTTTAGGGAATGTTCTTGATGGTGTGGTGGTTACCACTTTAAAGGAAAAATAAACTCTCTGTGATTATAATTCACACTGCCCAGTTTTGTGAGTTTTATACTTGTGATTTGAATGGACCATGTCTGAAAATCACAAGGACGAATATATTACACCTCCATTACCTTTCATGCTCAGCCTGATTTCCCTAAATTTTATTCTCATTTTCAAAAGATTTGTCCATTAAGGTTGATGGAAGCCTTGTTATAATTTCAAGTTTGTGAATAAAGCAAAAATAATGGCACGTTCCTCTTTTCATATTGATATTCCAAAAGACATTTGTTTTTGATACACTCCCTGGGGAGCATTAACTTTTTTCTCCTGAAAATATTTTCTTTTATGGTTATCTTGATCTCAAATTATTTTTGCAAAAAGAGATTTTACTGTGTTTAGTGCAAAAAAAATAAAAAAGAGAGAGAGAGAGTTCATGTAAAGTGGAATTTCAGATTAGAAACACAATATCATTTACTATGGCAGACATATGAAGGGTGAAATGTATTAAGCTGACTATACAACACATTTAGAGTTGATGTAATTGACATAAATCTTATCAACCTTGTTGCTTTGAACTGTCTTTCTCAAAAGAATGCTGGCTAGCATTTTCCCTACTTGCTACACCAAATTGTAGGGGAGAGACTGTGTATGTATTTTTTAAAAGCAATCCAATGGATTTGTTTTTGTCCATATTTTGAAAACAAGCTTGAAGAATTTTTTTTATTTTAGAAGGTAGGGAACATGTGAAACTGTCTTTTAAATTACTGTAATCTAATATATATTTATAAATTATAGCATTAAAAAGTTCTGATATTGATGTTGTTACTTCCTGGTATTTAATTTTTATAAAATGTTTTTGTAAGTAGCTAATTGTAATATTTCCTTTAAGTAATTTAAAAAATCTTTCCCAGATAAATTCTGCCCAGAACCTATTTCCTTAGGGCAATATTCTAAAGTTCAGTAGTCCAGCGTGAATTTGAAATGTTCTTACATCTCTTCAGTCTCTTTTAATATATACAAGTACCCAAGCAAAGTACACCAAAAACCTAATTTCTGTGTTGCATTAATAAAGTATATGTTAATTATCTAATTCAGTGGATTAGGTGGAATAAAAGATAAGTCTTTCAAATATGTATCTGATCATAATTTTTCAAAATGTTCATTATGTTCGTTTTTGGTGCATGATGCCAAATAATCCTTAATCGGCCATTACTACCTGATATGTAGTGACAAATGTTTTTCTATCTGATCAGTGGATTGTAGATTTCACTATTTTTCTCTGCAGATAATCACTGCATTTTCAAATTGATTTGGAAAAAGCAGTGGCGAAGTGCTACTTATAAGTAAATTAGCATATTTGGCCTTATCTATGTATAAGGTTTTCTCAGTTTGATTTTGACAAACTCATGGACTTGGAATTGCTCTGTACTATTTTAATTTATTGTGATGTAATGATTTTTTGAAATGTTTAATTGATTAGCTGTTAAAATATAGAAAATTATGTAGCTTTGCATGAAATAAAGTACATTTCTACAAGTTACTAAGAATTTTGCTAATTATTTATGCATTTTACACCATACCATTTTTGATATTAAATTCTTGTAAGTAGACTGAAGCACTCTTTGTTTCTTAGAAAACTATTAACAGATATTATAAAAAATGTTTTAAGATATACTTTAGATTCCATGTTACTTTATCCTGTGTTTATAATTAGAATAAGTAATCGTTATAAAGATTAGAGCAGAAATCACTGAAATTGAAAACAGGAAAAATCAACAAAACCAAAAGCTGAGTGTTTGAAAAGATAGATAAAAATGATGAACCCTGGTCAGGCTGAGCAAGAAAACAGTTGCTTTTCTATATACCAAAAAGAACAATCGAAATTTGAAATAAAATACAATACCACTTACATTAGTCTACCTAATACAACAAGACAAGAAGATAAAATAAAAGATACACAGATTTGGAAGGAAGAAATAAAACTGTCTTTGTTTGCAAATGACATGATTGTCTATGTAGGAAATCCAAAAGAATTGACCAAAAAAAAAAAAAAAATACTCCTGGAACTAATAAGCGATTATACCAAGTTTGTAGGATGCAAGGTTACTATGCAAAAGTCAATCCCTTTCCCATATACCAACAATGGACAAGTGGGATTTGAAATTTAGAAACATAATACCATTTACATGAACAACCCCTAAAATGAAAAACTTAGGTATACATTTCACAGAAAGGATGTAAGATATATAGAGGAAAACCACAAAACTAATGAAAGAAATCAACTAAATAATAGGGAGAGATTCCATGTTCATGGATAGCAAGACTCAAAATTGTCAGGTTGTCAGTTCTTAGATGCTGAATGTGCATTTTCTCAACCACATCCACATTTTAAGTGATTTCTACTTTGGTTGGCAGTAAGTTGTTGCCCGAGGTAGTTCCCTTTGCCACCTCCTGCTCACTCAGTCTTGGACGTGTCCACGGGCCTGCCTGAGGGGGACCACCACCAGGAAGGGGGCTACATGCTGGGCCTGGCCCCCCAGAGGAGGACATGAACCTGTTCCTAAGCCCAAGAGCCAATGGGAATGGACCCCAGGGTTTCAAGGAAACTCCATATATGCCCAAGTCAGAGCTAAGCTCAGGGCACACCTCGACACGTGTTGCTGTCCTGACATCCCAAATGCCTGTCACACATTGCATGCATGGTACCCCACGCTTTGGATACTATTGTTCATAATCCTTCAATTTCCAAGAACGTGTAACATAGTTCAAATGAATAAAAAGGCTCTTTTTAAATAACACAAACATTTGACTATTGTATTTCTCACATCCCTTGTGAGCACTAGACTTTTTTTTCTATTTTAGTCAGATTTCGTTTTGAAACTTTGCTTTCGTATGGACACTCAGTAGAAAAGTACTTATTTATTGCCAGTTATCTATTAACAACAAGCACACAAGACTTCTGACTTACAGTTTTAAAGATTAACCCTCAAAGTTATCTTCATAACTGTCTTGACGTTTTGGGGTTCTGTTAATTTTTAATTTTCTTTTGCTTTTTAAAATTTATTCTACTTTTGCACTTTAGACTATTAAATTTGATTTTGTTTTGCGTGAAAAAAACATGTCAGTTCTTCCTAACTTGATCTATAGATTCAATGTAATTCCAAAAGCTATTTAATGGGTATTGACAAACTGATTATAAAGTTTACATGGAGAGGCAAAAACCCCAGAAGACCCAACACAAACAACATCGAAGGAAAAGAACGAAGTCAGAGGACTGATACTGCCCAACTTCAAGACTTAGTATAACGTTACAGTAATCAAGACAGTGTGGGATTGGTGAAAAAAATAAATCAATAGAACAGAATAGAGAGCCAAGAAATATACCCACATAATACGGTCAGTTCATTTTTGACAAAGGAATAAAGGCAATTCGATGAAGGAAGGAATGTTTTGAACAAATGATGGTGGACAATGACATACAAAAAAAAAAGAAAGAAAGAAAAGAGAGAGACTTAATGCTACAGTCTTTACCTTTGAGATTCAGAACAAGATCTAGACACTGACTAACCCTTTCACAAAAATTAACTCAAAATAGGTCATAAATCTAAAACTTGAACACAAAAGAAGATAATGTGGAAGAAATCAAGGTGACCTTGGGCTTCTGGATTGCAGCCTGCGTTCCCTTTCTTGGTTTATAGGTGTTCACTTTGTAATCGATTGCTGAGCAGTGCATGCTTTTGTGTGTGTTTTGTTAGATGTACTTTTTTTTTTATAATAAAGGTAAAGTATATAGATAATCTATGTATGTAAAAGCCTAAGCAACCATCTGACCGTCTGACCAGTAGCTATGACATGCACTGACCACCAGGAGGCAGAAGCTCAATGCAGGAGATGCCAAGCTGCAGTGACTTGGCAGCTGCTGTTCTCGGGTGATGCACCCAGAACGAAACTGGAGAGGAGGAAGCTGAGAACTGCCCTCTCACAATCCGGGACCCTTCAGGGATGTCAGAGAGCTGGTTTCGGCCAGATTCCCACAGGCCAGGCTTCTAGTTACTATATAAGATGGGAGTGGAGGAAACTGCATTAGAGTGTTTTAAGGTCTGGTACTAT
Organism: Myotis yumanensis; assembly: GCF_028538775.1. NCBI lineage: Eukaryota > Metazoa > Chordata > Mammalia > Chiroptera > Vespertilionidae > Myotis > Myotis yumanensis. Next base: position 8,304,030 of record NW_027223755.1, read on the forward strand.
CCAGGAGTAAGGATATTGCTTAAGCTAGACTTTGTTAAGAATGCATGCTATCATTTAGTGATCATTAAAAGAATAGAAATGGGATAGAGCTTCAAATAGAGGAAAGATGGAAAGATGTTTAAAAATTCAGTCAATTCAAAACGGCAAAAGAACAGAAACAGCCCCAGACTAGAATGTATTGTGTAGAAATGCATGCATCATTGTCAGACTACACAAGTCCTGTGAAGTGATTTGCAGTACTCAAGTCAGGGTATGACTTCAAGACAGCGTTAGTAAGGGCAACGTTTTGTTTCTTCACTTGGTTGTTTTTATAAGCTTGTTTCTTTTTATACTTATTAACTATACATTTATATTTTATGTACTTTTCTGAATGTATTTCTATTTCAAAATGTAAAAGGTTTCAAAAAATCAATTTTTATAACTAATAGTTGAGTCAAATCACATGATCATCTCAGAGATGCAGAAAATATTTTGATAAAATTTATATTTTTAAAAGTCCTATTTTTAAAAAGCAAGCATTTTTATGATAAAGGATGTGTGTCTATATATTTATATGTATAAATAAGAACCCAAACTAATGCAAACATTACCCTTAATGCTACAGTCTTTACCTTTGAGATCTAGAACAAGACAAGGATGCCAACCATCACCACTTCTGTTCAACATTGTATGTTCCATAATCATAAGACAAGAAAAAAGGCCAAAAGAAGAAACAGGTTTTTATTTATTATGACATAGCTATGTATGTGGGTGATCCAAAAATACACAAATTATTAGAATTGATGATAAAGATAACATCAAATCTCGGGTGTTCCAGGAAAACATGGTCTAAGCATGAAGCCAAGACTGATAAAACCTTTAAGACCTTAGAAACATTGACATGGTGCCTCAAATTCCCATAAGGATTTTCAGAATGTAAGAATTTTAAAGGCACTGCCCTACAACATCTCCAGGAAGCCCAAGGTGAAGAGCTTATCGGAAAACAATTTGTGAGGTGGCTTTTCTAATGGCATAAACCCCAATAAAATTAACTGGAAACTCCAAGCTTCTTACAGTGGTTCTCAACCTTCCTAATGCCGCGACCCTTTAATACAGTTCCTCATGTTGTGGTGATCCCCAACCATAAAATTATTTTTGTTGCTACTTCATAACTAATTTTGCTACTGTTATGAATCGTAATGTAAATATCTGATATGCAAAATGTATTTTCATTGTTCTCGACCCACAGGTTGAGAACCGCTGTAAGAGAAGGGTAGTAGCAGAAACCCTGCTTGCTAGCTTGGACTCCTGAAGGGAGACCGAGACGGCACACAATAAAAAGAGGCCTGTGGTTCTTAGATGTTCTACAGGGAAGACGCAGGCTGAGAAATAGCTGCACGCACAGGCCGTTTCGTATGCAAAGGACAGGGCAGAGCTCAGACGGAACAACCGAGGGCCACAGAGAAGCATTCCAAGGTTAGGGTTATGTTTTCCTTTCCTCGGTGAGAAAACAGAGAACATGAGGAAATCAGTACCAAAACACATGCATCGCCCTTGGGCACCATTTAAATGCAAGTTCTCTTCTACCTTAAAAAAAAAAAAAAAAAGGAATTGATAATAAAGTGGCAACTCTTAATATGGTGTTTGGGAAACTTGGCCCCTGATTAAGTCAGAAACCCTGAACCTCGGACTCAGTTTTATTAAAAAAATAATGTGGGAAGGGGGAGGAAGGCTTATAATACAGTACTCAGGGTGGCTGTGCGGTGGTAACCAAGTCATGGGCTTGGAAATGCCAGGAGTAGTGCTGCCCACAGGAGCGCTCATTCACTAAGAAACACCAAGCACCCGCTTGCCTCAGCGCGGGCTCCTCCTCCAGGTCCTTATCTGGAGGTCGCCTTGGAACGTAGCTTGGCCTAAATGCTAACTCGTGCCAGTGTTCATCTCTCCACGCAGACAGGAGCTCCGGGAGGAATGGGCGCAGAGCCACCTGCCTGACCCCGTAGCGGGTGCTCAGTGAGTCGTGTTGCATCAGAAGGTAAGTGGTGAATGGCTGTCACCATCCCGCAGTGACCCGCGCTCCTGGATCAGCTGTAATAACACAACCTCCAGGTCCCTTCCCTGGGAGGCCGAGCGGGCGGGAGATGAGGTGTGTGTCACCCGAAGAATTAGTAAGAAGGGCTCTCGGTGGAGCACCCCAAGGGCGGGAGAAAGTGCTGGGGTCCAGGGGGTCCCAAAGGTGTGGACGGAGTCGGCGAAGAATGTTTTACACAGAGACAGCGTTCAGAACTCTCTAGCTTTCCTCAGTCTCCCTGGATCTTCCCTGTGCCTGGCTGTGGCCACAGAGAAAGATCCCAAGGCAAGCTGAGCCTTTATTTTATAGAGAGAGGTAAACAAGGTAGTGGTTTCTATAGTTACACAGTTCTTGTGAGTTTCACTTGTTTTGACCATAGTTACACTTCCTGCACTTGCCTCAGCCCATTAGCTTCCCAGATAAGATCTAGAGAGCCTCATAAGGTCAAGCCTAATTATGCTAAGAGGACTGTGCCCTCTAAGCTGGGAATTGTTTGTGACTTTGCCCACAGGTCAGTCCGAGGCTTAACCCTATATCAGCTCCCCACAAGAAAGAGCCAGAAAAGAGGACGGGAATATCGCAGGCAGGCTGGGTGTCCTAACTTGGCATTCCTGACCCTCAGGGCTGTCACCCGCCCACTTCGAGGCGGGGCGTGTCATGGACGTGACTCTCATGGACACTCCCCAGCCCGGGTTCCCAGGCGGGATCCAGGGGACAGGCCAGCAGAGCAGGAGTCACTGGCCGAGAAGGGGCGGGGTAGCCTGGCTGACCGCTGACTCTGAGCTCTGAGCTCTGATCCCGGAGCAGCAGGCACCGCGCTCGGCCCACCAGCTAGGAGTTTGCAGAGCTCGCTGTGCGGGACGAGGGAGCAGGTCAGCCTGTTTGTGGGCGCGCCGCCTGCAGCTCGGCTCCGCTGGGCTCGGCCGAGTCAGCATGCCTGGGCAGCGGGCCCTGCTGCTGGCCTTCCTGGGGCCCTGGCTCCCGCTCCTGGAAGGCGCCAGAATCCTGACCGTGGTCTTGTACGGTGAGTGTCTGGGCGGGTCAGGTAGCGCGCTCCAGGGTGCAGGCCATAGAGGACCCCTCCTCCCCAGGGCTGTCAGGTCGGCTGCAGAAAGCGGCCCCTAGGAAAGCACAGGGTCTCCCTGAAGCTGAGAGCAAGCTGAGAAGACGGGAGCGCCCCTACCTGAGCCGCAGTCCTAGGATCAAGTTTCTGGGGATCCCTCCTTGTTCCTTAATGCAAATCAGGGCCCGCAGATTTCTCCAGGGGCCTGGAGGGCGGGCTGCAGGCATCCCGAGATGCCTGACTTCAGTATCTCCTGCCAAACATATTTACACTTCAAGGACCTTCTAGTTCAATGTCCCTCTCCGCATGATTGCCTCCGGGAGCCACCTTCTAGCCATTTTCTGCTTTTCTCTGTGGCAAACACTGCCAGGGAGGAGGGTCTCAACAGTAGCCCTGATGTGTCTGCTGTGAGAAGCCACAGACTTACCACCCTGTGCACACAGGGCATGAATAAGGGGCATGGCCCTTCGTAAAATGGAGACTATTTCCTAGGAGGAGGGATGCTCTGAGCTAGTCCCATGGGCAGGCCGTCACAGGACAGGGGAACTGGAGGAGGGTTGCTAGAGGTGGGGCCTCAGAGAGTGGGAGTCACACTCCATGAGAACTTGAGGGTCCTGAGCACCTGGCCCACAGAGGAAGTGAGGAGAGGAAGGAAGTGTTCTTGGCCCCACCCTCCGGCCAAGATGAAGCTCCCCTGAGCCCCTACCCCACCATCGTGGCTTTTCTCTCCATGCACCTCACAAAACGGAAGCCTTGCTCCTAGGGGGAAGCCATTATCTACTGATGGACCGGGTGTCTCAGATTCTTCAAGATCATGGGCACGATGTCAGCTTTCTTCAACAGAGTGACCTTCATTTCCCATCAGGTATCATCTTATTCTGTGGACTAGGACTGTCTAATTCAAATATAACGTGAGCCACAAATACAAGCCCCATAATGTAATTGCTAAAATTCCAGAGGCCACATGAACAATTAAAAAGAGACAGGTCAAACTAATTTTAATAATATATTTTATTTAACCCCATATATCCAAAGTATCATTCCTACATGTAAACACTATAAAAATTATTCATGAGACATTTCACATTTGTTTATGTTAAGTCTTTGAAATCTGATGTGTGTTTTCCAGTTCACACTAGCCACACTTCAGGTGCTCAAGGGGGACCACACTGGACAGTAGTGTTTGGACCCTCCTTCCATAGATGATAAGTTGTGAGTGCCTTGTACATGCTAAATGTCCTGCAAAACTTCATGTTAATCCTCTGAATTACTATAACGAAGAAAGATATGGGTACTGGTTTAGGTCCATCTTAGACCATGACCTTAGCAAAAGGAAGTCTGAAATGCTATTGGCTCTGCTCATCTGTATTCCTCTATCTCTCACCCCCTCACTGCATCCGCAGCCCCTTCAGGCAAACCCTTCACACACATTTCCGTAAATAAAATGCTGCTTTAGTTACGTTGCTCAAAATCTTGCCTCTAGTTTGTGAAGATTGGATCAAAATGTTTTTCTGACTGGTAAGAATTCCAGGGGAAAAAAAGGCAGTGAAACTGCAAGAGAAACTTATCAGAGAACCAATACAAGAAAAAAAATTAGAACTAGAACACACAAGTCTTTATATTGAAGGGCCCTAACACAAAGATTAATAAAATAAAGACCTATGGCAAGGCAAATCATGGCACAATTTCAGAATACCAATGATTAATAAAAATAACCTAAACGTTTTCATATATTTCAATAATGAGTAAGACTCAGAATGACATCAAACTTTTTGGCATTGGTATTGCACACAGAAAACCAACAAAATTTAGCAATAAAACAATCTCAAAGGCTTTCCTTTTCATATAAATTTAAGTTTCTCAAAAAGTAGAAGTAACGACAGGATTTAGGCTGATCAGAACAACAGGCGGACCGAGAAAGAGGAAGACAAAGGGCTAGAGAATAGAATTGGCAAAACAAAAGAGTGGAAGATTTGCTGTTGGCTTGGACAGCAATCATCTGGTTTTAATCAATGAGAGGATCTAGAAGGAACATCTCCTGGAAAAAATTTATTCAATAAGTTGACCAAATTGAAAATTGTATTGAGAGAATATTGGAGGGAGTTGAGACTGACCAACAGGCATAAAAACAAAAGAAAACAAACTCAATAAAACAAATGAAAAAGGAAGGTGATTGTTCATTCTAGGGCCAAGAAAGGACACAAATGGAAAGAAATCACATGACGACATACTGTTTGGCTTAAAAATGAATAATTTTTACACAGCCATCCTAATGTAAACTCAGAATGTTTAACCCAATATTGCGACATGACTGAGAAGATGCCTCTTTGATCAGCTCTGACTCATTCCTGGGGATCTGGACAGTCATGTGCCTTGCTCGGGAGAAGGTCCTAGCTGCTCACTAGTGGCTCACTGTGAGCCTCTGAGCAGGAAGGAAATGAAGGCTCTGGCAGCGTCATAAACTTCCTGCCAGAGCAGTGAAAGTGTGCCCACCACACACGCACAGAGCCCCTTGGCAAGGTTTAGGGCACTTATAGTTGCACGTCATTTGAGGAAATCTCAGCCTAATTAGATTAGATGACCACTAACTAACTGATGAGAGACTCCCATCGCTAAACATGACAGGCAAAATAGGTTTTACAGAATTAGTTCAGGAAAGTCATTAAACAGCAGTAACAACAACATCAACGATGAACAGCAACAAGAATAAACTGGGAATGGGAGAAATCATAACACCAAAAAAATTTTGAGACATACAAAGAAATAGGAAAATATGCCAACAGAAAGCAGTGAACAGAAACTGTCTATGAGGAAGCCCAGACAATGGATTTACTAGACAAAGACTTTAGATCAATAAAGAACAAAATAAAAGTAAGAGAACAATGAGAGTGACTGATAATAAGTTTGAGATGTCTTTTGAGGATGAGAAATGTTCTAAAATTGGTTGTGTTTATGGTTGCACAACCCTGCAGACTTACTAAAAACATGTAAAGTTTTTTAAAGGGGAATTTATGATATGTGAATTATATCTCAATAAGATGTTTTAGAGAAAAAATCCTGAGAAATAAGTGAAAGGACTAAAATTGGGTTTTCAACATTCCTTTTAACATGCATGATTAAATTTTCTCTTCTCTCTCTTCTTAGGTTTTAAAAGAGAGAAAACATACCAAACTGTCTATTGGTCTCCTCCTGAAGACTTTAAAGAGGAATTCAAGAAAAATTTAGATTTCTTTACGAAGGAAGCTTTGCTGGGAAGGTAATAGCTTTTTTTTAAAAAAAAATAAAAGTAAAGCAATTATTATTTGAGAAATATGAATGAATGAATGAATAGAAATATCTCAGTCATCACTGAATCAATCACTTCAGGTAGTCTTGGGGATGTGGCACTCTGGTTAATAGTCCCAGCATGTTCAGTTTTCAAGCCTGAATGAGTAGAGATATAAATTTTAAAAGACGCTTCCCTTTACCTTTAATCTCTCCAGCTCAGGGACAGTGATAGGCAACTCACCATTTCATCGCTGGATAAAGTCATAGAAACTCAATTTTACTTCCTTCTGTTCCTTTCTGTCCTCATAAATTTTGATGATGGGATCACTTACAAAGATTGATTTTTGCAGAACTTGAGCCTGGCTATTTACGGTTCATTCCATGCAGAACTCTGGGACTCACTCTCAGCCTTACAGAGAGTAAGTCATGAGGCCACTCATCTGAAACTCAAAATAACAAGAAACTGCTCATCTTAAGCATGAAATCACTGAAACGCAAGCCATGCCTGTCTGAGTTCATGAGAATGTTCTTGCTCCTCCTTCATTTCTGCTAAACGATGCTTCTCCCCAGTGAAGGCATTTTTGAATACTTCCTCCTCCATAAAATCTATTTCATTTACTCCAATTCTTCCTCCAAACTTCTCTATACCACTGTCTTACCACTTAATTTTGTGCTTTGTCTTTTTCATTACAAAGATTTATTGGGAACTTAATATGTGCCAGGCAATGTAGGTGTTAGAGACAGAGCAGAGAATGAAAGAGGTTGAAAAGACAAACAAACCCACCCCAACTCCTTCCTCTGTTCCCTCCTCCGACTAGATTGTGCAGGGAACACAACTTTTAGAGCATGTCCCACAGGCCCTCGCTCTGTGTTTCTTCAAGTCTCCTCTCTCCCATGTTAGTGAATGCTGATATTGTCATGTGCTAATTTCCAAAAATTTATAACACATGCCCTCAGTTTCTCAAAACTACCCCATGTGTTACCTGAAGTGGTTGTTTTTTTGTAAAGCTTAATTTAAAGAATCCCCACTGGTTTATATTCAATTGACAGAACCACCATGCTAACTGTTAGTCTAGTTAGATTGTTTCTACACGTTCACAATGCCTAGCTCTTTCCTTTGAAATACTTAGAAAACTTATTAATATTTAATTTATTATTTGTAATGATTTGCTGAACACCTGCTTTCCCTGTTAAACTGTAAACTCCGTGAGGCCAAAGGCCATATTTTCCTTGCTTGCTGCTGGAGCCACAGAAGCTGCCACAGTGTGCAGCACGTGGAAGCATAGTAGCCACCAGGTAAACCTCATGGCACTACCTGAGGATCAAGATTTACTAAAAATACTAGACCGAAATATGTCACATCTTTCTTGACTAACTTTTGACAGGCATTGAAACCTTTGATTTGTCCCATAAATAATTAGGAAAATTATCCCAAATTGAGCATTGAATTCAAGAAGCCTCCTTAGACTACTCTCTTTCTGGCTTAAACTAGCTGTCTGTTTTCTTTAATGTATATATCTCCTATCTAATAATAGACAAAGATTGAAATCGACCGTACCTTCGCTACACCTCCCAACGGCTAATCAGCAAGATATGCAAATTAACCGCCATGCAAAGATGGCAGTTAATTTGCATACGTAGGCACGAAGCAGCGGAGGGAAGACTGAAGGCGGCTCTGGCCGGAGCAGCGAGGGCTGTGAAGGCGGCTCCGGCTGGAGCTGCACCGGTTTTCCTCCAGCACCTGGGACCCAGGCCTATTGCACGAATCTTTTTGTGCAATAGGCCTCTAGTCTGTATGTATGTGTGTGTATATACATATATATATTTGTATTTGGTCTTTGAAATGATCCAATCAGAACCGCCTCGTCAAATTTGCTGTGTCCTGAACTGCCTGTGCAGTTGGTCACATTCGTTTTCCCCTCACAATCTCATGTCCTTTTGGAAGAAGCCTGCCCTGCCCATCACTCTGCTCAGATGACCAAAAAAATAAATAAATAAAACTAAAACAAAAACAAAACTTCCTCTCACTGCTCCCCAATAATGATCAGTAATTATCCTCACGGGAAAGATTGTCTTTACTGAAACAAACATCTTAACAGCTTTTGCCCCAACATTAGTTCATTCCATCTTTTTCTTTCTTTCAGCTTTAAGAATAGCCGAACCATTTAATTTTAAAACGTGTGAGTGGTGCTATGCCCTGCACTCTTATGCGGGGAAAATGCACATTCGCCGTCCCTCTGCCTCCAGATCAGGAATCCTCACTCTGCCTGCACATTGCAGTCGCCGGGGGAGCTTTGAAAGAGTGCTTAGGTCTGCGTCCCACCTTCGGAGTGTCTTATGTAAAGTATTTATGGTGAAGTACAGCCATAGATGTATTTGCAAGCTTCCCAGAAAGTCTACAGTCAGGGCGGAGACCGCCCCTGCCCAAGCCATGTCTCTGCCTCTCCCTCCCCCCAGTTCCCCTCCAGAGGACACAGGGCAGGGCTCTCTCCTGCGGGTTCTAGGTGGGGCCTTTGCTTTAGCCAGAGGAGGTCACACGGCTGACTGCCCATCATTCAGTTCCTGAAGTGACTGCCTAGCTCCTGGGCCTGGGAAGCGGGCATAGCACTTTCCAGCTAATACTCCGGGCCATGAAATCATCAGTGTGGGATCCCTTAGCTAGGGCATTTGTCAAGTGCTGTGTAATAGTAGCCCGTGTTTAAACATTATTAAAAGAAAAGTAAATAGATTCCCAATAAAACAAAGTAAAACCTCTAGTCAAAATTGACATAGGACAGGAATCCTCAGTGGGTTTTAAGAATCTGTATCACAGGAGAGGCCCTTAGGGGTGGGGAAAAGTACCAAGTCCTTATTCACCGGCCCTTAAGGGGAGCCCAGGCCACAGTGACCTTTTTGCAGGGTTTTCTGCCAATGGAGTGTGAAGACATCTGTCGGCCCAAGTTTCGAAAGCCAGGGCCTGGCAGATGTCCCTGGCACACAGCTTTTAGAGGTGGGCGATGCTGTCCCTCCACGTGTGTTCATGGCACGCTGTCATTAAGATGCTCACATCCCCAGGAAAACAGGTCCCGTCCATGGGCACATTGAGAGCAAGGTTACCTTAGAACTGAAGGTCATACAGAGCATCATCAATTAGCTTCAGCATTCAGCCAGGAGAGAGAGATCCGGGCCACAGGCCACACTTGGTAACATTCTCCCAGAGCAGGCATGGCACCAAAAGATGGAAGAATGAGGAGAAGAAAGCAAAAAGGGAGAGAGCAGAAACATCCTAAGCATCAGAGAGAATTGTAGCAAAGACAAAAACAAGGAAATGGCACGGTGAGTTGGAGGCCATAAAAACGCCAGATCTGGAGCAGACGGATCTCCGGCGAGCAGTACGATGGGCAGGCGGCTGCCGGACGTGCTTCTTCTTCGTGTGCTAAGCCTGACTTTTCGAGAGTTTTCAGATGAGCACTTGCCATGAATATTGAACATCTCTCACTTCTTTTTCTTTCTCAGGAACCCACTTACAAACCTTTTGAACATAATGAAGCTCTTTGCCACTCAGTGTAGTGATTTGCTGAGAAGGACAGATCTCATGGGCTCCTTAAAAAATGAGAGTTTCGACCTGGTGGTGGTGGACGGTTTAGATCTCTGCACTTTCCTGATCGCCGAGAAGCTGGCAAGGCCGTTTGTGGCCGTCCTCGGCACCACGTTTGGGGTGACGAATTTTGGGCTGCCCGAGCCTGTGTCCTACGTTCCAGATTTCCATTCCTCCATGACGGACCGCATGGATTTCTGGGGCCGAGTGACGAACTCTCTGATGTTCTTTATTTCTTCCTTGAGGCAATGGTATATCCATGCGCAGTTCGATAACACAATCAGAGAAAATTTCCCAGAAGGCTCTAGGCCAGTGTTATTTCATCTTCAACAGAAAGCAGAGCTGTGGTTTGTCAATTCTGACTTCGCCTTTGATTTTGCCCGGCCCCTGCTTCCTAACACTGTGTATGTTGGAGGTCTGATGGCCAAACCTGTTGAACCGATACCTCAAGTAAGTAAATCCTTTGTACACACACGTAGAAGTTGCTAAACATTTCTCCAAGGCGACCATATAAGTCTTATGCTGCCCCCAGTAGCACCAGAGCTTCAATTACTCCACATCCACCGTGCGGCGTTGTTGGTCTTTTAATGTGAGCTGTTCTGGTGGCTCCAAATGCTGCCTCCAGTTTCAGGGTTTTGTTTGTTTGTTTTCATTTGTTTTTTAAACATATATGTTTATTGATATCAGAGAGGAAGGGAGAGGGAGAGAGAGATAGTAACATCAATGATGAGAGAGCATCATTGATCGGCTGCCTCCTGCATGCCCCACACTGGGGATCGAGCCCGCACTCGGGCATGTGCCCTGACTGGGAATCAAACTCTGACCTCCTGGTTTATAGGTCGATACTCAACCATTGAGCCATGCAGGTCCGGCTACTTCTGTGTCTTTGATGCTCTACATTCTGAGCTGGGTTGTAGCTTTTTATGCATTCTAGAGATCTACCATGATTCCCCCCCCGCCCCCCACCACCACCAATCAGGCCTTCCCTTATCCTATAGCTGCCACCACAATGGGGAAAGGGGTAGTTTCATTGCCTCGAGGAGTAGCTTGTGGGAGCAGGGAAATGTAGAGACAGTGATGAAAGGCCCTCTGGGAAGCCCACTCTGAGAACATCATTTGGGTGGAGTGGAGGTTGAGGGGAGCACAGATACCCTTGAACTTCACAGCTTGCCTATGGCATAGCCCACGTAGGTTGCTGGGAACTGAGAAAATGGAGAAGCACTTGAGATTCACTGTGTAAATGGTGACTCGAGGATCCTGAGTCTCTCTCCCTAACCATCTTCCAGCCCCACGTATTTCTGCTGCTTCCCCAGCAGGGGGAGATGAGACCCAGCTACTGACCATGTGGGGATCCGGCTTATCGCCCTGGCTCCTCTGGGGGAGCCCACAGTGCAGGGGGAGCCCACAGTGCAGGGGGAGGGCCGGTTAGCACGGTCCTCTGGAGGGTGCTATCAAAACCACCCCCTGTCGTCCTTCCTGATCTCTGAGAAGAGAACTTGAAATTTAACTCATCAAATTCCAAAGCCTGGAGAGACAGGATGAACCATTCTTGTGGTTGTGAGACACTCATGCTGAGAACACTCTCTTGGAGGCCATCCAGCCGCAGTAGATGGGAACCTGCAGGAAGGGGAGTCCTGGGTGTACCCGGCACAGGGAGGCACGCAGAGCTCACGTGAAAGGCGTGCTCCATGAGCAGGGTGACTGGCTGTGACGTCTTTGCTCTCTCCAGGAACTCGAGGACTTCATCGCCCAGTTTGGCGAGGCGGGTTTCGTGCTTGTGGCCCTGGGCTCCATAGTGAACGTTGCTCAGTCCCAGCAGGCCCTTGAGCAGATGCACAGGGCCTTTGCGCAGCTGCCTCAGGGGGTGATATGGAAGTGCAGCCCTTCTCATTGGCCCAAACACGTCCAATTGGCAGCAAATGTGAAAATCATGGACTGGCTTCCTCAGAGTGACCTCCTGGGTAAGGGCACCCTCTCTGCCGGCAGCTGCCATGTCTGCCTTTCTCGCTCCGGTTACTTGTCCTTTAGGGTCTGTTGCAGCTCTCCCCCTCCCTGGGCACTCCACCATCACATGAAAGGAAAGCGTGTGTTAGCAAAAGGCAAAGTTCCAGGAAAGCTTGGCATTCTGGGCTCGCTTCATTCATTTGTGCCCAGCCTGGGTATCTGCAGCCACTAGCCACCTTCCAGAGGGGTGACTTGCAATGGGCAGGGCATCGGGATCAGCCAACCCCCCCAAGAAGTGCCCATAAGTGCTTTGGGTTGAACCTGTGCCCTCAGGAGGGAAGTCGCTGCCGCACACTGGCTCCAGCCGCCTGCTCATTACACACAGACACTGAGCTAACTCTTCCTCACCCGAGGTGGCCTTGCAGTGTGACAGTATTCCTCATCGTCCTGTGTGAGTTGTCCTGACAGTCACCCAGGGGCTTCCTCTCTGGCCTGTGCTGCCCTCTGGGGACACCTCCTGTGCATAGCGGCAGGTGGGATCTGAATGCCCTGGTGAATTGGAAATGCAGGTTTTGGTTCTCCTCCTGCAAATGTATCTCACTGGCCTGTGGTAGAGCCCGAGCATTGCACTCTACAAAAGCACATTGTTTCCGAGTCCTGGGCTGGATCGATGCTTCCTCAACACTTTATTTTGCTCCAAATGAGAGAGGGACAGTAGGACTGGGACTGGCAATACTAAGGCATAAGGCACACTCCCTGCTTAAAGATGATGTGGAGGGAGGCCGCACGGGTAGATGGACGAGCGCTGGGAGATGCCGAGCTTAGTTCTGTCTCCGCATTCTCGGCTGCAGCTGGTCTCTGGTTCAGGCCTTAGACCCATGCTTCTGAGGGTGCTCACAGTGTCTCCCAGGCAATTGCCTCTTTACATTGGTTCCCAGATGCCTCTAGATTCCCTCATCACGTTTCCCTGACAATGCCGCCGTCCCAAGTTCTGGAAATTCCTTCGTAGGCCTTATCCTTCCTCTCGTTCCTCTTTGTCCTAGCTCACCCCAGCATCCGCCTGTTTGTCACCCACGGCGGGATGAACAGTGTGATGGAATCCATCCAGCATGGCGTGCCCATGGTGGGCATTCCTCTCTTTGTAGACCAGCCTGGAAACTTAGTCCGAGTAGAAGCCAAACATCTGGGTGTCTCCATCCCGATCGAACAACTCAAGGCGGAGACCCTGGCTCTTAAGATGAAACAAGTCATCGGAGACAAGAGGTATGTAGTGGATCTGGCCAGAGGGTCCCCTCCCCTCGAATAAACTAAACTCAGCGTTAAGATGCCAATGGACCTATTTCCACTGAACGTCAAGTTAGACAAATGAGCCTTCTATTTCGATAAGAGGGATTTAGGACAGATGATAGGGAGAATTTTATTTTTAATAGAAACTTTATGAGTTTCTCTCTTAGAGTTTTTGTTCTCTTGATATGCGCAATATGCAATTCTAACCAGTTGTGGGGTGTGTGGGGGCTCCTTTTATCTCTTCATGTTCATATTTCTTTCCTCTACTGGCCTCTGTCCTTAGCTGTTCCTGAACATTTTCTCCATTCACCTCCCATGTCTCCTCTTCAGAGAGGCCTTCTCTGATCAACCCCAGTTATGCCATATGATTCCCTCCATAATGTGATTCATAATTAGTCCACATGTTACTTTACTTAGGTATTGACCTTTCCTCCATACAGTGTAAACTCCATGAGCAGAGGAGGGCCATGTCTGCCTTACTGATCACGGCCAACTCACTGCCTTGCACACAGTAGGCACTCAGCAAGGAAGTTCTGGACGAGTGAAGAATAAATACTAGTCCTCTAAATAGGGCCCAAGAAACACGATTAGGCGCCTGGGGTCCATGAGTCCCTAGAATGGGGAAATTATAAAAAACACATGTGTTTGCATATACACATTTTCTGGAGGATGTTTTCTTTTTTTTTTTTTAATTTGCTTTTTAAAATTTTTTATTGATTTCTTTAGCGAGAAAGGCAGAGGGAGAGAGAGAGATAGAAACATCAATGATGAGAGAGAATCATTGACCAGCTGCACACCCCCTACTGGGGATTGAGCCCTCACCCCAGGCATGTGCCCTTAACTGGAATGGAACCTGGGACCCTTCAGTCCGCAGGCCAACACTCTATCCACTGAGCCACACCAGCTGGGGCTGGAGGGTGTTTTCATAATGTTCATCAGATCCTCAATGGAGACTAATGTCCGGAAAGGCCACGGGCTGCTGCTCTGGAGGGGCGTTCAGCATGATGCCTGGGGCAGGGCAGCCCCAACATTCCCTGGGGACCCTCCTGGCCCCCCTTCCTGGCAGGCAGGTAATGCTTGCAAATGAATAAACGGAATGACACAGGCTCCTGAGAACTGAGACTTTGGGGCCTGTGTGCATCAGGGTGGCTCTGGTCTGACAGCTCTCTGGACATTCCGGAGCTCCGGGTCCCCGTCCTCTGCCCCAGAGGTTCTGAGACACCTGGACACCTTGCTTGTGGGCCTCTCGCTGCTCTGAGCCTGCTCCCCATGAGGAAGAAGCATGCCCTGCAAAGGGCTGCAACTTCAGCTCATGACCATAGGCCTGCCTGGCCCTAATGATGCCTGAGGGTCTCACTGCATTTTCCTGTCGTCTTTCCCACTCACTCTCCTCTACTGTGTTACCTTCATCTTCTCAAACCTTCAGTGTGGTTTTCTCGCTCATCCTCAGTGTACACCAGTGATGGCGAACCTTTTGAGCTCGGCATGTCAGCATTTTGAAAAACCCTAACTTTACTCTGGTGCCGTGTCACATATAGAAATTTTTTGATATTTACAACCATAGTAAAACAAAGACTTATATTTTTGATATTTATTTTCTACATTTAAATGCCATTTAACAAAGAAAAATCAACCAAAAAATGAGTTCGCGTGTCAGAGGTGGTGTCATAGGTTCACCATCACTGGTGTATACTCTTCTTTGTTTTATTTTACTGGAAAAAAAAGAAAAGCCACCAGCATGTGTTCACCACCAAATTTACCAGCTCACGTGCCAACTCTGCCTGCCTCCCTGCCTGCCTCCCTCTATTCCGCCCGCTCTTGTGTCCCCTGTGGAGACCAGGCCCTGCCCTGGGGTAGAGGATCACATCCTCTCACCCACTCAAAGCTTTTGCTTCTGCCACTTGCCCCACTGCCTCGTGCATGATTGCCTTTCTCTCTCTCTCTTTTTTTAAAAATAGATATTTTATTGATTTATTTTACAGAGAGGAAAGGAGAGGGATAGAGAGCCAGAAACATCAATGAGAGAGAAACATTGATCAACTGCCTTCTGCACACCCCCTTCTGGGGATGTGCCCGCAACAAGGCACATGCCCTTGACCGGAATCGAACCTGGGACCCTTGAGTTCACAGGCTGATGCTCTATCCACTGAGCCAAACCGGTTAGGGCGCCTTTCTCTTTCTTTAGGAACACTTTCATCAATTGAAAAGCAACTTGCTATCATAACTCTCAAAAGTTGTTTTTCCTCAACTTTTTATTTTGAAAAGTTTCAAACTATCAGAAAAGTTGTAAGAATAATAAAATAAGCACTTGTATACCCTTCACTTACATTAACATGTATTAACATTTTGCCATATTTTGTTCTCTGTGTTTCGCCAAATGTTATACCTGTGTATCAATGGCAGCATCCTTTGAGAATTTGTTGCAGACATTATAATACTTTACCTCTAAAGACTTCAGCCTGTGTCTCCCATGAACGAAGCATTTTCCCACAGAGCCACAGTACAATGATTAGAGTCCAGAACTTCACCATTGAAGGGCCCTCGACTTACAACAAACCATCCTGACACTGCTTCGCCTTCTGGATATACTCCGAATCTCTGCTCTCCTTCCCTGTAAACTCTGTGCTCTTTGTCAAGGCTTCCTCCTGTAGCATTCTTTCATCAGCCCGCTGCAGTAAGGCTCCCTCACTCCACCAAGCAGCTTTGATCCAGGTCACCACTGGCTTCTACACCGCCAAAGCCAGGGACGGCTTTTCAAGTCTCATCTTACTCGCCCCGTCAGCATCATTCATCCCAACAGGTCACTGCCTGTCCTTGAACAGTGACTGCAGTTGACCCAGACACCATCCTCTCTTAGTTTCCTCCCTTCACTGGCTGCTCTTCTCAGTCTCCTTGGTTGATTCCTCCTCAGCTCCACAGCCTCCAGACTTTGTAGGGCTCCTCACCACGGCCTGGTCCTTGGGTCTCAACTCATTTTTAATCCACACCTAAGTCCCGGGGTTCTTGCCCAGTCTCATGTTCGAAATACCCTCTATAGACCTATGCTGATTTCCAAATTGCTTTCTGCAACCCAAACCTTTCTGCTACTTGCAGTATATCCTATCACCCTGCTAACTGGCATCTCTTCTTCATTGTCGAGCGGGCATCTTAAACTTATCATGACCAAATAGCAACTTTGGCCTGCGCCCAACACCCTTAAGCCTGCTGATCAAATCTCCATGCTGTAAATTGTGACTCCATTTTTCTTGTTTACCGGGCCCCGAATTTAGGTGTCTTTCATTTAAAGTTTGTAAAAATGTAAACAACAAACACAAGGAAGAATAAGAATTGAAATAACAAACATACTTCAAGTTTATAGAAGTATTTATTGTTCCAGGATTTATAACCCAAAGAACTTGCTAATTTAAAATTTAATTTTTAATGATTTAAAATTCATTTAGGACATGAAAATTTCAAGAAAAGTCCAATTTGGGAATCCTTCAGAAATTTATTCTGTGGTAGTCGGAATCAGCTTTGGCCTCAGAATTGATGGAATATTTAACTTTTGATCTTTGACATTCCTTCGAACTGATCATAGCATGCATATGCATATGCATATATACAGAATGTGCGTATATACATACATATGTATATAGTGTGCATACATATACATGTATATGCCCACGTGTGTGTGTGTGTGTATATATATATAGCATGCATATATACATGTCTATATAAACAAAATATGTGTATAAGTTTATATGTGTATATATATATATATACACACACACACAAATATATACAATATATATATTTGCACATTGTGTGTGTGTGTGTGTGCATGCGCATCTGCCAACAGCTACAAGTCGGCAGCAGTGGCCGCCAGCATCATCAGGCGCTCTCACCCTCTGACCCCTGCTCAGCGGCTGGTGGGCTGGATCGACCACATCCTTCAGACCGGGGGAGCGGCCCACCTCAAGCCCCATGCCTTCCAGCAGCCCTGGTATGAGCAGTACCTGCTGGACATCTTCTTGTTCCTGCTGGGGGTCACCCTGGGCACCGTGTGGCTCTGTGGGAAGCTGTTGGGCCGAGTGGCCCGGCCACTGTGTGGGGCTGCGAAACTGAAGAAGGCCTGATGCACAGAGCAGACTTGCAGAGGTGCTGGGGAGCCACTGGTTCTCTGAAGACTTCCCCCAGCCCAGGCCTCCCCTGGGGTCTCCCTCACCCCCACGTGGTCCATGGCACCAGAACGGCTTCTCGCTCTCTTCTGCCTCTGTTTAGATAGTCTTATGCAGCAATCTTGGCCTTCTTCTTTAAAATTATGATAAAATATACATCACATAAAAATGACCATTTGGCCCTACCCGGTTTGGCTCAGCGGATAGAGCATCGGCTTGCGGACTGAAGGGTCCCAGGTTCGATTCCAGTCAAGGGCATGTACCTTGGTTGCGGGCACATCCCCAGTAGGGAGTGTGCAGGAGGCAGCTGATCGATGTTTCTAACTCTCTATCCTTCTCCCTTCCTCTCTGTACAAAATCAATAAAAATATATTTTAAAAAAAATGACCATTTGAACCATCAGGTATTCAGTTCAGTGGCGTTGAATACAGTCATATATTTGTGCAAACATCACTACCATCCATTTCCATAACTTTTTTCATCTTCCCAAATTAAAATTGTGCCCTGGTTAAACAATAATTCCCCATTTCCCTGTCCCCACTCCAAGCCCCTGGGAACCTGTGTTCTACTTCCTGGGTCTATGAATTTGACCTTGGCTTTTGATTTGCCCCTCACCCATGAACCCCTCTATTCAGACTCAAACCATCACCAGACAGCCCCCCCTTACTCCCCACTCCCTGTCCCTAGACTCAGTGCTCTATTTCATCCCCTTGTCTAGGAGACTTCTATTTCCCCTTTCTTCTTTTTACGCTTTTGATGAATAGGACAGAAGCTGTGTGGCCAGTTCGTCCATTGTAGACCAACCTCTTGCATCTCCTTCTCATCTCATTCAAAGCTCAGAGAGCCTGTCCTCTCCCCCAGTGAGGCAGGGACAGCCCCTCCTAGGACCCCCCTCGTCTCTGCCCCAAGTCCCCTCCTGCGAAGCTCCTCCTTTGCTGGTCCTGAGGGGCCTGCCTGGTTCCACAGGCAGGAATGAGGCAGGCAATGGCTGTGATGAAAATGCAGGCTCAGGAGTCTAGCGGTTCCCAAGGTCACAAGCACCTGTGGTTGGAGAATGACACTGAGCGGTGGCAGGAGCTGGGAACGGTTTGGGGAGGCCTGTGGAAAAAGGGAGCAGGGAAGGCCGGGGAATCAAGGTCCCCTCTCCAGGTTCCCACGGTCAGAGGTGAGGTAAAAGAAACCCGAGTGGAGGCCTGGAGCCCACACGGAAGGCTTTGGGGCCTCAAGTGCAGTGGCCGTGGTGGTGCCCCAGACCGTCTTGATTTAGGAAACATGCCACTTGCCACCCCCCCCCCACCCCACCCCCTGCGGTAGAGAATGTTCCTTTAGGTGGAATATTCCTTTGGTGGCTCCATCCCATGGAAGCCAAGGCCCCTCTGACTTGTGTCTAGTTACAGCTCCAGACACATCTTAAAAATCCTGAAACAGACCCACACGAGGATGTTCAGTTGGTTTTTGACAAAGATGCAAAGAGAATTCCGTGGGAAAAGTAAAATCCTTCCGGCAAATTGTACTGGAACAATAGTATATCTGAATGGGATTTGATCTAAATAACATACACCGGGGACATTGCCTGTTGCTTCCGACCATACATGAAAATTAACTCAAAATGAATCATTGATCTAAAAATAAATGCGGAGCCTACAAAAGTTCTGAAAGAAAGTCTTTGCAGTCTTATGGTCGGCACAGGGGGAGACGGCATCCTATGGGCGTGTGGATGGGTGTGTGTGTGGGGGGGGGGGGCGGGGGCGGGGGAGTACTCGGTCCCTGTAACTGCACTTGCCTGCTCCCCCTTGTGCTGCTTTAAGTGTCACCTGATGATGACACAGCCTGGTAGTGAGCCCTGCCGGGACAACAGGAGGCCAGGAAGGGGGTGCCTAAGAGAAGTCAGAGAATTTGCTGAAAGTTCTCTGATAAAACATGGGAGGCAAGTTCCGATGCCTTTCTTGAAACCAAACAGTTGCCAGTGAAGCTTCCCACTGGCTTTTCTCTGAGGGCAAACAGACTCTCACAGCCCCTGGATCTCCTAGGCAACCACACTGTAAACTTGAGAAAAGGCCAGGCCTGGCTAGGGATTGACAGCGAGCTGAGCCAATCAGGCTGTGAGTCTGCAGCAGGTATTCCTGGCCAGCCAATGGGCAGGGAGAGGGCAGGCCAGGAGGTGTGAGGATAGGTAAGAGGGAGGAGGCGGAGGGGAGGGGAGGGGAGGGGAGGGGAGGGGAGGGGAGGGACCTGTCTTCCAGATGCAGGAGAGAGCGTCCATAGTTTCAGTTCCAAGCAACTGGTGGCAACAGGTTAAGCATTTAAGGTAAATCAACTTTTACAAATTTATTATGTTGACTTAATCACTTTTAATTTGTTTTGGCTAAATAATAACAATAATAGCAATAATAATAATGAGAAGATAGAAGGTACTTTCCAAAGAGAAACTCTAAAGGTTGATGTGAGCTCTTGGCGGCCTCATCTCTGAGAAGAGGTGTGAGATGCAGGTGTGCAGTTATGCATTTCATTCGGGGAAAGAGAAGGAAATGAACATCGCTCAGCAGCCCCTGTGTGGTGGGTACTGGAGTGTGCAGTGTTTTGGGGAACTGCCGTAACCAGCTTGGGTGACCATTGATAACACTGAGCTCAGGCAGGTTAAATGAGGGACAGAGGAAGACGCACAGGGAAGAATGAGAGAGAAGGTGCTGGAAAGGAGTGGTCAGAATGATGCATGCAAGTGTCTAGAACGGGGAGGGGAGGAATGAGGCAGGCAATGGCTGTGAGAAAAATGCAGGCTCAGGGGTTTAGCGGTTCCCAAGGTCACAAGCACCTGTGGTTGGAGAACGACACTGAGTGGTGGCAGGAGCTGGAGACTGAATTTTGAGCTTTCAGGGGAGACCAGCTTTGGCTGGTGACAAAATGCAAGCGACGGTTTGGGGAGGCCTGTGGAAAAAGGGAGCAGGGAAGGCCAGGGAATCAAGGAGCCCCAGAACCTCGCCGCTAAGTAGCACCTCTTGATTTTTTCTGGAAGTTTCAGTTTAGAGCAGGACAAATGCAAACAATAGACTGGGTTTCTAAGTGGTTATAAAATAAACATTCAACAGACCAGTGACTCCAAAAGGAGCATTCCCAGTGACTGTGAGTTACACGTAGGTGATTGTGGTGATTCATGTTGCAGAAGCCATATGGTAGCCAGAGCTGTGGCTCTTCACCATCTGCAGGTGGAGGACGAGGCCCAGTGGGGTGTGTCCTTTCAGTGGGTTTGGACCCCGAACAAAACGGGGCCTTTGGAAATTACCTGCTGGGTTGGTTGTTTCTGAGAGTTTAGTCATGAAACCTGCGAGCTCGGGACAAGCTCTGTTCCTTTGTTCTTTTTCAGAAAACAAACCCA
The DNA here is from genome assembly GCF_028538775.1 of Myotis yumanensis. Lineage (NCBI taxonomy): Eukaryota > Metazoa > Chordata > Mammalia > Chiroptera > Vespertilionidae > Myotis > Myotis yumanensis. The sequence continues at coordinate 8,324,748 of NW_027223755.1, forward strand.
GCCAAAGCTGTGCGTCCTTCCTGCAGTTTAGATATTCTCTCACTCTGCTTCTTTAAGACCTTCCACCTGCCTGGCTGCCTGACTCAGAATAGATTGCCAGTAATTTCTTGGGAAAAACCCTAGAGACTGAAGGTGGAGCAGAGGGAAGGGGAGGGGGAGGACAAGGAGAGGGCTATGAGGCAGCTGGGGCTTGAGACACCCAGGGGAAGCGCATGATGACAAGGACCGGTCACCCCAGGCCTCTGACTTTTATTCAACCTGGGTCTGTAGCACATTGAGTTAGCTGCATGGGTCCCTGAGTACCATGCTAAGCAGTTTCTCTCGCTCTTTCATAGCCAGAAACGCTGAGAGGCTGCTAAATGTGGATAAAATGCCACTGAGAGAAGAGGGGGCTGAACCTCTCCCCAAGCTGGGTTGCTAGTTATTTCACCCGGCCAAGGCCAGTCACCAGGGCCAACCCAAACACTGCAGGAGGGAGCGTTTGCCGATTGTAACAGTTAGGGAAACCTTTGGCTGCAAGTAACAGTGGCCCCGACCAACAATGCAGCCAACAAATAGAAGCTTGTGTTTCTCCCGTGACAGGAGTGTGACCTTAGGCAGCTGGTTACACCGACTCAGCAGCTCAGAGACTCGAAGCCTCTAAGTTGGTGTCTGCGATTCCCTTGGCTCTTACTCATGGTTGCATAAAGGCTGCCACAGCTCCAGACATTGCATTTTTGTTCAAGGCAGGAGGAGGCAAAGCGATAGGAGCACTTGCCCTGAGCCCTCAGACTTCCAGGTGAATCTTTTTGGCCAGAACTTGTTTCACGTGGCCCCCAACTGAAACAGGAATGTATCGAAGAAAGGAGGCTGGCATGGCCTTTGAATCAGCCAGCTGGCAGTGTCTGGAACACGTTTGTAATTCAAATTCAACACAATTAAAACTACCCTGAGGAGGGTAAATGCCTGACAGGGACCTTGGCTGCCTCATTCACTGCTATTGTGTGGCACATAATAAGCATCCAATAAACCTATATTGAATTTAGTACCAGGACTTGGGGGAGGCGTGGTAGGTACCTGGGGTAAACTATTTAAGAAAACACTCACTCTCAGGTTTGGGCAAGTGCAAGGCCACCATTTGCACAATCTTGAGATTGAGGGCCACCTGAAACATTGTGCCTTAGGCACCTTCCTTACCTAGTCTAGTCCCACCCCTGGTTGAATGAATAATGTGAAGTATCAAGAACTTGTATGAAGTAAATACTTTATAACAACGATATCAATGAAACATTCTTAAGTAGGGCCGTATCATAAACATTAAAATAAGGACTTAATTCGTATTCCAAAGATCAGTGGGAAGAATAAAAGACTACAGTTCACAGAGATGGGCTCTGGGAATACCTGCATATCGACATGGCTGAAACCTGAATTTTAAACATCTTAAGAAAACGCACTTTGGTGCAGAGGCAATTTTGGTGAGATGCCAGACTTCAGTGACTTCTTATTTCCACAGTAAGCTTATGTGGTAAATACAGATGACATAGAACCATGCTTTAAATCTTATGTGGGAGTTGGCAAGCCAAACCCAAACCAAATCTTTCCTATATTTATACGTTGCAGAAACAACTTTTGAAATGACGTTTGGGAAGAGAATAAACGAATAGAAGATAATCAGCACAGTAGCTTTGAGTTTAAGTTTAAAAACACACACAGGTCACATCACTTTATTTAAACAAACAAACAAACCCAAAACTAAGGCTCCAAGAGGAAGAGACTACGTGAAATTGCCCAGTCAATGAGTCAGAGTCACAGTGAGCCCTAAGGTTTTGGAAACACAAGGAAGGAGCCCGAGGTGAGGGGCGGAGGCATGTTTAGGATGTGTAGGGCCCGTGGGTGTCAGGCTTTGCTCTGCACTCATGTCCCCCACTTCTCTCCTTGGTAAAATCTTCCTGGCACTCCAGGCAGTCTCTTCCTTGAAGCCGGCCCTTTCCTTCTTCTCATTTCACGGACCTTCTCTGAATTCCCAGAGCGATTTGCCAGCACGTTGGCAGAGCTGCCGAGTGCGACCACTTACAACTGGATGTCAGTCCTGCCTCAGCCCCTGCCTTGTGGCACATTCTCGGGCAAGTGGCCAGGCTTTCAGGGTCCCTGTTGACATCCCATAGGGCAGTGATGGCGAACCTATGACATGCGTGTCAGAGGTGACACGAGAACTCATTTTTTTGGTTGATTTTTCTTTGTTAAATGGCATTTAAATATAGAAAATAAATATCAAAGATGCAAGTCTTTGTTTTACTATGGTTGCAAATATCAAAAAATTTCTATATGTGACCCTGCACCAGAGTTAAGTTAGGGTTTTTCAAAATGCTGACACGCTGAGCTCAAAAGGTTTGCCATCACTGGCCTAGGGCGTCAATTTTGATAGAACCCACCCCATGAGGTGATGTGCTGAGGCTCCTGATGGGGTCCACCCCCCCCAGCCCCCAGGCTAGACTGACAGCAAGCCCCTCCCCTATGCCACCGGGACTCCACTGCGTATGTGCCCATCTCTCCTTTGTGCCATCCCTCGGCCCAGGGACTTAGGGAATGGACCCGCCTCTCCCTGGGGAGCGTGAAGTTGCAGTCACCTGGGGACGCTGCCCAGATGACCATGCTTAGAACGTCTGGCCTCCTGTTTGCTCTTTTTTTATTATTGATATTACTAACTGATATTACTAATTAGCAAATGACAGTGAAAACAGGTGGGCTCGATGAAGGAACTCTCATGTGGACACCGACGCACACCTGTCCGTAGATCTCTTTTCTACAGCAGAAATCCGTCCTCTTTTCAAAGGAAGTCTCTCCTCTCCGAATCGGAACTGGGACGTCCTCGCCGCCTGCCGGGCCACGCCGAGCACTGGGTCCGAATACTTACTCCAGAGGGGCCCTGTCTCAGGGGAAACTTCTTACGGATCCCCCAGTTTTAATCACCGACCATGTAGGAATGGCTAACTTACTGAACGAACTGAGTCAGAAGAGGTGGCAGCCATTGCCTTCAAGTACAACAAACTCCACTGAGTCTAAGTCAACATTTCAGTCTCACAGCCAGGTCCCAAGTAGAGAGAGAAAGAGGAAAACACCGCAGGTCTGCCCTTCCCCCGGGCCCGGGCCCTGTGCGCAGGTCAGGGCGGAGCTGGCAGAGGCCGGAATCCTGTTGACTTGGATGTGAGCTTCATTTGCAGTAAATACATTTCCTGCCGCCGGGACGGGTGTGAGGCCTGACAAGTGCAATCAGTGGCTACCTGCTCTTCACATTGGCTTTCTCCTCTCTTCTCTCTAAAGAGCAGAATGTTTTCTAAGATCACATGGTGCTACTACAGCAACTCCAGGCCCCTGCTATTGAAATGGCTAATGCAGTGGCACAGGTGCTGCCTAAAAATGTGAAGGTACAGCATTGCAAGGCCTGGCTGTGGGGGAATGAGCTCCATGGCTTCTAGGCGGGGAGGCCTTGGAGAGACTGGACTGCTCTGCAGGTAGTTCTCACAGACGGGGCTCTGTCATCTGTTCAGTAGGGCACTTCCTCCCAGTGCACGCCGGCCCCCGTCTATCTCAGCACCCCAAGCAGGGCCTGCAAAGGGCTGCTCAGGGACCGCCCTGCCCAGCCAGGTGAGCCTGCTCTCCCTCCTCAGTGGGTGGACAGGACTCACCTGGCTCCCCCCCCCCCCCCCCCCCCCGCACCCGCGTGCTTGCAGTGCCTTCCTGATTCCTAATTGTGCTCCCCCTGCCCCCTTGCCCTGACACAGACCAACCCTCCTCTGAACTCACCACACCTACTTCAGCACCTTCATGCAACCACCTGTCTTTTCCTGAAAGAGGAAAACTGGGCTGTAGTGTCAGAGAAACCAAGTGGGAGTGTTCTTCAGAGGGCGGAGTGAGAGGTTTCCTTTGGATTTTGCATCAGAGAGGATTTGGGGTGCTTTCTCTTTATGGATGCCTGGGGGGCGCCCTCTTTGGCCCTAAGACCATCCTCTGTGTTGGAGGTTGTTGGCTGTAGAAGACTCAACCCAGCCTTGGGGGCCGAGGGAGGCAGGGAGGCAGAGATTAGAATGTGTAATTCAGTTCATTGCCACTAGGAGGCACCAAAGACAACCCAATAAAGTGCAGCCTGGGGCTTGAGTGGTCCCCCCCTCTCCCAGTCAGTTTAAACCTGTCCCTGAATTCAGCAAGAGGACTCCCGTGGACTCTGCTGAGTCACGAAGACAAGCCTCCACGAACGGTCAGATTTCCACTGTCCGACCCACAGTGCTTCTGGACACCCAGGCGGCGAGCGCTGATAGACCCAGGCGGCCAGCGCTGATAGTGCAGGCAGCTGTGCCCAGGACCGCGGGACGGAGGAGACCTGGTGCGAGGCCACGAAGGGTCCTTGGGCTGTGCTGCTGGTGCCCCCACCAGCCTGTGCCCCCCCCCCCCCCCAGGCCTCTGCATTGCATCGCTCCGTGAATGGCCCTTTGCACCGGCCACGGGGTGGGGGTGGGAGTGGGGAGCCACCAGCAAGAGCTCTTAGCACAGAACCCAAACTCCCGACCCGGTGTCCCAGGCTCCGTGTGATCTACCCAGGCTCCCCTGTGTCCAGTTCCCCTTCCCACATCCCCTCCCCACATCCCCTCCTCATCTCCACGACTCTCTCTCGCCCAGGACCCGCCCCCGCCAACTTTCCAGTCCCACTAACACGCCTGCATCCTGCTATTTTCTCATCACTGTCCCCTGCGCTCGGGAATATACATTGCCCCTCTTTCCTCCTGCCCCAGGAGCCCAGCCCAGAGCTGCCCCCTTTCTTAGGATGAAGGCGGACCTCTCCTCTGAGGAGGCTTCAGGAAGCCCCACTCCCAGCGGGGTGGCCGCCCTGGTCCCACGTGTTGCAGCTCAGTAGTGGGTGGTGCCCCGCCTGCTGCAGGCCCTGAGCACCGTCCCTCACGGCCTCTTTCCCGCCCCAGCACCGGGCACTGCACGCCCTGAGCCTTTGCAGACACTTGTTGAAGGAACGGACGCACAGAGCGCCTGGCCCCGAGGATGCGCAGACGCGATGCCAGCACCAGGGGGCGCTGCGGCCACGTGCATCGGATGGTCAGCAGCTTCGGGCCTGGCAGGGCCTGGCTGGATGGGCTCTGTTGTGACCACGCAGACTCCTAGGTGCTCAGACAGGGTTTTCTGCAGTCAGGGAAGCTGTGTGCAGTGCTGTGATCTCCGTGATGCGTTTTGGGACAGACTCCTGCCCTGGTGCCTGGTGCTTCATGCATGACTCAGAACTAGAACCCGGGTCTCCAGGTTCCCAGCCCCGGGGTTTGCACTATCGTGTAAGTTCTCAGAACCCAGGCCCACCTGCAGGGCTCTGTACATCGCTCAGAGACCCCACCCTCCCTCCCACTTCTGCATATTTAAAACAAGCAAAACAGGAGAAAAAAGGATAAATCTGTTTGTCTGGAGAGAGATGGTGTCTATTTACCTTGTTTCTGTCCTGAGAACCTAGTCAGGTGTTAAATGGACGCTAACCTGTTAATCAAGGAGGACATACTAGTTGCTGGAGGAATCGGTGTTGAGAATCTCAGTGGAGGCAGAAGCAACAAGAGTGAACGGTTGGACCAAACAGGAGAAAATTAGATGTGGACCCAAAGGAAAAGTGGAGAATTCTAAGTAAAAGAATAAAGCGTAGCCGTAGCCGGTTTGGCTTGGCGGATAGAGCATCGGCCCCCAGACTGAAGGGTCCTAGGTTCAATTCTGGTCAAGGGCACCTACCTCGGTTGCAGGCTGGATCCCCAGCCTTGGTCAGGGCGCCTGTGGGAGGCAACCAATTGATGTGTCTCTCTCACCTCAATGTTTCTCTCTCTGTCTCTCCCGCTCCCTTCCACTCTATCTAAAACTAAATTGAAAAAATATCCTTGGGTGAGGACTAACAACAACAACAACAACAAAAAAGCATACAGCATAGAAGGTTGGCTCAAAAAGAGTTGAGAGAAAAGAGACTGCATGTGATGGTGGGGTGGCGGGGGACGAGGGCGGGAGGGGTGGGCTCAGAAAGGTGAAAACATACAGGAATGGCCGCATGTTTGAAGCGATTGTCCAGGTTGGAGAAATCAGATTCCTCAGGACCAGAGAAGTAAGTAAGAAGGTGACAGGCACACCTAAGCCTGGGAAATCTGGGAGGTTGGAGGGTGTCCTCGGGAAGTGAGTGAGATAAATGTCCAACCAGAGGCAGGTGACAAGGCCCGCGCTCTGCTGATGGGCTGTGGCTTCCCTCTCAGATGGCGGGGACAGCGCGCCACGACCGAGAGATGGCGATCCAGGCCAAGAAAAAGCTCACCACGGCCACCGATCCCATTGAGAGGCTCCGGCTGCAGTGCCTGGCCCGGGGCTCCGCGGGCATCAAAGGACTTGGCAGGTAGGACCTGGCCCCGGTGGCGGGGACATGGAGGAAAAGGCAGGACATGCCAGGCGGGGCGGACACCGGTGTGGCCTTGAGCAAGCCTCTTCTTCCTGGGCTCTCCGTTCCTGCATCGTCAGTGCCAAGGGTGGGAGAATCGATCCCTTGGACCATGTTTGGTTCTTAGTCCCAGACTCGGCAGGGCCCATGTCTGCTCTGAGAAAGTGCGGCACAGGGAGAGGCTCCAGAAGCTGCGAGCACAGGGGCTTGGAGGAGGGGGGAGGGCAGTGACTGAGACATGGCTGTAGAATGTGGTTTCGCTCTCAGGTGGTCCTGTCTCGCTCACTTGCCCGGGCCCTGAAATCGCCTGTGGGATGGTTAACAGCTCAGCGCCAGGGGGGCCCCAGCTCTGTAGGGCCTGGTTTCAGCCCTCTGATAGAGAGAGGAGTCCCCGGGACTGGGAAGCCCCGCGGGAAGGATTGTAAGCCCCCCTGATTGGTGCCTGCCCTGGGCATTGCACAGGTCCGGGGACTCACAGGTGACTCATGGGAACTCCCGTGGGAACGAGGCTCCTCCAGGGCTCATGAGGAGTTTGGACTAGGAGGCCGAGTGTCACTGAACAGGGATCCACACCTGGAGGCTGTGGGAGGCCTCACTTCCCACAGGTGCTGAGCACTCGAGTGTCATTTTCAACAGTCCCACTTTCTCACCTAAGCCCAGGTCTGTGGGCATAGGGACCCGGTGGCCATGCTATCACAGTCCAATGGGAAGCCCCGCCCACTTCCCTTCCATGTCCTATCACTTCAACCTTGGCATCTTTCATCCTGGGTCCACCTCATTGTCCTTGGCACAGACCCCTCAGGACCACCCCCCCTTCCTCTCCTGGGCCATCCAGTCCAGTCCCTCCTGCTGCCACTGCCGTCTCTGAGACCCCACACCCTACCAGCCCCTCCACTGAGAGCCAGTCTACTGTGAACAGGCACTATCTCGTCCTTGGCCTTTTGCTGGGCTGTGCTCTCTGCCCCCTCCCCTTTCCTGGTCTTGCCATTCCCTGAATCTTTCCTCAACTCAAGTGGGGGTCCCTCCCCCCTTTCCCTCATGATTAGACGGGCTTACGGTTATCTGGGACCACAGCATCCTCTCAGGGATGCATGGTGTCAACTTGATTTCTCACTATTGGTGTTGACCTTGATCACCTGCCTGAGACAGTGTCTGTCTGGCTCCCCCTCCCTCTGCCTATGGCGTTCTTTGGAAGGATGTCTCTATGTGAAGCCCCTAAAATGTAGGCAGAGGGGACTATGCTTTTCCTCCTCGAGGGCAGAGCGTGAACAGAATCTATTTGGAATTCTTCCTTAAGAGCAAGCTGTCTCTTCCCCCACATTTATTTATTCAACCATTTACTTACACCAATATGGACTCATGGGTATTTATTTCATATTTTAGGTTACAACCCAACACTACTTTAATTTATTGCTCAGATTATTCTAGTTTTATCTTAGGAGTTCTTTCTGTTGGCCCTGGGCCCCATTGACATATCTCCATCTATGTAGGGTTTTGTGTGTTTGTTTGGGGCACTTTCTTACTTTCGGGTACGAGATACTGAAGCTCATCTCACATATATTCTGCTCCCATCTTCGTGTCAGCAAGTTCTCTAAGAAGCCCACTTCTGGTTATTCGAGACTTGTATTAGGCACCAAGCTCTAGGCTCCAGAGGTGCTTCTTGTTGCTGGTGTGTCACTTCTAGGTCCTCTGAGCTGACAGGACAAGGAAATATAAGTGTGTATATTAATCTATCTACATCTATATTTCTATAAATGTTGTTATATGTAATCATCGGTGCTTATGTCAAACTAAACTGGAGCACATACGGATGTCTCCAACTCTAACCTATTACCAGGTGAATCAGGTCATTCTGGTCTCCTCCCCTAGCTTATCGATTCATTCCCTTTCCCACAGTGAGAAACCTGGCTCCCCCCACCTGCCATCCATTTACTTAATTGTTCAATTCCAATACACCCGAACAGCAGGCCCAGTCATTAGCTCATCTCCATGGGAAGTGCCTTTATCAGCAGAGGAGAGTGCTGTGTGCAGCTCCTTGCCCCTGTAGTCTTACCGACTCGATTCAGTTCCAAAGTTGGTTAAGTCAGCCCCTCACCCACCCGCTCTTCAGTGAGCTTGTCTCAAACCTTTATGGTGCAGTCAGATTCACTGGTCGCTGTCTGGGGTCCCCTGGCCTCCTAAGTATTTTCTAAAAAGCCATATACATTACTGATTACTCTTTTTTAAAATATATTTTATTGATTTTTTATAGAGAGGATGGGAGAGGGATAGAGAGTCAGATACATCGATGTGAGAGAAACATCAATCAGCTGCCTCCTGCACACCCCTTTACTGGGGATGTGCCCTTGATCGGAATCGAACCTGGGATCCTTCAGTCCTCAGGCTGACGCTCTATCCACTGAGCCAAACCGGTTAGGGCTGATTACTCTTTGTACTGTGCATTTTCATGGGCTTTAGCAAATGCGTAATGTCATGTATCCACCACTGTATGCCATACAGAGCGGTTTCATTGCAAAATCCCCCATGCTTCACCCATTTTGTTGCCTGCTCCATCTTTTGACTGTTTTTATAGTTTTGCCAGAATGTCATTTGCTTGGAATTACACAGTACATTTCCCCCCAAAGTACTTTTTTTTTTTTTTTTTTTGCTTTTATGAAATGCTGGGAAGAGGCTGGCCAGGGTCAGGAGGAGGGCGCAGGGAAGAACTGAAGACTTCTGTATTTCACCTTGAAAAGCCCTGGGAGTGGTTTTCTTTTTAAGTCTTGTGCTCTGTGACGTTTGAAAAAATTGTGTGTGTGTGTATTTTCTTCAGAGTGTTTCGAATCATGGATGACAATAATAACCGAACTCTTGATTTCAAAGAATTCGTGAAAGGGTTAAATGACTACGCGGTGGTCATGGAAAAGGAGGAGGCAGAGGAGCTGTTCCGGAGGTTCGATAAAGATGGAAATGGAACAATAGACTTCAACGAGTTTCTGCTCACCTTGAGAGTAAGTGGCCCAGAGGCCAGTGGGTCAGGCGAGTGTGACTTTCACGTGGTCTGGGTTGGCGATCACGAGGTTTTGTTTTCAGAAGCGGGGAGTGCTCTGTGAAGGGGATGGGCGGGAGAGGCAGAGCAGACTTAGGGACCTGGGGGGTGGTCATGTACAAACCATGTCATAGCACACAGCTCATTAATTCCTCTAATTACACATCATGGAGAGGAGGTAGTTTATCACGTGGGGTACAAAAGAGCTCATCTGGTTGTGTCTGTCTGTGTGTGCCTTTTCTATTTACCCAGCCCCCAATGTCCAGAGCCAGAAGAGAGGTGATTATGCAGGCGTTCCGCAAGTTAGACAAGACTGGAGATGGCGTCATAACCATTGAAGACCTCCGGGGGGTGTACAACGTGAAACACCATCCCAAGTACCAGAACGGAGACTGGTCTGAGGAACAAGTGTTCCGGAAATTTCTGGATAACTTTGATTCCCCCTATGACAAAGATGGATTGGTAAGTAAGTGCGTAATCCAAGTGGAATTTCTTCTGTCCAATTTGTAATTGTAAATATACAGGAAGTAGGCCCAAAGCCTTAAAAATACTTATGTTATAGATGCTATAAATAGAAGTAAAACATATCCTTAGTGACTACCTAGAAAGTTGAAGACTACAGTAGTAAGAAGTGTGTGTGTGTGTGTGTGTGTGTACATATATCAGTAGGGGACCTGCCCACAGCTGGTTACCCATCACCTGGAGAATGGGGTATTTGGATTAAACACTCAACTTCATGTTACCATATGTACTACACACAGCTAGACACTTTCCAACAAATCAGACTATAAAACATATTTAATGAGACCATAATTCAATATTTTGGGCTTTTCACAGGGCTTTTTAGGACACTGCTGTGTTTTACACACATTCTCATTTGTCGTCACACTTTGCTCTGCGGAAATGGCATTTAAGGGAAGCTTTAGTGAAAGGAATGCCAGAATTTGTTCTGATTTCATCTTTAGTAGACTTTGTAATTAACTTGCATTTCTAAAGCACAGTAAACTTCAAGCTGAGTGAAATCAGCCCATCAGAGAAGGATAAGTGCCATATGATTTCACTCTTATGTGGAATCTAATTAACAAAAAAACTAACAAACAAAATGGAAACAGACTTATAGATACAGAGAGAAGACTGACAGCTGTCAGGGGGAAGGAGGGTGAGGAGGATGGGTGGGTGAAAAAGGTGAAGGAATTAAGCCAAAAAACAACAAACAAAAACAAAACTCATAGACACAGACAACAACATGATGAGTACCAGAGGGAAAGAGGGGTGGAGGGAGGTAGATGAGGGTAAAGGGCTGATAAATGGTGATGGAAGGAGATTTGACTTGAGTTGGTGAACACACACAATACAATATACAGATGATGTGTTGTAGAATTATATACCTGAAACCTATATTATTAACAAACATTGCCCTAATGCATTCAATAAAAATGAGAGAGAGAGAGAGAGAGAAGAGAAGAGAGACAAAAAAAACGCAAACACCCCCTCTCCATTAACTCTTGTTTTCAAGTTACAAATGCATAGCTTGGTAGGTTCAGCACTTATAGCTTTTCTTTTTTTTTAATTTTTAAATTGATTTGTAGAGAGAGGAAGGGAGAGGGAGAGACAGAGACAGAGACATCGATGAGAAGAACAGCATCCATGGGCTGCCTCCTGCACACCCCCTTCTGGGGATCGAACCCGCAACTTAGGCATGTGCCCTGACCAGGAATCAAACCCTGACCTCCTGGCTCCTGGGTCGATGCTCAACCGCTGAGCAACACTGGCTGGGCAGGAATTATATCTTTATAGTTATGTTAAGACTGAGACCAAAATGCCCTGAGTCTTATCCACAGCCATCAATAGACTTTGGGACCCAGAACCAGCTCTGCTCTTAGGTGTCTGGAAGGCCATGGTGATGGGGGAAGGGCATTCTCTCCTGGCTTGATAGTCAGCGGGGCAGACCCCTGGGGAGGCCACCCCAACCCCTGTGCCACACAAGAAGGATTAGTGGGACAGTGGCGGGAAGAAGAGATGGCGGTGATAGGAAGAGGAAACAGCCTCCCCTTTGAAGGGACTTTGCCCAACCTTTTCCACGAAGCCTCCTGGGGAGTCCAGTTAGCAGGGGTGAGCAGGATAGGAGTGAGCACGTTCTTGTCTTTCTACTGGCATCTTCCTGCCGGGGACAGAGACGTGTCCTCCACGTTAGACTCAAGGGATCGCAGGGGGAGATTAAAACAAGGGGGCAAGGGGGTGGGCGTGTCCCAGATTCCATAGAGCAAATGCTTGGGGACAGAGATAGCAGAGCTCTTTGTTTTCTTCTAATATCGCTGCTCTTTGATCTGTGGAAAAATAGTCAACTGCCATTTCCCCAAATTAGCCCAACGCCACCTGGATCCGGGGGTGCTTGCCTCCCTTCTGCAGGTGGTTCCTCCTCGTTGCCACTGGAAACCTCGCTGCCCTGGGCTCTAACCCAGTCAGTGCAGCCAGTTGTGATTCAGCTGATTCGAGTTCCCACCCCTCTCCCTTTTGACATTTGCCGTAGCGTGCATGGTAAGCTCAGAAAGGTCACTGGGGTTTGTAGCAGTTCCAGCACTCACTGTGACCTGACTGTCACAGACTCTGTGTTGCTACTCCATTCTGACTGTGCATGGTCATCATTCTTTTTATTTAATTTATTTTTTTATTAATGATGCAAATTGCTGGCTGCACGGCAAAACAACAGAATCTGATTTTTTTGGGGGGGGGTTGGTGGTGGAGCTCAAGCAAGGATTGACAGTTGTGATAAGTGCCCCAGATAACTCTTATTCACATTCATGTGTGAGATTCTTGCCTCTAAAAGATTCAGAAGGGCCTGTGTTTAATTACTGACTGTAATGCACACACTAATCTCATTTAGCATAATTATGGGTCAGGGCGCCATTTCTTGAGCACTTGTTATCTACGGGGTATTGTGTTAAGGCATCTGCAGGGATTGACCAGACAGAATAAAAATGTGTCTGAAAAGTGAGGTGTGATTTAAACTTTTGTGCGTTGAATCATATTTTAAACACACAAGGACCTGTCGAGGTCAAGGAACTCCAGGGTAAATTCTTTTATAAAGAGAACAATTAGCCCCTAATTCATCGTTTTCAAATTGAGTTGTTTTCCACACTAAGACTTCTTTTGGTGAAGTTATAGCTGTCCTTGAAGCCAGCGTTCTCAGTTATGCTTAAAAAATATAGTTGGTATCCAAATAAGAATTTAGAATCAGACAAGAAAGTTAATGCACTCCTTAGCCAAGACTGATGTTCAACTTGGTGAGCTTTTAATAACTTGGCTCAGCTGTCACGTAGCATGAGGTCACTGGGGTTTGCCGCAGTCACGGAATGATGTCATAGGTCTTGCAGCCACACTCTACCCTCCACTCTTGGGCAGCCTGGTGCCAGAAGCCATTTGGGTGGAGGTACAGAAGCCACCAAATAATGTGTGAAGCCGTCCGTCCTCACCCGACTCTCCCCCTCAACCCCACCCTGACTGGGGGAAGACTTTCACTTCTGATTTTTTAAATATTGAGGTTTTGAAGTGTCCATGTGTGAATGTTATATTCATTATAAGTATTTTTGAAACTCTGTAAGGATGACATTGGCCTTTGAGGGACTATGAGTCTATCTCCTATAGAAATTTTTTCTCATAATTTTAAATACTGTAAGGATGTTACAGAGTATATGTAGATAACCCGAACAGATTTTATGATTTTTCTAACCATGGTTAACTCGAAATGGTTTCTTTACCCACAGGACAGAACTCCACGTTTTGACAGGTAAAACATTACTCGCTCTGAAACAAGGGCCTGAGGGGTTGTTTTGGTGTGTCACAGAGAGAAAGTATCAACTGCAGTTAAACACTCTTGATTCTTATTCTGAGTTTCAGGCTCACTTATCTGAACAGACGGGCTTCTGCTCACACAGAAAGAGAGAACCGGATCTCGCTTTCCATTCAGGCCACGGATCTGAACATTTGCAAGCCTTTCTTCCTCTCTCCCCCGTGCCTCCCACACCACCCTTCACTTCACTTTGTTCTTAGCGTCTTAGACCCACTCCTCAGCTCCCTCGATTGGAAGATCCTTTTTATTGGCAGGTCCTGGAGATGGGCCCCGCTGAGCCGGCCAGAAGCAAAGTTTCGTTTCTGTTTCTAACTCTCCCCTGCAGGTGACCCCCGAGGAGTTTATGAACTACTATGCAGGGGTGAGCGCATCCATCGACACCGATGTGTATTTCATCATCATGATGAGAACCGCCTGGAAGCTCTAAATGTATGAACTGGGGACCAGGGCCTTGGGTACAGCCTCATGGCTCCAAGTGATTAAACATCAGCTCAAAACCAGGATTATAGTTGAGTTCAAGTTCTTCCCACTGTTTCTCCCATGCCAACAGCATGTTCTAGGGCAGAAACAAAGATATTAAGTAGTTAACTGTAATTTAACTTCTCTGAGCTTGTTTCCTTAGCTCTAAAGTAGAAATGAGTTGAAATCAAACCTGAAAAGCTCCTAGAGCCAGGCTGATATGATTGGTATGACACCAATCAACATGAGGTGTCTTCCTTGGCCAGTGATAAAAATGGGAATATTTTAACTATAACCCCACCCATGCACCCACAGCCTATCTTCACCTCCTTTTAGACGGTTCATTTCTAGGTGGAGGATTCCTGTTTTTGTGACTGTCCATGTTTAAGTGCTTTAGGGCCAATTTAGGGACCAGAAGGAGACCATGCTTTGCCCTCAATTCTATAACCAAATCTTGCTTTTCTCTGACCACAGTTTAGGGAAGCTTCGGTTAGGGGAGTGGATTTAAAATGACATTTTGGGGTCATTGTAGAGGCTGGTGTGAGGCGGGGGGCTGTTTCCCTGAGCAGCGGGGCCAGGACTGTTCTTAGTGCTTTTGTGGTTGAAGTTTGAGGCTGGGCTGCGCTCTCCACGGTGGGGACGTGTCATCCTGTGAGCACGCAGACTGTGTCAGGGAGCCTTCGCCTGGAGGACTGTTCCTCCCTCCTCTCCTTGCTGTTGGCCAACAGCGTTGACTTTCCCACCAGCACAGGGAGGTCGGTGTGACACAGACTAAGGTCACAGCCATGCTCCAAAGCAGACTGTCCCTCCTGATGCTTCGTGGCTCAAAGCATTCTCCTCCCGGCTCCATGCCTGTCGTTCATGTGCCAGCAGCTCCCTGGGGAAGTCCTCTGCGCACAGGCAGCCTCAGCTCCTGGGAAGTAGATGCTGAGCTACAGCCCTCCCGCTGTGTTCTGTGTCTGGGCCAGAGATAAGCACTCGCCAGCCCTCTGGCTACAGTGCTGGGCGTAATGACCAGTCTATCTTTTTCCTGGGGACACGTCCCCCTTCTCTTTCCTCTTTCCCTGGTTTCGGGACATGGATCGGGACAATGGTATTTTTTAAGATCTTATATCTTTAAGTGACTCTGGATTGAGGGTCTGAACATAACCGCCATGTTTTGTATCAGTTCACTTGTTTAGTTTTTATTTCTCAGACTTGAAAGTTGAGATCAGGATATACATTGACCTAAAAATGGTGAAAGTAGATGTTTTCAGAGGTGAATTATAGCAGGTATTAAGGGAGACACCTTCAATGACTTTGTTGTTGAGAAGCTAAACTCTCACCCTCATCACAGGCTGGAAGAGGGACATTTTTGTTGAGGGTAAGGAAGCGAGCTATTTTGGATATGAATTACACAAGTCTGGGTTTCCATTGGATTGATTATCTAGGCTTCTGTCGAGGCTGGCAGGTCAGAAGATGCCAAGTGTCATGAGGGAGGATATAGAAATGATGTAGAAATCCGGAAGAGATGACGAAGAAATGTGTAGAAGAGATACTCATGTTCTATGGAGCCTGCACTATGCAGATTGTGGCTACAGCCGGGTCCCCAGTTTCCTGGACACGGTGGATTTTGAGCCTACTGCTCTAGATAGATTTGTGTTTTTGATTCTGGGTATGACTCATGGCTCCGCTTAACTGGGCCGTAGAGTTAGCATGTGATTCTGAACGAGGACTGGGCTGCAGCTATCAGCTTCGTCTTCCCCCGTTGTACTGTGCTTCCTGTCTAATGGGGCCCAGGGCAGAGCTCTCAGATCTTAGATAACCCGTGCCTCACAGTGCATTTGGTCACATTCAGTCACCGCCCCTCTAGCAGATTTGGTCTGAGCCCACGAGCAAGGATTCACCGGCCTCTCGGCCTCCGTAAGCAAGATCACAGGCAAGGATCACGCCTCTCCTATTCTGAGTCTTATCTGTGATTTCTGGCCCAGTGGGAGGAACAGAGAAAGGCCATTAAAAATCATCTGTTAATACTTTTGGATCTATTTTTGGTTTATTTAACTTACACAATTTAAACATCACCCCATTATCAATTTAAAACGTAAGCACTTGAGTCAGAAAATACAACACAAGAAAGTTTCCTAAGCAACCCTTTTGAAGACCTTACCTCTTGGTCCTGGACCCCAAATAGGAATTAAACAAAGAAGAAAAGAGGAGGAAATTGGCAGCTTTTTATGAAACAGGAACAATGTTGTAGGTAACAATTCTGAGAGCCATGTTTGGTCCGAACATGCTGAATCTGGGTTCTAACTCCCCCAAAGGCAAACCTAGGCCAGAATGGAGGGGGCCCTGACTCAGCCTCTGGTTCACATCCGCTGGAATTCCATTCATAAAGCAAATGGGAAATCTAAGACCCCCTGGGATGAGTTGTAGACTGAGGCAGAATTCTTCCAGCCAGTCCGAGGGGCTGATCTTAACAGACATCCAAACCTGGATAGGATTTCTTCCCAGACCCTGGTAGCACTTTGGAGGACGGTATGTTGTTCTTTGTGACTTGATGGCATGTGTGGGGGTCATGTTGGGCTGGCCCCCTCTACGTAGGCTGCAGATTGACTTTGCACACATCATGGTTTTAGGTTGAAAATACATCCCATCAGAAAGTATTTCTTGACCCTCTGCTATGTGCCAGGTTCTATCCTTGGCAGTAGAGCAATGAACTAGAACAGTGATGGCGAACCTATGACACGCGTGTTGGAGGCGACACGACAACTCATTTTTTTGGTTGATTTTTCTTTGTTAAATGGCATTTAAATATATAAAATAAATATCAAAAATATCAATCTTGCCGCAGCTGGTTTGGCTCAGTGGATAGAGCATTGGCCTGTGGACTAAGGATCCTGGGTTTGATTCCGGTCAGGGCACATGCCTGGGTTGCGAGCTTCATCCCCAGTGGGGGGAGTGCAGGAGGCAGCCAATCAATGATTCCCTCTCATCATTGATGTTTCTATCTCTCTCTTCCTTTCCCTTCCTCTCTGAAATCAATAAAAATATATTAAAAATATATATAAATCTTTTTTTTACTGAACGAGGACTGGGCTGCAGCTATCAGCTTCGTCTTCCCCCGTTGTACTGTGCTTCCTGTCTAATGGGGCCCAGGGCAGAGCTCTCAGATCTCTCTATCTCTCTCTTCCTTTCCCTTCCTCTCTGAAATCAATAAAAATATATTAAAAATATAAATATGGTTGCAAAGTTCAAAAAATTTCTATATGTGACACGGCACTAGAGTTAAGTTAGGATTTTTCAAAATGCTGACACGCCGAGCTCAAAAGGTCGCCATCACTGAGTTAGAATAAATGCAAACAAAACTACTGGCTTTCAAACCAAACTCACAGCCCATGGTGGTTAAGCGATCAGAGAGGCGGAAAGCATGGGTACTGAAACTCCCCTCTCTGAGTCTCATTCAGCGTCAGCAGCCAGGACTGTGGGGGCCCTTCACATGGCAGAGTGTTGAGGAACGAGGTAGAACATTTGCTGAAGGTAGAAAATCTATCAAGACAAGGCAAGGAAAGCCCCCTCTATTCTTGGAGGCAGACAGTTGGCCCTTCACTTTTCTTGGCCAATGCGGATGCTTCACTGAGCCACAAGAACAGTGGGTAATGATTCAACCTGCATCAGGCTACCTAGGGATGACGTCCATTCTGCTGATGTTTAATCAGGTGGAGAGATTAATGTAACCAATGTGTTCTTGGACTGTGTGTGGGTGCCTTCTCTCCTCCCCCTTCACGAAATTCTACTAACACCCTCTGAGTAGTATACCTTTCTGGATTTACGCTTATCTCTTTTGGGCTTAGAATGAAAAACCTCACAAATTCCAGTTTTCAAGATTAGTCATCAAACTTGCTTTCCTGGAAATTACGGGCTGTTCTTTTAAATTAAGACCTTGTTGAAAGAGGCAACAGCATTTCAAATTTTAGAAATGTTTCTGGCTCCAGGAAAAACAAAGGCGCCAAGGATCTGATAGATTGCGAATAATGTTATTTATATGTAATTGATCCTTTTGAAAGCCAATCTCTCTAAGCACAGTTTTGCTTGTCCAAGTTGCTTATATGAAAACTGCACAACGTTGCTGGAGAGAGCTAGTTCTTTTATTGTGATTAAAATGCCTCCACGAAACGAATCCCCTAAAAGTAAGGGTTCTAAAACAGATGCCGGCTGGAATCTGTTGAGAAACCTGAGCAGATGATTGATGGGGGTTTGAGAAGCCTGTGTGAGCGGCGGCCTTTCTGCCCTCTCAGGGTGCGGTGAGAGGCTGTGGTGAAACAGCTCTTCCTCTCTGAGAATAGCATGGCTGCTTGTCTCGTTCTCACACCTGCTCTGCCAAAGCCAGTGCAGAGTGGAAGGTGTTCTTCAGGAGGGAACCCCCTGCAAACAGGAGCAGCCAGCCAGCCAGGGGCCGAGGCTTCCACAAAGGAACTTGCAACCACCAGAAAGGTATACTGCATGGGGAAAGGCCATCTCAACTTGTAATCGACTATTTCTTTTGTTCTAGATGCTTCTCCCCACGCATCCCAAATGGAATGTATTTACTTATTATTTCTATGGAGTATTAACAGTAATTTCTGTTTCTCCAAAGTTCTTGTGAGCACCAGGGACTTCCAGCTGCTGGTCTTGCTTCCAGCACTGGACCAGGGGCAAGCAGCTCAAATGTGCAAAGGGTCCCACCCAGCGTTACATGGCACTGCCCATGGAACTATCGTTCATCTCATGTTTCCTTCTGCGCTAGCTCTGTAGTCAGTTCATGAGGACCCAGAGCTGAAGCCCCTGAAATGACGCAAGATCTGAGTATCTAGTTGGTGATCCTGTCATTACAAGACTTGAGTAACTTTTCCTTTACTGACCTTAATGCTTGGCACTCAGAGGCTGGTGTTGATTCTGGGAACATCTTGATGTTGAACTTGAAAGGTCTGAGTTGCTGGTCTCCTAGAAACGCTCAGGCCACCTGCAGAACTGATACTAATCTATGCTCTGAGAGTGACTTTGACAGCATGGGGGTCTCAAGTGAGGGAAGATGCCAGGTGGCCGAGTGGCTGCTTCTCCCAGGGTTAGAGGGAGCCTCGGCCTGTTTCCAGGTTGATGGGATAAAGTGCTATAGGAACGTAGGCCATTACCAAATGTCGGGCATTACCTTAGCAAACCCAGGTCATTCCTTTCATTTCCAAGGAAACTGGGAATTCAAACATCATCCCACAAGTTTCATACTTAGTCATGCCTAAAATCTCATTTAGCAATATCATTCAACATCCATTTACTTGTCTTTGAAGCTGTAAAGTGAGCATAGTAAATTACCATTAATTCAGGCTCCACTAATTGAGCTCATTTTGATAGAGTCTGAGTGAAAATTTACTTTTGTTTCATCTATACTAAAAAAGGGGGGGCATTTTCAAGAATTTGAAAAGGATTATATGGGCTATACCTAATTACATTCATATGTGCTCTACAGATACATGGAGATATTTAGTTGCATATACATGTAATTAGTATGCTGTTCATAAAAATTTCCCACATGCCCTTTAAAACAGTCCCAGGCCACTTCTTAGTCAACAGTGCTTTATTTGCATAACTGTAACACGAGTTACTTTCTAGATAGAGAGGCGTTCCTACATGTAAATCTTATCTTGATAGTATTTTTTTTTTAACCTTCATCCGAGTACCTGCTTAGAAAGAGAGAGATCTATGTGGGAGAGAAACATCAATTGCCTTCTGAATGCGCCCTGACCAGGGATCAACGCCACAACCCAGGTATGTGCCCTGATCGGGAATCAAACTGGCAACCTTTCAGTGCACAGACGATGCTCAACAGCTGAGTCACTCTGGCCTGGCTCTTGGTAGTATTTGAAAATAGAAATTGAATAGCAATTATGCTGAAAAAACCATGATAAAGCAGAATCTCCAAGATATCTGTCATATAAATTTAAAAATGTTTTCTTTAAACAGCTATACAAAGCTCCCAGTGGTAAGCTACCCATGCATTGAAAACAAGAACTCATCTCTAATGGCAATATTTAGGACATCATTTCTAGGAACCAGAGATGGAGAAGTTTTAAGCCACTAAGTTTAGTTCAGGGGTTCTCAACCTGTGGGTCTCAACCCCTTTGGGGGTTGAATGACCCTTTCACAGGGTCGCCTAAGACCATCGGAAAACACATATATAATTACATATTGTTTTTGTGATTACCACTATGCTTTAATTATGTTCAATTTGTAACAATGAAATTGGGGGTCACCACAACATGAGGAACTGTATTAAAGGGCCGCAGCATTAGGAAGGTTGAGAACCACTAGTTTAGTTTATACGCCAACCTTGTCATGTTTTCCGTTTCAACTGTGCCTCACCATTGACACGGTTCTGATTTAAGAGAATTTCCTCAATTTACATATTGAAACATTAGCTACTCATACAATAAGGAAGTTCATGTAGGTTTGTATGAAACACCCTTAAAGTTTCCAAATCTATTTCTTCTTATCAGCTAACATGTTACATGTCACACTTCTTTGAAAGTTTGCCTCCCCGATGGTGCTTTTGGACCATTTAAAAATGTTCTTTGTGTGACCTTTCAGTCACAGGTGATAAAAGTTCTTCCCTGAAAATGATAAAGCCCTGTTCAAATTGTACTCTCTCATGCTCTTAAAAGAACAAACTGTAATTACCCACTAAACCCTTGTGATGACAGCCAAGACCGAGAGTTTGAAGAGTTGACCCTTCCAGGCCCGTGGGGAACAGTATTACTCTATGGGCTGGTGTTAAGCAACAGGGGAGGTTAAGGTGAAGGAGAGAGAGATGGAGCCTAGGGCTGACTCCTGCTCTTTGGGTCTTTGCTCTTAACTCCATTGCCCATTGTAGGAGGTGTGGGGACCACCACGAAGCACTCACACTTATCCTGGCTAATTGAGAAGTTGGGGGAGTTTGCCTTCTAGCAACTCCCACAGGCCTAGTCCCTGTGCCCTGCAGTTGGATGCCAGGCATCATGTCACGTACTCCTCGGTGCCCAAGGACCCTGGGACGTGTCCCATTCTCTGGTTCTGTACCTGCCGAGCGAGGTGTGTGGTCTAGACTCCCTTCCTTTCCCTACCTGTTCCCTTAGTTGGTAACTGTTCTACTTTACAGTATTAATAATAGATTCTTCACAGGAAGTATGCTCCAGAGCAGGGCTGCCCTGCACGGCCTCCTGCGAAGATGGGAATGTTCCATGTCTGCTCTCTCCAAGACATCAGCCACCAGCCACCAGCCACACAGTGGCTTTGAGTGGCCGAAAGTGTGCCTGAGGAGCTAGCTCACCTTTTCATTATAGTAATTTTTATCTGAATGCAAACATGGCAGGGCCCTGGGGGAGCTGCAGCTGGCCAGTGGGCGGGCGGGTCTTTGGTGGCTCCTGCAGATGCCCCGCCTTCGAGAGCCCGCTTAGAGGGGAAGGCAAGCCAGTCCCCACTCACCTGACCCAGCTTACCTGCCAGGGGCGAATCAAGCCCAATAGGAAATAGTTCAGGAAGAATGTAAAATGCTCTACTGTGATTCCCATATTTTGACACCATTCCCTTCTTTTTCCCTTGCCTTTTACCCCCCTCAGGTTTCAAAAGAAGACTTTTTGAACTATTATGCTGGTGTTAGTGCTTCTATTGACACCGATGCCTATTTCATTTTAATGATGAGAAAATCCTGGAGATTATGACTTCTGTCTGTTAATTCCTTTGGAAATCAGGGACTCTTGGAGAGTGGGATGAGCTTGAAAGAAGTCCAATGCTCTAGATTTTAATAAGGTGTGAACTAAAGTTTCTGAACGATCTGGAATTGTAAAGCAATAGATCTTCAGTTATCTTACTTAATTACCTAGAACAGGTTCATTTCCTTAAATGCCTGAGGATATATTTATATGTTTTTAAATAATAAAGAAGGAAGATCTGGAAGAAGGAAGGAAGAAAGAAATGAAGGAAGGGAGAAAGGAAGGAAGAAAGGAAGGAAGGAAAGAAGATGACCATTTGTAGTGGGGCTGGGAGGTAGTTCTTAGGGAACCAACGCGCTTCTTGTTATAGCTCTTGCTCTCACAGGTGTAACCATAGCTGCTCCCCACACCTTCACCTGGTTTCCTGTCTTTGGAGTCTATATAGCAGGAGATGATAATGAAAGGATTGGAGGGATGTCTCACTGTAAAATTTCCTGAGCTTGCTTTAATGTTTCTCTTGGTGAATACTTTATGAATAAAGTTGGTTTTCCTCTAAAACTTAATGACTTTGGGGCTATTTTAATATTTTAAAACTGGGCTATAAACTCAGAAAATTCCCACACGTCCATGAACAGGGGACATAAGTGCATCAGGTGGGAAAGGAAGGTGAGGGAGCCCAGCTGGCCCACCAGGTCGGAAGCTGGGCTCTCCGGGGTGGGCACAACCTGCTGGATCAGGCCGTGAGGATGAAGGAGAAGGCACGGGGAAAGGGAAGTGCCTACTGGAACCCAGAAGGCTTTCTGGAGCTGCAGGGGAGCCCAGGACTTTGACACTATTTTTAGTCTTTTAAACCTATTCTAGGTTTCCTCCACGAGGCAGCTGATGCCAGGTTTTCAGACCCATTTCTCTTCCTCATAACTGCTTCTCAGGATACAAGAAAGTCTGTAAGTTGATTACACACATACCCATAGGCCCTTTGTCTTGGAAAAAGTGTAGAGCTTAAGGTGAGAGAGGAGATGGAAGGAAAAAGCTGAGCTTCTCACACTTTAAGGAGCACACAGATCACGGGGATTGTGTTAAAATGCTAATTCTGATTCTGAAGTCTGTGGCGGGGTGCGGGGGGCGGGGGGGGGGGTGCGGAGGAGGGAGGGAAGGATCAGAACTTCAGTCTTTCTAACAAGCTCCCAGTATGTTGATGCCTCTGGTCTTCAAATAACACTTTGAGTAGCAAGGGTAGAGATATACCAGCTTGTACATTTGCAGTGCATTTAGCTTAGTATTTGCCTACCTTTGGTTGGCCATCATAATTTATGATTTTTGACAGCTGGGCTATCCTCTCCTTGTCTTTAAAGTCATGGAAGTATGGAGGAAGCATCAAATACAACATTTGTGCCTCCCAGGTATGGTTAGGAGAGCAACAGCACTTCCGAGAGGCCTTGCGTGGTGGCATCAGAACATTTCTCCTAGTCCAGGACTGAGTCCTGCGGATCTTCTGGACGCAAAGATCTGTGTCAGCCCACCGAGAGTTGGTCTCTAACTTAAGAGAGACCTCCATTGAGCAAGCTCAGAGCACTGATGCTAAAACTGAAACGCCAAGTTATTAATCTACCCTGGAGAATCCAATTCTCATGTTTGTTGAGACCAGGTCACGGAACCTCACCTGGGCTAGAGGACGTGAGAGAATGACAGTGTAGCACTCAGTTCAAGGTGGCTTTTAGCCATTTATTCCCTGATACTGTTAAGCAGTGCAAGAGAATGTACACGTGGAATGTTAGGGTAATGCCACCTGATGTAACAAATAAGCCCTCACATTTATAAAAGCTCAAACACAATATAGTAAGTCCCCACTTAATGTTCGGTTCTGTGACTTAAACTGAAATGACATAATGAAACCGATTCTACCAGAGGCTAATTGATAGAAACAAAATTTAAGTTCCCACAGCGTCTCATCAATGTTATGATGAAATGATATTGAACAAAACAACATTGCATTTATTTTTCACTCATGAGATAGCGTCATGCATCTGCTGTTCATCGTCCCCCATAAAGTGATTCCGGGTGGCAGATTGCTTCATTCTGTGGTTCTGCTATCTCTAAGGCTTTGTGATTGATGATATCCTTTGGTCTGAAAGTGACACCCATCACTTCTGCTTGGATGATAACTAGTCACATGTTTACATCTGAGAGCAAAGGAGGCAGGGAAGGATAATTCCAGGCAGGAAGCCTTATTACCAGTGAAAAACTATCTAAATCAGGAGAGCTCAAAATATGGTGGACAACTAGCTTTCTCTGCCGATTGAAATAGCAGTCCCCATTGCCTTCCCTGCCCCCCGCCCCTTTTTTCACAGAGGCATGCTCGGTGGTCTGGGTAGCCAACATGGAGTGAGATATTTCTTCACCAGGTGGGAGAAGTGTAGAACTGAGGTCTTTCTGTGGGGATTATGGCTATGTCCTCTCACACACACTGGAACACGTTATTTATGTTGTTAAGTGAGAAAATTTTTGCCCTAGTGTCAGATCTCTCATTGGAAAGCTAATTATAATTATGAGGTTCTTTGGCCATTGGAACCAGAACAAAGGGTATGAAGATTAAGTATTTAATGAAATTAGGCTGACAGTTAATCGTATTCATCTTGCCAATGAGACCATAATACTCTTTAGCCATAGTCCCTGGAGAGGATTAACAGAGATCCCTCTCTGACCTCGCTCTTCACAGCTGACTAACAGCCCATAGGAGAGACACACTCTTCACGTTAGATGTGTTCATTAGACTTGTCAGTGACATCATTGTGGTCAGTCCTGCGGGGGCGATGCTTATCTCTACAGTGTGCTTTTATATACCTCTGTTCATTCACCGTGTATAAAATATCAGTGTAGCCCGGCCGGCATGGCTCAATGTTGAACATTGACCTATGAACTAGGAGGTCACGGTTCAATTCCAGGCAGGGCATATGCTGGGTTGCTGGCTTGATCCCCAGTGTGGGCCTGCAGAAGGCAGCCAATCAATGATTCTCTCTCATCATTGATGTTTCTCTCTCTCTCTCCCTCTCTGAAATCAGTAAAAATATATTTTAAAAAAGAAGAAGAAGAAAAAACATCAGGGTAATTTTAGTGCTGCTGTGAGGGCTCTAGTATTCCTTGTAATTTGAAGTGTACCTTACCATAGCCCAGTGAATTGACCACAGACAGCAGGTACTTTCTTGCTTCATAGTAGAGGGGAAATTAATCAGAAGATAATGTGACTAAATCCACACGGTTTACTAAACTATGGGAAGGAGGTGACTCAGGGTGAGGAGCACCTAGCTGGTTTCAGGAGGGGGGCTGGGCACCAGAAAGACCAACCACCTGCTTAGAGGCTTGGAACTTTGGGCCAGACTGCCTTCTGAAGAGCAGTGGGGTGCTGGAGATGGAGCTCAGGCCCATGGACAGTGATGTAATTGAGCCCATCTGTATCATGTACCTTCATAAGACCTCTGAACACGGAGGCTCAATGGTTGGTGAACACACTGATGTGTGGATGTGCTGGAGGGTGACCCTCCTGGACTCCAGAAGGAGAGGAGAGAGCACTCAGCATTTCTTCTCCGACTCCTTCCCATGTGTCCCTTCATCTGGGGGGTCCTCCTGATTTATATCCTTTATAATAAAACTGTAATTGAAAGTGTAGAGCTTTCCTGGGTTCTGTGTGTCATTCCAGTAAATTACTGAAACTGAGGAGGTCACGGGGACCTGCATTTTAACCAGCTGGCTATAAATTCAAGACTTTCATACAGAAACCTTGTCTGAGGGTCCAGCCTGCCTGGCCTGCCCTGTGGAATCCAGACCAAGACTGCAAATTCAACTCCTGCTGATGCCAGCCTGCCAGCCTGCCCTGTAGCTATCAGACTTGTCAGCCCTCACTGTGGTATGAACTGATTTGTCAATATAAAGCTCTCTTTTCTCTCTACACCACACACACACACACACACACACACACACACACACCCAACACACTATTTGTTCTGTTTTTATGGAGAACCTGACTAATACAGAAGTACAAGTGGCCTGGGAACCCCCAAAGTAAGAAGTAGCATCTGATGTCAGAGAATTCTTGTTGAGGATCTTGCCCTGGAACCTGTGGGGTCTGCCTTAATTCTGGGTGGGTAGGGCCAGAATGAATTACAGTACTCCTAGGTGGGGTTGAAACAGAGTAACTAGATAAGTCGTTATTCACTACATTAGCTCATATTTCAAGGCCCAATTTACAAGTTAAAGCCTTTACATCAAGCATGTCGAACTCGGGGCCCACAGGCCGCATGCAGCCCACAACGAATATTTTTGTGGCCCAGCCAATATAACGCTATGTAAGAAACCAAAACCATTATTAAATTTTTATAACTTAATTTTTACAATATCCTGTTATACATAATTATTAATAATGAAGGACAACGTTCGATAATGACTGATGACTATGATCGTGTTGCATTCATGTTCCTTAAGCGCCTTACCGCAGGCGCACCATTTCTCTCCACTAATACTACCAGCGAATATTTTAGCAGCCGATGGCCACATCATTAGTCTTGGACTGACTTGTTTGGTGTGTGCAACAGGAAATATTTGATTTTTGGAGAACAAGAAAAATAGCTTTATTTGCGTTACGCTTATTAATTTGTGCAGTTATTCAGTGTCTGGTAAGTTAATGTTCAAGAAAAAGTATTAATTTTTATTAAAATGTTCTATTATTTCATGTTAACAATGACTCATTTATTTTAGCCCTTTGTATTCAGCATGTCTCTATCGAAATAAACCCACGTTTCTATGAAAATTGTTTTTTGTGGCCCCATACACTTAAACCTTGTTTATTTGGCCCGTGTTAGCCTTTGAGTTTGACATGTATGCTTTACTCAGTCTTCCAGTAAGATTGACGTGCTCTCTCAGTCTCCCATGCCTCTTTTGTTGAGTACATATGTATCTTTATATCCAACCTACTGGTCAGATGGATAATAAAGATTACTGTATCTTCTCTAATATGCATTCAGGCTAGCACGTTACTATTGTGCTGTTGTCAATGGATAACAGTATCTTCATTTTAATATTAAAATGTTTCCTGGTTATTTTGCATTACTGTCTGATGACTAGCACAGTTTATACTTTGCAGAAACTAATTTGTACTAAAAAGGAAAAGTCCTTCGGAGCCCCTGTGAGTCCTTCTCCTTGATGAGAAGTCTTTACCCAGAGCAGACAAAGAACCGGCCCTCAATTTCCCGGGGAGGGGCCACCAGACTAATTCAAATGCTCCTAAAGAACTCAGCATTGAAATGTTGTTTTTCAAACCGCAGGGGCTGGGCGTGCTATTTGCCCTGGGTATTTACCCGTGTCGTGAGGAGTGTGAGTGTATTCTGTGGACTCACCAGGCTTTGTTTTCTTTGAACAGCTGCCTCATTACAAGCTACACACAAATCCCACACAAATGACGCAAACCATTAACATTCAGAAGTAGAAGTTGATCTAGAATAAGGTAAATACATGAACAAACAGAATGACAATGCAGATATTCATCAGAGAGATGAAACTTTGGAAAGTTCTCTCTCCACCCCACCCCACCCCACCTATTGTTTCCCCACTTCTGTGGTCACAGTGGTTAAGAGTGCAGCTGGGGATGGGGAAGACAACCGACTTCTTCCACGTGAGTGCACAGGTACTGTCCTCTCAGGGATGCAGTGCCTGCCTCTGCCTGCCTGAGCATCCTGGCCTGGCATGCTTCGATCCTGAATGGCCACCAGGAAACACAAGGACAGATACAATGTCATTCACGAAGGGTTGATTCATGAACTCCACATTTATGATTGCGGGTCTTCTAGATGTTAGAGACCGTGTTTAGCAATTGGCATCAATCTCAATAAGTCATTGTCCTCTCTGCCAGAGTGCTTAGAAGTTCAGAGGGGAAACAGACAAATTAGGAAATTACACATCAGTGTGGGGACATGAGGGGTAAGTAGAAGGTACATTAGGATTCCTCCATAAACCCTGGGAATTTATTATGCCACACCCCTGATTAAAATTCTCCCAAGTACCCCCTTCCCTTGCAGACTAAACCAAAACTTCTTAGACTGGCATGTCAGCTGCTTAGCCATGGCCCCCCACCAGTTCTGCCAAGTGTCATCTCAGCCACTGCTTGGCAGCCTCTCTGGACTAGGAATGCTGAGCTAAGTAGATGCCCACCGATGGTTTCCACTCAGCCACCTGCCAAATGGCCCAGCATTTGCCATTTTCTCCATGAGATATATAGACACCGACCTTGAGACTTGGCTGTCGTCTTGTGTACCCTGTACAGTCCGTTGTGTATGTTCCCAAACCTACGTAGGCCAGCTGTACTTGCTATTGCAATGCTGTGATGCAAGCTGATGAAACATGGGTATACAAAGGAAGACTGATGTTGATCTATCAGAACAATTTTGAATGGTGTGAAAAGACTTGATAAAGGCAGATTGCAAGAATTCTGCTAGCATAGGGTTGGAAAGGTGATGGCAAAAGATTGGAGTGGCAGGTGTCTTTAAAAGTTAGGCAACTGCACTTGGATTTTTTGCAAAGATCTTTTTCATTTAAAAAAAGCAGAATTCCAAAGATCAGAGGATGTGTTATAGCATGCATTCCCTAAGAATTCTAGGCAGCATGAAACTAATCAGTGACCCATCACTCAAAGGAACAGCCATAGCCTTGGAACAGAAGATTGATGAATGGCCATACAGACATACATTTTTAATTAAAATAAAGTGTTACAGGTAAATGCCTATTATTTTTTTGTGAAAGTGCCCTGTGTTTGACTTTCAGGAGTAAGCACCAACCCCCAATCACTTCCAGCTGAGACAGGTAAGGAGACATCACCCAGTGTATCCGTAACTCCCACATGTTCCACAGTCTGTCGTGGCTCCGTGACTTTGAACATGCTGTTTCCTCTCTTGGAAATGTCCTCTCTGCTCTCCAGGCTCCTTGGTCTGGCACATTCCTACTCACTCTCTGCTACCACATTAAGTGGACTTTCTTTACGTTACCCTTCCTGGGACTTCTTCCTTAAGGCATCCGTGTGTGTGTGTGTGTGTGTGTGTGTGTGTGTGTGTGTGTGTGTGTTTCTTGCCCAGCAGCAGAACCCCCTTCCTTTATTTGGGGAACCCCCCACTCTCTGAGGCAGAGCCTGTTCCTACCCATGGCTACGTCCCAGCACATGAACTGGGCATGGTTGCAACTGACCACAGGCTTCAACTCTGCCTGTAAACCAGCAGCCAGGGACGTGAAGGCACTGCTTCGAGTCTGCTCTGGGGCTCCTGGTGGCCAGGGAGGTGGCTGCTCTCAGCTTCTGGAGCTGCCGGTCATAGAGATGCAGGGTGTCTCGTGGCCTCCATGTTTGGTTCCTTGACTCTCCCAGGTATTCTGTGAGCTCTCTAAAGCCTTTCATCAGTTCCTTCTCTGCTGAAATTAGCCAAATTGACTTTTATTGCTTAAAGCGACTAATCCTGATGATACTTTGCCTTAAAGTCATGATACGACATTGTAATGGTTCCTGTGTGTCTTTGCCCCCATGTGATCACGAGCTAGGACCATTCCCTCTCATCTTTGTAAGCTCAATGCCCAGCACAGTGCAAACGAATACACAGAAGATCCTCAACAAATTTCTGTCAATTCATTAATTTGTGAATTAATTACTTAATTGATGAAAAAGTTTCCTCTGAAAACCCAAACCCATATAATGACAGCAGGTGGCACCAAAATGGGTCCTTTCCAGTGGCTGAGGAGAACTGTGGCCCGTTGTGGGTGTCCCTCCGTCCGTATTTATCACAGAAGACACGCACAGTCATGTAGAGTTTCATAGCATTTAATTAAATATCAGAAACTTATATACTTAGCAGCTCTGCAAAAATGCTTGTAATGCATGTGAAAGTACATGGCCAAATGAGGAAGGTTTACTGTAGTGAACAGTGGATGTTTTCAAGAATAATACCCCCACCCCTCATCCCCCCAATAAAAAACACCCACTGAGCTGGAAGAAATGCTATCAGATCTGTATGGTTCCAATTGTCCATCCACGGATTGTTCCCATCTTCCTGGCTTCTTCGATCTCAAAGCCCCTCTAGCAATGCTATGAAAACACAAGCATATGCATCTGAAACAGCCTACACTCGGCTTTCTGAAGCAAATTCCCATGGAAACCAGGGTGACAGAGAGGTAAAAGCTGGTAGAAAATCAACCAAATAAGCAGGGCTCCCTACTTTAGGTTGTTTCATTGACCAACTTCCGCTGTCTCTCCATCAGTTTTCTTTTCATTTCTTGCTCTACAGAACTAGCAGTTTTCATCTCTCATTCACACATAGTCTCTGATCAGAAATTTTTCTTGCTTATTAAAAAGCCAAAGGGTGGTTGATCAGAGAAAATTTGTCTCCTTACATCATACGTTTTCTCAGGGTATATATATATATATATATTCAAGCATTAGCAGCAGTGAGGATTATGAGTATGATACATGGTTTATAAATGCTTCCAGGAACAGACAGGAAATCTCACACTAAATTCAAATTATTACCTATGCCAAACAACCCTGAAGGATTTTGAACCTGGAGGGGCTCAACTTTTCTCCTCATTTCTTTAAGAGATTGTCTGTTTTTTCCAGGGATGCAAACTTATGGCGTCTAGTCCTGAAGACTGAGTAATTTACCTGCCTTCTGTGTCTCCATTTTTCCATAAGTTGGAGGTATTGACAGCAACGACTTCAGAGGGCCTCTCTGAATAGGATGCAAAAGAGCCAGGTTGGGTGGGAGGTTTCCTGGGATGACCCATCTCCTCTTTGAGGTACCATGGCTCCCATTTCTGCAAAAGGTGAAGAACACACGCCCACCTGGTGGAGATGTCTTCCGCTCACATGCGCAGACTCTTTGTTTCCTCCTTGCTGGTGTACTGTGGTACTGTCTCTGTCTCCATCAGGCACTGTGCACATGCCTCCAGGATAGCACTTCATATGATTATAACCATTTGTTTACAAAGCTGCCACTTTCATTAAATTTTTCACTGAATGAGAGCAGGGCCCCAACCTTATTTGGCTTAGATCTCTTGTTCCTAACCCTGTGGTTTGTACATAGCAGGCTTTTCATGAATACTTGTCAAGGAAAGGAAAGAGATATCGCTCATGGAGGTCCTGTGACGATCACAGGCATGAAGCAAATCTGAGCGATGTCGGGGTTATATTCATTACTACTGATTCAGAGAAAAGGACTTGGAAAGTAAGAACCAGCTGAAGAGTAGATGCTCTGATTACTGTTGGGTCTAAGCCAATAGATAATATCTGTTAGTCCACCCTTGAAACTCCCTTCACAGACATTCCAAAACAAAACAGCAAAAATCAAAAATTAAAAACAACCCCCCCCCAGACAAATTCAAATCAGAACAAAGAAAAAACATACAAAAGGTAAATGACAACAAGCCCCAACCAAAACCTGTCCATCTTCACTTCCCCATGCTGCATGTGCTTATTGTAACTCCATCTCCTTGAGGTTGTGGCGGCATCGATGGCTGCAGAACTTGGACAGTTTGAAGATGAAATTGGGTCAGGGCTGCCTCTATACACACAGAAGGATTATTCCCCCTTCGCTGCTACCATGCTCTGGGGTGACCAGAGTGGACAGCAGGTTTTTCTTCCATATGTGCATCTGGGAGTGGTAGCAAGAGGATTGGGCTCTTGATAACCAACAATAGAAATCCAGGGCTTCTCATTTACCACCTCCCTCCAGGGTAATTAAAAAAAAAACAACCAAAACACAACACAACACAAAATGAAATGGGCTTTGTGGCATTCACTTTTTGCAGACTTGGTGGGCCATGCCTGGTACTCCACATATCCTGACACCATTTCTCCCCTATTCTCTTCCCTATAGCTTTTTTGGTTCTGGTGACCCTATGTCCCCATTTGCCTGGGACACCCCCAGTTTATGCTTATTGTCCAGGAGTAACATATAATGATAAAAGTATAATATGCTAATTAGACTGGACGTCCTTCCAGACGTCCTTCCAAATGACCTTCTGGATGAAGCCAGTGCTACGAGGGAAGCCCTGGTCCCAGTTGCCTGCCGGCGGCTGGAGGGAAGCTCAGGTTCTGGGTGCCAGAGGGGAGCCGGTGCCAGGCAGCCGGGGGAAGGAAGCCTACTCTTGAACAAATTTTGTGCATCAGGCCTCTAGTTATTTATAACTTCTTTCACTTTCAAAAGTGATCCAGTTTGGACTTGAATTATATAGCCATCGTGTTATTAGTGAGGGTGGGCACTCAGGGATGGGACAACTCCTAGTTAGGGGGAAGGTAGATGGCTCCAGGGAGACTGCCCTTAGACTCTGGGCATCAAATTTTGGCTCTGCCCCTGGCTGAGTGGGAAGCATGGACAAGTTACTTTAAGCCTCAGTTTCATCATCTATAACAGAGAAAACAATAAGAAAAAGAATTGCTCCCATCTCCCAGGATAGTGGTGAGGATGCAGGGAGACATGCTGAGCCCGACACAGTACTGGACACTCAGCAAGTCCTATAATAGCAGCTCTTCTTCTTGTCCTCCTCACCTTCCTTCCTTGCTCCCTCCTGCCTTCCTCGCCCCTCCATCTCCATCCTTTCCTCCACGCTTTCTTTTGGTCTTTTCTGCTTTTTGCAGTTTCTGAAATAATTAAATCCTTTGGATATCTGAAGCAGAATGCTCCTGCCACATGCTGAAAGTGGGGAGGGAGGTGTGGGGGAGCGATGATTCCAAATCCTGTATGTTACAGAGAGGGTTGCATTAGTTTTGTCTTCTTCATGCTGTGAGGGAGAGTTGGAGCTCAATCATTTTTGTTGCTCACTTGGCTCCAGTCCCTGGTTTCTTACAGTTCACTGGTTTTGGTAGAAGCTGGACATGGTGACATATGCTTCTTCTTGGTTTGATCCCAAGGGAGTGAGGAGGAGCTGTCCCTGGGAAGCTGGGTTCAATGCCAGGATTTCTGATTGGAAATGAAATGGAGGGTGCAGGGTGGCATTTGTAGTTCCAGGCCCAAGCAGCAGGCCCTGGTACACATGAGGCCCATTCTTGCCACCTTCCCTGCACTCTGGGGACCTGGAGGGGGGGAGTACAGGGGTACCACACACACTGACATTCCCAGGCAGGCACTGGAGGGATGCATCTCCTCTGAAAGTTTTTGGGGTGATGACTGCATGCTTGCTTGGCCAGTTGGGGCCCTGCACACCCCCTCCAAGCCTCTGCTTCTCAGAATCCTCAAGTTGTGCAGGAAATGTGTCTTGCAGAAAGCCTTCCACTTCATCTCTAGCTTGAATGCCATCCACCTTATGAATCTGGCAGTCCAGGAAACTTTCAGGATTGAAACTCACGGTCAAATTCTGCACCAAAATAAAAAGAGAGAAGGCATAAAGAGTGCACCAGAGAGACACTGTCAAATGTACTGTTCAGGAAAAGATCTAAAAACTTCTGACAGGGGTTTACCAGAGAATATCAGAGATGAACCCATATGTTCTAATTGTCTCTGCTTTTGGAGGTGCTATGACACTTGGGGTCTGAAATCACCACTAACTGTGCCCTCCAGTCCTGAAACGTGTATTTCATTTTTGTTTCCTACCTCCAGAAGCTGCAGCTAGACTCTTATGAGGAATCCTGGGTTAGGAATACCCAAAAAACAAAACTTGAGGTTCAACAATTCCTAATCCTGCAATATTATTCCTGGCTGTTGGGCTGCCTTGAACATCGTGACAGAAAAGCATCAGAAGCACTCGCCTTTTTTGGTTTCTTACACAGTTGCTCCAGAGTCTTCTTATGATCAGGGAGACTGGGCCATACAATAGGCTTAATTCTGAAATAAGAAGACATTGATAGATGAGAAGAATGGCATAGGAAGCAGGCACAATAGATCTTTCCACTTATTCTGAGCCAGAAATCAGAAGAATGCATTTCTAGTCTTGGCTCTGCCATAGCTAAGTGGGACACATTGGGGAAGTGACTTATTTGGACATCATTGTCCTACCATCTGTGGAGGAGTTGGACCAGAGATGGTTTTCAGTGATCTATTCTGTGGATGAGACAAAAATAATGATATACCTCTGGGAAACAGTGCTGGATAAAAGAAACAATGAGGCGTGGCAATGAAGTGGTTTGGTGTAGTTATGAAGCTACAATTGGACCTTCTCATCTACTCCCAATATATATGTTGTCATCTTATTCCTTCTCTTTATTTGCAGCAACCCATTCTCTCTCATTTTTGTAGAAGTGAGGAATATTTTCTAAGTTACCCAGGGAAATTGCTTTAAGATGGTGCTTTTCAAATTGGAGTATTTGCATTCTTGGGATATGTGGCCTTGTGCTGATAGCATCTTCCTAGAGCATTGACTGGTATGTGTTTAAAACATCATTTTTTTATGATGTAACAAACATGGACTTTTCATAAGGTAGAATGCCAAAGTCCCATGAATGTTGTGCTAAAGTAAGACTTCACATATATTCTACATTTTTCCATGGGTGTTTTCAGTTGTGCTGGAATTCTGGAGGCAGGGCTCCTACTTCTTTAGGAGGGAAAGTTGGGGGGTGGGGAGCATTCGCCTGATGTTTGGTTTATATATTTCAGCTCTTAGGAAACTGGAAATTCATGAGTGCCTGAGAATGAAGAGGGATGTTGGCACTATAATTTCTGAAATGCCTTAGTCCCCTTTGTAGTTCTAATCAGTAAGTAGAGTTAGAGTTCTGACTCTCTGGGATCCCCATAACCACCCATTTGATTAAAGGAATTCACCTTTTTTTCCATAACACACCGGCCAAGATGACCATCACAGCCACAGAGAAGAAACTCAGAATGCTGACTATTAGTAGAACAGGCTCCATCTTTCCTGGAATGCAAAGATAGTTCTAAGTTAGCCATCATTATCAGGATGAGCTGAGTTTATTTAGTAACTCGGGTTCTGTATTATTTCTTGAATGTTGCTCTTCAGGTAACAGGATGATGTCATAGCTTTATGGTGGAATCTTGACTTCAGTAAGTGGCACTGATTTAGGTGACCAGATTCAGAACATCTGTCACTTGAAAGGTGAAAGTGACCTAGCATTAAAGATATCAGCTGTTGTCTAGCTGGTGTAGCTCAGTTGGTTGAGCATCATCCCATGTACCTGGAAGTTGCCTGTTGATTCCTGGTCAGGGCACATGCCTAGGTTTTGGGCGATCCCCAGTGTGGGGTATGCAGAAGGCAACTGATTGATATTTTTCTCTCTCATCAATGTTTTGATCTCCCTATCCCTCTCCCTTCCTCTCTCTGAAATCAATAAAAATATTTTTTAAAAGACACCAGCACTCCCTTCTAGACTCCCATCATCAAGAGAAAGGAGCCAAACTAGGGGGTGATAAAATAGATACCCTCCTTGCAATCTCATCCCCCAAAGGGGAGATATATGTGCGATGCTTCAGGTCCCCAGGGATCTGCCTGAGCCAAGCCCTTTGGCTCTTCTGGCCACTCTCCTTTCCTGTACCAGCAGGATATTTTCATTATTCTGGAAAGAAGGGCGTGGGAGAGCCCCATCAGCCTGCCAATCTGCCTTCCACAAAAGTGTTTCCTAGAGGGGCCTTAGAAACACCAGGCACTGAGATCCCAGTCTGAATTGGTATACTGGAGGCAGTGGGTGGGAATTTTGTTCAGAAGTATTAGCAGTGATGGCGAACCTTTTGAGTTCGGCGTGTCAGCATTTTGAAAAACCCTAACTTAACTCTGGTGCCGTGTCACATATAGAAATTTTTTGATATTTGCAACCATAGTAAAACAAAGACTTATATTTTTGATATTTATTTTCTATATTTAAATGTCATTTAACAAAGAAAAATCAACCAAAAAAATGAGTTCGTGTGTCATAGGTTGGCCATCACTGTCCTAGGAGCACCCAGGCCAGTAGAGTCCAGACAGCCTTCATCAGTTGATCAACTCCCACTCCTTCCTGGTTCATCACAAAAAGGGCAACAATGGCAGGCCCTCTCCAAAGAAAGGCATCCTCTCTCTTGCTCTCGTTCTCACTCACACACTTTGACCTGCAAAGCTTTCTGCGGGAAACAGAGTCTGCAGTCACTTCTCACCTGGGCCCTTAGCCTCTGGAGTTCTGAATCGGGAACTTGGACTCCATTCACTCCAGAAGCCTTTATAATAATCAGTAGGGATGGATCGGACTTTAATCTCATACATGGCATCAGGTTGTAGCTTTCTCTGCAGGAGTGTCAGCTTTGTACTGGACAAATTCACGCGCTGAAGAGCAAAAAGTGCCACAACATTTTTAGGATGAAGAAAGAGGTGCTGCCCAGATCTCCCAACTCATTCAAGTTGAGCATCTTTAGTCATGTGGATATTCGCTCAAAGTTCTCTCATATTTGTTACAAGAAAAAACTGGCATGTGGAAGGCTCAGCAGTAGAGTTTGACAGAGGCTCTGAGCTCATAAATGATGCGACAGTTGGTGGAAGAGGGCAGTGGTACCGGGGTCTTTATTCAGGTGAGGTGGGCTCCCCCAACTCTTCAATCTCTTCTTTTTCTGTCTCTCTCCTTTCACATCCCAAGAAAAGGTAAGAGGGAGTGGTAAGGTGAGTGAGCAAAAATTATTTCCCTCTAAAAAGATATAATTCTACCTTCCTCTCTTCTTTTACTCCATTCCACTGCTCCCACAACTTCCATAAATCAATGGTTATGACTTGGTGATGTTTTTGCCTGTTTACCTGTGAAAGTTGTGCTAAATAGGATACCTTTTAAGGATCCCAAGTAAAGAGGATTGATTTTTATTTGGTCTTGACTTATATTGTTAGCTCAACAATTTAATTTAGAAACACGATAAAAATAAACAACAACAACAAAACACCCCTTCCCCCAAGGGGTGGGGGGAGCAAACAGAGTTAGAAGAGGACTGGGCCAGAGGAGATTTGAAACTTTTACTCTTAGAAGCTTTTTTCAGTAAAAGGTACATTTTGAGCACAAAATTACTAGGGGACCTCCCTAGGACCTAGGGCCTAGGGCCTAAGTAAATGTACCTCTGGAAGAAAAAATATATAATATTAAGAAGTTCCTATTTTATAGTTTAATACATTTACATATTTTAATTTATATATGTAACTTATTTATTCAGTATATTCATATACACATATTTATAAATTTCATAACCTGTAAATGTAGTTGACCCACATACCATCCAATCATGTTCATTTTTTTCCTGGTGGTAGGCTACCTCATGTATTAAATTTTTTACATATTTCTTTTGCAAGTGTGATGTATTAAATGTCACCACAAAGTCATTTGCTTCCTTACGATAGGTGACTCTTACGTCAAAAGGAGCCTCAGGTTTAACTGAAAAGGAAAAAGAAATGAGGTCAGCCTAGAGGGCAGTCAAGAAAAATAATTATAATTTTAAAGTTCATCTACTCTGAAAATCACATTCCTGTTTAGAAAACCATTTCTTCTTCTCCAGGTTCAAAGCCTGACTACATTTCCCAGCCTCCCTTGCAATTGGATGTGACCTAGAGAGCAGTGTGAGTGGAAGTGCTGTGCAGTACTTCCTAACATGGCCTAGAAACCCCACATGTGTGACCCTATGCCTGGTCCCCTTCCACTTATTGGAGTCATATATTGAAGACAATGAAGCTACAGGACGAACGAGCCCTGAATATTGCTTGGAGGACCTCCACCCACAGGTTAAAAATACCCATTTGGTTCTTAAAAGAGCAAGAAATAAACTTGATGGTGTTCGAGATATCACGTGTTTAGGGCTTATTTGTTACAACAGCTGCTAATTTTACACTAAAACATATTCTTCTCATTTTTTGAACACTTGTTATGAACTAGCCCCAACGCAGAGTATGTAGACTTCAAGTCTCCATTGTTCCAATAAGATCAGGTGGTAAGTGTACTCCTCGTTTCAGCTTTCTATAGAATTCAAGGGTCTGCATCCTGGCCCTGGCTTGGACCTTGCAGTGTGACCTCAGGCTGCCTCCTCCTTCAGTCTCTTTTGCTTTTGCTCTAAACCCCTCTCTGGTTTCTTCCTTCTGCCTGTCTGCCTCACAGCGTGGCTGCTAGGGTTCCATGCGCCATATATGAAATGCGGTTTGGATTGAGATAGGTATTATTTCAGGCAGAACAAATGCTGAGGAAGGTATTGAATTCCTAGAAGAGGATGTGTGTCGGGCTGCCTTCCCACACTGGCAGGAGGCTTCCCCCTCTTGGCCTCTTAGCTGCTCTTTCACCAAAGCCTGGGAGGTCAGTTATCTGAAGATGTGGTAGCCACTGTTCTGCATGGCTTATCTCAAGAAGATGGGGGAACACATAAGTTAAAGTCTAACCTAAACCTGTTGTTAATGAATGAGAGAGTGTGTTCATCAAACTTTCACTCAGCAGACGGAGCTGGATTCTGGGCAGTCCGAGCTGGGCTCTCAGACTGACTTGCTGACCCAGTGAAATGAACTCGTGCGGTGGGGTTTGACCCACATACTGCCATCGGTTTCTCATGGTGCTGACTGGCCAGGTTTCTCCTGTAATGCTCCAGCAGTACTATAAAGAGGAAGTGGCTCCTTCCTTACCCTCGATGTCTCATGAAAGGGGAAGTTGATCCTCTATGAACGTGGATGCACTAGATAAAGGGACGGTGCCCTAAAAGGAAGCAGGAGGAAAGTAGATGGGTGTAGAGAAACAAGTCAACAGAGAATGCTGTCAACCCCTTGACACTTGCCAAGCCGGTTCCTACCCTTCATTAAAGGGAATATTTAAAATTCACATCCTCAACAAGCAATCTGCCATGGAGTTCCTTCCATCCCCATCTCCCGAGGAAGATAAAGGAAGAATTAAGGGAAGACCAGACTAATATTGATCATATACCTACTAAGTACCAAGTGTGTTAGTTGTGCCATCTTCCATCAGCAATCACTTATAGCTAATACAGTCTTGGAGAGGCCCCTGTGGGGTGGTTTAAGGGGACTGAAATTCAATCCTGTCTGACCTGATCCTCGCGGTGCTCCTTTAGCTTTTGTTTCTGACTCTGTTGCTTCCCATTGGCTTGTTCAGGTCCCCTCTTCCATGTCTGCCTCTAGCCTAAGTGCTGTCTATGAGCACATTCCAAAAGGATGCTCATTCCTCAAGCAAACAGTTTAAAACGTGTATTAATTCTTGCACAACCTGAGCAATTATATAAATGTACCCTGCCAAGAAAAGCAGGAAGGCAGGACGCTGCCCCTTTAGACCTAAAGACAGGAAGTGGATGGGGAGGCAGGTCGCTGCAGGGGAGCCCTGGCTGTGAAGTCCACTCAGGAGCATCCAGCTTACGTTTCATTAAGTGACGGAACCAGAAAAGATGCTACTGTAGACTCACCTCCACCACTCCTCCTCCTCGTTCCCCAGGGGTGCTTTCCAAAGCCCTGAGGTTCTCCTGTAATACTCCAGAGGGGTCCATGCTACCAGCAGTGTGCACACACTGCCTCTCCCCACCCCCACCTGGCCCCTCAAATGAGGCATGTCAGGTTTGTAGACTGCTCGGTGGTGTAGAATATGGACCCTAAGAGACCTGGGCATGTGAGATCTGGGGATTCCGATGGGGCAGGGTGCCCCCCCGCCCCGGGTCTATGGATGTGCCAGGAGTGTTCACAGGCTCTCCCTATAAGATGCACACGGGCCATGTGTGCGTTGTGGGTTTCTGTAGGAAGGGGCTCTCCTCTGCTGCTCCAGGGCTCTGCCAGAGGACTGAGAGCGAATAGATAGTATTTGTAATGCAAATGGTAAACCTGCAATACAGTGCTCTCGTGCAGGGCACAAACTGAACACCCATCCACAGCAGCGGGGTCTCCAGATGAGCAAAACCTAGCTGGCTGTGTCACAGACTGTGACTGTCATCCCCACCTGGCTGGCACTCACACCTGTTTGGTCTCTTCTCCACCGATACTTGTTCACATCTGGAACTTTTGCCTTCACTCTTTATTTTACCACCTCAGTGAAGTAAAGCTGAGACTAAATTCCAAGTTTCTCTTTATGGTCTCTAAGGAGTAGTGCTCCCCTACATTTAACTTTATTTTTAGAGGGTAAGTCGGGGGTTGAGTTGAGAATATGGAGAGACAGAGCCATAGTATTTAAAACCAGCAAAAGAATTCATCTTGTCAATCACTTTGAACAGTTCTTCATACATACATATGAAATCTCCACAGGTAGAATATGTGCAAGTAGTTAGGATTCCACTGTACTCACATATCATAATTGGCTCAGACCTCGCCCTATACCAGGGTATCTCTGAGTATAAAGAACTTTACGCACCTCAGGGTCATAAATCTGTAAGCAATGGAAAACATTTTTTTTTTATCCCAGTCTCTCTGATTGTTTTGATTTACTTGCCTGGTAACCAAAAGTTAAATTGGTAATTGATATTGACTTATAACCAGTTAATTGGATGAATTCATTGATTTTATTATTATGTATATGGATATTATATAGGTTCAAAGAAAACATGCAGATGAGTTTAGTAATTCAAATTATAATTATAATTTTATTTGAACTATATTTTTTAGCCAAATGTGATATATGTATTCTAGGTCAAATCAGATTCAGCATCTATCCTCAATAATAGGGTCTCTTAGGAAGGTGTGATAGTAACTTCATGTGTCAATATGGTGTCCACTTGTTTGGTCAAACACTAGTCTGAAGTACAGTATTTTTTTTTAAAGACACAGGTAACATTTAAAGCAGTAGACTTTGAGTAAAACAGATTATCCTCTATAGGATAGTCTTCATCCAATTAGATGAAGGCCTGAAAAGCAAAGACAGATTCCCAGAAGAAGCAAAAATTCTGTCTCAAGAATTCTACATAAAAAACCTGCTCGAGTTTCCAGACAGCCTGGCCTGTCCTGGGGAATTTGCACTCAAGACTATAATATCCATGCTAAACTCAATTTCTAGCTTTCTGGCTTGCCCTACAAATTTCAGATTTACCAGCTCCCATAATCATGTGAGCCAATTTCTTAAAATATCCTATATAATAAAAGCCCAGTGACCATAATGGCATAACGACTGGAACAACTGCTTGACTAGTTGCTATGAGGTGCATTGACCACCTCTTGGTCCCTCCCCCTGCCCACAGGCTCCGATTGCAGCATGGCGAACGGGGAACCATGGGGCACTGGGTGGGTGGGAGTGGGGCAGGACTGGGGACTAGCGAGCGGGCGGAAGATGGCCCTGATTGCAAGCTAGGCCTAGGGGCCCTACCCGTGCACGATTTCCTGACCTGGGCCTCTAGTAAAAATATATCTCCCTTAATGGTTCTGTTTCCTCTGGAGAACTTTAATCCAGAAGGTATATTTACTTTTTAGAATGATGTGATTTTTTAGCTAAACACACTCAGAATGTGGTAAGTATAGGGGGAGAAGACTACAGAAAATTTAGGAGGAGGTGAGATGAGGAAGGAAAGGACATGAGTGAGTGGATAACTGGAGACCCAGCTCCAGTTTAACACATCATATGGATGAATTTCTCTTTAATGTATAGGTTCCAATCACTCTCACTCATGGAGTGTGAAAACCCAGAGAATTATTACGGTAAGAATTAATAGCATAAGCTTCAAAACTTTCATTTCTTTTAAAAATGATTTGACTCATAGACACAAAGAATAGACTGACAGCTGTCAGAGGGGAGGGAAGTAGGGGGGCTGGGTGAAAAGTTGAAGGAATCAAGCAGTACCAATTGGTAGGTGCAGAATAGCCACAGAGATGCAGTTTGCAGTGTGGGAATACAGTCAATGATGTTGAGATAATGGGGTATGGGGCAGGTGGGGTGTTTGGGGCAGCAGAGGGACCACTGTGTAGGGTGCATGTTTTTTTATGGCCACTTTGCTGAATATCTGAAACTGGTGCAGAACGGTATTGAATGCAAACAGTGGTTGAAAAATAAAATAAAAATGATTTGTATCAGAGAATTTGCTATTCTCTAGTGCAAATAGCTTTCATGATCTGTGTACTTTTAAAATCCAGAAACTCCAGAGATGGTCAATATCTTCAGATACCTGAAAGATGGAAGTGATCCCCCCCTACTCTTCTTACCTATATGGACTATGCTCATTTTCCTGCAAGTTAAGATCCTTTGTCCAAGCTTCACACATATTTTGCTGTCTCCAATCAGTAAGAATTTATTTGTCTTGATGAAATATATCTCTTGCAGTTTAATAAAATTCAGGCACCCTACAACCAAAAGGCCGTCACTGTAGGAAAAAAAGGGTATTTGTCTTAATTCAAGTAGTAGTTTCTGTATACAATGAAATAACAACACAAGTATGCTTCATTTGTGTGACTTCAACTCTGACCCTAAGATGATCCAGATGTTGGGACTAGCAGAAAAATGACTTTAGAGCAGCTCTTGTAAATATGTTCCAGGGCTAAACATAAAACATTGTCAGGGTTATGGAACAGATGTTTAATCTTAATGGAGAAGTGGAAACTATAAAGGAGAACAAAATAAAAATACTATAATAAGTATCTACAATTTTTTTAAATGTACTGAATGTACGGGATGGATTTAACAGCAGATTGAAGATGGCAGAACAAAGGGTTAGTGAACATGAAGATAGTCAATAGACATTATTTATTCTGAGATAAAAAGTCTTGGTGACCTGTAGAACAACATCAAAGGGATAAATGTAATTAACGGTCCAGAACAAGAAAAGAGAAAGAAAAGAATTTGGCTGAACAAATATTTAAAAAAATAATGGCTCCAAATTTCCCAAATATGGAAAAAAAAAACACATCATAAAAGCTAAGCACATCATAGTTGAATGGCTGAAAAACAAAGACAAATAGAAAATCTTGTAAAAATCCAGGAAAAATGATCACTTTCTATCAGAAACTATGGAAACCAGAAAACACTGGAATAACATCTTAAATCTCTGAAGTAAAAGGCACCCAGATTGGAAAAGGAAAAAAAAGACCCTTTATTTGCACACCACATGTTTGTTTACATGGAAGACCATTTTCTCCAATACAATTACAGGAAATAATGAAGTGAATTCAGCAAAGTCATTGTACAAAAGGCAGTTATATTTCTATAGTTTAGTACCAAAAAATTAGAAAATCATTTAAAAAAAAACCAGCTCCATTTCTGCAATAGAAATATAAAATGCTTAGAAATAACAGTTAATAAAAGATGTTTAAGGCCTTTGCAATGACAATTACAAAATATTCCTGAGAGCTATTAAAGAAGATCTAAATAAGTGGAGAACTACTTTCCTGGATTAGCAAAATTCAGTAAGAAAAAGATGGAAAAATCTTTAAATTGGCATATATAATATTAAACAAAATCTCAGCAGGATTTTATAAATATTGATAAGACAATTCTAAAATTCATGTGGAAATTCAAAGAATAGCCAAAACAACATGAAAAAAGTAGAACAAATAGGATTCTGAGCTCTTGAATTAAATACTGTAAAGCTATGGTAATCAGGACAGTGTAGCACTGGCATAAGGATAGATAAGTTGATCAATAGAAAGTATAGAGAGTTTGGAAATAGACTCAGACCTATAAGGTTAATTGATTTTAAAACAGGCACCCAATCAATTAAATGGAAAATAGAAAATCTTTGCAGCAAATTGTCCTAGAACAACTGAACAAATGTATGGAAAATATAAACCTCAATCTTATACAATATAAATTAGATATGGATTATGGATCTAAACATAAAGGTTAAAACCATAAAGTGTTTAGAAGAAAACAGAGGAAGGTATCTTCCTAACTCTGGCAGTAGACAAAGATAGTAATGACACAAAAAGAAATATAAAAGAGAAAAACGATGGATATTTTGGTCTTCATCAAAGTGAAAAACCTCTGGTTTATTAAAATACACCATTAAGAAAATGAAATAGCAAGCTACAGACTGAAAGAAAAATAACTGTAATACATATGCCTGACATACAAATTGTATCCTGTACATATAAAGAATTTACACCCATCAATAATAAAAAGACAAATAACTCAATAAAAAAAGACAAAAGCTTTGCCAAAACAGACATACAAATGGCCAACAAATACATGAAAAGGTGGTCAACATTATTTGTTATTTGAGAAATGCAAATAAAAATTACTGGATACTGTTTTAGATCCAAATGTTAGAAATGATTGTAGCTCATACATTGTTGGTAAGAGGTAGAATGGAAATCTGTTGCACAGTTTCTTCTAAAGTGAAATATACACGTTCTCCCATGATACGGCAATTCCACTCAGATTTTTATTGCAGAGAAACCCGTGGAGAAACAAAACTGTGTATTGACAAACTGATTTGTACAAAAATGTTAACAACTTAAAAAAAGAATAGTCTCAAACTTGAAAAAACTCAAATGTCCATCAAAAGGAGAAAGAATTCACATTTGTGATATATTCATAGGGTGGAATTGATACTGAACAATTGAAAAGATGAATTATGAGACATGTCAACATAGATAAATTTCAAGAACACTGTGTTGTGCAAAAGGAGTGAGACAGAAAAGAGTAAATGGTGTGTTATTCCGTTTATAAGAACGATCAGAAACTGGCAAAACCAAAGTGATAGAATTCAGAACTGAGACTGCCCACAGGAGTAAAGTGTGAGTGGAAGGGGACCTGAGGCCTCCTCTTAGGGCAAAAGAAGCGCTCTGTGTCTTGACTGAGGCAATGGCTACATGTCAGATTTGTTTCTCAGAATCACTACAGATCTGTACATTTCACCATAGGTAAGTGTGACTCCCCAAATGAATTATCAACAAAGAAAGTAAATCAAATAAATTAATAAAGCACATAAAAATTAAAGAAGTAATGGAACATATGTATCCTCATTATAAAGTCATTGAACAATGCAGGATAAAGTAAAATTACTACTTTCTCTTCTTTTCTCAACCTCCATATAATTTCCCTCTTCTGTGATAACCATGATTACCACTTTGTTTTTCCTACATGCTCTTTCAACCCAGCCACACAGCCCCCCCAAAAAGGTATAGCTGGGTCAGATTGGAAGTGGGGATTGTGGCAGAAAAAGCACCTCTGTGT
The DNA here is from genome assembly GCF_028538775.1 of Myotis yumanensis. Taxonomy (NCBI): domain Eukaryota; kingdom Metazoa; phylum Chordata; class Mammalia; order Chiroptera; family Vespertilionidae; genus Myotis; species Myotis yumanensis. Next base: position 8,369,250 of record NW_027223755.1, read on the forward strand.
AAGTTTGCTTACATGAGCAGAATCCTTCCCATTAATAATCTACACTAATAAAAGAGAAACATGGTAATTGGCGTACGACCGCTACCCTTCCGATTGGCTAATCAGCGTATCCTTATGCAAATTAACTGTCAGCCAAGATGGCGGCTGGCAGCCAGGCAGCTGGAAGCAAACGTGAGGCTTGCTTGCTCCAGTGACTGCAGATTCCAACGTTCCCCGCCTGACTTCCCGGCCTCTGAGCTGGCAGTTTGAAACATTCTAACAAATATAGCTGGCTGGGATCTCAGAGCTGAAGTTATACATTGTTTCGATTATAGAACGGCAAACAAACCAGCAGCGGAAGCCTCAGAGCTAGAGCCAGAGCTAAAGCTGGCCCAGAAGAAAAAAAAAAAAAGAAAAAAAGGAGTGGTTGGGAGCTTCAGTCAAAACCCCTAGCCTGAAAGCAGTCCTCAGCCCCTCACCCAGACTGGCCAGGCACCCCAGTGGGGACCCCCACCCTGATCCAGGACACCCTTCAGGGCAAACCAGCCGGCCCCCAGGCCTCTATCCTATATAGTAAAAGGGTAATATGCCTCCCAGCACCGGGATCAGCGGAGCAGCGAGGCCTCCTGGCACCAGATCAGCATGACAGGGGGCAGCGCCCAAACCCCCTGATCGCCCTGCGGCTCTGTGTGTGACAGGGTGTGGCGTCCCAACCCCCTGATCGGCCCTGCTCTGTGTGTGACAGGGGGTGGTGCCCCCCCCCCCACGGGCCCTGCTCTGTGTGTGACGGGGTAGAGCCATAACCTCCCCATCGGCCCTGCCCTGAGTGTGACAGTGGGGGCGCCCCAACCCCCTGATTGGCCCTGCTCTGTGGGTGACAGGGGGCGGTGCCCTAACTCCCCTATCGGCCCTACTCTGTGCGTGACAGGGGGGAGCTCCCCAACCCCCTGATGGGCCCTGCTCTGTGCGTGACAGGGGGGAGCTCCCCAACCCCCTGATGGGCCCTGCTCTGTGCGTGATGGGGGGGGGGGGCAGTGCCCCAACCCCCTGATTGGCCCTGCTCTGTGAGTGACAGGGGGCAGTGCCCCAACCCCCTGATGGGCCCTGCTCTGTGAGTGACAGGGGGCAGCGCCCCAACCCCCTGATTGGCCCTGCTCTGTGCATCACAGGGGGTGGTGCCGCAACCTCCCCATTGAACCTGCCTTGAGTGTGACAGGGGGCGGTGCCCCAACCCCCCAATCAGCCCTACCCTGAACGTGACTGAAGGTGGCATCGCAACCTCCCAATCCGCCCTGCTCTGTGCATGACAGGGGGCGGCGCCCCAACTCCCCAATCAGCCCTGCTCTGAGCCCGACCAGGGGCTGCACCTAGGGATTGGGCCTGCCCTCTGCCACTCAGGAGCAGGCCTAAGCCAGCAGGTCATTATCTCCCGAGGGGTCCCAGACTGCGAGAGGGCACAGGCCGGGCTGAGGGACCCCCTCTTCCCCCCCGAGTGCACAAATTTTTGTGCACCGGGCCTCTAGTCCTATCTAATAATAGACAAACATGGTAATTAACCATACCTTCGCTATGCCTCCCATTGGCTAATCGGTATGCAAATTAACCCAACCAAGATGGCGGCCAGCAACCACACAGCTGAAGTGAGCAGGAGGCTTGCTTGCTCCAGTGATGGAGGAAGCCAAGGTTCCCCACCTGCTGCGGCCTGGCTCTGAGCTCCAAAAGCAACAAAGTTTCAATTATAGAAGCTAAACAAACCCCAGATACCTGCTTTCAGCAGGCTGTGGCCTCAGAGCTGGAGCGAGTAGGAGCTGGCTCTCAGCTCCAGTGACGGCAACAAAGTTTCAATTATAGAAGGTAAATAAATCCCAGAATAAACAAAAAAGAAAAAAAGGAGAGGCTGGGAGATTCAGTCGCCGGCCAGCCTGAAAATGGCCCTCAGCCCCTCACCCAGACTGGCCAGGCACCCCAGTGGGGACCCCCCACCCTAAAGGGGTGTGGCCAGCCTGAAAACGGCCCTACGCCCCTCATCCAGGCTAGCCAGGCACCCCAGTGGGGACCCCCACCCTGAAAGGAGTGTGACCAGCTGCAAACAGCCATCAGCCCCTCACCCAGGCTGGCCAGGCACCCAAGCAGGACTCCCACCCTGATCCGGGACACACTTCAGGGCAAACCAGCCGGCCCCCACCCGTTCACCAGGCCTCTATCCTTTATAATAAAAGGGTAATATGCAAACTGACCCTAACAGCAGAAAGACTGGGAATGACTGGTCACTATGACACACACTGACCACCAGGGGGCAGACGCTCAATGGAGGAGATGCCCTCTGGTGGTCAGTGTGCTCCCACATGGGGGAGCTCTGCTCAGCCACAAGTCAGGCTGATGGCTGCCAGTACAGCGGTGGTGGTGAGAGCCTCTCCTGCCTCCTCAGCAGCGCTAAGGATGTACGACTGCAGCTTAGGTCTGCTCCCTGCTGGCAAGTGGACATCCCCCTAAGGCTGCTGGGCTGCCAGAGGGATGTCTGATTGCCATCTTAGGCCCAATCCCCCAGGGAGCAGGCCTAAGCCAGCAGGTGGTCATCCCTCAAGGGGTCCCAGACTGCGAGAGGGCAGAGGCTGGGCTGAGGGATCACCCCCCCCCCCCAGGGCACAAATTTTTGTGCTCTGGGCCTCTAGTATAAATATATTAAATCATAGGAAACAGGCTCTAAAGAGGTCCTTTACTACCTCTAATCCAGAATACGCATTGGTTTTCTTTAGTAAATTGGATATGTGTACATGTTTCTCTGCATGTGCTCAAGCGAGCCCTTCACATGATCACCCATGGACTCTGTGTGGCTGGAGGTGAGGTGGGCATGGAGCTAAAATCCAAGGAGAACCCTTCAACTTTAGGTGCATAATCACTCACCTTTGGGCTGCTGTGGTCTTTAAGTGACTGGTTAATCTCCGTTTAAGTTTGTTAATTGGATCAATATATTTTCTCTTTGTGGAACATTCCTTAACATCGTCTCCACTGCCCCCGCCCCCCCACCTCCCTGCCAATGTAGCTTTTTTTGTTAGTTAACTATTATCTTTTAGGGGTATATAGTTGTTCTGGTTTTGAGTGTGTGTGTGTGTACTTATATTTGTTGGAGTTTCTCAAGGGTGTGTTCTTCTTTTAGGGCTAAATGCATTTTCCCACTTGGTGTAGAGTACAAGTAAAAAGCCAGTGTTTAAGGTAAGCTTGATGGATACCAGGAAGTTTTGAAGATGGCAACATTGGCATGATTTGATGAATAAGGATAGAAGGGGTGTATTGAGGCAGGGTCCTATTTCTAAAGTTCGGGTAAATATGTGATGTGGAGAAATTAGAAGAATAATGGCTTTTAGTTCAATCAATGAGTGTAGAATATATTGGGAAGTAAAGCATGTGTGGCATATTCTGCTATAGATCCTTAACATGTAGCAAGTTCCTGGTACTGCTGGAAGTTTAGGAAGAATCTAAAATGGTATTCTCAGTTCATTCCCACTTTTGGGGGAAGGAGATTAATGAACAATGGAGTATGAAGATCATCATATGGCTGTCTTGTGAGCCTGGGCATCCTTTTAAAGGCTCTGAATTCTGGGAGCTGCTTTATGGAGCGGGGGTGGAGTGGGAGTGGGGGAAGCCTTGTCAGGAGACTAAGATAAAACTGTGGCCTGGAGCAGAGAGTCTCACTTCAAGCCACTGATCCTGGCTTCATGTGACTGGAGGAAACTTAGTGTGCCCCTATGCGTAGTTCAACTCAATTCTATCCAATTCATTTCAATGTACTTAACTAAATTAAAACAATTTACTTGGTTGCTAACTATGTATTTATTGCCAGGGTTAGGAATGTTCTGGGACTCCATGGTCTAACACAATAGTCACTATCCACATACTTATTGAACACTTGAAATATGGCTAGTCTGAATTGAGATGTGCTCTTAATATGAAATACACAGCAGATTTGGAAGGTTTAGTATGCAAAAAAGAATGTAGAATATGCATATTGATTACAGGTTGATAATATTTTGGATATATTAGGTTAAATAAAATATATTATTAAAATTAATTTCACCTATTATTTTCCTTTTAAAAATGTGGCTGTTAGAAAATTAAAATTTCACACCTGGCTCACACATTTGTGAATTGTATTGTATTTCTGTTGGATAAAACAATTCTTGGGTATTTAAGGAAAGGTATCAAGTAGTACTATAGGCTAACAGATTTGACCCTGTGGGACCTTCCATGGGGACATCAACTCTAAATCACTCACACAGATCCCCTTGTTCTGAAAATAGGGAGAGACTGCCAGAGACCACAGCCCTGTTCCTTTCTTTCTTTCTTTCTTTCTTTCTTTCTTTCTTTCTTTCTTTCTTTCTTTCTTTCTTTCTTTCTTTCTTCCTTCCTCCCTCCCTCCCTCCCTCCCTCCCTCCCTCCCTCCCTTTCTTTCTTTCTTTCTTTCTTTCTTTCTTTCTTTCTTTCTTTCTTTCTTTCTTTCTTTCTTTCTTTCTCTCTTTCTTTTAAAACTGTTTTTATTGATTACAGAGAGGAAGGGAGAGGGAGAGATAGAAACATCAATGATGGGAGAGAATCATTGATTGGCTGCCTCCTGCACGCCCCCTACTGGGGATCGAGCCTGCAACCCAGGCATGTGCCCTTGACTAGAATCGAACCCAGGACCCTTCAGTCTGCAGGCTGACTCTCTATCTACTGAGCCAAACTGGCTAGGGCAGCCCCTGTTTCTTTACCCCACCTTCATCTTCCTAAAATTTCTGCAGTCTTTTATAGTTTAGTGTTATGTGATATTTACACAGAAACATTAACATCAAAAATTATTTTATTCCTTATTAGGCCCTGAAAAACAGAATCTATCTTGAAAATATGGGACAACTTTGAAAGTCAGTGTAGTTTATTACAGAGAGGACTACATTATCAACACTTGACAGATATTGCTAGTGAAGTCTAGAGTGTGAGGTAGAATCAATCGGCAGGGTGTAGCCTGCGACATGGGTGGTAATTGAGGAAAACAAAACATGGCACATTTGAAGTGGTATCTGTAGGCGTACATGGCAGTGACTGTGGTGCCCCCAAGAATGTGGAAATAAAGAATGTACAGTTGCCTTCTGAGAACTGACTATAAAAATTATGCAAACACCTACAAGGCAGGGGCCCAAATTCAAGTACCGATGCAGGTGATATAAATGAGAAACGAGGGCCTAACTTTAGGACTGATATTTAAGTCCCCATCTATAGAGGCAGCCAGAATTCTGTTCATCTATTTTTTTGATGTATGTGCCCAGTATTATGAAACCTGATTTTTTACAGAGCTACCTAGATATTTAAATGCTGGCGACTTGTTTAAAAAATTTAATCACATTGAGATCTGAACCAACTCTAGTCTTAAAATCAACAAACAAATTTCCTCGGTTTGCTTCTATATTTACTGAATAACCTTTTGATCACATTTTAAAAATGAAAATCATGCTACTGAGAGCATTATGTACCATTTCCAGGCACTGACCTATGTTAGTTGCTCATGTTTCTATCCCAATTTGAGGCAATTGTTATGATCAGAGAGCTTGATTAATCCCCTGGGGTCACAGAGCTAGTTTTGAATTCCAACCTAGATGCCTATTCCCAGCTCCTCTGCTTTGTCACTCCAGGTACCTGACAGCTAGCTAGAGTTCTGGCAAATGAAATATTTTCAGGTCCCCCAGTGAGAGTAGATTTATACTCATATGAAACCTATGGGCCCTCCCTGTCCCTCCTTCCCCAAATACCACCCTGAGCCCAGTAGGAATCTCCAGGTCTCTATGAGAGTTGTATCTACGGCTGTGAGGTAGTCACTTGGTATGCTGGTGCTCCAGCTCTGTGATTTTGCCTAATTCAAGTTCATCCCTGAGAGACGAATCTTCACATTGAACACGAAGCAACTAGGTTTCTAAACCTGAGAGATGACGGCCAGATCAGGCAGGTGGTAAATTCATCTAACAAATGCCCCAGGTAAGCCCGCTGGGAAACAGCACCTGGTTTCTAGCAATAATCCCACCTGTGCAATGATGTTAGCAGAAAGCACAATTTTCAGCAATTTCCAGTTTCTATAAATTTATATTAAAGGGGGGAGGGAGCTCCATAAAGTTAGTTTCAGGGTGGAAAAGAAACCCAATCTAAGCAGCAAATACAGCTCTCCGTTTAAGTAAATTTAATTTAAGATACGTGGTCCACTCTGAACCTAGGAGTTCCACCCGTCCACTCTCAAGGTGTAGATACCTTTGTGAAAATAGCACCATGACCTACTAAGGAGTTCATACTTATTGTTTCACACTGAAAACATGTGTTAAGGTGACTCATTTCCAATGGAAATATCTGAATCCAATTAAAAAACCCAAATGGGGACTATGGATAGATTAAAATACAGCAGGAAATATGAAGACCTGCTAAAGGACATGGGAAAGTTTGCTCAAGTGGGCATGGAAGTGGTCAGATGGCCTGTGAGTGAAAGTGGGCAGAAAGGCCAGCCTCAGACTCCCTAAGAGAAACCACAGTGATCACTGAAGTCCACCAACGGCGGTGTGGGGAACCCAGAGTCAAACCTCTATGTTTGAAGGAGGTTTTGCCCATAAAAAGGAGCGCATCGTTTGCATGAGTGTTTGGTGTTTTCGTGTGGTCTAGTTGCAGCACCGACTCTGGATAGTGTCAGTTCCTATTCTCTCGACATATTTTATTCCTGGAAAGAATGCTACAGAAGTGAACTGACAGAGGCAGATGGGGAACATGCTATGAAATTCAAGTTCAAGACCATATCAGTCCAGTGACTGCAGCAGGGATCTCTGCATGAACAGATGCAGGAAGCTCCTGTAAATTAAATTAATGTATGACATGGAATTCAGGGCTTGTCTGGACCCCATATCAGGGGGCGAGGATTGGCTGAGTGTCTACAGAATTTAAGAAGGCCTCTTACTGCTGGTGGATCCTGACCCACTTTCCTTACAAGGAAACCAACTAAAATTAGGTCATCTGGTAGAAATTTGGAGACAGCCACACGTCAGAATTTCAGGTTAGAGTCTTTTTTTTCTGGTCACCAGAGATCGTAACTCTGAACAGCAAGAGCTGACTTGTGGAGGAAGGAGAAGATGCAGCTCTCTGAGCTCTTACCAGACTTTCAAAACAGAGACTTTTTCTGCTTCTTGGCCTTTCCTCTGAGGCTGCAAGAAGCCAAGAGCCAATTTATTCCTGTGGGTTCTTGGAAAATTGATATTAAAAATAGAACCTAAAGTCAAACTGTGTTAGGAAGGTGAAAGTTTGATCTATATTCATAGATTTTTTTTAACTTAATGCCTATTTTCATTACTTATTACATACTGGCTATGTTTTCTAATTAAATTACTAAAGGATTAAATTATTTAGTCATCACAGCCTCCCTGCGAGGTAGTATATCTCATTTAACATAGGAAGAACCTGCAGAGATAAGTTACAGAGCGAGCTGTAGGTCCAAAGCTGGTAAGTGGTGGTGGTGGCATTCGAAACCAGGCACCAGAGTGCAGCTTGAAGACACAAGACTGTCTCCTGTCAGGCCAAGAGACTTTTTTTTAGATGGAGCAGGATTTAAATTCTGCTATGAAGTCAGGAGGGAGGCGGGATCTCCAAGATCCATACCGTCATTTGGCTGTAGCAGCCGGACCTGAAAGATGAACCTGGAAGTTTCTCTGCAAGAGTCTCCTGGCAAAGGCCAAGGAGTCCAGGACGCCTGTGAATTCATTGGATTATACTATCGGATAATCAGCCCCCACACTCCCTCCTCTGCCACTGTTGCCGCACAGCACGGGAAAAGAAAGATTTCTAAGCACCCATCGGAGCCCCCACTTCTCACCATATTTCAAATTCCAGGTGGGTGCTGTTGACGTCCGGGTCATCAAAAGCACAGCTGAGCAGGTGCTGGGAGCCATTCACCTCCAGCTGGCTGTAGCAGGAGAACGAGTAATCGGGCTCCGCATCTTCCAAGTCTCCTGGGGAGAACAAACGCGCAGCTGTCAGTGAGGCTGATGCGTGCACGAGTTTGAGAGGTGCAGTGACGTGAGTGAAATTGCAGCCTTTGGGGGCGGACATGAAGAAGTGGGTATAGTTTTTCTAAAGAAGAAAAGCCCAAAGGCAAAGACGAGAAAAAGCTTTCAAAACCAAACTAAATAAAAATCAACCCAAACCTAAAGAAAACCCAAATGAACATAGATTTTTCTAGTAGAAACAAAAGAACAATAGCAATCAAGAAATGACCTCCGAATATCTCTAGATATTCCTGCCATTGGGTTAATGCCCTAGAGATCTAGAAGGAAGCACTAAGCACAGTCTTTTCTTTATTTAAACGGTGATTTCTTCTTGTTGTTTGTACATTTCAAGTAAGAGATACGTTCTCTCCATATTCATATGCTACCTAACCTAGCCTTTGACTTTATTACAAATCTCCATGTACTCCCTCTCAAGAGTGTCTTTGAATGAAGGAAGGTGACAGAAGTCTTACAGTCAAAGGGTAGCTTTCCGTTGCCTAAATAGACGTCCCAACCAAAAGCACCTTTGGTTAGCTCTGTTGGGAGGAGATTTATTTAAGGTAATTTGTCTTAAGCTACCAACTGAGGCAAATGTGATTAGAAAAAAAATTTAGGGTGGGCCAGAGGGGGTCGATGGGCGAAAAAAGGGGACATATGTAATACTTTTAACAATAAAGATTAAAAAAAAAAAGAAATTAGGTCTGACAGGACTTAGATCTCGTGGACTTTCCCATAAATCTTATAGGTACTGCTTCTGTGCTTATCGATCTCCAATAGATAGCTTATCTCATAGATACGAGCACATTCTGAAGATATGTGGGGAACCAGAACTTTTTTACAGTCACTTTGGGAAAGTTCTGTCACAGTTGAAGGCCCTATGTTGAAATAGACATTTTGTATGTATACTTCACAATACTTCATAGAGGAAAGTCTGTCAGCAAATGGACTCAGACAGGAATGGGCGAAAACCCCGAGTTACCCCAGCCCTTCTGAGCGCTCGAGTGTGAGTGTGTGATCGTTGCAGGCCCATTGATCCTTAGACTAGATGTTTATAGGGCTTTAAATCAGATATAAAATATACTAGAGTTAACCCCAGCTGAGTGTCCCCTCTGCCATGAGAGGTCCAAGCCACACCCCCTTCATTTAACCCCCCCGGCTGGTCCGCAGGGAAGTTAGTGAAGCCGGTGGTGAGTGGACCAACCAGCCGAGGGACAGGTGGGTTCTGTCAAAGCACCGAATCTGGAGAAGCCACATCCACATGAGAGCTGTGGGCACTCCTCTTTCGGGACATTCCTGGAATCCACCCAGCTCACAATTCTGCCCCGGCCAAGCCCCCTATGCCATGTCAGCAGGGCTCAGCCCCGCTCCTGAGCACGGTCATAAACAATGCGGGGCAGCCTCCCACCCCTCAGGGCCCATGAACCACGCTCATCCTAATCCCCAGACCTAGGTCTCGGTTCCTGAGAGTGGGTGCCTCCCCCAATGGAAAGGTTCTGGGTAGTTTTAGCCTGACCTTCTTCCATGGCAGCCCTCAGACCTCCCACCCACCCCGTACAACAGAACCTATATTGCTATTTGGATTCAGACAGCCATGGGTCAGCGTTGTCTCCAAAATACTTCAACATGCAAAGCCACCCAGAGAGAGAACAGTATAGAGGTGCTGGACAAGGGCAGAACACAGCACCTGCCCCCCCCCCCCCCCGCCCTCAGCCACATCGTCTGGTAAAGGGAGTTTGCCATGTATTCTCATGCAGTGTACAGAGCACTGGCCATACACTGAAGTGGGAAGGTTTCGAGGTGTAGCTCATTGACTCTTTAGCAGGTATTACTAGGCAAGAAAAATTTCCCTCCACCTATTGCAGAATTGCATGTCATTTTACAAAGAGGATGCTCTGCGTGAACTCAGCTGGAAAATGTCTTAGGTAAGAGTAACATGCACCGTGGGTCAGGTCCCCATCACTACAGCTGGACAGATGCGGGTGCACGTCCTGGCGATTCTGCTTTGGAGCTGTCTTCCTCTGTCAGCAGCCCCAACCTCTCTGAGCCTCAGTTTTCTGTTATGTAAGTTCACGTTGTCGTGAGGAACAAATGCAAAGACTGGGCTTAGAACACAGTAAGCACGCAATAGGGGTTCGCTATGACTCTTAACACATTTTGAGAAATAAGTAACGAAAAGGTAAAATAACAATTCTAATTCCGAGAATATGAATGTGAAACCTTTGGAGCTTCTTTGAAAAAGAAGAAGAGCTCGATGTCAAAGATGTTATTACCATGGCTTTGAAATTGCGTAGGGCTTTTTGAACAGTAGTGAATCAACCTATTTTTAAATGCTCGGTATCTCAGCATAGTTTTTCATAAAAGAATATGTTGGAATGTGTATTAAAGACAAGGTAGTGTGATTTAGATGTCTTCCCACTGAAAGGAATTGGTTGATTAAAGGTGTAAGTGGTTTGGATTGTTTAAAAACTAGTCATTATTTCTCTTGCTCATCCTTGTGGTTATCAGAGAACTAACTTATCTGTCAGTAAACAGCCGCTGATTAATTTACACACCAAACTGGGAAGTATTTTGAGATGATCATGTGGATGGAAAGTCACAAATCTCCTAAAAATGTCCGAAACTTAAAAAGCTGAAGTGAGAAACCCAGCTTTCAATTAGAATTCTTATTTCTTGTAAAAATGGTATGGTCCCAGGGAGAAGCAGAAGGAATGTGTTTCACTCCGCAGAGTGAGGTTCCTGTGTTCCGTGCCAAGTGTCTCCGCGCAGAGCACCAGGCGGCGTCTACGGTGGAATAATGAGTGTCCCCCTCACAGTGAGTCACGCATGGTCACACTGAGAAATGTCAACAATTCCTGTAATGAAAATATTCTAGGGACTTCCATCCTTAGAAGTTACTGACTTAAACCTTCTAAGCTGAGTCATTAGGCTGACATGTGTGATATCTTTGATAAGAAAATACTTCTTAACTTTTAAAGTAAAAAAGTTTAATTTTCAGGAACAAATGGGTGGCCCCACTTCCCAGGTCGCCCTGCTGCTGCTGCGTTACCCTTGTCTGCAGGTTTGTTGCAATTACAATCTATTTAACCAAGCAGACATCAGCGTCTTCTAGGTACTAAATACGCCAAGGATCCCAAAGAGAACTACTAGATGACAGTAAATTTGTTAATAGGGAGACAATTCAATGTATTTCAATGAGACAACTCACATCTTTAGCTATTGTTAGTTACTAAGAATCTCACATAAATCTATCAAAATACCTTTTTTTGAAGAAATTTTCAAATATTGTAAATTTAAATATTATAATTGAACGTCCGCTGTGTCCTACACACTCTTTTAGGTGCTGGGGATGCAGCAATGGTAAGTGCAGACCAAGCTGTTGTTTCTAGACGTTACTTTATCACGAAAGTTATGCTTTTGAAACCTCCTAAAAAGCTAAGCAAAACAAAATCTAGCTGATTTCTTAACAAGATATAACCTACAGGCTCCACTGTTGCATTCCATATGGGTGTTCTTTTCATTAGAGCAGAGGTATTGGCCAACATTAAGATCCACATTTGGAGGTCAAATGCATTTCTCTGGACAATTCTAAGACTTTATACACCACCTCAGGATTGCCTCCCAGCCCTCAGGATTGCCCCCAGCCCTCTGTCCTGGCGGTTAGAACATACACAATGACTGAGTACATGCAGCGTCCTCCATTCCAGCCCAGTGCCCGGCTCAGGTCTGCTAGGGAGCCACCTGAAGCCATTCGCGAGATCATCTAAAATCCTAAAGAAAAGTTAGAAATGACTCACCGTTCTGTGCATAGCCACTTTCTCCAGAAACGACTTGAAGTAAACAGAAAACAATACCAAAAGCTGTACCTAGAATTGTCATTCTGAGAGAGAAAGAGAGGAGAGCAGGCGCGTGAGCCTACACGTAGGAATGAATGAGAGAGAGAAAGCGCGCGAGAGTGAGTGAAACAGCCTTAAGTCTACAGTGTTAAGGCTTTATACTCACTTAACCACAGACAGGGGGAAGTATAAACACGGCAAAAAAGAAGGCATGTGTCAGAAACAGGAAGTCAGAGTAAGAAAGTATTGCTGCTCCAAACAGAGGAGCAAGGAAGAGCTAGAGCATTTGAAATTGTTCTACTTCTCTCATGGTCCCGGCAACCCCAAAGTCACTGTGCTTGTTTGAAAGTAATGTGGTGGGTTCCAATGTGGACTCAAGCTATTTCAGATTAGAGAATGTGAATGGGGCCCATTTAAAAGGAATCCTGGGACAAAAATCTAAACTTAAAAAACCTGTTAATTGTCAGGGGCGAGTTTTGATTTAAAGCAAGATTCTGCACTTAAGGGGGTGACTTTTTGTAGGTATATGTTAAATGTTCACCTTCAAGCTCTGAGAATAGTTTCACCAGAGGAGCAGTTTTTCTGTCCTCTGGTAGTTACTTTACCTCACCCATCAGATTTGGCACTCAAGAATTATTTAATTTAAGAGTGACAAAATACGGCTAAAGGGCCAGATTGGCCTACCACCTGTTTTTGCAAATAAAGTTTTCTTGAAACATGGCTGCGTTTGTGCTACAAAAGTGGAACTGAGTAGCTAAGACAAAAAGTGTAAAATCTTCACTGCTTGGCCTTTTATAGAAAAAGTCTGCTGAACCCTTGTTTATCGGCTAAAATAGTTATTTTCTCAGTGAATTTAAAATAGGATTCTAGTCCAGCCAGTGTGTTTCAGTGATTGAGTGTCGACCAGGAACCAGGAGGTCGCCGATTTGATTCATGATCAGGGCACATGCCCAGGTTGCAGACTTGATCCCCAGTAGGGGGCATGCAGGAGGCAGCTGATGGATGATGTTTCTCTTTCATCTATGCTTCTATCTCTCTATCTCTTCCCCCTTCCTCTCGCTAAAAAGCAATAAAAACCTATTTAAAAAGTAAAATAAAATAGGATTCTATTTGTGAAAGGCTGATTGTCACACAACTTTTCAGGAACATGTGGTCCATGTAAATCACACTAGTATCTACATTTGCAGGGCAGAAGCCTGAGACAATGGGAGATGATTCAGGCTCTCCCTCCATTTGTCTACCAATTAAAACATTTCCTGTCACAGTCTCATGGATAAAGTGGTGATATTTGTTAAGCCTGGCTACCTCTTGGCCATCCTTGGATTTTTGTCTTTAAGCCATTACTAGTGTAAGAAGGCACAGGTTAAGAGTGGTTCAGTCATTCTGAAGGACATACTTCTGCTCATTAGATGAATAATCGAACCTGGTTTTAGGCTATCAAATGCTCTCTCTTGATTCACAGGGGTTCTCTTTTAGAAAAAAGTCACATGAGTATGACTCTAAGGTCTGAGGACACAGATGTTTCGTGGACAGTGGGTATGAGCTTCTGTTTGATTCACTGTTACTGGGTAGAATCGGTCCTCTGGGCCCTTGGAAATGGTTAAATTAAAAAAGATAAACAGAGTCTTTGAAAGCTCTATGAGTTAGTCTCATCATTACTGTTATGTGACAATCTCAAAATAAGAGATGGGGCATTTGTACCAGTCTCTGAGAACCTCTCTTCAGGGCTGAGGCAGATCCAGCGACAGAGATGGAGAGCCCTGTTTATAATGCCTCACTCCAGCCCAGCCGGTGTGGCTCAGTGGTTGAGTGTCGAACCAGGAACCAGGAGGTCACGGTTTGATTTCTGGTCAGGGCAAATGGCTGAGTTTCATCCTTGATCCTAGTAGGGGGCAGAGATTGATGTCTCTCTTTCTTTCTCCCATTTCTCTCTCTTTTGCTCTCTTTTCCTCTCTCTCAAATCAATCATAAAAAAAGAAAGCTATCATTGTAAATTTTCATAAACGAAATAAGTGTTCAAGAAGAAATCACACCTTACATCTATCACCAACACAGATCTCATGAACTACTCACAGGTTATCACTCCATGAGTAATTGGGTCATGTCTCTTTAAATCCTCTTGTTTATCATTTAAGTGGACTATCATTTTGATTGTATCTCTTTCCTTTAGTTATGAAGATTTAAAAGAACAAAGCCTAGACACAATATTTTGGTACAGCATGTGCTGGTTTGCTCAGGGGATTTCCACTGGGGTGCTCGTTCTCTGCGGGTGGGGCAGGAGATGCCGAAGGACCTCAGAGAGAAACCCAGATAAAGCATGGGGAGCTCAAAGCAATGAGCAGGCTCACTCGTCCTTCTAGGGTGACGGAGACCCATGGTGCCTTCTCTGCTGTCTTCACCCAGGTCTCTTGAGTCCTTGGGAGACTTAGGAAAATGAGGAAGGATAGCCTTACTCCAACTGTCCCCCAGATGAGAGACATTTACGATGCTGCTTTGTCACTATTGCCCATGAGAGGAGTGGAGAGAGGAGAAAGGCAGGTCAGGAAGGCAGCAGGACCCCTGAGCCCCCAGCTGCGAAGCCAGGAGCTGAGCGGTAGACTGTGGGCGAAGCAAGTCCTTGGACACAGCAACTTGGTTGGATCATACATCGTCTCACAGCGCTACCGTCTCTCTTCCTTCTTTTATATCTTGTCTTCCTTTAGGTTCATGAGTTGCTCTGAAGCGCTGAATCATGAAAAGGAAAGGCATTTGATCGTTTCTCACAGTGACCTGGTAAACTCCCAGAATCAACCAGCTAGCTATGTTTCTCCTTGCCATTCCTGTGATCGTTCAGACCACTTGTTAAACAGACAAAACACATAAAGATTTTCTTTTCATTTCGTACTGTGGTAGGTTCTGTGCCCTCTGTCTATAACGGGGACAGTCCTAGAGAGCAGAGATAAGTGACTCGCAGCTGGCCCTGAGAAGCGGGAATGTTAGGGTTGGAGGAGGGTGTGTCATTACCTGATTGTTCCTTTTTTGTCGACTTGGTGAAAGCACACCCCAGCCAGTCCCAGATTTTTCTCTTTACTTCCCATCAGTTAAGGACAAAAAATTTATCTGGGAAAATTCAGGCTGAGCATCTGAACTTATTACGAATCTTCCCCATCTGTACTCCCCTTAGGAGCAGGAATTTCACTTCCATTCTTGACAGAAAGTATAAAGTTAGTGGGACAGACACTAATGCATGATCTCTTTCAGTGCCCTTGGGAAAGAAACTGTTTCAAAAGCAAAGTGTTTCTCTGGGCCAGTTTTTAGAGAAAGCTTATAAAATAACCCTTAAACATTTAGCTATATGTCTTCAATGAGAAAGAGTTAAGGGTGACTCACCTTGAGATTGAATATTGAAGGGCAATAGAGTGAAACAACTACTACACAACAGTAAGAATATTAAACAGTATCTGCTGCTATAGGAGTATCCTGGGCAAAATCGGATGTTTGAGAAATACTCAGAAAGTTCCAACTGGAGCTCCAGTGGTGCAATCGGTTAGCGCGAGGTACTTATAAGAAAGTTCCAACACGTTCAGGAAATCTGTTTTAACTGCCCCTTCCCTTACAGTCACTTACCTTCTTTAATTAACAGTTAGATTTGATCCACAGCCCTGCTTCCTGCTGGAGAAGAGAAACCCATGCCAGCTCAGCGGAGTGACTAAGGACCCCCAAAAACTGTGGAAAAAGAGAATTAAAGCCACTCAAGAGGGTCAAGTGGGTGAATCTGGCTGTAGGGAACCTAACCTTGGTCTATTCCTAAATGAGCCTCTTTAGTATTTTATCAGTGCGTGCTGAGTCAGTCCCTGGGGCTGTCAGGGGGAGTCCCAGCATCATGAAGTTTCATTTCCAGGAGCATAATATTTTCCTTGTTGTGGCTCTTCTTTCATTTCCCTTTCCTCCTACCCCACGTCTTCAGCCCCATGCCTTGCTGTCGTTTGTGTTCTTTCTGGGCAGAGTTTGAAATGTCAAAGTTGTTTTGTCTCTACAAGATCTTAGTCTTGGTCTTTGCATGCAACAAAAATGGCATCTTTGGAGTGCCAACTGTTCCTTCTTTGCTGAAGACATTTCTGCCAGAAATGGGATAGTTTGATGTTAGGACATGCCCAAATTTCAGTAAAAGTGTAAACAAGAGTGTCCATCTTTGGGGAAAGTGACTTGCCTTCTGGCAATGACTGCAGATGGCAGTAGAGCAGCTGAAGCAGGTGTTGGCCTCTCTGTAACTCAGAGTCTCTCTCTCAGGCCCTTTCCAGAAGACAGTTCATGGTAGGATCCTGCTCATAACCCTGATGTCAGGCACAGCCTTCCACAGAGAAAAATCTGGCTCAAGTGAGACCATCCTGGGCCTTGGCCCATGGCCCTTGTGTTGGGGTGAGCTTCTATCCCCCCCGCACTATCCACTTTCTAAGGGTCTGCAGTGCTGATTGCCACACCTGCATTTAGACTCAGACAACTGGGAAAATTGGTAAAAGCCCTCTATTCTATGTCATGTGCTTCCCCTGCCAGGTTAGAACCCAGCATCTCTGTGTAAATTGAGTCCCCAAAACAGCATTGGTATCCAATAACTTCCCAACCTAAATATGCAAAGCCAACATTAAAAGTGATCCTGAGTGGTAACGTTCATGGAACTGTCACAGAGAAATAGCATGTGTTCCTAAAAAAAGAAGAAATAGGAGGTGTGTTTGCTGACAGACTACATGACCCTGGGCTAAGTCACTTCCAGAAAAATTTCAAGAAAATGGGGAAATAGTACCTGCTTTTGCTTACCCAGATGTAAACATTTTACTTATCTGTATCAGAAGACACTGGAATTTAATATAGAATTTTTTGTTGTAAGTATCAGTTGGGTTATGTTACTGAAAGAAGGAGATGCAGAAATATGGTGGCTCTAACAAAGGTGCAAAATTTACTGCTCTCTCATAGTAGATGATCCCTAGGGTAGGCAGCTCCTGCCTTCATTCAATTAGGAACCCAACCTAGTCTTTCATTTCATAGGATGTTGTTCTTGTCTATGTATTTGAAGTTAGCTTACCAGCAATGAAGTTAGCATTGCAGTCCTTGGGAAGTGGATGCAAAAAAGTGAAAAGAAATCAGTTTCCTTTTCAAGGGCACGATCTGAAAGTTGCATATATGATATTATTTCTACTCTTATGCTATTGGCCAGAGAGTAGTCCCCATGGCTACTTTAGCTGTAAGGCAGAAAGGAAAATGTGGTCTGAAAAGGAGTAACTATGGACTCGAGTAAAACTGCAGGTTCTATTTGTAAAAGGGAGAAGGGGGAGAATGCATTTTGGGGAGAACAAGTAGCCTCTGCAAGAGCTGTATGCTGAGTTGTTATGCAAAAGTATGTCCATGAGAACATAGGCAGCAGTAGCTATCTCCATCTACCGGGGGAGAGAAAAGGCAATTGCTCTTGGGATTAAAGGGTGTGAAATGACCTATCAGGTGAGTGGGTCTAGATCTGGGTAGGGTGAGCTTGCACTTGGCCACTGAGGAAGTAAGAATTTTAATATTTATACCAGGGTCATTTCCTCTAATCTCAGATTTTTGCTCCTAAGAGGCTTTAAAGAGAAGTGAAACTTTAAGCCCGGGATTCTAATTGGGGTACTCCATGAATCCCCTGAAACTCTAAGCAATATATGGGGGTAAAGTTATTTTTTTAAAAATTAGACTCTCAAAAGGAACTGTGACCCAAAATATTAAACTTCAATACATTGACCCAGGGGGACACCATGCGAAAGCAATTGAGTTGTCATCATGGGGCCTGTGGACGATGAGAAACCCAGGCAGCTGTCTCTGAGACTCTTGACTTGCATTTTTGGGTTCTGAGATACTGCAGGATCCTAATGCATCCTCTCACCTCCATCTCGGCAGGTGAGGGACGAAATGTCCAACAGTGCAACTCACGCATCGAGTATTTGTGCTGGCTTCTACCTTCCCAACTCAGGAGCAGCTGGGAGCAGCTGTCCTTGCTTATTCCGTCTCCAGCGATTGGAAGGCGGTTGGCCTTTCTCCTGTGGAGGCTTCTGACCATCTTCTTCTTTCTAAGCACTGCCTGTACCTCTTCCAAAGCAACTGCCTTTCTTTCTGCAAACAGCGCAGTCTATTCCCTAACTCTGCCCCAAACCTGTGCTCTCTTAGCTACATTCTCTTCCACTGCTGGAAGCGATAGAAGAGGACTTACTTCTGCTCAATGAAGAATAATGGCAGAGGCAAGTAGGGAACTCAGGGTACATCCTGTGCTTATATTTTCACTGAAAGGACTCTGGCTTTTTCTAGTTCATCATGGGAAGCTGAATTTTGCCTGAATTGTACAATGTCTCCCCTGAAGGCAAAATCCTATTTAAGTAAAATCGCAGGTCATTCTGGGCAGTGCTTTGTGCCCATGTTTCCAGAGGGTCCTTCATAAAGAGTTCAGAGGCTACCGAAGCGCGCAGGAGGGAAGAGGAGGAGGCTGAGCCAGGGTGCTGAGGGTCTAGCTCTAGAATGGTGATGATTTGGAAATATCAATCACTGCTTCCTCCCAGCCCTGCCCATGTGTCTTCCTTCTCCTTTTTGCCCTTATTCCTTTCTCTTCAAAGAAGAGCTAGGCATTCTGAACTCTTGACTCAGGGTGTCAGCCTAGTTAGCTAATTATTGATGGGCGAGGAGGCGAAGGGGGAGTCAGACATGATTGAGCATATTCACCCGGGAAGCGGAGGCCTGTTTTCTTCACCAGGAAGCTAGAGCTCCACACAAAGTGCACGGGGATTAGAGCATTGCCCAGCCAACTCTCCACCCTTCCCCTCCTGGATTGTGGGGGTGTGGGGATGAGGAGAAGCAGGGGGAGGTAAGTATATGCACAATAAAGTCAAAATGGCACAGGGAGAGGTGCTTGACCATAGAGGCCTGTCAGTTTAACATGGGAAAGGGATCATTAGCCAGGGGTGGACCTCATCGGAAGTCTGAGAAAGTTTGGGAAGTTGATTGGTCATTTTGAAAAAACTCCTGGTTAAATTCTCAAGTGAACAAAGAATCTCTCTCTCTCTCCCCCCCCCCCCCCCCCCTCACTCATGAGAGCTCCGAAGGACTATGAAGCAAATATTCTAGACACTGGCCCTTGTCTTGGTCTTGCTGAAGGCAAGATTGGATTTTTCCCTGGCAGGAGAGAAGGGCCATCACAAATAAATCACTTTGTCACCACACCACAGTCTCCCATGTGCAGATCCTTGAAATGGTTTTCTCTCAACCCAGTGGAAGATCTATTTTCCACCCACAACAAGGGCAGAAAGGCACTAGTTGAAAACACTGAAGAAAGTATCTCCTGGCTTTTGAATTGCAAAAGCCTGAGCCGTGAAGACAGTAAAGAGAAGAATGGCATGAAGAGAGTCACAAAGGTACTCTCACCTTCTCTGTACCCTCATATATCACACAGTCCCTCCCTCCCTCCAGCAAAGGGTTTGTATTGGGGAGGAGAGATTAGAGAGAAGGGATGAAGGATGGGAAAAGAGGGCATGTCCCCAAGGCTCAGAGGGAGCAGCTCAGAGATGGAGCCCCTGCTGCAGCCAGTCTTCCAATCCCTGGGATCTCTTCGCAAGATAAACCAGAGCCTCATCTCTTCACTATGGGGACCCTACACACCACCATAACCCAGAGCTCTACCAGCCGTCCTTCCCATGGGTCCAGGGAAGATTTTACTTCAACATGGCTATCAATTTCCCCTCTGACTGCCCACAGGGACAATGCTCTATTATGATCTGGCTTTTCCCCCAATGAAGTTTTGGGTGAGTGCTAAATACAGAGAAGACACAAAGTACAGCCTTGGACATTCCGATAGGACTGGAAAGAGGAAGAAGACAATCCCTGAACTTGAGCCAGGTCTGAGGGAGGAAAGGGGAAGCAATTTGAGTTGAGTAGCTGTTGGTCAATATTAATTTGGAAATATTAATTATCTAGTTTGCTCCTAAGACTTCATTAGGAAACCTAAATAAAGAAGAGCAAACTAAGCTCCCAGAACTCCTTTGTAAACAATTATTTCCATTTAAGATCCCTTTGAAAAAAAGTGAAATCCCACCAAACCGAGAGGAGAGAATTTGCAACAAGTTGCTGAGGATAGAGAGTTAGTTTTGGTAGTTTGTGTCTTTCCAGGAATTTGTCCATCATCTAGGTAGTCTGCTCTTTCATCCCTGATGTAGTAATTTTAATCTTTTCTCTTTTTTCTAGATCAGTCTAGTTAAGGGTTTGTGTAAGTTTTTTTTTGACATTTTCAAATGTCTTTCTAATGTACCATAGGTTTATATTTTTAAAGAAAATCATAGAAGGGAGAGAAGTTGGGAGGGAAATATCTTGGTGAGAATACTCCTTAAAGCCTCATTCTGATATCTGACTGGGGAAAGTATTACTAACGAAAGAGTCACATTTTAGTATTCTAGAATGATTAGCTAGAATCACAGCACAAATACAAGAAGAGATGAGTCATAGTTCAGATGATGTGATTGGAAGAATTAGATGTTGTTCATGGTAGCTACATGGTATCTGACTTACGATGGAACAAGATCAGTGTGTGGCCGGTTTTCCAAGGGCCTTGTGAGAGGCATGAGTGGTCACATGTGGCTAAGAAACAGGTTTTAGTGTTGGTGGACAGTTGGTTTCCTCTATCCACACTAATAAAAGAGAAACATGCAAATTAGTGTCACTCCGCTACGCCCACCAGCCAATCAGAGTGACTATGCAAATTAACCCAACAAAGCTGATTGTTAATTTGCATATGCAGGCGCAGAGCGAAGACTGAAGATGACTGAAGACTGAAGAGGCTTGGCTTCTCCACTGCGGCTGAACCAAAGGCCTGGGTCCCGGGTACTGGAGGAAAACCAGTGTTGGCAGCCAGGGGAAGGAAGTCTTATTGCATGAATCTTCGTGCAACGGGCCTCTAGTCTTAGAATAAAATGGCTGTTGTGTATCTGTGGAAGAAACAGGGGCATGGATTCAGAGAGCTTGAGTAGCCAGAGAAGGGGCGAGGGACCACGGAGAGAGAGACCCTGGCCTGAACTGATGTGAGAACTGTCAAATGACATAAGGTTTGGGTAAACAGACTCTCAGGCTGTGTGATGGTGAATTGAACCATATAATAGCTCTGCTCCAAAGTTCCAAGACATCGGCAATAAATTTTATATGTTATCAATGCCTTCACTGTGGGTTTGTGTGTGTGTTTAGTGTGACTAATTTTAGACTGGCTTAAAGAAGGAACAAGACTGTGAGAGGTGTTTGATGGTTTTCATACCTCTGGGCCCCTGAGCTGGTCCTCAAGGGGACACTGGGACAGAGTAGCAATGGCACCACCTTCTTCCACCATAATTAGTACATGTCCCTGGTTAAAATTTCAATATATTGCCAACTCCCCTTTTAAAATTTCACTTTGAAGAGAAAATTTCACTCTTCTGATGAAAAAACATGGGACTAGATGATCTGTAAGTTCATTTTTATGGAGTGACAGAATAAATATGACTAGATTAAATAAAGGAACTAGAAGAGAGCTGATCTTTGGAATTTTCTAGCAGTTTTCATTTTTTTATTTTTATAAACAACAGGTGAAGGAGAAATAGTTGGGGCAGTGAAAACTCAAGAAGTGACAATTTACAATCTTAAAGAGGCAAAGTTTACCTTTGCAACGTATGAATCCTGTCTCTCAAGCCTGTGGGACTTTTTTCTTCATCTGATAGAAGCTTTGGCACTGCCTTTATTTTTTCATCTGCTTCCTTTGCATATTTTTTCTTGTTATTCAAAGTGAAGCTCCGGTTATAGCAATATCAGTAAATAATTAAAATGACCCAAGAAGGTGAAGTTCAGCCATCCTCTCTTCTTTTGCTGTTTAATATATTCCACCCTGGGCTGTGTGAAAAGAGAGAGGAGAGACAATGACAATCTTGTGTCACAGAGCTTCCCTTACCTGACTATTCAGATTAACCAATTATCTGTTTCCTTTACACACGCTGCTGATACTTCAGGCCCACTGATCACCTAGGCATGCTGCTCTGACCAGTGGGATTGTTTATTTACCAAAGATAACTTTCATGGGTCTGCAAACTTATTTTTGCCAGATGTATTTGTTATTGTAATTACCCATGTTAGTTCAATACTACATAAACTGATGATCTATCCATATAATAAAAAGCCATTATTTCTATAAAGTCACATTTGAATTATTTTTTAAGAGTTGATTTACTCATTACATTAAAATATGGTCATCAAACTAGGTGTGTGACAATTGTTAAGGATTGGTAAGAAAAAAAATCATCTACATGTAAAGGCATTCTTCACTCAGTTTCACAAGTATCCTTAGTTTATTGGTTAATTAAGAATAATTAACTGGAAATTATTGGAAAAAGCCTTCTGAAGACACATAAAAAATAACACCAAACTCCAATTAGAGGACATTAACTAAAAAACATAAAAAAACAAAACCCTTAGTCTTCTATCAAGATATTGGCAGATAAATGGACATTAATTTCTCAAACATGCTTAGATTATTATTTTTAATGATTTTGCTCTTTATTCTATTATTTTTAGCTAACCGACCAACTCCTACTTCTGCTAGGAGAACTTCTCCAGTAACAGCTTTGGTGTTCCTTACCCAGTGCAGGATTGTTGTGCTATGTATGCCTTACTTTAACAATTTTAAATGGAGGTATTAGTCCCATGTTAAATTACCTAAAACTTAGAGGGGTTAAAAGAATCACTCAAAATTACATAACTAGAGTGTTCATAGCAAGAAATAAATAAATGAATACATGCAGATCACATCAGAGAGACGGTACAAGGTGGTGGAGAGAGCCTGCCTGGGAAGCCCTCCCCTGAGCCTCAGTGTTCTAACTTAAAAAGTGCACAGAACGATGCTTTTGCCAAGACATGAACCTTAAAGCATGTAGCAGGAATGGACATGTAACAAGTATTCAGCAAATGTGGCTATTATTGTGGTAGGCAGTTAGGCAAGACATGAGCAGGGCAAGGATGATGGGCCAGGTACTGAAGGTCACAGCGGGAAAGGCCTGAGTGCCTAGCAAAGGAGAATTGTAGGTGGGACCTCCTTCCTAGGGTGACCTTTCTTCCCCTAATGAATTGCTGGTCATGCAGTTTGGATGCCCCACCCTTGTCCTCCTTAGAGATAACGTTGAGGTGTCAATTGTATTTCAGCTCCAGGCCCAGAAAAGCAGCAAAACCAGACATGCCAGGATGCCATGGTTGACCTCTGGACCAGCTGCTTTGGATAATGAACACCAGCCTATCAATGGAGACCTAGACCCTGAAGGGACACTGGAAAGCTGTTGAATAGTCTATTGAGATATTCCCCTGGGACATCCCCTAAAATCTCCCCCTAAAAACCCTTAGGATGGAGGACCCAGCATGCTCTCCCTCCAGGGAGCAGGCATGAGCCTTTCCTCCCCACCCTGTCTCCAACGTGCTTTTAAGAACTTCTAAGCTCCAAGGGCCCTTCCTTTACCTCTATAACTTGTTTCCTAAACCCATTTTTTTTCTCAAAAGTCTTGCAATTAGCAATGGCTCCTCAAAGAGCCAAGATGATAACCCATTTTTTTCTATGAATTACTTTTGTGATTTTCCAAATAAATGTTCTCTTATAATTTGAGTCTTGGCTCTGAATTCTTTTTTTTTTTTTTTTCTGAATTCTTTCCCAGCCAGAACCCAAGTACTGAGGTTGCTGAACCCAGGTCCGGTCTGACCCCTCTGGTCTAACACCAGGTGCTGTTCTTGCCACCACCAGCATAATCATTAGATCTGCATTCTTTGTTGTCCTCAGCACCTCTGTTGGTGCTGCTATTGGTTTCCTTTGTTTGATTCCATGCCAACCTGGGCTCCTTCTACCCAATCCCCAAAGTCAGGCAATTCAAAATAAAAGCAGGCACGTTCATCTTTGGAGGTCAGTCGCACAATGCACTGCGCCTTCCCTGTTAGACCAGTCCTGGTGCTGTGTGGATGCAGCCCTTGATCATTGTCTCCCAAGTTAACCGGGCCCCAGGAGGTTAGAGGAGAAGGGCAGCTGGGGAGGAAGGAACAGGCTGCTTGCTCTCTGAAATAATTTAAAAAACTCATCTTACTGATGGAGAATATGAACTCAATGGTCTTCTCTGCATTCCCTACATTTCTCTTTTCTTTTTACTTTATGTGCGTTTTTATTTGCCCTTCATTTGGCAAAAAAAAAAAAAAAAAAAAAAAAAAAGATGTTTGTTTATTGTCAGTTTTCCTGTATAGAGATACAAGATTTTTGGTGTTTTTTGTGTTTCCTCTCTGTTCCCATCAATTTTGGTTCACAATTGTTCAGAATGTCTTCTCCTATTTGGTCATCAAGATGATAACCCATCGTTGTGTTTCACATTTGCAAATGAACTGAGAAATGGGATCCAAAGGGGCATTTCACTATTTTTAAAGTAATAGTTATTTGGAAATTTAAAATTTCATCACTTGGAAAATTAAATTAAAAAAGTGTAGTCAAGATGATATATCAGAATGTTAGAAGTATGTTAATGCTAACCACTGACTCCAGACAAAAACGTCAACCTGAATAGTGTCATTTCAACAGTTTAGTCATAAAACATCACTTTCAGTCTTTCTCTGATTAACATTGAAAAAAATAACAACCCAAAAAACCAAAGCCACTACCCCTTTCCCTCAACTTTCTAGGTAGATGTTTGGCGATTACAAGAAATGTTTGTTTACGAAGCAATTGAAGGAATAACTATGATACAAAGTAAGAATCCATTATGAATGCCGGCAGGCAATTAGGCATTGTTATGACCATAACTGAGGGGTTGTGGAATCCTGAGTACATTTTTCAAAAGAACAATCTGAGAGTTCTGAATGGTGAATGGAAAAAAGCCCCAGGCAGGAGAGAGAAATACAGCTCATAATAGGAAAAGTGCCAGGTAAAACTAATTCATGGGAAGACTGCATTGCAGTGATGAAAGGGAAACCCTCAAAAGGCTTGCAATTAGCAATGGCTCCTTAAAGGGCCAAGTGGATAAATGCATATGCAAGGGGCCCACTATCCTTCTTCATCATCATTATCATCATCATCACCACCATCACTGCAAACACATGCTGAGCATCTTGTTTTATCTCATTTAATTATTTCAACAAACTTATTTAGTAGGAAACTAAGCCTTTGAGATTTTAAATAGTAACCTCCACAGAGTTGTGCTGCTATTTTAAGGGGGATGCAGGTCTGTATGATTCCAAACCCATGCTCTTAACTGCTATACTAATCTGACCCAAAGAACAAAATTTAAAGACGGTATACCGTGTGAGGGGGAGCAGGGTTTGCCACTCCAAAATATAGACTATTCTAAGTAGATTATTTTTAAGAAACACAAGACTCAGGGAAAACCTTAGCCTTGCCCCCTAACTGCCTATGAGGAACTTAGATAGAGGAGCTGTCCCAGGAAGGGCGATGTCATCATAGATAACTACAGTGTAATAGGAGCTAGTGTGTGATCGGCAGGAACCAAAGTCCTCTGTGTGCCCCAGTGTTCAGATGGCCCAGCAAACATGTATTTACCAAACGCTTGCTTTCCATCTCCAGGTGAATTGCCTTCCTGTCTTTTGAAATCCCAAGCCTCAGCTGCAGATGGCTTCTAAGCCTCAACTGCCCAGTGTTTCCTCAGGGCTCACATTCTCGTACAGACTTATTAAATTTGGTTCTTTCCCCCTGTTGATCTGTCTGATGTTAATTTGACTATTAGCCAGACCAGAAGAACCTGGAAAGCTGGGAAAGTATTTCTTCTTCTTCTACACTTGGCTAGCCCTCCTGTAAGGAGCAGGTACCCACTTCAGCTGTTTCTCTGCTGCAGTTCCCATAGCCTCCTGGGGGCTCGTGCAATGAGGACACTGCTTTACTAGTCAATATCCTGCACTAAGTGAGGAGTCCCTGAAAGGAAGGGACAATGTCTTGTCCATTTCTGTATCACCATCATAGCACCAGCGACAAGGGCAGAAATAGAATGCTGGGAACCAGCTGGAATTGTAAGAAATGAATCAGGCTCTGTTAACTGTGAGTGCTTTGTTCTGATTAAACAAGGCACATTCTAACCTGACTGGCAGCTGCACTCAGGACCTGGGAGCTCACCTGGAAATCAGCCCTTCCTCCCCATTGGAGCAGCCTATTATCATGGAAAGATGAACAACTTTGTTGCAGAAACCAGAGCCCTTTGAAGACCCCAACCCTTGCCTATCACTAAGATCCCCAGCCCTTTGGCATACCTGCAGGCCTTTGCAAATCTCCAGCCCGCTTACCTGTTAACTGCCCGTTTGGCATACCCTTTAACTACTTCCCCATGTGCCCAATATAAGCAGCTGGCTTATGGTGGGGTGCAGAGCAGATTTTTGTGGATGACCTGCTGCTCTCCCATGCTGCTGGCAGTATTGGCATAAATGCTCATATCTGACTCAACCCTGTCTCTGCTTAATTGCCTCAAGTAGTGACAGGCAGCCTGGACCCATTGATTGTCCGGTTACACCAGGTATACTGTATTGAGAAGATGAATGCATGGTTGATTGTTTGTAGCATTGATTGCAAAGTAGGAGTTATGGAATCATAACTGTATGAAACATCATTACAAGTTTTCCAGTTTAATTCCTCATAAATGTTCGCTGAGTAAAGAAAGCTTGAAAGTTAATTCCTTCATGCAGTAATTTAGCCTCACTTTTCTTTTGTTGAAGTCAGGACACATCAAGAATTGCTATGCATGGGTGTTCAGAAGAGCCTTCACATACGTGGAGACCATTGTTAGGTGATATGCAAATCTCAGATCCTATCCGAAGGCTTCTTAATGTCTGTTCAAGTTCTGCTGCTGCTTAGTCTTAGATCACAGAATGGGATTTGGGGTGCCAGTAAATGCCTGCCAGCCCCAACTCCCTTGAAAGTGCTACCACATTTGCTAAAATTTGGAAAATACTCCCACACCTTCCATGAGGACAATGTTATTTCAATGAAACTTACAAGGAAAGAAGAACCTCTAGGTCAGGGGTGGGCAAACTTTTTGACTCGAGGGCCACAATGGGTTCTTAAACTGGACCGGAGGGCCGGAACAAAAGCATGGATGGAGTGTTTGTGTGAACTAATATAAATTCAAAGTAAACATCATTACATAAAAGGGTACGGTCTTTTTTTTTTTTTTAGCTTTATTCATTTCAAACGGCCTGCTGGCCTGCGGGCTGTAGTTTGCCCACGGCTGTTCTAGGTTCTCAGGGACAGAGTAGCTTCTTATTTAAATTTTAAATGAGCCATCTTCAAGTTTAAAAAGAAGATTGAATTCGTTTACCAACCAGGCTTAAAATGCCCTCATAATTCTTATTTTGACTCTCAATGAAAACGAGCCAGTGTTCTAAGCATGCTTTTTGCACCCATCTTCCTTCTTCTTTGGTCTCTTCCCTTGTTTTGCTGCAGATGACACATGATTGGCTCAGTCCAGGCTGGCTGCAACTATTCCCATCTTGGTTATCCTGCTGTGAGTTCCGATATCAAAGAAGCAAGGTCTTAACCATTGCAGGCACCGTCTTGATGTTTCTTGATGATTTACCAATTTGCTTGACGAACAACAAAAAAGGTGTTCAGGTAGAAACCTTTATAGAGATTAG
Source organism: Myotis yumanensis (assembly GCF_028538775.1). Taxonomy (NCBI): domain Eukaryota; kingdom Metazoa; phylum Chordata; class Mammalia; order Chiroptera; family Vespertilionidae; genus Myotis; species Myotis yumanensis. Next base: position 8,396,755 of record NW_027223755.1, read on the forward strand.
GTTTTCCTGTTTACATGGTTTAGGCAATAGTTCTATCTTGACACTCTGACTTTTATTTTTGTGATGCACCAGAAGTTGACGTTGTCTTAGCCACTTTGAAGCCGGGCTGTGTTCTGAGACTGACTTCAAACAAGTAGGATTAGATCTTGTTTTCCAGGCAATAGAAACAAAGTAAAAGCAATGAGCCAATTTTGAATAGAAATTCAAAGGATTCTGCACCTTCCTCTTCTGTTTGGTTTCTGAAATCCAGTTTATCCTAACCCCTTTCTTTCAACAGACATTCTACCTTTTGAGTAGGTAGCCAACATATGGTGTAACTCAGCACTTTGGGCCAGAACCATGTTGATATCAGTTTTTGCTTACAGATGAAAATTGTTCTTGAACAAATTGTGGGAACAAAGAGCTTTGTTTAATCTGACACTCTGCTTGTGGTTTATAGGTGTTAAAAACATTTCCCCAATAAGAGAACACCCGAAATACATGCAATTAGCATCTTGGCAATTATTTAATGAAAATGGATGGATGTATGTTTTTCATCTGGATAATTCTAGAACTTGCAGACACTAGACCCTCCAAAAGCTTAATCTTGTGCCAGTTTGAGGTGTATTTCCATATGTCCTAAATAGAATATTTTATGTACAGGAGGGTCAGCATAACAAATTGACATCCAGGTAATAGTTTACATGATACAGCCCCCTCCCTCCCCGTGCACAAGAAAAACTGCCAAATAATTTGATCCAGTCCTGAAAACAGCTTTTAATCTAGAGGTTCAAAATGATTCATTCAAATACGAGTCATTATTCTAGTAAGATGAATCAAACTGGTCACTTTAGGGGAGATAAGAGCTGACTAAGGGAGCAGTTTGGTTCTTAAGGATAGTTCTTAATAAATCATTAAGAACACTCAAGGAGAAAAAAGGGGAACCTGGAAAGAGATGTCTCTATCTGAAGAGCAGGGTAGGATAGGGTTTTGTGGTAGCATTTTCTCTAATTTTGCTCCTGCCTGATTGAAGAAGTGTTTCCATAATGATTTTAATTCATGTTCCCTCTCAATACATGTTTCGGAGAAGCCTTATATAATTGGAAATAGGTCAGCCAGTGTTGGTAAGTGATTTGCAATTGGGCAACACATTCCCGTCAAAGTAGGGCAAGTCAGTGCCCTGCGAAGCATGATTCTACTTGTGTAAGTAGGAGTTCATTTTTTCACAATCAAAAGCCATTTGAAAACAAAAGGAAAAAGGTAGAGTTACAGAGCCCTCTTTCCACAGTGGTGAACTATGAGTTGCAATCCATCCAATGGAACTGAAAACCACAGTCACAGTAAAAATTACCTTTAAAGCAAAGTATCATTACTATGGCACCAAACACTTCAGAATTCTGGTAAATTAGGTACCCTGAGAGGCATGCTTCATTAGGAATCATCAATAAGTAAAACACTTCCTGGATCAATGCATGATTTAAAAATAAAACAAAAAACCTGAGAGGGTATGATTAAGAAAGGAACTTACTTTACTTATAATTGCTTTAGAATCAGCAACATTTATATGTGAATTTGATATGGTTCTTATTTCATGCAATTCACCAACTCGAGATGACATTAATTGTAAAGTTCATTCCAGCTTCAGAGAGGCTCACTTGTGGGGAAGCCAAGTCCATCGTGTGGAAATGGCCTTGCATCAGGATGTCTTTTTTTCACTCTAGTTCCTATAAACACATACCTTTAATATTTGTAATCAGTAGAATTATACTGCTGAGAGAGTATTATGTTGCTTACTCTCATCCTGAACTCGGAAAGGATTCCCTATTAAAGCAGACAATTACTATGAGGGGTGTGTGTGGAGGGGTGGGGGCAGTCAAACAGCAAAACACAAGACTTTGGTATTTTGTCTTATGTCTCATCCTGGGTGTCCCTCCCTATCCATGGATCACCCTACATGCCCTGCAGGACTGTTTAGCTGCATTCCAGGAACCAGCGACAGGTCTGAATTCCTGATGGACCTTACCTTAAGGTGCTGGGGAGGAGGCAGGATGGGCCATCATCTCCCTGGTGCCTTCTTGTCCCAGAGAGGCTGCTGCCTTGCCAGGGAGGTGGGGCTGAAGACTTACTGACCAGTGCCAGTTCAATATTGGTCTGGAAGGGGAAGTTCTGATGGGTCAGAGGTTATCGTTTTTCCAGTTGCCTTGGTGATGCCCCCACCATCTTATTCACCCAGGTTTGTCTACTTGGTGGAGGTGAGAGGGACATGATGCGATTTGCCCAGGAAGACTAAATGTTTACACCTGGTTGGCACCAGAAGCCCCGAGAACACCAACTCTTTCTGACCCGCCTTAACAAACCACAAGTAAACAGTATGTTAACCTCCGACACTGTTGTGAGAAAAGTTAATGAAGGTGACATGAAAAAATGAGGCAAGGGAGATGGTCTGTTCTCTTTCATGGTTAGAACTTTCTCCTTTGGGAAAGAAACTTCTCAGAAAAGAAAGAAGCAGACAGTCAATGTTTTGGATAGCTGGACATCTAGATATCTCATACTTTTCAATTTCCCATAAAAATAAATGTTTTGGGTGTCGTAACTGAATGTATTAGATTACATATATTTTCAGGTCAAATAACTTTGCCATTGAAGTCAAATTAAAATCTGTATTTTAAAAGGAGAAGGAGCTGGAAACCTATATTGTGCTCCATTTCTGAAACGGTTAGAGCATTGCTTCAGACTACAAAACCAGGACTGTGGCTTGGAAACAAACTTTGATATTATCTGAAAGTCTTAAAAAAATGCAAGTGCGGCTGTATTTTTTTCTAGCTGTTCTGCTGTGTGTGTATTTTAAGTGTCTGATTGTGCTCAGATGTGGGTAAGTGGTGGGGAGGAAAAAATAATGTTTCTTAACTCTGCGGATAAAAGGATTTTAAATTCGGTGCATTTCACATACTTGGGTCATCTGCCCTACATTCTGCCCCGTGATGTGGGGTAAATACTGCTAACTTGGTGTTTACTTCTTTGGGGGAAAACAAGCTTTGAAGGGAGCTGCTGCGGACAGGTGATGATTACTGAGCTACATAAAGGGAAATTGATGATACCTCTCAATGAGGACCTCGGGGGGCAGGGGATTCAATCACAGTTATGGTGCCTACCCTTATGAGCAATTGATTTGGGGAACCCACCTCCTGTCCTCCCTGGTCATTATTGAGATACCAATCTTCACTCTGATTTTGTTTTTTCTGCTGAAAACAACCAAACTAGGAGGTATCATGTAGGCACCAATGAGCTAAGCCTGGATTCTCACACATTCATACCACAATCATTATAAGGAAATTAAGAGAGGAAGACCATGGTCTAAGAACATTGAGGAGGGGGGGGGGGTGTCTCACATTTTATCTTAAAATATATGTGTAATTTGTTTTTGATGTCATACATAGGTGTTTGTTTAATATAAAATAGGGTTTTTCCAATTTCTTTATATATAAACCTACTTACATATACAATAATACTATCATACATGCTATTTTAACACAATTTTCCCCTCATTTTTGTATTTGCCCTTTTCACCCACAATCACATCCTGCCACCTAAATCTAGGCTAATAACTTAGTGTGTGTCTACTCATATTTTTCTACATGCGTATAGAATCATATATAGCAGCACACGCACATGTATATACACATAGAACACATGGTACACACATACATATGCATGCAGTTTTTGTTTTTTATTTTAAAAAATGGAATCATATAATACATGCTTTCCTGAATCTGGCTTTACTCACTCAATATACCTTGTGGAAATGTCTCTAAATCAACTACTTACCTCTGAAGTTTCTCTCTCTGTATATTTTTCCTTTTTTGTTTATTTTTTCATCTTTTTAAAATTTTTATTTTATATTTTAAATGATGACATAGTGTCCCATGACCTGCATATATCATAATTAACTCAATCATTTCCTCTAGGAGGGCCATTTTCCTCCATCTGTTTCCACTGATCTTCAAGAATGGGATTGTTGGGTGAAAGACTTCAAGTATTTAGACTTTTAACAAATGTTGTAAGATTTATTTCCAAAAAACATGTATTAATTCACACTTCTCCCAACATGTATTAGAGTAATATAATTTTCAAGATGCTTGTTATTCAATGTGTGCTCCATGGACCAGCAACCTTAGCTTCACCTGGGAGCTTGTTAGAAATTCAGGGTCTTAACTGGACTCAGGACAAAAGATTTACTGAGTCCCAATCTGCATTTTAATAAGATCCCTGGGTGACTCACATGTACTTTATCATTTTGAAATCAATGTTTTAAATCATTTGCAATCTGTGTAAAAGTGAGAGGGGGTGTATTTGTCAAGTATCCTCTCTGGAAGGATAATTAGGAAATTAGTCATAGCAGTTGACTGTTTCGTGGAGTATTGTGGGACTGGCAGACAGCACTGGGGTGGAAATTTGCTTTTCACATATATGTGTGTAACCTTTGTACATTTCCACGTGTATTATTTGTTCAAAAGTTGTTAAGAGCAACTGCTTGCAAATATAATTATTACTTTCCACCCTCAAGTCTACAGGGAGATGGCAGCCCTGTGGCTCCAGTGGTTTCTATTGTTTGTTTGTTTTTTTTTGACAAGTAAACAACCATAAGCAACATTTTATTGAAAATGATAAGATAGCAGCACTTTACATTTTAAAAACTTAGTGAAAAACATCTTAGCAAAATCCGTTTCCAGAAGGATGTGGCACCCAAAATGCACATTTCATTAAACAATTGAATATAAGAAGTGTCCCCAAAGTCAGAAGTGATGCTTTGGTATATCACTGGGCAGACTCTCTCTTTAGTGAAGAGAAGCTAGCACAGGCAGCTGATGATGGTGACCAGGTAATGGTTGCTTTTAAGTGGCAGGACGATGCTAAGCAAGAATCATAGGGAGAAAGGAGAACCTGGCATCAAATTCTGGTTAAGGGAGTGGTTCTTAAGTTCTAGAATATACATTTAATTTCTTCTGCCATAATTACTTAAATCGGATGAACATTATTTTTAGGGTTAATTAGGGGAGCACACACCCGTTAAAGCATCTTTACAGAAAAGGACTTGGTCTGTCCCGGGAGTTAATATATCACATTTTAAATTCTAGTTTGGGAATCCGGGTGAGGACTTCTCTAAGCAGCCCAGCTTACTTTTGGAGGATATGAAAATGTAATGATGTCAGTGGGGGTTATCTGATAAGGGAACATTTGGCAGGGCAAATGTCAAATGACAGAGTGAGTCAATGTCATTGGGCACCTCCCAACTTTTTCTGCGACACCCCGGTAGTGTGAAAACTGTGATCACAATCCCAAGTAACAGAAAACACACTGCGGCCATGACATTGGTACTGAATCTAGCTGCTCTAGCTTCTTCTATGCTCGGGGTACACTTTATCTCAGGATTTTACTTCTGCATACGGGCTTCTGAGTCCCAGACTGAGTTCCTGCTATACCCACAGCAGAAACTCCCAATTCATGAGAAATAGTGGTTTATTTCTGGTCTTCTCCATGGTCTAGGGAAACACCAAGTACCTAAATAAGATGGTCATGGCCAACCAGCTACCATCTAATCAACTCTTGAGGAACTTCCAGGGACCGGGACCAGCAAGCTGTACAGTCATTGGCTCCCACCTGGTGTTTAGGCACTTCTTGCTCTCTCTAGCATGCAAATAGAATTAATTTCCCCTGTCCTCTGTGGGAAAGAGCAGCACGTATCACCTTCCAGGGAAGTTGAGGGAAAGGGGGGTGTTCTCCATTCTCAGGTCCCTGCAGCTCAGCTGGGAGGATCTCTGGGTATTGGGTGGGTGCTGGGGCAGGTGGGGAACCAGAGGACGGGAGGAGATCCAGGAAGTGCTTTTACCCAGAGTTCCCCTAGAATCAGTTAAGAGGTTTTCATAAAGTCTTATTTTCCTAAAGAGGAAAGGGGGTGGCAGTGCAAAGGAACAGGATGATGGGGTGGGCATAGGAAACACATCTGACCAAGCTCTTCCACCTCTGGGAGTTTCTGCCAGGGGAAGGGGTGTCTTATGAAGTGAGTCTGCAGTCACTTGGGAAGTAGATCCACCAGCTGTGGTTTGGGAACGACAGTTTGATCATAATTGATGTGTGAGTTTTGAGTAAACTCGCCACCTCGGTAGCTTTGCCCTGTTTCTAGTCATAGGAGGAGGGGTGGCTACAGGAAGCGGTGCTGGCTTTTCCATTTCAATTCAGCCTTGCAGATAACATTGAGAGTTAGGTACAAGGTAGGTGCACTGCGATTCAGCCTCCTTCTGCAAAGGAACGCGTGGGCAAGAGCATCAGCAGATTGTGCAATGTGGTCATGTGCTTATTCTTGGACTTGGCCTAGTTCACCACTTCCAGGTTCCTTCAAGGCTCAGCCTTGTCCCACGCGTATGTGCAAATCTCTCTCCTATCCTCCAGTGTCTAACGTGGATGGGACTCGCGGGTGATAAGAAATGGGCTGTAGACAGGGTTGTGCCTTTGATCTTGGTCTAGCTGTGCACCCGAGCCTCCTGGGGCTCAAATGTCTGACAGTCTAGGAATTGATGAGCAACAGCTGGAGAGCCCTGGCTGCTGCCTGCCTTCCATCTTCAGGTTGTTTTATGGCTTCATCCTCAAGGCTTGAGTGTCCAGGTATGCTGGCCACGTCAGGGCTGCTGAACATGGCTGGGAGGTTTGTGCACTGCAAAAATGCAACCAGTTGAGAGGAAAAAGGGAGATGAACTCTCTTAGCTGATCTGCTGTGCCCGGCCACGTACTGAGTGTCTGGAGGAAGGGACGTCTCCCCGAGTGTCTTCGTGGAGAGTCATGTGAAGGTGCTAGATGAGCGAGTGGTGACCCTGGGCACAAGGCTTGAACTGTGAGCACTGGGTGTGGCAGCCTATTCTTGCTGCCATGACCAGTCCTTCTGACTTGCTGGGAGTGACCCCTTTGGAAAACCTGATCGTGCATGAATACAATCACTTGGCTTACGCAGAGTTGGCCCACGGAGGGTGTAAAAGTATTGAATTAGTTGTCAATATTTACAGTTTAAGACATTTTGCATAAAGACCAGAATTTCTGGCTTCCCATGGTATTGCCATTGCCGGTGACATTGGGTGGCAGCCAGTTAGTGTGTGACAGTCCTCGATTCGCCCAGTGGCCTCGCTAACACCAAGGATAAAGGGTAATCGCTGTTTATCGTCGTACTTGTGCTTGTTTTCTTCAGTAAAATTAAGAAAAAAAGTGAAGTCTATCCTGTACTCTCTCTTTTTTAATCCCCACCTTGAGATATTTTCCCATTGCTGTAGGATAGAGTAGAAGGGAGGGAGGGAGTGGGAAGAGAGAAAGAGGAGAGAGAAACATCAATGTGAGAGAGACACATCAATTGGTTGCTTCCCACACATGCCCAGACTGGGGTGGGGCATGGAACCTGCACACTTCGGTGTGCAGGCTGGTGCTCTAACCACCAACCAACGCTGGCCAGGACTATCCTGTGCTCTCTTTTAAAATTAAAGACAGACTGAGAAGCCATTTTAAAAAAACACACAAAACAAAAACCTGACCAGCTAAGTGCTTAAAAAAATGCCTGTTCAGTCCCTCTGGCATTTGTGTTTGCAGCCTGTGCTCTTATGGTCAAATCATCTCATAACCACGCCATCGAGGAAATGGGAGAAATTCCGTTGAAAGCACATGAGTCTTCGTTTGGCCATTACATTAAGCCATGAGGCGAACAGAAGAACTTGGCTTATTATGACTCCTCTGCAGTAGAGGGCTTACCCTGAGAAGTGTATTCTGGGGGCTCATCTGTTCCACATGTTCAGCACAACCGTGGTCCCCAGTCTAGAGTGTTTGTCAGGATAAAGGGTTTAGACCTGCCTGCTGACCCGAGAGGCCAGATGGTGAGCGACCGCATGTGGCCAAGTCAAAAGTCAAACAGCAGGAGACTGTGATTAGACAGGAGGAGACCCACATGAGGGTGGGAAGAACAGACACATTAGGAACACAGGGAAGGCCAGCCAGGTGGCCACAAAAGGCGGGGTCTGTCTGTCAATGGAGTCAGATCCAATAAGCCAAGGCCCTGCTGGCGAAGTGCTGCCAGGGCGAAGGCGAGGCTCCAGGGCATTGAAGAGGCTGGTCTGTAGCTGAGGGGAGTGAGTGGGACTTTCCTCACGAGGTTATACCTTGTGATGCCCCTGCCCAACCCACAGTGGCAGATTAAGAGCCCACATCTGGATACAGACCCTTTCCCTCCCAGTAGGAGTCCTAGCCTCTTACTCGCTGTGTAGTTAGGTGGGTCCCTTACCCCCTCACGCCTAAGCTCCTTTTGCTATATAATGAGGGTAGTAATATACCGACCTTATACGGTTGCCTGGAGGTGAGAATTAAATGAGACAATTCTTGGAAAGTGTGTAGAACAGTAGCTGGCACATGTCAAATACCCAAGAAGTACGTACTACTACCCACTGGCTACCTCTCTCACCACCCTTAGAAAATGTAATATTTAGGAACATGGGTCTCAGCTTGGAGGAAGTTGCCCTTTAGGAGAAAGAACAGCAGCATAGTTTTACAAGTGGCACCTGGCATTTTAAAGAAAATTTCCAGATGGCACCATGGGCGAGCTTTATGAGGGGCAGCCAAATTCTGCAGGGAATTGCCCACATCTCCCGCAGCAAGAGAAAGCTCAGTGGTGTGTCCTCCAGTCCAGGGCACTGTTCCTGTAGACTCTTCGCAAGAAGAATGGTGGCAAAGGCTCCCCTTGACTTAGAGACTTTACCATGAACTGGGCACAAGCAGGGAGGCCGGCGGAAGCAGCAGCCCTCAGCCTTTGGGGTGCACGGTGAAGTCTGCCGTAGGCGAGGAGGATGCTGTGGTTTCGGCCTGGTTTGTGGGGGCACAGCAAGGTGAGGCTGTTCAGACAGGGCTTGGTGTCGCTGTCTCCCTGTGGTTAGCCTGAAGTGAGCAAAGACACAGCAGTGCTGGCTCGGAGCTCAAGTGCTCCAGGCGCTGCTTTGAGCCCGCATGGCCCTCTGGGGGCTTTGATCTGCAGCCACAGACTCTGGTGGCATCTCTTTCCAGATTTGTTTTGACACAGGCTTGAAAACAACATGTTACTCTGTCCTTATGCTGAGAATCTGAGAGTGAACGTGCTTACAGATTTGTTTATCCCTCTGTCACCAGCATCCTTGGTGATGCCACCAGTAACAGAGGACACCAGCTAAGCCTGTGTCAGAGAACATGACAGGAAAACCATGGGAGACCACAGGAGCTATTCCACCAGGACACACACATTTGTTATTCAGACAAATGTGCCAGTACAGTAGGAAAGGCAGATTAAGTTGGGCAAGGTGTAGGGGTAGAATTAGGGCACCTTTTTTTAAGAATATGAAATGGGTAGGGAGGGGCCTAGAGGGAGCCCAGATGGTAGGGGCCACTGGGCTGACCTATTCGGGGGTTAGACCAGGTTCCAGGTCCTAAAAGCAGGTTCATTGGCTTCCATGAGTCAGTCAGCTTCTAGCAGATGTGACTTCCCTCACCTCTCGTCTCTAGAGCCGCAGGGGGAGAGTCAGAAAGAAGAAATGTGACCCCCCTTCTACTTGTACACACACAGTCCTAAAAGGTTAAAATCATTTCTCTCTATAGATTTAACATGAGAGATATATTTAAGATTATAGGAACAACTTTACTATAAAAAGTTCCTCTCCACCTCCTAGAATTTCTGTTAAAAGGAGACATCCTTCTCCATTCATCAATTCATTCCATAATTATTGAACATCTAATGAGTACCAGGGGCTGTGCTGAGTGGTGCTGTGTGGAGAGTGCCTGAGAAGGCACATGGGCATTTCTTTAATTATTGCCAGCTGAAGCCAGTGGTGTTGACAAAGCCATGTCCTGGAAACATGCTTTGCCAAAATGCAGGAGTGTTGTCAGCTTGACCTTCAGCCCAGGTGCCAGGGGATGGGTTTTGTTATTTAAATCCAGCCAAGCACCAGGAATGAATACAACTCGGGCCCACCCAAGAATGCACATAATCTCCTTTGTCTTGACTTTTAGTAAAACTTCCTGTTTTTTGCTGTATAAAATAAATGCACTGTATTGGCTCTGGGTCCCGGTCCCTGTCCCAGTCAGAGGACAGTGGTCCCACCCGGCCCCAGCTTTTTTCTTCCATCTCTGTGTCTGTCTCTTTTTTTCATTGTCTCAATCCCCAGCCGCCCCTACTCAGTAACCGGACTGCTCTCTAGCAGTGCTGGACTCAGAGAAGAGAGAGAGACATATTTACAGTACTGTGTGAACTTGAGTGTGAGGAAAAGATAAGCATAGAGTCAGATTCTAAATAACATGCTAACATGTAATATGGCGAGCTGGCACAGCCATGGCATAGTCAGCCCCAGGGCGCCTTATGTGCCACGCCAGCTCAGCCAGGTTCAGTGACCCTGAGAGGGAGCGGTGAAGGATGGAGGAAAGACAGACAAGAGAATGAGCTGTGTCTGGGTGGGATGCTGCTCCTGGATGGAGAGACAGAGCCACAGACTATAATCCATGTCTTTATTTTATAGCAGATTCCACAAGGCAAAGTAAGGGCATGGTCAAGATGTTTACAACATTCTTGTGGGTTTCGATCCTACTCAACTACATGCACCTGAACTCTATTAAGCCCATATCACTCAGGCACATAGGGCCACGTGTTTGGACCATAGGTTCAAGCTTACAACTATAGCTGTTGGCTATAATTGTGCTGAGAGGGCCCACACACCATGGAGACCCAGCTGAAAGGGCCCTTAGGGGAGGTGGAAGTTGGGGTAGCAGAGCTGATTCAGTAGAGAGAGAATTGCAGTAGGAGCAGGACAAAGAGGTCAAGTTCTGGGCTCCTGTCATGGCTGCCAACTTCCCTGCCACCTGGTGTCCTGCCCCTCTCAGAAAACTTCCAGAAACAGGGAGCTTGGAGCTCCATGGGTTCAGCTGAAATCTGTCTTGCTGCAACCTTCACCCTAGTGTTGCTTCATCCCCTGGGGCTGCAGAAAAGAGACTTCATCTGGACAGCTTTGCAAATGGCTGGGATGGAAACTTCTCTAGTCAAGGCCCCGGCTGAGGGATTTTGAGTTCCCTCACTTCTGAAGGGATAGATCAGCTCGTCTGCATTTATGGAGCGTGCACGTACGAGTGTATGGCCAGGAACTGCACATGGAATTGCAGCAGAGGCCTGACCACCAGGCGTGGAGGAAAAGCTGTGTCTCCCTTCCTACCCAGAACTTGAGGACACTGGATTCTTTAGGGCCTGAACCACAGCAGACTAGATGCAATTTACTGGGAACAAGCCTTGTGTTTTTATTGTGAAAGACTGCTAAGCCGTACTTCCTCCATCCCGTGCTTTGAAATGGGCTATTTGTACCTTTATTGAGCAAACTGGGTAGGAGGAAGGCTTTTGGGATTAATACAAGTTTCTAGTCTGTGTCTATTATTTACCAACTGTGTGACTTTGGGCAAGTTACACAATCTCTTGAAAATGTCGTTTTCGTTATATGTCAATGGCAAGCTGCCGAGTAAGCGTTTCGCAGGATGGTGAGAAGTGAGAATTGAATGCCTGGGGTGGCTCTCTGCACGCTGCCTGCCTCCTGGTAAACCCTCGGCAATATTTGCTATTATTATCTATTGTTGCCTATTAGTAATATCTTAACTTGGTCATTGGGTCCTCTTTCTCTTATTAAACATAATGTAATTCAAATCTCTTCCAACATCGTGTCAACCATAACTATAATTTGCATGGATTCTGTATCTTTCTTTGAATTTCTTCGATGTTTTCTGTCACAGAGGTGAATAAGACAGACATAGTCAGTATCTCCTATAGCTGACAGTCCACTGAGGAAGAGACACACTGAATTATTCATGTGATAAGTCTTCTGTGCTTGCTGAAGACACTCCACTCCAATACAAATTCACTTGTTTTTTTTCCCCCCACTCAGTCTGTATTGTTTACCTTGTTCCTGAGGATATATGAGGATACAAAAGTGATCCTGTAACATGCCATACTGATTTCCAGAGGAGAGTAACTAGGATAAGAGACCTCAGATCCATCTCACAAAAGCAACAGATGGAGGGGAGAGAGGGGAGAAGAAGAAAGGAGAGAGAGAGAGAGAGAGAGAGAGAGAGAGAGAGAGAGAGAGAGAGATATGCTGAAGAGGGTGACAATTTGGTGGGTGAGTTTGATGAAGATGGAGAGAAGGCAGCCATAGTTGACATAAACTTCCAATGAGGCCAATGTTATGCTGGCAGGAGGTGGCTTTTCAAGCACTTCTTGTCGACACCTCCTGGACCACGATTCAGAGGAAATGGTGACTCCCTTGCAGGTTTTCCTCAGGAATTCATCTAAAACATCAATCTTTATTATAGATGAAGAAATGGGTCTTTGATTTAAATGGCCACTGTGAGTCAGGTGTGAAGGGGGTGGAGACCTATTTAGGGAAAGAAAGAGAAGAGAAAGAAAATCCAAAGAGGATTTCACTTTTTGGGAAAAAGCTGTCAATGCGCTACTGTAGGTCTTTGGTAAAAGATGAACTTCAGGAGAGCAGAGGGCATCCTTATTCCTCTGTTCCTTTCTCTGGAATAACTAGAATTATTTGACAATAACTAGAATGACATGTGAATCAGCTTAATTGTAATTGTGAAATCCCTGGTAGAGTTTCTTCGGCATTTCCCACCCAAGCATGCTTCTGAGTCATTAATCTTCATCTCGAAGACAGTTTTGGGAACGAAGCCTTGGGAAAAGCATAGTCCATAAGAAGCAAATTTAGGAAATGTGTCACTTCCTGGAAATAGACTATAATTACCACCTACAATAGAAACTGCTCATTGTTTTAGTGAGCAATCCAAATGTGATATTTCCACACATTTTGCATAAATGCATCAACACAGTTTAAATCTGGTTATTATTTTACTCTTAGGTTCTGGGGCATAGCAATAAAGAAAATAACACAAAATCCCCAGCTTCCTGGCACTGACAACCTAGTGGAATGACAGACAAACAAAAGAGTAAATATATAGTTTTCCAGCTGTTGATAAGTTCAATGGGGAAAAATCAAAGTGGGGGTGAGCCGTGTGGGGGTGGTGAGTCATTTCTATTTTGTATTATGTGTTGCGGGAAGGCCTTCCTGGCAAAGTGTCTTTAGAACAGAGACCTGAAGGAAGTCAGGGAACAAGCCCAGATATTTGGGAGAAAGTCCTTCCAGGCAGAGAGAGAAAATAAAAAAAAAAAAGCCAAGGTCCGGAGGCAGGGGCAGGCCTGGTGTGTTCCAGAATCAACAAGGTGGAGTTGTCCCTTAAGCAGAGTGGGCAGGAGGGAGAATAGCAAGAGATGAGATCAGAGAAGTAGCAAGGGGTGAGACCAAGGTGAGGACTTGGACTAGACGCTGAGTGAGGTGGAGGTCAGTGGCGGATTGGAGCAGAGGGGTGACGTGACCTGACTTGCATGATTAGAAATGGCTCCTCTGCTGGCTGTGGACATGCGCTTGTGATAACCATGACCTATCCATGTGGTAACCAAGTGGACAGTAAAGGAGAAGGGTGCCAGGAAGACGGGGATGGAAACTTCGGCACTAGCTTCTGTAATACCCGTACATTATGGAAATAGAGGGATCATCCAGGGATTGACTGTGGATAGAAAACACTGAACCCTGGAGACACAACAGTTTGGAGACCCAACAACATCTGTAAGAGGAGGGTCCAGCAAGATATCCTCAGAAGGAGTAGCCAGTGAGGAAACCCAGAGGATGGTTCATAGGAGCCCAGCCGCTGAGAATATATTATCACTCACTTAAAAAACAACAAAAAAATTTCTTGAGATAAGTATCATTGAATTGATTGATTTGCTAATTTATACAACTAAAAAGATGCAATTGTACATCCATTTCTACAGGAAAGTATAATAATAATATTTCATCCTATTCTATGATGAAAGAATTAGGACTAGACTACAGGAGCATGAGTATACCAGCAGCTGATGAAGTAGCCTTCTCTTTGGCTAGTGGGATGAGCCTTGGACTTTACAGCACACGGAGCAAGAACCACAAAACGTCCACAGCAGAAAGGCCCTGTTGTGGAGCTTTGGGGGAATTTTGACTGCATCTGCCTCCTCTAGACACTTCTCATAGGGATTGCTCAAGTGTGGATTTTTTTGGAATATCTTGTTCTGGCGCCTTCTGTTTTTCAGAATCCCTTCAAAATGCATTCCTTCTCACTTTGAATTTTTGCTCAGAAATTTAAGATTTATTACAGAATATTCTCTGAGTTAAAGAAGCCCACCTCATAACCTGGTAGGGGTCATTTCTACACGTACAACAAAAACATACATGACAAACACGGTGTTTGCATTGCATGTTGAAGGATTCATTGCCAAATTGTAACAATCGCAGTCTTTTGTTTTCATTTCCTGTCCTCTGTCAGTCTTGAGGGAGATCTCTCTTCATCACTTCCTTGTATATGCTCACTCCTTAGCAGAATCAATTTAATATCCTAAGAGAAGAGATTTAAAGGGAAGTTATAAACATTTACCAATGACAGGATTAATGATCACCTAATACGTGGCAGTGATTAAAGAGTAAGTAGGTTTTTATTGTTTTCCTTTGATAAAATTGTTCTCTATTTAGTTTGAATCTTCTCCTGCTTTCCCTCATTTCATAATGGAATTGTCCCATTAGCTTAAATCACGTTTATAAAAGCAGTTACACGGAGTTTGGCACATAATGGGTAAGCCAAAAGATTATTTCCCTATTAATGAATAAAAAGCAGTACTCACTTTCTATTAAAGGAAAATCCTAATGCTACATTAATCATGTCTCCAGACTTGTAGACTTTTAGAACAACAGATTACTGAGAAGGCGGAGATTGCCTCATTTCTTCAATTTTTTTAATACCAAGGATAGAAGGATCTGTTTTTCACCCACTTAAAATGCCCAGCTTGCTTACATTTTAAATCACAGATATTTTTCCAATCTACTTGTAAATTACTATTATACTTGTGATTTTAAAAAAATCTTTTTTGTTGAAACTATTACATAGTTTCCCTTTTCTCCACCACCCCCCCCTCCACCTCTTCTAGTCTGCCCCCGCTCTCTACCCCACATTTTCACTACCCTATTGTTAAAAATAAACTTAAAATACTATCACAATGTACCAGGGATACAAACACTTGTGGAAAATATAGAATTATGTTTATGCGGTTTCTAGTTTGCTCCCTCCCCTCCCCTACACACAAATTTAGGGAAGTTTCTTTTCTTCAGAGTTGAGTTCCAAAGGTTTCAGTTTGACTGTGGCCACTTCACTCACAAAGACATGAGTTAGTTCAGCCGAGTGACACACACACAGGCTGCTTCTACATGTCACTGCCAGGAATCGTAGTGAATCATTGTCTTGAGGAACGCTTCTTTGAAAACATAGATCTTCTACAGTCAAAGGCCAATCTTCAGTGCACTGAGTGAAGAACTGAGAGAAGAAGTAGTCCACCAGCCAAGGACTCTGAATAACTTTAAATAGTGCATGTACCGACTGTCAACTCGGGGGCTTAGGGATGAGCTGACCTGTGATTATCTGACCCTCCGTAGCATGGGGAGAATTGAAAACTCCAGATACTTAAACCAACCTGGGCTACGTTTATAGCTGAAATCGCAGGCCATCATGTTCAGGAGCAGTTAATTGAGAAAAGCTTGAGAGTCTGGAAATGTTTGACCTGGGAGCTTTGAAAGCATGAGGCATTGAAGCAGCCATCATGTTTTGTTATAAAGGTAAAGGAGAAGGTGGAGCTTATTTTAAAATCAGGTGCCTTGAAGACAAAACAGCACGAGAGTCCCTTCTAGTCACACTTACAGTTATAGGAATTTGGTCCTCATGTGATTGGGTCTTCACAGAAATTCTCTTCTGATTTTAACACAAACAGATTTATCATTATCTCCTGTTGAATGGGAGCCTTAACTTTAAGGCTCTATGTTCCATTTAGAGCAGTGATTCTCAACCTGTGGGTCGCGACCCCTTTGGCGGTTGAGTGACCCTTTCACAGGGGTCACCTAAGACCATCCTGCATATCAGATATTTACATTACGATTCATAACAGTAGCAACATTACACTTATGAAGTAGCAATGAAAAATAATTTTATGGTTGGGTCACAACATGAGGAACTGTATTTAAAGGGCCAGAAGGTTGAGAACACCTGATTTAGAGGTTAGTTAAAAGAAATTTACATATAATCAGCATGTGTTCATGATAAGAAACGACATCTGTTAGGTTTGTATAGAAAATCGTGTGTTCGCTTGCATTTTAAATATATTTGTCAGAGGAAATTAATGGACTCTACTTGCTAATAACCAAGTCATAATGCTCTCATTGCTCTTGTCACATTTCACCAAAGCATTTTCTTAATAATTTAGGAAACTTTCTTGAAGATAACCTTTTCGTAGCAGATCTATGAAAGTAGAAGTGAAATAAGTGACTCTACTTGAACAACTATAAAATCCAACATAAAAATCTGGATTTTCCATGTAGATATTTTCCACAGGGTTGTTCTGGGGTTTGAACCTTTGTCTCCAGGGCCCTGCACCAGGGACCGCTTTCCTTCTTTCCAGAGCGGATACTGAATTCAAGAGGTGACATGCCAGCTTATTAGTTCTCCCATACATAGCATTTACACAGCTCAGAAATATTTCCTGTGCAATTACCATCATACCCACTGATAATAATAGCTAGTGGCTAACATTTATTGAGCGATCTATAGCTGCCAACCACCTTTATATCTCTATATGAAGTAATTTAATCCATACAAGAACCCTGTGAGGTAAGTGTGATAATTAACCCTGTTTTACAGATGGGAAACCAAGGCATTGTGAGGTCACTTGCCCAAGATCACACAATTTGTTGGTATGAACCCTACTCACGGATTGGGTTCATCAGTGTGGTCCCGAGCCTGCTCTCCTAACCACAAAGCCAGGCCACCCCCAGCAGGAGCAAAATAAAACACATGAAAATAATTATGCATACTTGGTTTCTAAATATGCACTTTTAAAATGTTGCTGCTCTCAAACACGAACCTTGTAAACAGAGTTGTTGCCCAACAGAGCTGTTAGGCAACAACCTTCACTTCCCACTGTTGATAAGAGCAAACATTGTAAAAACCACACTCTAGCTTGTGCTCTACTTATTTTGAGAGATCTTCAAATAACACCACTGTGCTTAAAGTTCATTTTAAAATGCGATCTATTTAATTGTACATGGATATCTGGAGCAAAAATGATGACAAGACCTGTGCCTGAGTCTCCAGAGTCTTCTTTCTTTTCCTTTCTGTCTTCCTTTCCTCCCTCCCTCCCTCCTTTCTTCCTTTATTTCTCCCTCCCTCCTTTCTCTTTCTTCTTTTCTTTTCTTTTTCTTTCCTTCTTTCTTTTTCTTTCTCTCTCTCTCTCCCTTCCTCCCTCCCTCCCTTCCTCCCTCCCTCCCTCCTTCCCTCCCTCCCTCCTTTCTTTCTTTCTTTCTTTCTTTCTTTCTTTCTTTCTTTCTTTCTTTCTTCTTTCTTTCTTTCTTCCTTTTCTATCTTTCTTTCCTTCTTCCTTCCCTCCCTCCTGTTTCTCTTTCTTTTCTTCCTTCCTCTCTCCCTTCCTCCCTCCCTCTCGCTGCCCCTCTCTCCTTCGTTCCCTCCCCTCCCTTCTTATTCTCTTTCTCTCTCTCTCTCTCTCTCTCTCTCTCTTTCTCTCTCCTTTTTTGCTTAGTGAAAGTGAGAATAGAGCATGTTACTGGAAAGGAGACTTCTTTCATTTTAGAATATCAGAATTAAGGCTTTTCAGGTGGCAGGCTCAACTCCCCTTGATTCGCAGTCACGAGTGAGTCCTGCTGGTGGTGGCCCACTGACTCTCCTTAGATGCCTCAGTGGCGTGACAGGGACGAGATGTGAAGGTCAAGGGGAGGAGAGGCGAGGAAGCTGACTCAGCAGAAGCACTCTGGCAGCGAGGGAATGAGACCGAACAGACTGACGACTGGCTGACAGACACACTCTCTTTCTGCTATTGGAGCGGCAGGCCATCCTGGTGCCGGAAGCCAGGTCACTGGGGTCAGACACCCTCAGCCAGGGGAGACTGGGGAAGGTGCGGAGGTAGTTTGGGGGTCAATACATCGAGGTGCTCCTGGAATACAGTGGGTAAGGCCCCAACTGTTAGATTGCTGCCACATGGGAGACAGCCCTGCGCAGAGAGGAACCATGTCATCCAAGATGCCAGCAGGACTTCAGTGGAGGTGACTGCAAACTGATGAAACTCCCTCCAAATGAGGAAAATACGGCGTTAAAAACAGCCTCCTGGCGGCCAGCTCCCAGGAGTGTGGGCACCTCCCAGGGGCTGGCTCTCCAAGACAGCACTGTGGGGCCTTGTTCTTTTCTCTGCAAAGTGCCGACCAGCATCTTCAGCATCTTCTCTGCGAGTTACCCACCTCGGTGGCCAGTCATTCGGCGAGAGAAGGGGTGATCGCAAGTGGTCCTGACGTCGGAGGGGAGTTTCCCTCCCATCCGGGATACCTGTGGTATCATTTTATGCTGCTACTTATTCTCGGCAATAGAAGATGAATGCTATTGTCCACAAGGCCAAGGGGTTTTGAAAGACCTTTTTGCTGGTTCAAAATAGAAGGGCCGCTCCCTGAAATGTGGACGGAACACGTGGGATGAAACGCAGCCTGAAGTCACGGGCTTCTGGAACCTGCTGTACCCAGAAGGATGGCTAACAAGAGGGAAAAAGGGGGACAGATCCCCACAGCTGATGACTCCCCACCCTGTGTGTGACACTCACTCACCTGCCTCTCACTGCTCCTTTATCTAGTCCTGGTGTGCTCCGTCCCCACTAATTGTAGGGGTGTCCTGACTTATGCCCTCCTAACCTGAAGTGGGGAAGAAAGCTGCCCTGTACTAACGAAGGAATAAAATAGAAGACGCTGAAAGGGACACGCGATATACTAGTTTCAGTGCAAACAGCAGATGCTTGTGGAATGTGTGAATAACTTGGAATAACAGCCAGCTGTGTTTCCACATATCTCAGACCTATTTACTAGTAAACAAAGAGACACAAATAATTCTTAAAAGAGTCCTGTAAGATGTAGAGGCATAATGGCACGCTATGGTTAAGACAAAGAAACACGCAGGGATGAGAAATTAATACCCGTTCACACCCCGGCTCAGAAGCCTATATCCTCTCCCCATCGCGTTTCAAATCAAATCTGAACTTCTCCGGGTGACCTCTGAGGTCTTTGCTACCTGGCCGGATCTAACTGCTCTGGTCTTACTGCTCCGATCTAACTGCTCCGATCTTACTGCTCCGATCTTACTGCCCGATCTTACTGCTCCGATCTAACTGCTCCGATCTTACTGCTCCGATCTTACTGCTCTGATCTAACTGCTCTGGTCTTACTGCTCCGATCTAACTGCTCTGGTCTTACTGCTCCGAGGGCAGCACTGAGCCCTTCACCAATGCCCATCAGCCGGTCAGGGGCTCCTGCTCCTCCCATGCAGTCCTCTCCACACTTTTGCCCAGGCCTCGCCTCTCACCTGGGAGGCTGCCCCCGCTCCACCCCACAGCAAAAGCCAGGCAGACACCCCCTCCTCTCCCTCCACTTTCCCAAACCCTGGCCATCTTTAAGGACTCACTGTCTAGCACACACATACAGAAAGCCCTATGTGTTGAATTCCTCTAATTGTACGCTTGGGTGCTTCACCTTACGTCATTCTCATGTGGTTCCTGCACAAAAAAGTTCCTTGCAAAGGGAAGTGTACTGCTCGGGAGCAGCAGCTGAGCTGGGTGCTCATGGGTCCTTCTATGACGGGCGTCCGCGGTGAGTGCTGGGTGTTGACTAGGAATCACAACAGCCGTCATTTCTGTAGCGCTTGCCACGCGTCAGAGACCATGGCAAGTGCTTCCGATGCATAATCTCATTGAATCCTCGCCACGACCCTTTAAACAGGAAGGGCTGCTATCCCCACTGAACAGAGGAGAGAGCCAGGACCAAGAGAGAGTTAAAGTCAGGTTCTAGGGAGTGGTAGACCCCAGATTCAGTCCCATGACTTTCTGATTCCAGAGCCTGTGTTCTTAAATGTTATAATCATGCTTTACTGCTAGCTTATTAGAGAGCCACTTCAATTATTATGAATATAGGTAGTAACCTTTGTATGAGAAAGGATCACCAATTTAGATACAAAGATATTTAAGTTTGGATCATCCCATTCCTGGGCATGGGTAGTTATCACCGAGAAGTCAAGAGAAATGCATCTATATCACCTGTATTTTACCAAAGCTAAAGTGCTTGTATCTTAAGCTCAGCAAACATGTTTTAGTCCAATAAACAACTAGCAGGAGCCAAATAGGAGAACTTCCACGCATGTGAGAGGGTCGCAGCAACCTGCCACACCCTGGGAGGGGGCAGCCTCTGTCCTCCTACCCTTGCTGTTGGCGAGCTGGGGCTGGCCACGGTGGGGGTACATTCAGCATGTGGGTTGAAACTTGCTTGGTTACTGAGTGAGCTCTGAGGTGCAGCTCTTCCTTTCGTCCTTCCTTTCTTCTGCTGGGTTGGTCCAGTCTTTATGGGTTTCGTCCTCAGTTTCCCTATCCTGAATAATGTTTCCCGGATGGAACTGGCACCCGATCTTTCTCAAGCACTGTGACCGCATGTATTACGCAGACAATGTGTACCATGGATATGTCAGCACTTGGCTGGGGATCATGGTTTCACTTCTCTTCGGCAAGGGGGGATTTATTCTTCACACTTTTCAATCACAGGCTCTGGTCGTTAGGTGGTGGGAATTATCCAGAACACAAATGCTGGCATCCATCTGGCTTTAACTATCATCTACCCCCAGCCTTCTGTTGTAGATCCAAGGTAATCCTATGGTCCTGATGAGGCAGATCCACAGTACTAAGAGAACTACCCTATTGTTTCTAGTTCCATCCATAGCACTGAGGGCACTACCCCTAGTGTTTCTAGTTCCATCCATAGCACTGAGAGCACTATCCTTAGTGTTTCCAGTTCCATCCATAGCATCGAGAGTACTATCCCTAGTATTTCTAGTATTATCTATAATACTGAGAGCATTATCCCTTGTAATTCTAGTACTATCTATAGAGTGAGAACACTATCCCTAATATTTTTAGTGTTAGACATAGCACTGTGAGTACTATCCCTAGTATCTCTAGTACTACCTGTAGTACTGAGAATTCTATCCCTAGTATCTCTAGTACTACCTGTAGTACTGAGAATTCTATCCCTAGTATTTCTAGTACTATCTATAGCACCGAGAATACTATCTCTAGTATTTCTAGTACCATCCATTATACTGAGAATTCTATCCCTAGTATTTCTAGTACTATCTATAGCACCGAAAATACTATCTCTAGTATTTCTAGTACCACCCATTATACTGTGAGTACTACCCTAGTATATCTAGTACTGTCCATAGCACTGAGTACTACCCCTAGTATTTCTAGTGCTATTCCTAGCATTTCCAGTACTATCCATAGCACCAAGAGTACTATCCCTAGTATTTCTAGTACTACCCATAGCACTGAGAGTACTACCCCTAGTGTTTCTAGTCTATCCATTACACTGAGAGTATTATCCCTAGCATTTCTCGTATTATTTACAGCATTGAGAGTACTATCCCTAGTATCTCCAGTACTATCTATAGTACTAAGAGACCCCTAGTACAGATAGCTATCTGCACTGTGCCTGGCCTGCTGCCCTGGGGGATTGTAGGCTGGCTTATCTGGCCGGATGCCATTCCCAGCTCAGCTTCCCCAGACCCTGTCTGGCTGAGTCCAGCCTCTCCCTGCTTCCTGCTATTCCACATCCGAATGTCCCACTACGCTCCAACCTGAGCTCAGCTGAATGAGGATGCCTTTGGGTGATACTCACAGGAATCCTATAGCCGGGATAACTGGAAATCAGGTCTTGAATAAAAGGATGCTTCAAAAGAACAGAGACTTCTATCGGCTCCAGATTCTTGGCACCCAGGTCCTCAAATACTTTTATGAAGTTCTTAAGAAAGATAAAATTAGTTAATCTTACAATTCTGCAAATGTTAAAAAGTGTTTTTTACTTAATAAATTCCATAAAAATATGCTTCGACTTGGGGCCACTTTTCTTAGGCACAGGTTGCTTCCTGTACCAACCTCTAAGTAGGCGTTCTCGGCCCTCAGGTGGTGGGCAAATCTGTTGGCGTTCTGGGCTTTGTTTTGTGCTCGGAACACTTGGAGCAGTGTTTCCAGAGAAATCTTTTCCGTGTTGATATTTTCAGGAATTTCCGGTTCCCTTTCCTCCCTTTCCTCTATGAATTTCCTGTACGCACTTAGAAAGGCCTCCTCTGGTTCAGAATAGTCCTGCAGTGGAGTCTCGTCAGTAAAGAGGTAGGTCTGCACAAATAAATGAAGAGAACATGAAGTCAGACTGAATTATTCCCAGGAACAGAGGCATTTAAAAAGCACCAACTCTGTCACCGATTTTTTATGCTACGGAATGATAATGCCTACCTCAAGCTAGCTCCACAAAGTCAAGAAGAGAATATGTTGGCCAAACTGAAAATCACGTCCAAACCCTAGCCCAATCCTGTTGGTAATGAAATCTAACCGGGGGGGTGGGGGGGGTGGGGGGGGGGAGGGGAGAGAGAGAGAGAGAGAGAGAGAGAGGAAGAATTTTCTATCAGGTGAAGATTTTGGAATTAAGCACATCTATTCATCCATCCATCCATCCTCTTCTCCATTTTGAACAGCTGAAGTGCTACATGGCATGACTGTGAAGCTGGCCTTGTCTCCACCTAGGAAGCCGGGGGATCATCACAGTGGCTGCCCATCAACAGTTGCCCAGGGTAGTGAAATGCACGGAGAGATGTGAAACCGCCTGCTGAGTGAGTGAAGAGTGAATGAATTCCTATTCAGATGCAGCAAAGGTGCTGAGTGGACACATAAAGATAGAGCCTGTGGGTGAGCCAGTGACTAGTCAGGTGAGAGCAGCGGGTGATACCAGAATTAAAGCGAGAAGGAAACTGGTCTCTCTGCACTATCTCCATGGAGAGGAACCAGCCTTTCCAAGGCCTGGCATGAGCAGCATGGATAAATGATTTTTCAATTTTAGCTAAAGGGTAACAGTTTAATCCTTAATTGATTAGTGTCAGATGACGCTTTTAAAATTTTTGTGGTTTTTGCTCTCTAGGGGGTTGGGACAGAATGGAACCAGTGGTTCAGAGGGAGGGGAGAGGGGAGTGAGGCTGAGGTTGGGACCAGAGCGACTAGCTTGGCCTCCTGCAGGGCGTGTAGAGGGGACCTTCTCCAACACACATCTTGGAAAGACCACGGGTTTTAATGGAGGTGCGTGACCAAAGCCAGGAGGCAGGAGAGGAGAAGAGCCAGTGCGTCTGAATGAGCAATTATTAGTGGCATCAAAATTCTGTGTGAGTCACTTTGTTATCGGATTGTGGCCCTGGCAAATGCTATGTCACACTCGGGAACGCTCAGAGGCAGTCCTGAAGGCCTCCCAGCAGATGCGTCTCTGGAATGGTGCCAGACCACGAATTCCTGTATCCAATCAGCTCATTCTCGCATCTCAGGGCGGAGCAGGTCACTAACAGGACCAATGTGGGCAAAGCATCAAAGAGCCAAATGGAATAAAAACGTGTGTGTTCCCAACCCCAGGGCCTCCAAGGCTGTGCCAAGATGCTATAACATGACTCGCAAACTCTGGGAGATTCAAGCGTGTCGGTTACTAATTTCCAACATCAAAACCCCACACCGCATGGGTCAGAATGAACCATTTTCCAATGTGTCAACTTCCTTCAGGTTTCACTGGGATGAGGGCATACTCATTCGTGCTCCGCTCTTGAACGTCTTTTAAATTACCCAAGAAGAAGGGGTTTAAATGGGAGGTCTGTACCACACCAACTAGAACAGCCGGCGTCTCAGAAGCAGAGTAAGAAAAGCTGAAACATCCGGGAGGTTTCTAGTTGTTTATGTGACAAGCAAAAGCAGAGCTCTGATTCAGTGCCTTGGGAGTGGCTGTGAATCTGCTGGAGGTGTGATTTCTGAGTAGGCTCATTTTGGCTTCCTGAGATGAGGTTGCCCAGGAAACTAGAACACAGTTGGAAAGGGCACAGGAACAGAGCTGCATCATCGGATGCAGGGTGGCAGGACAGGGGTGAGCAAGAATGAGGGAGGTGGGTGGATCCTGTATGTCAAACCTCCTAGGGTTCACTCCAGCCAGGAACAGGCTGGTCCGTGTGGTGTGGGACACGTGCATTCCATGCCTGGCTCCTCTCCCGGTCGCTCTGCTGTTCCCTGGTTGTGGGTCAGTTCAGGGGCAGCGTCCTTGGGTTTTCAAAGAGCTCTTGAGAGAAGCCCTCCAGGGGAGCTGCTTCCTGAGTAGGTGATTCAGGGGTAGAGGGGATTCCACCCTGATAGCTGGCTTGGCTGCTACCCACCACGGCAGCTGTCTGTTGCTGTAGCAACAGCTCTAGCAAGGGCGTCGTTTTCCTGGTCTCTGGCTCCTTGCAGCCTCATGGCTCCTGTTTTTACCTCTGCCTGGAATAGCTGCTCTCCTCTGCTTTACCTTGGAGACTGGGTATCTTCCTTCCCCTCTCTCCCTCCCTTCTTTCCTGCCATGTCTACAAACAGTTGAACACTTGCGATGTGGCAGCTACTTTGGGGTAACATGTTGTCCCTAAATCAAGGTAGAAATAACTTAGCAAAAAGATTCCATGGATAAGCAACCGCCTTCCTGAATAACGAGCTCTCCTTCTTGCCTCTTTTGCGCCCCCTGCAGTCCGGCCTCAACACCGCAGCCCGGGAGGGCCACACGTTGTCCGTCAGATGGCCACACTCCAATGACTTCTGGTACCATCTTTTGGCAGGGCCTGCCAAGCCCTCTGAGCTCTCCCCCGCACTTTCCTTTCCAACCACTCCTCTAGCTCACTGCTCTCCAAATACAATGGCCGACTCTCTGTTTCTGGGCATACACTAGGCGTGACCCACTTCAGCTGCTTTCGCATTTACAGCTGTCTTCACTTGAAATGCTCTTCTCTCAGAGATCAGCCAGGCTCCCCACCTTCTCCGGGTTTCTGTTTATATTCTCTTCACAGAGAGACCACCGAGGAAGAACAGAAAAACAACAACATTCCATCATGAGAGTCACAGATCTATCCTCCAAAGATCAGGGCAAGCCTAAAAAGTCATGTCAATGGATACCTAATAAGGGCATTAATTAGTACCCTGGCCTGGGGCTTTTTCACCAGAAAAAACCCAGCAATGCCAATGCCTTAGAAATCTAAGGGGAACGTGGGGTCTTGTTAGATATTAAGCTTCTCTGTCCCAGGATGCAGCTGACACAGAGCACCTGGGTTTTCAGGTGGCTGGGCTTTGGCCTGAAACACTACCAGCGTCACTGACACGTGGGGTGTGTCTAAAGTCTGAATGGGTTTTACACAGGGTTTCCATAAAGCCTTCAAATAGATTGGGCTGGCCCCAGCTCTTTCTCATTTATCAGGATTAGCACCTCATGCAAAAGAAAAGCTGTCCTTGACGGAGAAAACTTGGATTCCGCCAAGAAACTTTGAGCAAATTTTGACAACTACAAAAGAATTTTTTTTTTTTTTTTGGACAGTGGAGTCCGATTGAATAAGGCTGATTGAAGACCTAGTACATGCAACTTGGTTGTGTTAGTTACCCAGGAAAATACGGAAAGGAAAAGAACACAGTCCTTGTTAGAAGCGTAGGATTTGCTGGCATCCCCCTCCAGACCCCAGGGCTGCCCCATTTCTGGAACTCAATTACCTCTTCTGTGAGAAGTGAAATCAATTCGATTGGCTGGAAGATGTGTGTCCCAATGGCCACGCTGAGGGCCCTGTAGACCCCTTCTTCGGCGTTTGGGTGGCAAGCAAAGTAGAGCAGCATCTGTGTGTAGTCCAGCAGGGGTGGCTCCTTCTCAGGGTCGGCGAAGAGCCTAAAGAAAAACTGCCACACAAAGGATTTCAGCCAAACGTAAGATGCACGCACTCCGGTTGTTCATGCACTCTGTGGACAGGCCACGCGGACACCCCTGCCCAGCAGCTGTGGAAAACGGTCACTTTCTGGGGACAGAATCAGTAAAACTAACATATAGTGCAGTGATGGCGAACCTTTTGAGCTTGGCGTGTCAGCATTTTGAAAAACCCTAACTTAACTCTGGTGCCGTGTCACATATAGAAACTTTTTGATATTTGCAACCATAGTAAAACAAAGATTGATATTTTTTGATATTTATTTTCTATATTTAAATGCCATTTAACAAAGAAAAATCAACCAAAAAAATGAGTTTGTGTGTAACCTCTGACACGCATGTCATAGGTTCGCCATCACTGATATAGTGAATGGTATTAAATGAAGAATATGCTAAATAAAATTTAAAAACCCCATAAAAAGTAGGGCTTGGAATTCTAACTGCAAAGAAAACTGTATGCTAATCAATGGTATGAACATATTTAGGGAAAAAATGTGCTAATCAAGATGGCAGGGACCACATGTTAAGTAGGAAAAGGGAACCCAAGAGCAAGGACCCTCGGTCTGTGCTCAGCACCACCATGAGTCCTGAACGTAAAGCTTCGGGTACACCCCTCTCTGGGTGGAGTGGGGAGAGGAGGAACTAACAATGCCCAAAGCCACTGGGTCTCTCGCCATTGAAATCTTTAAACGGGCCCACCTTGCTCTGGATTTCGTACTTAATCTGCTGACAGTGATGTGACTTCTTCCCACAGGGGCTCACCTCCAGGGAGAGAGTGCGCTACCCACTGAGCATCCGTTGTTTGCTAAGCCTCCCTCTCATGCTGGGGACCAAGGGGGCAGCCAGCTCTATGCACAACGTCTCGTGCATTTGGCAGCACGAGGAGCTGGTACGTGGGAACCTAACATCCTCTGGGGCCCTGCAAAGCTGAGGCCATGCCTGAGACCCACAGGCCACACCTAAGACCTATTGGACCTGTTTGGGGAGGTGACTGGCTCTTCTCAAACACGTGCATACGGTGACCTGGAGAATCTGTTCGAAATACAGACTCTAATGGAGCCGATGGTCTGGAGCAGCCTAAGGTCCCGTACAGGTAGCAAACTCCTAGGGGGCTCCAGTGCTGGGGCCTGGCCTGTGCTGTGAGGAGCGAGGGCCTCGATCCGAGATACCATGCTGTTCTCTATCACCAACAATCCCTATAACTGTGGGCACATCTCCTGAGACATATTAGTACATGAAGACGGAAAAGGAAATTTCTGATATTTGGCAAATCTAATAGATATGGAAATAAAAATAGTGTTTATAGGAAAATGCATAAAACCAGTTATGCTAACAAAACAGAGAAGAATCAGAGTTTGATGGGATCTGTAAGTTCATTCATTCAGCCACCCTTTATCAACCGTTTGCTGAGTGTCGCTGTAAGCCAGGCCCGAAGCCAGGCTGAGATGCTGAGAAACACCCTCTGATGATGCTAAGGCAGCCTTCGGTTTCTCAGGGGTCATGATCCTGCTCGCGGGTTCATCCAGGACCATGCATTTCCCTCCTTATCCCTTGCCTTTGAGCTACTTCAGGGGTTTCCAGAAGGACTAGGAGCATAGCGGGCTGACCCTTTCCTGCTTTGCTGCTACTCGGTCCCGGGGGCGACCCACACCATCTGCCTTCTGGCTCTAGCGGCTGGGTGAGCAACTAAAAGGCTCTGCCCTCGACTGATATTTCTCTTTCTTTTTAAAAATTCAATGTTTAAGATTGAACTTATTGGGGGTGACATTGGTTCACAAAACCGTACAGGTTTCAAGTCTACAACTCAACAACACAGCATCTGCACATGCATCGCGCACCCTTCGCTCCCAGCAAGGTCTCTTTCTGCCCCAAACATCCTCCCTTCCCCCTGCCCCCACCCCCACCCCCCTTTCCCTCTGGCCGTGACCACACTGTTCACTGTTGTCTGTGTCTATATGGGTTATGCATATGTGGTTTTTGTTTTTGTTTTTTTTTTTTTTTGCTTAATTCCTTCACCTTCTTTCATCCAGTCCCCTAACCACCCTCTCTTCTGACAGCTGTCAGTCTGTTGCATGCATCCAGGCCTCTGGATCTATTTTGCTCATCTGTTTATTTTGTTCATTAGATTCCACATATAAGTGAGATCATGTGGTGTTTGTCTGACATTTCTAAAAACTTCTGTCTGGAAAGGAAGGTGCTATTCAGTCTGCTGGTTTCTTGCCAAGTAATGAAGGACCTGTTCATGTCTCTGCAGATTTGTTCACAAAATCGTTCAGAGACGGCCTCGCGAAGCTTTACCGAACTGATCTCAGTTCCCCGGGGTCCCGTTGTAAAAAACACCAACCACCCAAACAAAAAGCCGCCCCTGAAACTGCCACCTGTCTCGGGCTCCTGGTAATTCCCGGGCGGTCTCTCCTCCCTGCTCTCCTGCTCGCATTTAGCAGAGGTGCTCATAATATGTCATTCAATGGAAGGAAATCGCTCCCTTTGAGGTTATAACTGGAGTCATGTTCAATTTTGCTCGGCAATTTCGGACTCATGGTCGCCTGGAAATGGAATAATCGAGCTACACAGCTTGCTGTGGTGTCTAAATCTACCCTCCAACTCTTCTCCTAGCTTATTGTTTGGCATATTTCCATATTTTAAACATTTACACTGAAGTCAGAGTCATTTTTAGATTTTAAGGTATTGCTTTCTATTGTGGCCTCAGGAATAAAAGGTAATAGCATGACTCTATTATTATCACCAGTGTATTACTACTATCATTATAGTACTATTATGAATAGTTACTCTTGATATTTTAGATAATAATGAAAATCCAATGCGCCATGGCCAATACCATATATGCAAACTGTTGCTATGTTATACCATGTTAGTCAAAGTCAGAAATGTACAAAAACATATACAGGTAAAATGACCGTTTTCATCCTAAGCTTTTGGAAT
The DNA here is from genome assembly GCF_028538775.1 of Myotis yumanensis. Taxonomy (NCBI): domain Eukaryota; kingdom Metazoa; phylum Chordata; class Mammalia; order Chiroptera; family Vespertilionidae; genus Myotis; species Myotis yumanensis. The sequence goes on from NW_027223755.1 coordinate 8,425,707, forward strand.
TGGAAGGGCACTTAGAGACAAATGTGGTGAGTAACACATTAGCTTATTAGATAGATGAGAAGATGGAACCCAGAGAGGTGGTGGAACTTGTCCAAGATCACCTAGAGCAGTGGTTCTCAACCTTCCTAATGCCGAGACCCTTTAATACAGTTCCTCATGTTGTGGTGACCCCCAATTTCATTGTTACAAATTGAACATAACTAAAGCATAATGATTAATCACAAAAACAATATGCAATTATATGTGTGTTTTCTGATGGTCTTAGGCGACCCCTGTGAAAGGGTTGTTCAACCTCCAAAGGGGTCGCGACCCACAGGTTGAGAACCGCTTACCTAGAGGGTCAACAGTGGAATTCTACCTAAGAGTGGGCCTGTCTCCTCCCCAGGGCTCCTCTGTGCTGCCACTTAGGGAGTGTTCATCTTTCCCTAAGGGACAGAGCAGAGGAACTGGAGGGTGGTAGTGGTGTCTAAAACAAATTACACAAGTGGAAGAAAAGACAAAGGAATTGATCAGTGTCAAAGTACTCAATTTAAAAAAAATTCTCACTCAAGGATATGTTTTTATTGGGGGGGGAGAGAGAGAGAGAGAGAGAGAGAGAGAGAAATATTGATGTCAGAGAGAAATATAGATCAGTTGCCTCCCTTACACACCTCTTCTGGGGATCAAACCCACAGCCTAGGTATGTGCCGTGACAGGAAATCAAACCTGCAACATTTCGGTTATGAGGTGACACTCCAACCAACTGAGCCACTCAGCCAGGGCAAAGTGTTAATTTTTTTTAAAGATCTCAGTAATTACCTGTATGAGATGCTCCAGCCTATGGAATGGCAGCGGTTCAAGAGGATTTTCTGGAATTTTTATGTCTTCATCCTCTGTAAACCACAGACCAGCCTATACAAAAAATAAAAATAATTAATGTAGCATGCTGAGATATAATTATTCCGCTCAAAGACACAGAGACTGAACCCACCTTGTGCAGGTGTCTGAAGTGGGCTGGAGAAACCTTGGAGATGCAGAAGCAAATACTAGAACTAACACTTGCATGTATTTTGATCATTTGTAATTTTTATTTTTGAAAATGTAATCCTATATAATAAAAGCCTAATATGCAAATTGTCCCCTTGACCTGGAGTGGGGCCAGCGGCAGCAGTGGCAAGCGGCCAGGGGAAGGGACTTCCCGCCCCCGAGGCCAGCAGCGGCGGTGGTGACAGGCAGTCTCTAGGGATCCTACTTGTGCACAAATTTTGTGCACTGAGCCTCTAGTAATGTCTATAATACATCAGCTGCAGTAGTACACATGTATAATTTACAGATGAAAATCCACAAATTAGGGATGCTAGCTGTGTCTGAACTTGGAATATGCGATGAGGCTTGAAGGTTACTGCCCTAGATTTTGCTCACACAGCAATATTTTGGAGGGGCCTGCTGCACCAGTGACAGTAGCTTGCATTCCACTCACCCTGTCTGAGTTGCTGTCTGTTCTCAGAGCCCATTGTTGGTTCTGGAAAGTCTTTGTTGAGTAACTGACTGGCTGACTCAAGAGCTCAAAGGTTTACTTTTTACTGACTTCGCTGTTTCTCAGCCCATATCTAACACCTATTATGAAATCCCTGGATTCCCGTTTGGTGATGCCTTACCCATCCCTCCCTTCCCACGGCTGCCATACTGGTGTGGAACCTCATTACTCCATCACAGGCTCCCCCCGACCCCCGTCACCTCAGAGCTGGTTATGTGTCCAGTCTCCCTCTGATTTGTTTTAGCTTGTACCTTGCAACCATATCAACCCTCTCACAACTTTAATCTTGTCAAATCAGTCTCTGCTCAGACCGCTTTCTACTTTCTTTTTGACACATCGTCACAAATCTTAATGTAACCTTGAAATGATAAAACTGATTCAAGTAACCTCTCTGCATGTCTGACAATATGTAAAGTATACAAAACTGGGCACCCAACAATATAAACCTCACACTATCTGGCATCCAATAGAAAGTTACTAGGCATGCAAGAGAAGCTAGGAAACATGACCTGCAGCCAGGAGAAACATCAAGCAATAGAAATGAACACAGAAATGACACAGATGATAGAATGAACAGACAAGGTTATATTTCATTTGTTCAAGGATGTGGAGGAAAACATGCATATAATGAAGCAAGAAATGAAAGAAATTAATAAACCAAACATGAGCTTCTAGGGATAAAAAGTACAATACCTTAAAGGAAACATCCACGGGATGGTGTTAACAGTAGAGTCGACGTGGCAGAGGAAAAGTCAGTGAACTTGAAGACACAGAAATAGAAATGAAGATGAAATAAAGTACAGAGAAAGAAGACTGAAAAAAATGAGCTAAGCATCAGTACCTGTGGGACAATAAACATATGACTGGATTTTGAGAAAGCAGAGGGTGCAGAAAATAATATTTGGGAAAATATCCTGAAATTTCTCCAAAATTAAACAAAAAGCTAAAAAACCCACAGATTCAAGAAGCTCAATGAACCCCAAGTAGAAAAATCACTACATGGAGGAACATAACAATCAAATTGCTGAATACATGTGACAAAGAGGAAATAGTAAAAGCAGCCAGCGGGGGAATGAAGAAACAGAGCTAGGACCCCTCCCCTCTCCCCCATCGCTCAACCACCTCTCAACTCCATATCCGACGGTTTCAGTGCACAGGAATCTTCCTGGATTTTTAAAACCAATGGTTCATTTAGATTAGTCTTCCAAACGTTTATAGCACTTCAGAAACTACAAAACTGTTTCAAATGTTCCACACTTGCTCTGGCCAGTGTGGCTCAGCTGGTGGGAGCATTGTCCCTTGCACCAAAAGGTCGCCGATTCGATCCCCAGTCAGAGCACACGCCTAGGTTGCAGGCTGGATCCCAGGTCGGGGCACATATGGGAGGCCACTGATCGGTCTCTCTCTTGTGTTTTTCTCCCTTCCTCTCTCCAAAACAATAATATAAAAACAACAACATATCCTTGGGTGAGGATTAAAAAAAAGTTTCACACGCAAGAGGGCCACATGAGAAAGAACAAAATAACCTAATTGGAAAACGACTGATGGTGATAAAATAGTCAGTCATCCATGAAAACGTTCACACTATGAAATGCTGACCTGAACCTGCGTAGCAAGCAGGGCTGAAATGGATAAATCGAGGTTCAGGCCACCACCCCCTGCCTCCCTGGGGAGTGAGGTGATTTCTCCTTGAAACATGGAAATGCCCTTGCAACTCTCTTGCTAGCTAGAATATGGCCAAAGGATTTTTTCTTTCAATGCTTTTCCTTAGAAAATAAATAATTACTGCACTGCTGGGATCCTGGAACGCCTGACTCAAGAAGCCTGCAATACCACCAGGCTCCCTGAGAGCAGGAGTGAGAGCTGAACACCAGAGAACTGCACACGAGAGTGACCACACATGCACGCGTGACAGAGGCAAGCATGTGACGGCGGCTGCAGGGCTGCGGGGAGCACAGGGGAATGGGCTTTCATGCTCGCATGCAAGGCTGAGCAAGGCGCAGGCCCTGACCTCACACACCTCGTGTCTCCTCCATCGTGAGAGCCGGGAAATCAGCACACTCTCTCATGTGGCTGCTGTGGTGAACTCGCAATTAGTCAGAAGAAAAGAAAACGACAGACAAAATAAACAGCGGAGGAGAGAGCCTTCCTCGCCCCGAAAACTTCATCTCAGCAGTGGGCTTAGACTATTGCCCCGTTGACATGACAACATGGCATTGCCATAAACCTTACAAAGTTTTGCCCTAGAAGCTGCTTAGACTTTTCCCATAGAAGAACTGTTTTTGCTGAGCTGGGGAGGCTGGGAACCTGTAAAAGTCATGACGGGGGATGGTCCAGGGCCTGTCCAGGTGGCCTGGTTGTCCCGGGGCTCCCGAGGAGTGGGAACTGTGGGGGCAAGAGGAGAGGGCAGAGCAGAAATCAGCTGCTCCCGGAACATGGGCGGGGTCCCAGCAAGTATTTCTGAGTCTCTCTAAGGCAGCAGCCAGCTCTCTCTAAGAAGCTCACGCCTTTGGTAAAGCAGCTTTCTGGGTTTTGGCTCAGGACTTCGGTAAAAGTCGCTAACACCCTTTGCTCGTCTCACGTTTGCGAAAAAGGATGTTTAAATCGATATCCTGTGTTAATGGGCGCGCACTGTAAACAGTGAAGGTGGCTGATTGCACTGTGCCCGCTTTTAAAAGTCTTGAGCCAAAGAGAAAAATCACCTTCACAAGTTGTAAGCTCGGGCCAGCTTGTTCAGAGTTCATAAACGGCTCTACTTGGGATGCAAATCAGAGCCTAATCACCCGAGCGCTGGTTTGATCAGCCTTGGAGGATTCTTCTTACCATGTAGTGCTGTTACCTCCGGCTCAGTTGTGAGACGTGAGAACCTCAGGGCTGGCGTTCATTACGGGAGAAAAGAAAGCGGGCAGGGGTGATCTTTCAGTGGTGGCATGCACTTGGGATACAAGCATCTAGAGGGTATCACCCTCTTTCAAAATGAGCACCTTACAAGCGTGAACATCTTTTGTGTCTGCCAGCAGCGTGAACTGGTCAGCAACAGGGGGAATTCAGTGAGCAGGCAGGCAATGAGCAATGCAGGCCCTTCTCAGTTATGGGGTTTCACTCTCTCTCCTTCCTTACTCACACTTCTCAAAAATGAGTTTTTTTCCTTCTGTTCACTTCCTAAAGGCCTCACCATTCTCTCACTCCTCTGTGATCCAGATTCTGCCTTTGCCAGAACTGCTCTGGTAAAGGTCCCCAGCCACATCCGGCTTCCTAGGTGGAAAGTGGGCTGGGATTAGTGCCACTGGGCGTCGATAGCCACCTGCATATACTGCTCGTAAGTGACGGTGCCGGACTGCTCCTTGTCCATGGCCCTGAACCTCTGCAGGGTCTCCAGCAGCTCCTCCTCCAGAGGGATGGGCCACGGCAGCGAGGTCACCAACAGGAATTTCCGCCAGTCCACCATCTCCGAGTCGATTGTTAATACAGATGTTAACTCCTGAAACTAGAAGAAAACAGGAGATGCCGTTGGAATGTTTGTGTGATTCTAGGGTGATGCTCTATCTGCGCATGTGTCTTGGTAAGAGATTCGGGTGAAGGAAGTAGGATGTCAGCCGCTCTGCACCAGGCAGTCAGTACCTAGAGAGCGTTTCATCTTTCGCTTCTTTGACATTTGGGTTGCTGCTTACTGTTACGTGATACATTTATACACGTGTCCCCAGTTGATTTTGCATGTTTTCAACAGAGGCGGGAGAAGAGTGAGAAAGGGGCTGTGCAAGGCATACAGCCTGTAGGGAAATACTCCTTAGCCACTTTGTCTTCTGATACATTCTTGAGAAACAGAGGAAGATGAAAAGCAGGAACTGCCAGAATCATCTGCTTTTACTAGACAGGACTGTCCCATCAGCTGGCAATGGACACAAGCTTAGGGGCTGAGCCTCATGGGCTCAATCATGTTTCACTGACTGTGAGCATCCCTATTCCCTCTTCCAATACCGAGCATGTGTCTTACGTTCATCCATGCCGTCATTCAATTTTTATTGGTTGCTTACTAAATGTCAGATACAGTGCGAGTAACTGGTTATTCTTGAAACTATTGATTTATTGATCAAATAAAATTTCTCAGAGCTTGGAAGCCCAAACAAAACAGATGCTTACTTCAGGTTGAGTGAGGTGCATCCAACTGCTGGGAAGGCTGTTGGTTCCAAGGTTCAGTGTCACCAAGTCAAGAAGAATGTCAGCAAATGGTTTAATTCCTATTATGCCTATAACACAATGAAAAATATTTTTTTCAGTCATGTGACGGGGAATCACTTTACTAATATTATGTAAAACAATAACCTTTAGAGAAGCAGAAGACATTTTGAAAGCATAAAAATAACAATCAATTTCCTGATGCTCTCCCATTATTTCTTTCCTGGGACTTCATATTTTAGTTTGGAGGGTTTTTGTTTTTTTAAAAAACCTTTTACTCAGAATCGGTTGAATTTTTAAAAATACTTAAACTTTCCTATTATACAGTAGGATGCAAGAGTAAAATGTTGCAGAAAATATGGGACAAAGGTGTTTCAAAGGCACGCAAATAAATCACCACAATGATCAAAGTAACACATTTATCTTCATTTCACTCTTTAGATCAGAATATATTTGTTTTTATAAACATAGGGAGATTTGAATTATTAAATGATTGGGTTGAAATTATTAACTCAATCATAAAATTGGCTCACTATTTCAAAATAGAATTTTTAAAAGATCACTACTAACCTTTCAAATGCATTGTTGCTCTTATATACTAATCTACTTTACCCTGTCCAGCAAAGATGTTTGCTCAGTTGGTTTCTCATTTTGCATTGTACACACATGCATTTAAAAGAAATAGGAAAGCAAAAATAGTGACTCTGCTTCAGAAATGTCTAACTCCCATAGCAGAGGTTCCTGCTAGAGACTCCTACATGTATTGGGTATCTTTCAGGTTCAGAGTGTATGGCTATTCTTTTTTAGAAATAAAAAGAATGAAAACTGTAGACATAGCATCTCAAATTTTTCTTTACTACTAAATTTTTAGCATTTATAGGAATCCAAACTGAACTTTGTCATTTCCTTTAACCTTTAGAAGCATGCAGTAATCCATGCAATAGTTCAGTGGTTCAAACCAAATCTACAATTTTGAGATTTGGACAGTAATTTTCTGGGGAGCAAGAGCAGAATGTGTTTTTCTTTGATATGACTGGCCATCCAGCTGGTTGTTCAGAAATAAATTCTGTATCTTTTTAAAAAAATCAAACCTGAATATTCAATTTTATAGAGATGAGAATACTTTTCAAGGTAGTAGAATTTTCAGTAAAACGATCTTTACATGCTATCGCATTGGTTTTTGGGTGAGTTAGAAATAAATCATTCATGTTCCTCAAAATGAAACCATAAAAAAAACTCTTCGGAAACAATGAAGAGGCTTGAAATACTTACAAATTCTGGTAGATGTAGGAAATATTTCCACTGTTTCTAATAGCCACGGTGCAAGCAAAGTGTTGTAAGACTATACACTTTTTATTGTTTTTTTTTTTAGAAGGGAAGGAAAGGAGAGAGGAGAAAGGGAGGAAAGCAGAGGGAGAGAAAGAGGGAGAGAGAGAAAGAGAGTGAGAGAGTGAGAGAGAGATGAGAGAGAAACATTGATTGCTTGCCTCCCAAACGGGGATTGAACCCACAACCTTTTGGTGCACAGGAGGACACTCCAACCAACTGAGCCACAATACTTCTAGTTACACAGGATCTGTACATATAACTCTCAGTAAGATGACATAAAAATAACACCATTGCTTAGAAATAAACACCTCCACCCAAAGACTGTGAAGGCATGTGTGGATATACAAGTAGAATCAGAGTGTTATTGGAAAACCAGTTTTTGGATTTTTGCTTTGTGTGTCTGGAGATACCAAATGCCTTTTGTCTTTGATGCGAAGACCAGTGATGGCTTTACTTTTATATTTCAGGCTTGAAAATATTTTTTTGTTTCTGCTATGACCAAAGATGAAGTCAACATTTGTCATATTACTGGTCACTTTCATCATGGCTTCCTGAGTTGGATGAGCAATCCGAATTAGGTCTTGTGTCACCAGCCAAAGATAGTGTTCTCATATTCCATAAATGGTTAGCTTTCCTGGGGTCAACGTTATTAATGTCTGGAGAATTCATTTGAATAGTCAGGAGATCTGACATGCCATCAGCCTTGACCTTGGCATGCCTCTGTGACTTGGTGCATTGCATCTGATGAAAGCCCCACTGAGTTTGCCAGGAGGGTCAGCACGAGGTCCACTGTGGTCAGGATACTTGGATATCTGTGTGAGCAAACCAAAGTCACAACATCTCAGGTCAATTTGCGGATGTCCTGTAACCTAGGAGGGAAATAAAAAAATGTGAAAGATTGATATTCCCAAGATTTACCCTAGTATTTGTAAGGATCAGCTAGTGTGCTGATGCTCACCCAGTATAAGCCCCTAATTTCAGCATGCTCCCCTCAGTGGGCACTTCATCGATTTGCACATTGGCAGCTGCCAATGCTGGTCCATAATGTGTCATCAGGATGGCCACTTCTTTATCTTTGAATTCTGCCATCCATATGCAAATGAAAAGTTACTGATATAAAAAGCACTCACACAGATGATCAAAGAACCGTAGGCTCAGAGTCAGCGCATATAGGTTACCGTGATTGATCTTTGCGGGCCACGATTGAAAGCTTCCAGTCACAGCTGCCTCCACCACATCTTGGCTGGCATCTCTGAAACAGCCTCGCAGCCTCGTGATAAGATGTGTCAAAACCATGTTTCTCACACCAGAAAAGTTTCCTTTTCCTTTGAGGCAGTGACCATGAAAGTGTGCGACTGAAGCCGCCCCAGTTCTCTTGGCCTGGGCCGGGGAGAAACATATGCCCCACATCAACCATTAAATGGAAAAGCCCCTGGCAAATGATTTCCCAAGAGATCATCCCCAACTCCTCACCTCGTCTGATACGTTCGGAGCATTTCCCGTGGCGACTCCAAGGTAGCAAATACATCCGCGATTGAAGACTTTCCGTTTTGGCTGACATGGGACAGAATGCTAGGCTCATTAATGACATCCACCAGAACATGAACACATCGAACAGTGTCTGCTCAGAGAAGGAACTCTGCAAGGTCTTTGGCTTTCTCATGACCGGTATGACTTCTGCCTTCACTCGTCTGTACCACAAGTTGGGAATAAAAGAGTGGTCTATCTTTCTCAAAATTATTATTTTGAATTGCTCAATAAAAATATTTTCTATTCTGAAAAACTAAAACAGTGGGTTAGTTCAGAATTACTCACTGAATGCAGTTGCGGGACAATTGCAGGGTGTCCCTTGGGAAGGTCTGGAGGGCTGCCTGTAATCCTGCAGCCATGCCTGCCTCTGACTCCAGGAGGCATCACAGGATGGAGGTGAACACCTCTGAACGCAGTTACCGGGGAGCTCTTGCGTAGTGGTGAACTTGATAGAAGTGACAGGTGCTGTGGAGGAGGTCTCTGACACCATTGTGCGGGAGAACGTTCTGGAACTCCGCCTCATGAAAGAGTTCATGATGTGCTGAGCAATACACAGCCAGCACACGTGGCTGGATTGCTCTGCCACCCAGCTGATTTCTCCCTCTCAGCCAGAGGCACCATCGCTTCCAAAACCAACCAGCTTCCTTGCCCAGTCTTGGCCCGACAGCCTAAGCTGAAGATTTCCCTCTAGAATTTTCTCAGTGGCAGTTTTGATGGCCAGAGGATCCTTTCTTTCTACCATTGGTACCCCAATGAGCTGGCAATGCACTTCCATGTGCAAACTGCCCATGGACCAGTTCAGCATCCTCCATTGCTCTGGCTGAGAGCCCATCCCGAGGACAGAGAAAAACTGACTTCTCTCTAGTTCCTCTCTTCAATCCCCCGAGTTCTACTTTAGCAATAAGATATGTAAATGTTCTTGCTGATTTGTTAGCTCAGACCATGGGGCCAATATCGACACCCTTCGTATCATCCACCTTGCACATCCAAATAAAATCTTGGAGGGGCCTTCTGGTCTTGGTGATAGCATGGCAGGATCAGAATAAGTTCTGGACTCTCCCCAGGGTTACTTGGCTTGTGGTCCCCGCCGCCCGCTCCGTGGAGGCTCTGTTCACCTGAGGACCGTCTGCTGCTCCCATCAACGAAGCCCCGGCATGAGCCGTGCTGAGATGCTGCGCTCTGAGCTGCTGCGCTCTGAGAAACCCAGCCCTAAAGCTGTCAGTGCCATGGGAGAAACTCACTTGATTTCCCCTCGATTTCACTCCATGCTTACGACACAGGCCTCAGAACCTAAGGTTTAGGATCTCATCATATATAAGCCAGGGGTCTTTTCTTTCTTTCTCTTTTTAGCCAGATTTTCAAAAATTGATTGTTCTTCTTTGGAAGGTAGTGGTCAAGCGTCCATGTTTTTCTCTGTGTTTCGGTGACTCGACTCAGATGGTCTGCAGGGTCCCAGCCTTTAAAACAGCTCCACATTGTTATGTTAGCATCCACCAAAGTCTACCCCCAGTTTTGCTTAATGCCTGCCCCACCCCAACCCCACTTCCTCATCGTTTCTGGAAAAAATCAAAGTGCGTGCTTACTACTTACCAGGCATCCTGGTTAGTGTTTTCAATGGCTCATATAATTTAATCCTTATAATACAGTCTCCTTACTTTATGGACTAATTACTATTATCACCATTTTATGGGTAAAAGGACCAAGGCACAGGGAGGTTACTGAATCTGTGCAGTGTCACAGCGCTCACAGTGGTGGAGCTGGGCTCCACTAGCAGGCAGTCCTACTCCACAGCCCCCACATTTACCCACTTCGTTGTTACTGGGTTCTCATAAGGGCAAAGGAGGCTGTTCTTCACTCTAGAATCCATTTCTCCATGTGTTACAGGGACACTGTATTTGCTATCGTTTCCTTTCCATGGTGAGAAAAAAAGAACGACAGGGCATGCACAGCAGTGTGCCTGCAGATCGGATGTGGGCCCTGCCGGTATGGCTCAGCGGTTGAATGTCGACCCATGAACCAGGAGGTCAAGGTTCAATTCCTGGTGAGGGCACATGCCTGGGTTGTGGGCTCAATCCCCAGTAGGGTGTGTGCAGGAGGCAGCTGTTCAATGATTCTCTCTCATCATTGATGTCTCTCTCTCTCTCTCCCTCTCCCTTTCTCTTTCAAAAATAAATTAAAAAAACAGAAAACCTGCCTTGGATGTCTCTTCTCTCCTGCACTTCTCCGGCAGCCGCACAGCTACCTTGTTACAAAAGGACTCCAGGCTTTGAGACCCGTCAGGTGGTTTTGTAAAGCAGCTGAGATTCATGCCTCTTGTTTTCCTTACCCGAAAAGGTATAATTTGTGATGACTTGTCAGAGAGGGGAGTGTATACTTACCCGGATGGAAGCACACAAACCTTAAAATTACACAAAACAAAACTCTACAATACCAGCTTCTCTCTGAAGGCAGGGAGCCCGGCCCACATACCTACCTCCTCACAGGCAACAAGCCAGGCGTCCTGGCTCCTGCCTCCGGGCTGGCCGAGGCTTTGTGGATGGAGTAGCCCCACCGCTCTCCTGCTCGCCTCCTCCTTTAATCCCTGCTCCTCAGCCACACGCCTTTGTCAGCCACTTGAGACTTCACGACTTGACCACAACCTCTTTGTGGTCCTCACCTCCTGCCTCTTGCCACAGCTGGTCTGTGTGCTGTTCCCTAAATACGTCATGCCACCTCCAAATCTCAATGTCTGCCCCATGTCCCCGGTGCCTGGCCTGCCCTGCCCCGCTTCTCTTCCTGGAAGCTCCTGTCCAGGCGTCTCCGGGCAGTGAACCCCTGTGCTGACCCACATGGGCGGCCATGACTACTTCCTCCCTTGAGTTCCTATAAGACCAAGGAGCTGAGTGGTCGCGCTTAGGCACCACAGCCTGAGCTCTGATATGGTGCCCTCTGAGACAGTCCCTGGTCTAAGGGTCTCCCAGAGGGGTTTGCGGAGGGCTCCTTGTCAGTTCGCAGAGCAATGCGAGAGGCCTTGGACCACTGAACGCTGCCTCTCCTGAGGAAGGAGTGAGGGTCAGATTTGCTGGACCCGTTCTCCCCAGATCGCCTCTCAGCAGAAGCACAAATAGCTCTGAACTGCATCTCTGCAGGCATTATGCGGAGTACAGACAGGCTTACGAGATAAAGGAGTTCTTATGGTTTAAATGGGGACAGAGGACATTGCTAAAGTGTTCTAGTTCCTACAGACTCCAAATTGCTTCCACTGGATAAGGGCTGTCTTTCTGATGTGCTTAGCACTTGCTGTTTAGAGACAGGCTGTACCGACCTAGAGCCTACTGCCATACAAAAATGAGTGTTTTTGTTTGGGAAGCTTACGGTCCCTGGGGAGCCACACACCCCATGGTTTAATTCTACCAGGTGATATAATTTTTTCTGGATGTGTTCTAGGGGTAATGCTGCAGGTGCTAGTAGGATATATGCACCTTCAGGGTGCTGAGCTAACATTTTGAATAATAATAATAATAGTTTACATTAATATTATATAATGCTCTCTATTTTCTAATAATATACTACTGTACTTATGTAATTAAATGATTTATGTTACACTTGAATTGTACATTCTAGGTACCAGACACTTTCTAAGCAGTTTATGTATATCAATTAGTTTAATACTCATAATAACCCCATTAGTTACCCATTTTACAGATGAGGAAAGTGAGATAGACAGGTTAACTAGCCCAAGATCATATTTCAACATTCGACAAAAGTGGATTTGCAAAGAGCTGTCAGACTGCTCTTACCCATCGGTGAATCTTCTTACCCATCCAGCCATGCTAGCATGGGGCTTGATGCATAGCTTCCGATGCCATGCCAATATTGGCTTTTGTTATAATTCAGAAAATACTCACTAAATCCCCTTTATGTTGGGAGTATGCATGTGGGAAGGATGCCTGAGACAATTGATGGGACAAATGTCTTGCTGATTCAGGGGCTGCCTCTTACTTAAGCTGCTCTTAAGATACTAAAGGGTGCATGCCACTAGGCAGCAAGAAAAATGTTAGCACGAACGTTGTTTCATTGCATTTAGCATGTCCTTGTATGATTATCACACATAAGGTCATTTTTTCCGAGCCTACTTATGACAAACATATTAAGAAATGATATTTTATGTCTAATTACTACCTTCACCAAAGGAGACTTAGAATCGTCACAAGCAGCAGAATTTGACCAGGAAGGGAATGTTGAATATAAGCATTAGAGAATATGATACATTTTCAATTTTACATTATCTTTAGTAAGAACTATTTTTTAAATTGATATTTAGAGAGAGAGGGAGGGAGAGAGAGAGAGAGAGAGAGAGAGAGCAAGAGAGAGAGAGAGAGAGAAACATCAATTGGTTGCTTCCTGTACTTGCCCCATCTGGGGATTGAACCCACAACCTAGGTATGTGCCCTGACCAGGAATTGAACCCACGACCTTCCAGTGCATGGGATGATGCTCCAATCAACTGAGCCACACTGGCCAGGGCTTGTAAGATCCAGTAGATTAGCTAATACTCAGCAGAAATCCCCTTAAGCTTTAGTTCTTGCCATTTATGTACAGAGAGTAACTACTCACAAGTACTTAAAGTATCAGTTACTTGTTTTAATCAAAGATTATCTATTTCCTTCTATAATTTTATTTATGTAGAATAATATTAACACCATTAAGTTACACTTTATAACTGTTTTCATCATTCATGTAAATTTGGTAAAAATATTCTTACTGCAGGTCTAGTAACATAATGACTGTTATGTGCAAATATGTATGCTTTTTTCCCTAGAAAAAGAAATCCATCTGTTCATTTTATTTTACATATTTTAGTGAGCTTGAAGTTTGCATTTGAAATACCCTGGGCTGCTTTGGTATATATGAAATAGTGTAAGAAAAAGCTCCTATTTCTTTTAGCTTAGAAATAATAGCAATTTTAAAATTCTATAGCAGGAAGTTCTGTCGGATCACACATTTAGAAATGTATCACCTTCTGAGAATTGCTCCACAGTTTCAAATCTGTTATTACTTCCACTGAGATTGTCCTTTGATATCGTAGAGTTGTAGGGTAAATACAATGAAAAGTATCATAAAAAATTGTTTTCTAACTCTTGGAAGGAATATGACAAAGGACGTCATTGAAAAGCTAGAAAGGCGTGTATCATTTAAGGCACTGAACAACAGTCACAGGAATGTCGAAGGAAGATGAAAGTCAGAGGATGCTTTTCAGGGCTGGGTGTGAGGGGGAGAAAGAGTGGGTGGCACTTGTTGGACTTGCTCAGGGTAGGGGTGGGAGCAATGCCAATATTGGCAGCCTGACTTGAAGGTGTCATGAGAGAACCTCCACTTCTGTGACTCTGGGGCACAGGAAGTGGAATAACTACTGTTTGCCTCCCCTTTATAATATTAGCAAAAACAACAGCACAGAAGATGACTTCTGTTGGTAGACTACCCAAATGCTGTGCAAAGTATTTTACATGTAATTTAGAAGCAAAATATCCAATAGATATTTTTTTTCCCAAATGGTATACTTGAGTTAGTAATAAAGAAAAGGGATTGAACTGCTTGCTCATAGACTGTAACTCATTTTGAACCATCACCATCCACAAGTCCCTCAGTATTATACAGCCTTGGAAATTCTGCATGAAGCACAACCAGCATCCGTAAACCGGGGTTAAGTCCCCAGCTCGGGTGGGTGGAGGTGGCTCCCCAGACAGAGGAGGCCTCTCCATCTGTTCGCCTGCAGCTCATGCAGATGGGGAAGGAGCAGCAGAGCAGGGTCCTGCCCTTTCCTGAAACACCCCAACTCATGCCTCATATACACACACTTCCTAGTAACTGTTCCCCAACTTTAAATCCCGCCCCCCCAGTAACCTTGCCATGAAGTCACTCTTCACTTCTTTCGGTTCCTCCCTCCAACTTGTAGTTGCACAAAATTTTGCCTGACCAACCTCCCTACACACTGATTCTCCTTCGCTTTTCATTCTTGAGTACGTTTATAAAGTTCATATTCTGTTCCAGAAAGAACCTAAATAAACGTTTAGGTCTTCTTTTTCGCTTGCCTATGCAAATTTCACTCGAAGTCCCTAGGGCAAGTGGTTTTCCTTTCACACCTACTTTGTTAAAAATATAACTCCCTCCTTCTCCCCCTCCCTGCTTCCCTGTCTTCCTTCTCCCTTCCTTCCCCTTTCTACCATACTTTGAAAGCTGTTGTACTCTACCATGCTCTGAAAATAGATAACTGTATCAGTTGACATCTTTTAATCCCAAGGGTCTCTAGAGTTAATCTGAGACATACACATGTCAAGTTATAGCTTCTTTTTTGTTATTTATTTTTAAACTTTTGGTTGAAACACAAACTCTGGTTTTAAGGTTGGATCTAAGAATGCATTATGGTTATCATCATAGCTACTAAGGCCCCTTCTGAAAGGGATTAAGAGTGGTTGATAATCTTCAAAATCCACTTCCACAAACTCACAATCCCAGTACAAAGCCTAAAGCAGAAGCACACAAGAACCCGTCTCTCCATTGCTGAATGGAGCACTGCTCCAATTTACCAACTCACCAGCCAGGAATGATGATCACCACACGGCCAAAGAGTTAGTCACTGTTTTTCTTCCATTTGTTAAATTCAGATCTATGGTGTATGAAGCAAATGAGAGATGGACTGCAACAAAGCCCGGGCTCATTTTGGGGCCGTGCAATCCCAGAGGGCTGATTTCGCTTGTGGGCAAGTGCTTACCATCCTGGAGAATCCCGACCTTCTTTGTGCTCTTTTCATAGCCATCGTCTTCCTTACCTTTGGGTGCAATATCTGAGAACTGGTCTCGCAGAGTGTCCAGCTGCTCGATGGTCAGGGTGCCATTCTCTTCCCTCTCCACGGGCGGAGGGCGAACCGGAGGAGGGGGGTCGGGGAAGAC
Organism: Myotis yumanensis; assembly: GCF_028538775.1. NCBI lineage: Eukaryota > Metazoa > Chordata > Mammalia > Chiroptera > Vespertilionidae > Myotis > Myotis yumanensis. The sequence continues at coordinate 8,441,187 of NW_027223755.1, forward strand.
ATTTATGTCGCCATTAATGAAGAAGCCGTCCTGGTCTAAATAAAGTTCGTTCTGAATTTTCGTAGCCGTTTCAATGTGATAGCGAGCTATCTCAGTTAGTTTCTCCACACTGAAAGTGGAAAAAATGAAGAGGTTTATCGCCAGTGAAGACCCCATGAAGTTAACACTGCTTGCTTATTCGATACACACACAAAGTTATGATATTCTATGGCTAAGTTAGACAATTCAATACGCAAATTTAAAAATTCTAACTCCTCCTCAAATCCATTTCTGAAGAGGCAGGGTATAGATAAATAAATGCAGATTAGGATCAAAATACATGCTTGTGGTAGAGCTTACAGCCACGCGTTTTATATAAAGCTAAACAAGAAGGGATATTAAATATGGTTATATTTGTATTAGAAGATATTTTATTACATAAGCGAGATATGTCAAGTGATATATTTCATTCTAAGTATGAACCAGAATCTATACTAATAATAGAGGAATATGCAAATTGTCCAGGACGCCATCACATAATGACCAATCAGGATGGGGGCAGGGCTGCGGTGGAGAGCTATCAGCACACCTGCGGTTGGGGTCCAAAAGGTGCTGAGAGGAAGGAGGAGTACATAGGCAGGGGGATCAGGCCAGCAGGGGAGAGCAGTTATGCAGTTAGGGTATCAGGCCAGGAGGGGAGAGCAGTTAGGGCCACCAGGCCATCAGGGGAGCAGTTAGGACATCAGGCAGGCAGGCAGGTGAGCGGTTAGGAGCCAGTGGTTCCAGATTGCAAGAAGGATCCCATATTGGAGAGGGTTCAGGCTGGGCTGAGGGACACCGCCCCTGCTCCCCCCCCCCCGCCCCCCGCCCCATGCACGAATTTCATGCACCTGGTCTCTAGTATGGTTATATGCCAGAAAAAAACACACTTGTAATATATGACTGTTGGAATAACATGCTCATTTGTAATCAGGATAAATTATTAAGTGAATCAAATTTATATAAGCATATATAAACTGAAGGATAAGTAGTGATAGTTAGGGACCACTGTGGTCGTTGGGCTGAGCTCTCATTCCAGGCCACTCCCTAGCCATGGGTACTTGGGTTCCTTACTGAATTCTCTTAATACCCTTATCTTTGCCATGGAGCCAATCACACACAACTCCATACCTCATGGCTATAAAAGCAAAATCACATAGGGCACGGATTTAGGCTGCATTGGGGATTATAGTTACAGCTCTGTTAAAGGCCAAAAAAGTTTTATAGGTAAGTACTGTATCACTGTAATACTGTGAGGATTTTGTTCATAGCTTGCAACACAGATTGAACATAATAGAAAAAAAATGCACGTTTAATCTGTTCTTACAGAATTTAGGAATACCAAAACATTCACATACTGAAATTGTTAAAAAGTAGTATGAATTGCTTTCTTTCCAATGATACCCTTCACTTTAACTCCAGCATACCATGTTGGTGAGTGTCCATAGAGTATGTTATCTAATTAGTTTGGACTTGATGGTGTTAGTGTGCTGAGGGGCGGAGGAGGGCATTGGATGGCTGAGCCTACAACAGGTGAGGGGGAGGGACTCCAACTGCAGTCAGAGAGCAAGCCATGAGCAGGATATCATAGTAAGCAGGCCATCTGGTAAAAGGTTACCAAGAGCAACCTTAGCAAGAATGGGAGGGGAAAATGCTAGAAAAATGAAAAATGGGATTTGAAGTTCCAAGGATTCTGAAAGCCCTATTTTATTTTTAATCCCCGAAGGATTTTTGCAATAACCAAAATAGAAAGCTCAGCTGAGCAGCCCTACGTTTCAACTTCTTGTGGCCACATTCAGAGATCAGAGATATGCAGATACATAATATGCACCTGAGAACTATGAGTAGATCTGATAAAAATAAAGAGCATTTACATGTGATGGCTCATGGGTGAGAGCTGTGACTCCTCAGAATGAAGATGACAGGCTTTCATTGCTAAGGGACAGGCAGAGCACAGACCTGAGCGTCAGTACTCTGAGATGCTGATGAGTAACTGACTGACTTGGCTGCTCAGTGAAATCATTGTAAGCATGACTACAGCAAGGTTACCAATGGAGTGAGCGTGTGAGTGTGTGTGTGTGTGTGTTACCATAAAGCAACAGATATAAACAGCTGGGATAAATATTTTACAACAGAACTTTCATTATGAGACAAGGATTGGAGAAAACAGGCCATAACAACCATCTCTTTTGCCTCTGAGAGTACTTGCCATCTGTATCCAGGATTTGCCATATGTACATAGCAACTTCCAAATGTTTAGTTAATGTTTGCTGCCAACTCTCGTATATCAGAATCTATATCTAGTAGAAGCCTGGGAAATACTCCAGTTGGAGCGCTTCCTTTTACAGATGAAGCCGGCCTGCGGCGATCAGGCACGCTGCTCATTTGTGGACAAAGTGGGAGCCCAGGTCTCCTGAGGGCTATTTTCATGCTGCCCAGATGGTTCTTTACTCCTTTTTAGGGGAGAATTAAGAGGATGAGACTCACTGCCTCTCACGAGCAGCGAGAGTCTGGAAAGCCTTTGGAACCCAACAGAAAAGCGGAGCAGGATATCATTACCCTTCCCAGCGGAACAGCATGACGAGTAAAACATGTCATGACTTCTCAGCCTTCCATTAATTGGCCCTGACTAGTAATAAGACTGGCATTAGTAAGATATGAAACATTACCTTACTTCTGAAAGATATCTAAAGATTACCTATGCTCTTACCTTGTAAACTTGGTCCTCATTGAGCAGTGTGAAAGCCAGGCTCTTAAATTATGTGCAAGACTGGATATTGCAATACAACCCTTTGAAATGTGATTTACCATTTGAAAAAAAAGAGTCAATACAAAGATACATGTGATTATCTAAAAGGTCAAAATTTCTATTTGTAAATGTAATTTGCATTTGTATACACCTTACAAATTGTTGTCAATTTTGGTCTTCAGAAGTTACCAAAGTGTATTTTTAAAGAGTCCTGCAGTACTTTACCTGGCCATTTCACGTAAGTACCTCTCACCAAGCCACTTTTCCAGGAGTTTATATACATCAACCACCTTTGTTACTAGATCTTCAAGGTGAGCCAATGCTTTAATCTTTATTAGCTCAAGTCGGAACTGGGTGGCTATCTCTAATTAAAAAGAGAAATAAGGATTTTTTTAATGTATTATATGTACATGCATATTCTGATGAACTGAAGTCAAATTTTAAAACAATCATGCTTTGATTTGTGAAACTTTAGACACACATTTAATCTAAAAATATGGATAATACCTCATTGAATATCTCATTGAAAAGCAGATGTGGTAGAGTCACTTGACAGTTTATTTAAACCAAAACTGTAGAGCTTTACATTTATTACACCTCAGAATAATATACTCTTTGACAAATTGGAATGGAAAAACACAAATAGATAATGTCCTAATTTCTAAAGGGCGAGTCTATTGATTTGGGATGACAGTGCCATTGTCTTTCTCAGCACTGGGAAAACTAGGGTCAAGTTCATGTGTCTCAGAGCAAACTTCTCCACATTCTACCAGTTTAGCTCAAGCATTAATTCACCTGCTAGGAAGTCTTTCTTGACATTCCTCCCCCTGCCCCCAATGTTCCCTTTGTCCTGTAAACCAACTTTCAATATCACAACATATTGGGTTTTAATTTTGTTACTTTGTGTTTGCGTATATATGAATGTGTTCCCAGCAACTGTTACAGGGCTGGCACATAGTGGAAACCCAATAGACATTTATTGTGTGAACAAGGGAATTAACCACAGCAGGGGTCATGTATGAATGAACTGAAAGATGAAGTAGACTTAACTACTGAAAGCAGAGGTGGAGATGGGCAGTGGGAGAGAAGATGTGTCCTGCCTTTCCTGACCCCACAGATCTTATAATGTTCAACTTACTTCCTGTGTTCAATTCACCTGCTGGGAAGTCTTGGAATTATGGAAGCAGATGGTAGTGGGATGGGGGAAAAGGAGAAGAAGAGAGAAGCAAGGGATGGAAAACATCAGTAATAGTTAACGGTCATTGAGCAGTTAATGTGTCCTAGCTGCCCTAATAATGTAATGCTATTATTTTGTCACCTACTATATTTACCATAGTTCCTTTCCAATTAGAATACTTTTGCTCATTTTCCTGATCTTTTCAAGTCCCACTTAGCAATGCATTATAAAACAACTCAAGGAGCCCAGAGGAGACTGTCTTGTAGAGTCATTGCTATTCAGAGAGGAGGTCCTTGGACATTATTGATCCATGACTTGCTCTCCTATGGGCTTTGGTCCCAATAATTCACTTTCAGAGCCTGTTCAACTTTGGATAGGTTTTATTTTTCTAATGAGATGCCTAAGTAATTCTTACTAGAATACCAAGCCACCTACCTAGCCTTCTTTCCATCTGTAAAATCACACCAACTCTAGAATATTCTGTGTTTCTATTCTTTGAGATTATACATTATTGCTACTCTCCTAACCCCTTCCCAAAGTCTCATTGTTGTTCTTTGAGATCCTAGCAGACAATTGTACAACAGTCAAATCTGGTCTTCCTATGGTCACAGGAAAACAACCAACTGAATGCTGTACTTTGCAGTTTGCTTTGTGTCCCTGAAGACACAGTTTGAGCTGGCTGTGGGCTATTTGCCTACCGGTCTATTTTCTACTGAAAAGGATCATCTTAGTTCTTTCTAATTGTTACCTTCAAATTGCAGGGCAGCAATGTGTTCCTCCTTTATTTTGACTCTCAGTTCATTCTTCTTTTCGATTTCGAGCATGTCCTCTGGGGACAGTGCTGTAGGAGTGGCCTCTGCTGAAGGTGGTGATTTACCTGAGAGGCCAATGAAACCCAATAAGCTTACAATAGACAAGTGTGCACACCTGGTACTTGGACAAAATGAGTATAAAGTAAAATGTGTAGAGCTATAACCCTCTAGCAGTGGTTCTCAACCTTCCTAATGCCGCGACCCTCTAATACAGTTCCTCATGTTGTGGTGACCCCCAACCATAAAATTATTTTCGTTGCTACTTCATAACTGTAATTTTGCTACTGTTATGAATCGTAATGTAAATATCTGATATGCTAGTGTTTTCCAGTGGTCGCGACCCACAGGTTGAGAACCGCTGCTGTGACTTAGAAAGGAGAAAACCCTGGTCCTGGTAGTGTGAGTGTGAAATATGGATAGTGTCTCCCTGAGAACTCTCCACGTGGCATCTGGGCTGGACACAGATAAAAATGCCCTATTTGTGTGGCATTGTGGGAAAATGAGATTGTGCAGCAAGTGCAGACATGGTTACGGACCAACTCCAAAGAGGTTGCAATTTAGAGTATGGGGACAGAAATTGGCAAACCTCAATGCACCGTGGATGCCATTAGCCACCTGTAGAACAACTCTATAAGGGTCACTTACATTAGCCAAGTGTTTCCATGGTCTTCATCAAGAAAAGACCAGAGGATCATATGGCTGAAAGGTAGCTGATGGTCAAGAATCTGTAGTCTACTTAATTACCTTGCAACTGGCACTTAACTACAAGTACTTCAGTGATTGCAGAAGAACATTAGAACCTGAGAGCTTGTCAGTATTGGAGAATTTGACAGTGTGATTCTTAGTTGTGGGCCCAGTTTACATAATTCTACTAAGTTCAGTAAGTAGTTCTTGGAGGACCTCCCGCAAGGGGTTTAAATCTTTTGAAGAAGACATAAGTGTAAACTAAGAAATTGTAATAAGATGTATTGATAACAACAGTGGATCTATGTATAAGTTACCGGTGAAAGAGAGCGTCTTCATCTGCATTTCTGTTTTATCATCTGTGAAATGAAGAGACGGGATGTGACTAGTGATTCCATGAGAGTGATTTGAAGCATTTCCTTCGAGTGTTGCCTATATCTTCTCTTTTCATCATCTGAGATGAACTGAACTGGTGTGTCCTTTATCGTGGTGCTACTCTTTCATTTGTGTCAAGTGGCACCACCCACACCCCTCCCTCCCACCCATGGCTGCTTAAGTGGACTCCATTGGGAAGTGTTTCCCTGCCCCTCAGAGGGAGTGGGGTGACCTTGAACCTCCCCTCCCGAAGAACAATGGATGCCAAATGCCCATCTCTGCTGCTAGACTCCAGTCCCATCGGGCGAGGGGCCATGCTCTGGTTTCTCTAGAATTCACCGTTGTGTCCCCAGCACCCCTCGGAGTGTGTTTCACATAGCGGGTGCCTAACGCACATTATGAGCAACTGCTGAGTGGAGTGACTGTGTGCATGTGCTTCCATCCCCTCCTCTCTTGCTCCACGTCCCTGCAGAAACGTACACGAGGAAGCATTCGGGGAGGGGGGGGAAGGTAATGCTGTGGCAGGGCTCATCCCCAAGGTTAAGGGGAGGTCTCTCCCGACCCGAGTTTTCTTTCCTCTTGACTCTCCAGGAGGCCTCGAGGAGAGAAGGACTTGCTTGAAAAAAACCGGAAACCTGAATTAAACCTTAAAGGTACATGCACAGAATTAGCTTTTCACTTTCTCTTGGTTACTGCAGCGAGTGTCAGCCGCTTGGCACACACTTTTCAGATCACACAGTGTCATCTTGGAGTTCTGCTAGCATGTTCAAAACTGCCGTTGAGGCTAATTCTACCCTGGCAATGCATGGCTGCTTGGATAAACAAGTTAGGTAGGGTTAGGGTTAGGGTTAGGGTCAGGGTTAGGGTTAGGGTTAGGGTTAGGGTTAGCGTTAGGGTTAGGTGCCTCAGTTCCCAGGAGCCTGGGTCTCTAAGTTAAACCTAATGGGCCTCACTCAGAGGCATAGAGGCTAGTGTGCGTGGTTAAATGCTGGGTTTCCGCCATGTGAGGCTTAAGCAGCCACAGTTCTGGATGCCCAAACCATGAATACCTTTCTCTTTTTTTAATGAAGGTCTTTTCTTGGGCGGTTCCTTTTTGACTTTTTTGTTAGCGTTTGTCTGAGGAGATTTTTCTTTGGTTTCTGCTGGCTGGTTTTCTTTCTCCTCGTCCAGGAGCCTCTGATGAATTTCAGCAGCCACCTGGTTGTATAAGAGCAATATTTCAGTGAGGGCAACATTGTGAAATATGGTAACCTTTCAGCTTTAGTCCTCAGGTGATTCCACTGAAGCCACCGCAAACCACCATGGCCTGTGTTCAGGCTTTCTAGTGCACACACTGCGGCATTCTAACTGATGGAAACCGGGCCAGGTCCTGAGAGGCAGCTCCCTGTGGCTGTCTGTGGAGGCCACTCACCTTCCCAAGCCCTGCCTGCGGGGGGTGCATCCTACGTCTCCTCATTGCCGCCTCCAGACCATGACAGCTCCCTGGTTATGCAAAAGTCCCCTTTGAAAAAAATCTCAGACGCTATGGACCTAACTACCCCTGTCCTCCCCAGTTCCTAGTATTTCTTGGCCTTCAATCAGGGGCATTCCCCTATATCAGTGTCTCTCAATATACATTTTTGTATTATTATTGACCCCCTTTGGAATTTTTTTTTAAGATTTTTAAATTGACTTTTATAGAGAGAGGAAGAGAAAGGGGGGAAGAGAGAGAGAGAGAAACATCAATGTGAAATCAAAACATCATTTGGCTGCCTCCTGCATGCCTCCTACTGGCAATTGAGCCTGCAACCCTGGGCATGTATCCTGACTGGGAATTGAACCAGCAACCTTTCTGTGCACGGGATGGTGCCCAACCAACTGAGCCACACTGGCCAGGGCTACTCCCTTTGGATTTTTAAAAATAGTTTTCCCATCACACTCCCCCACCCCATGATGTTTTAATACTGCAGGGGAGATTGTATCTGTCTATGTATTTTATGCATATCTTTGTTTTATGCATAAAATGGGTAAGAACTTTTCATGCTCCCCAAGTAGTTTTGGGAAGCACATGCCCTGTATGGACTGGGCTCCTGGACACTTGAATCCTGATCTTCATTCTACTCGAAGACCAGACGTCGCCCAGGAAGGTGCAGTGTTTGTGAGGAGGACCTGTCCTACAGGCTCACCTCACTGTTGCTTCTTAGCTTCCTTTACTCAGGAAACTCTGTTTCTGTTCATCCCAGCAAACCTCTCCTTTCATTCTCACACGTATCCGGCTTTGAGAGATTTGTTTTGTGGCTACCCCACACTGGCTGATGAATGGGGAGGGCAGGGCGCTGCCATGACCCGCCTCACCTGTCCTCTCAGGCTGGCGCTGTGCTTCAGGCAGCGGGAAAAGCTTGTCTCAAGGCTTGGACAGCTGGGGCTGTGCCTACAGTTAGGAAGATTGGACCTTTTTAAAGGAGTCCAAGGGGCCCTGGAGAGGTGAGAGGGCATTTCTGGGTGTCACCCTGAGAAATGAGAGCTGAGGAAAGACACCCTGGAGGCAGGAGCCACATGTGGTTCAACTTTAAAATCTTAAGAAGGCAACTGGTGAGGAAATGGAAGTCCACGGGAATTCATTTGTTTACTAAAGTGCTTAGCGTGTCCTGACATTGTTGCTGGGGGGCGGGGGGGGGGGGGGCGGTTATTGGGTGAGGGGCCAGAAGAAGAAAGAAGAAGTTGGATGGAGGTGAACAGAGAGATAAGGCACAATCTCTATCCTCAAAGCTTAGTCATGGGGGCCAGATAGACCAGTCTATTCCGGCCTTCTCCAAATCCCTGCTGCACTCCATACCCTATGGCTTGGCATATAACTGTCCCCAGCTGTTCCATGAGCACTAAGTGTCACCCCACCCTCCACAGGGGCTGGGAGGCTCCTGAGAGCCGGGCCAATCCTACTTCTTCACATTCTCCCCATGGCACTGTGCTACGCTCAGAAGGAGTGGCCAGAAAATGCTTGTTAGTTGATGGAATTTCTTTTAAGATAATCCTATTCCACAGAATACACCCATAGCTTCTTCAGTATCAGCAGACCCTTGGAGGGATACAGAAAGGTTTCAAAGAGCAAGCAGGTATGTTTTTAAATCAGATGTTCTTTTGATAAAAATGGACTTCATGATATATACTGTACTTCCAAATTCTTGGTAAAAGCTGAACGCAGGCTTGTTAACATTCCACCCTAAATTGCAAGCAATTCATTTTTGAATCTGTTCTTGCAAAGCACCAAGTTAGCAATTTCCTTTAAAATTGGATTTTTCTCCCTTGTCAACAACCTTGTGTTGGTGGTGATGATGATGATGGTAATTATCATCATCTTAATTTTTCTACTCACGTCTTTCAAAGACCTTTGGGTCTTTCTCAAAAAACAACAACACACACACAAAAACCACAAAAACAAACCACATAATTCACAATCTATTCAGCAGTCTAGCTTGTAAGGCTGAAGAAACTCTGGAAATAATGCCTTGGCATCGTGGGCCTGAAATAGGACTTGTTTCTTTGAAATCATTGCATACCTGCTCATTAGAAGGAAGTTTTCCTAAAAATTAGCACAGCGTACTAAACGAACAGCTCCTGGTAAGACTGCCGCATGGGAGAAAGCCCGTGTTACAGCGTTCTCGTTCCAGGGCACGAATCTCAGCTGGTATTGTTTTCCCTGCAACAGTTAACTGAATCCCCTGGAACTGTCTCATCTCTGAGCCACACTGGCCAGGGCTATTTCCTTTGGATTTTTAAAAATAGTTTTCCCATCACACCCCCTCCCCATGACGTTTTAATACTGCAGGAGAGATTGTATCTGTCTATGTATTTTATGCATATCTTTGTTTTATGCATAAAATGGGTAAGAACTTTTCATGCTCCCCAAGTAGTTTTGGGAAGCACATGCCCTGTATGGACTGGGCTCCTGGACACTTGAATCCTGATCTTCATTCTACTCGAAGACCAGACGTCGCCCAGGAAGGTGCAGTGTTTGTGAGGAGGACCTGTCCTACAGGCTCACCGCGCTGTTGCTTCTTAGCTTCCTCTACTCAGGAAACTCTCAGTTTCTCTTCATCTCAGTAAACCTCTCCTTTCCTTGAGGAACTCACAATCTCCTTAAGGTCATGTGACATCAAAGTCATACATGCCTCTTAGAAACATAAAAGCAGGATTCAAAATAATTATGAATAATATTAATTCGCAAACGATCCTCTCTCCTATGCTTTCTATGTGTTTTTTAAAGCTCCAGAAGGAAAGTAGTCCCATTTTGTATATCTTAACAAAATGATCTGCTACACTTAAAATTTCCAAAACACTTTCATATACATTATTTCATGAAATCTTTTCAACCATCCGAGAAAGAGAAGGTAGATAGAATGTCTTCCATGTTATACATTGAAGGAATAGAAGGCTCAGACTTTCCTAAAATCACATAGCTTCATCAAGACGGGTAGCCAGTGCTCTTTGTGCTGTAGCATATTCTTTTTCTAACAGTGTTTTACAAATGTAAAATATCTACATGTCATATTTAAAATGTCATTTCCCCCAGGTAACTTTAATGGGACTCACAAGACTTGCAAATTATGTTTATGCAGCTCCATTAGCAATAAAAATAATAATTCATACCTCCCTTTTTTTCCTAGAAAGCCTAGCTCTGGTTTCCTACTCCCTGGTGCTTGATAGCTTTTGTGGTTTTTGTGGTGATCACCACTGTTATTGCCGGCATCACTAATATTAACATCAGCGTTATCGGTATGGAAACAGCAGCATTCAGGGCTTAGTGCCATGTTAGATGTGGGCATTATCTAGGTGTAGGGTATATAACAGTTTTAGAATCTAGTTCGTATTCAAGAAAATAAAAAAGTAAAAATTAAAACAATGATCTAGATCAGTGATGGCGAACCTTTTGAGCTCGGCGTGTCAGCATTTTGAAAAACCCTAACTTAACTCTGGTGCAGAGTCACATATAGAAATTTTTTGATATTTGCAACCATAGTAAAACAAAGACTTACATTTTTGATATTTATTTTATATATTTAAATGCCATTTAACAAAGAAAAATCAACCAAAAAAATGAGTTCGCGTGTCACCTCTGACACGCGTGTCATAGGTTCGCCATCACTGATCTAGATAATAAGAGCCAAATGAATGGGAGAGGCAATAACTGTTAAAAGAATTGGAAGAGCACAGGTCATAGAAGACTAGGACTTCTGAAAACAGGCAACCAACTGGTCAGGAACCAAGGTATAAACTAGTGCTGAAGACTTAAAGAAAGTGTAGAATTTATGTGAAAAAGGAAGGAAAAACGAAGTTTAGGAAAGATAAATGGCATTAGCCAAGGCATTGAAATGGTTAATGCCCATTGAAAATATAGGGTGCGATATCTAGTCAGTTTACTAGAGGGTCTGAATGGGAAAATAATCCCCCAAAAAATAGTGAGGAAAAAAATAAAATTAAGGGGGAAAAAAAAACACAAAGTAAAATGAATTAATGAAGTTGGAAGTTAGTTCTTTGAAAAGACTGATATAATTGATAAAGTTCTGGGTAAGCTGATCAAGGAAGGGGGAAGGCACAAAGATATTATCAAATAGATAATATACTGTGTTATAGTAACACAAACATAAAAATATATTTTAAAGAACTTCATGCTAATACATTTGAAAATGTAGAAATGGAAAAATTTCTAGCAACACAAAACTTACCAAAACTAACCCAGGTTTTTCCCCAAGAAGACGCAAAAATAGAAATTACCCTATATCTATTTAAGAAAATGAATCCCTGTGTGGAGGGAGCAACAGTAACTCTTCATACAAACTTTCTACAAACTTCCTATAAGCCTAGGTGTCTTATTGGCAAATGCTACCAAACATTTCAAGAAGAAAAAATTCTAACTTCCACAAAAATCTTTAAAAAGCTATATCCCAGCTCAACTTATGAGGCTAGTATTACCTGGATGCTGAAATTACTTGTTCAAAAATTTAAAAATCCAAAACAGGTTATTAGGAAGACAAATTCAGCAATGTGCAAGAAGGGCGAGGCTTCATTACAATGCTGGACTTATTCCAGGGATGTGATGTCAGTTTAACATTATAAAAAAATTTTTTTTTAATATATTTTATTGATTTTTTACAGAGAGGAAGGGAGAGAGATAGAGAGTTAGAAACATCGATCAGCTGCCTCCTGCACACCTCCCACCAGGGATGTGCCTGAAACCAAGGTACATGCCCTTGACCAGAATCGAACCCGGGACCCTTCAGTCCACAGGCCGACACTCTATCCACTGAGCCAAACCGGCCAGGGCTAACATTATAAAATTGATCAACATATTTCACATTACCATAAAATGGAGAAAAAAGGCACATGATAATCTCGATAGATGCAGAAAAAGCATTTACTAGCACAACTCATTTAAAAACCTTCATAGTAAGCTAGAAATGAAAAGAAAGTTTCATAGCCTGATAAATACTATGAAAAAATAGCTACAGCCAACATTGTCCTAACTCTTGACAAGCTGATGTGAAAACTTGTATGGAAAGGCAGAAAGCCTAGCAAAGCCCAAATGCTCTTGACTAATGATGGCAAGGTGGGAAGATTTGCTCATCCAGATAACAAATCAGTGTACAATATCGTGTGGTTTGGGTACAAGGATAGACAGATAGAGCAATGCAGTTGACATAATTTGTGATATATGGTGGCAAGGATGATACTGCAGAAAAATGGGGAAAGACGCTATCATTGCCTCTGAAAGCGGAAGCACTATGTATACCACTGACATGGAAGATAGCACATATGCCCCGATGCATGCCTCACAACGATGGGTGCACGTGCACATCAGGGGACAAGTTCAAGAATGTTCACAGCAGCAGTAGTCACAATGACATCCAAAAGGGAGCCCACGTGTGTATCTGGTTAAACTGTGATCTATTTGTATAATGCAATGCTATACAGTGACAGCGCTGAACAGAATACAGCTACGCTCAACGGGATGGGCTGAATATCACAAATACTTTTGAGCAAAAGAAGACACAAAGAGGCAGAAGGTAGGAGTCCATTTATTTAAAGCTCAAAAGCAAGCGAAGCTAAACTATGCTGCTTAGAGGTATAGACTTGGGGAATAAAAGAAAATCAAGGGAATGATTGCGAAGCAGGCAGGACGGAGGCTCCTGTTGGCAGGGATGAAGGGGTGAGGGCTGGGAAGGGGCACATGGAGGACTTGGCAGGTGTAGACCTTCTCCTTCCTCCCCATTGGGGGTTCCACGAGTATGCAATTATAGTTCATGTACCTTTCTTATGTGTGTCAAAATGCACACTGAGTGGTTTTAAAAAGAAGCAAGACAATGGCAAGAGTTTACAACCCCTTTTGAGAGGCAGGAAACAAGTAGGAGAACAAAAGAGGGGGGCGGGAGACAGAAGGGTGACACTGCGGCTGCTGTGGGACAAGGGCCAGAGAAAAGAACCCCGGAGGCAGAGTGGCCAGGAGGGACTCAGAAGATGCCCAGCCGGAAGCACTGACCGCTCGCCAAGAGAGACTGTCATGCAAGATCCTCTTCTACCTCTTCCACAAAATCTTTTGGCGAGTTGGCACTGCTTTCTGTTGGAATGGGCTAGTTCACGGAAAACCGGAGAAGGCTTGGCACAGAACGAAGATGGAAACTGCATCGGTGGGCCCAGGGCTGGAGGATGAGGGAACAATGACGACCGAGTTGAACTCCGTGTGTGCCTTCTGTAGGGGTCGCAGCCTCGAACCAGATTACAGTGGCCTGTATGCTCTTCCTTTCTCTGATTTGGTGCAGGCTCAGTGCAGGCAGGACTATCATTACTTTACCTCCCAGGGAAGGAGAAGAGGACATGCACTCTGACATCATACAGGCCCAGAATCAAATCTCATTTTGACACTTACCTGATGAGTGACCTTGGGCAAGTTTCTTAATCTCACTAGACCTTGGTTTTTCAATGTAAAGAGGATAATAATACTTACCCCATAGGTTACTTGTATAAAATGCCTAGCAGAGGTTATAAACTAGGGGCCTAACGGGCAGATGTGTATTTCGCTTGGCTCGGTAAATCTTTAAACATTTGAATTAGTTTCTAACATGTTAACATCAGTAGGTGTTATATAAAAATATGAATTTCTAACTTTTCTTGTAAAATTGAAAATCTGGTCATACTGGGCTTCATCCTTCAATGGAAAGTTGGTTCGGACCGAGTAGCCCATGCCTCTTGAGACAAAGGTGTGATTTCCACTTGGCCATAGTCCCACCCTTCCCTATTGCCTCACACTTGACCCATTTCATTGACACTTCTGATTGGCCCTGTACTTGGAACCCTGCCTGGCCCAGCATAAAAAATACCCTAAATGTTGGTTCATTCCTTTTTTGAGCACATATATTTGCTGTTTTAATTGTTTCATTTTATATTTCTTTCAGAAGAAAAAGTGGAGATATTGTATACAATGCTTGCAAACATGGTGTAAATTTTTTATTCATAACGACCAATATTGGCATTTAATGAGTGGGTATTACTGAAATATGTAAACAAGCACAGCTTACCATGTGGGATATTGCTAAGGAAGCCTGCTGCCAGGTGTCCATTATCAACTTCTCATCTGCCTCGAAGTTTAACTCTACTTTCTCTAGCGAGTAATCAGTCTTGCCCTTCAGTATGGCTTTTGCTTTTGGTTTGGATACTGCCGTGTCCGTAGGAATGGATATTCGAGAAACTAGAGGAACTCTTTGGAAAACAAACAAAAAATATAAAGACTTTAACAGAGTTTTATTTTCCGTGCCTATGTTACTCTGCGAATTTTGTTGTATTGCTTTAAATCTCCACTTTCAAAGTTTTCCTGGTAGAGCTCTTTAAATACAGAAAAGACGACAAAAGACTGCATTCACATCTTTGTGGTCTAGAACGTCTTAGAAAGGAAAACAAGAGGAAACTGGAAACAAACAATGACAAGACATAATTTTCAGGGTGTGTTCTTAGTAATTTCGAGGAGGGGGATTAAACGATGGCAATGAAATGCAACTTTGAAATTTATCCAGGGCATACACTTCCAACCAGGAGCAAATCACCCACAGGAAACAGCGAACCATGTGGAACGGGCCTCACTTCTTTCAGCTGACTCGCATCTGGCTTTCTGAAGCGGACGGTTAGAAAGCTGGGTGTGACAGGGGTGGTGGGTCTGCAAGGGGGTTCCAGGGGAGCAGTCAAGTTCCAGCGGTGAGTGGGGAGGAGTTCCAGCAGCCTCCCCACTCTTTTTTTTTTTTTAAGTTGAAAAGCTTTTTTTTTTTAATTGATTTTTTAGAGGAAGGGAGAAGGATAGAGAGTTAGAAACATCGATGTGAGAGAGACATCGATCAGCCGCCTCCTGCACACTCCCTACTGGGGATGTGCCCGCAACCAAGGTACATGCCCTTGACCGGAATCGAACCTGGGACCCTTCAGTCCGCAGGCCAGCGCTCTACCTATTGAGCCAAACCTGTTAGGGCGGCCTCCCCACTCTTGCACTAGCATGGCCAAGGCTGTCTCCTGTTCTGTAAAGTGATGTGGGAACACGGAGCTACAGCTCCCTCTCCCTTCCGGACATCCTATGGCTTCCATGTAGCACGTTCAGAGCCGCAGGGGAACAGTCCATCACCTCAGGGTCCCAGGATCTCAAAGACCAACAGGGGCAGGAGAGAGCCTCGGGGCAGGATGCTCGCTGGGACTGGGGTTCTCTGGGTGACAGAGTGAGCAGAGCGAGAGGCGCTCCGAGGGTGCCTTTGCTGAGGCCTGTGGAGGGGAGTCAGGACCGAAAGGAGAACTCGCATTGGGTTTGGCAGTCCAGCTGCTGGGGGCCAGAGCAGTGATGCAGACGGCGGATTGTGAGCCCCAGCAAACAAGTAGCTGGCCTTGTTGTTTCTGTGTTGTTAATCCTCGCCTGAGGACATCTTCCCATTGATTTTTAGAGAGAGTGGAAGAGAGAGGGAAAGACAGAGAGAAATATTGATGTGAGAGAAACACATCGATTAGTTGCCTCGTGCACACACCCTGACCAGGGCCCTGGCTGGGGAGAAGCCTGCAATGAAGGTATGTGCCTTTGACCAGAATCGAACCCGGGACCCTTAGGTCTGCAGGCCGTTGCCCTATCCACTGAGCCAAACTGGCTAGGGCTTAAAGACATTTTGCTGTCTGTTCGTAGCTTCTCAGGGTTTGGGATCTTGCCCCTCCCGGTCCCCACCTATTGGGTCTATAATATATTTTTTTTAATAAAACTTTTGTATTTCACAGGAGTGTTTGGCTGAAAATATAATTTTTGTTCCACCCTTACCACCAACTTAGTTTTCATACTGGCAGGAATCCAATGTTAGACCATTAATGTCTTTTATTCACATTATAATCACAGATGACTGGGTCTTTACTATTTCTCGATTTTCTTACCTGTAAAAGAAGACTCATAACCCCTTCCATTTTCATGTACATAATATGATACATACACACATACACACAGAACAGCTCGAGATTTTGATGAAGCGGCAGAGACTCACAATCCCTTACTAGAATCCCTTTGGTTTCAGCATTCAGAGTTCATACACACTATATCATTTCTATTATTCGTAGCAGAGTCTGTGGAAACATTCCATAACAAAACACACGATACCTCTGCAGCAAAAATGAGTAAATATTCACCATTAGTCGGATAAATAATGCATATCAATAGTCCTAAGTTGAAGTTAGAAAAAAATGTTCAGTTTTTAGAACTTTTTTGGATTTTGGATTTGCAGATACAGGAGAGTATTTGATTTAAAGTCTTAAAGTGTTATGTTCAGGCAAATTACAGTGTGACATAATAATCTGTCTTACCTAAATTGGCTTTCCAAACTCTCTCTATTATCCAGTTGGACCAATGGGATGCGAGTAAATTTCTTATTGTCTTCTATTGGGATTTTGCCTTCCATTCCCTTGTAATAATCTTGAAGGAGTCTCCTGGTATCTTGAAAACGGTTCAGTTCTGCCTTTAATAGCAAATATAATGTCAATACCGCCCCCACACAAAAAAACCCAAGCTGATCTGTGCATACTTTCTATATAAGCTCTGTGAGCACTATTTTAAAACATTTAGGTTGAAATCAACTTTCTGGAAATTAAGAAAGAGAACTGGCTACACGTGTATGTGTAAAATTTCATAAAAGTTGAAGAAAACTGGTGACTTTGCTTTTTCTGTACTTACTGAGTACTAGAGGCCCGATGCACAAAATTTGTGCAAGAGTAGGCCTTCCTTCCCCTGGCTGCCAGCACCGGCTTCCCTCTGGCACCAGGACCCGGGTTTCCCTCCAACTGCTGGCTGGCACCGGGGACCTGGGCTTCTCTCACAGCCCCAGTTTCATTCGGAAGGTCATCCGGAAGGATGTCCGGTCTAATTAGCATATTACGCTTTTATTATTATAGATTAGTCCACTAAAAAAAGAACATTTCTATGCCTCTTAATATTGTGACAAAAGATTGCATGATGTCCGATGTAGTGTAGTGTATATTATTCATTATTTTGATATTAAGAATTCTTTCTGTGTCCTGTATTCAAGCAATCAATACATTAATAAACATTTTTAGTGTCTTCTGTCATAGGTCACATGTTAGTTGATTTGAGAGATACTAAAATGATTATAAATATAAATGTAAAATACAAATACAAACAACTGAAATACAAAACAAGACGAGGCTTGCTCCTCTAGTTGTGGAAAGAGGATAATCAGGAAAGTAAAGTTATGATGGGCAGTTCTCTTGCCACAGGTCCATCCTTGCTCAATACGTAGGGTAAGATCACTCCTCCATGCTCCCAGCCAAACCCTCTGCTGGCTTCGCCAGTAGGTGCCTTGAGGGGAATGGAGAAACACGGAGGAGCAGGTGACGAGGCGAGCATCAGTTATTCACCAGTGGCCCCCTGCCAGCCAGGCCATTTCCCTTTGCAGCAAGACACACGTGAGTCTTCCCACCTTTGCTGCCATCAGGTGTCGGTCTTGTCGGAGCATCTGTGCTTCTCTTTGGTTGTGTAAACACGGCCTCCCGGACTTTGCTTTAGTTAGTGGGGCTACTTAAACAGGTACCTGAGCGTTTAACGACTGAAGCTCTCATGCAGATGTGCTCCATATAGCCAGTGCATTACAGAAGGCCTCTACCTTAAAAGGAATGGAGCTGGCCTAGGGTTCAAAGCCCTTAGATGCACCTGACCCGAGGGTGTTCCTGAAGGGATCCCCATAGTTACCAAGCAATTAATGTTGTCTGTTATTTCATAAGACAACAACTTTCAAGAGACTGTCTTGTACAATTCGTATTCAGTTTGAAACAAATACATGTCTGCTCTGCATTGTAGTCTATAACAAAAGACAAGAACGGTTTCAATAAGTTTGTTTTGATCCCCCAAAGCTAATCCAAATTGCTTCTGAAAAGCTGTCCTCTGCAGTGTCAAACTTTTCTAGCTAAAACAATGAAACAAGAAGAAATTCATTTGGTTCATTCGAATCTATGTCCTACAATAGAATTACCATTCATATGTTGTTTGAAATTATGGACACACTTGAATTACTCTTGGATTTTCAACATAAATATATATTTAAGTAACTTCAAACTAGCATTTTGAAATGATTAGGAAAACGAAACATTTTCCTTGCCAAGAAACCCAATTGAGTTTTAAAATATCCACATATGGACTAATTTCACAGTTTGGCAGTAAGTGTTTGTACCTGTCGTGCTTAGATTTGCCGAAACAGTGGTGAGAAAATGAGTCTTGTAAACTATACTCATGTGAACCTGCACAAAACCACTGGCGTTGAGCAGCATGCAAAGGTCAACCCATGTACAAAATGGGTATTGGCAAATAATGTTGGGGAAGTGAAGAAATGTGTTGTGAGGTTATAAAAATCATTAATCATTAAACTATAGCATTACATTATTTGGTAAATAAATTGAGCGACCAGGAAATTATTTCCTCTTTAGCTTAGAGAACTGAACTCTTTCATTATGACTAAGTTTAGTGGATCCTATTTTATACCATTGGTATTTGGCACAGTGCTGGTATCAATGTGCTAGGCTAACATTGTTTTGTTATTTTATATAAGAGGGCAGAATTTGATACACCTATACCTAACCATAAGTAAGATGCCATTCTATATCCAGGATTCTCATATAAGCAGAATTGAACAAGACTCCCCTCACCTTCATGACAACTAGTAAATAATGCTTTCTTATTATTTCTCTTGTCCTAAAATCTTAGTGACAGGAATCTTAGAAATGATCTAGGATAGCATTCTCTAAAATTTATTTGGTAGAAAATGTATCCTATAGGCCAGTGATGGCGAACCTTTTGAGCTCGGCGTGTCAGCATTTTGAAAAACCCTAACTTAACTCTGGTGCTGTGTCACATATAGAAATTTTTTGATATTTGCAACCATAGTAAAACAAAGACTTATATTTTTGATATGTATTTTATATATTTAAATGCCATTTAACAAAGAAAAATCAACCAAATAAATGAGTTCGCGTGTCATAGGTTCGCCATCACTGCTATAGGCTATCCTCTTTTCCCCATAGTTGCTTTTAGCTGTAGACCCGGTTTCTGAGAGAGAGAGAGAGAGAGAGAGAGAGAAAGAGAGAGAAAGAGAGAGAGAGAGTGCCTTAAACCTAGGTATCGCTGAGAGAGTTATACCATTTCCAAGTATTACCCAGATTATTGAGAATGATTCACAAAAATTCTCTATTCCCTTTACCTGCACTAGTAGATTTCAGTTATTTCTGCTATAAGCGTTTGGCATACCTGTTCCAACACTCAGTCTCTGCTTGCCCAAACTCATGTCCTGGAATGCTACCCAGACTGGCTTTAGCTGCTTGGTTGTATCACTTTAATCTCTTGCACAATCCATGCCTTGGAGGTCCCATCAGGATCCCAGAGTTAGTCATTGGTGAGGCTGTTCCAGGCCAACTGTGGTTCAACCTCACAGGTTTCTGCTGATTTTTCAGGCCAACCAACAGTGGTCCAACCTGCCATGCACCAGGGGTTTGTTCTGGCATTCACAGACATTTGTTAAAAAAGCATTCATTGAACACCTACTGTATCTCAGCCCCGGCGATTACCAGCTAAATATTCTCATTTTTGCAGTAGGTCCTCATGTAAGTGAATCAGCAGAAGACTAGAAATGGCCCCTTTTCCATTCTCTGCCCTGACTGCTATTCGCTTAGGAAAAAACACTCATGTAGAAACAGCTTGACCACAACAGTCTTCTTATTCCCCTTAGAGAGATTAAATGTCAGACAGGCTTCTTCCTAACCCTAGGCTCTTAACCTCCCTTGTTCTTAGTGTATTTACTTTAATTACTTATTAAATATATTTTAATTGATTTCTGAGAGGAAGGGAGAGGGAGAGAGAGAGAGAAACATCA
Organism: Myotis yumanensis; assembly: GCF_028538775.1. Taxonomy (NCBI): domain Eukaryota; kingdom Metazoa; phylum Chordata; class Mammalia; order Chiroptera; family Vespertilionidae; genus Myotis; species Myotis yumanensis. The sequence goes on from NW_027223755.1 coordinate 8,461,413, forward strand.
ATGATGAGAGAGAATCATCAATCGGCTGCTTCCTGCATGTCCCCCACTGGGAATCGAGCCCGCAACCATGGCATGTGCGCTGATCAGGAATCGAACTGTGACCTCTGGGTTCATAGGTTGATACTCAACCACTGAGCCATGCTGGCCAGACGGTATATTTACTTTAGAAAACTTGTCAGTGTAAATCCTTTCTCTGTCCCTTTGAGCTATCTTTTGATAACCTTGTCGGTTTTAGAAACCCAGGCTGTCTTTTTCTAGGACCTGGGAACCATCTCTTTGAAATGTAAGCATCAAGAAAGAGAGCCCTCTAGGTCTCGGTTCCTTTGAGAGGATCACTTGGTCCAAGTGGCACAACTTCCTCCTGTCTTGAGCACAGGACATAGTGTACTCCCCCTTTAGGCAAGGCTGATCAGAAAACACAGGTGGCCTACTAACTTGTTCCCCTCACCCCACCCCAGGTCTTAGAAACTGTATGCCCTTATCCTTGGCAGAGCTGGGTAGCCACACGTGGTCTGTGCTCTCTCCCCATGGAGCAGGGAGGGGCGGGGGGGGGGGGTGGGAAATCAATGCCTGTCTTCTTGTTCAGTGCAGCTTGCTATTTAACAGGCTGCAAATATGTGAATCAGGTTGTTTTCATGAATGGTCGGCTCTTCCAATCCAAGCATAACCTTTTCTTCTGGCATCAAATGCTTGCTGAGGCTGATCTGGCCCATACTTCTGAGCTGCTCTCCTGGGCTTCGGCTGGCCACTTTGGGTGTCCGATGTGAGAGGCTAACAAGGGAGCAACCATCAGAGACACCATCTCCGCTGGCCCCTCCGCAGCTCTAGGTGGTCCGGAAGCAGAGCTGGTAGGTAGTTGCTTGAGATGCTCCCAATTCTGGTGCTTGTTTGGCTGAAGCCAAAATGATTTCTTTTTGCTGACTTCCTGGGCTTGGAGCTCAGGGCGGGCAGAGTGCATTGAGTAAAATGCGCCCTGAGCGGACCTTTGCATTCCCAAAGGACTTGTTTACATGAGGAACATGGCTGTGGCAGGCGGAGTCGAGGTCATCCTGACCGGCGCTCTTACCTGCATCAGTGAGAAGAAATTGTTAATCAGTATTGCAGTCGAGTCCTGCAACCAGCTATTGCTAATGATGTCCAGCCGCTCCTGCTCGGCCTCCTCCTTCCGGGCATCACAGATGTCCCACAGGCGGTCTCGTAAATCCTGGGCAGAAAGAAACATCGCTGTTTATTACCTCAGTGTAATAAAACTCAAATCCTTTTCCTGTCTTAAAAATGTCCCTAAAGAGAATGTTGACTTAATATACATCATTCGACAAATATTTATGTTGCTTCTATTCTGTCTGAAAGAGACCAAGTCATATGCCCATGTTTTTGCCTTGGTTTTTCCCCTCGACTGAGGCACTAATCCCCCAAATATCCACATGGCTCACTCAGTCACTTCTGTACTGAACTTGCTCCTTCTCGGGGGGCCTTCCCACAACAGCTCTTGAGACTAAGTGTTCAGGCCATTCCCCTCTTCATCCTCACACCTCAGGGAAGCAAGAAGGGTATGGGCTAGGGGTCTGCAGTACAAGAGAGCATGTGGCCCAGCAGCTTACATTCACTCTTTCGTGTAATTCCGCCTTTGTTTCCTCATCATCCCATAAGTCCTCAGGAAGAGAGTTGAAATCAGCCTGCCATTGAGATACAAAATCTTGCTTCTGATCTGGACGCCGTAGAAAATGCTGGAAACTTGTTCTGTCAGGCATTAAAAAAATGAGCTGGTACTTACGTGTCATGCCTGCAAACTACAACATTTGAACTTTGGCAGCTTTCCTTACCGAATCTCATACAAGAAAGCAAGCACAACGTGCTGGTCTTCTCGCAGGTTCCTCAGGATGAATTTGATGGAGTTTGCATAGGAACGTTCTATTAGTTCCCAGTAAAGCACTAAAAATGAAGGCATGTCCTGTTAAATGGAAAAGCATACAAATCATCATTTCAAAGTGAAATTCTGAATAATTGAGTCAAAAGAGCAATACTAAGCAAGAAGCCAAGATGCAACTGCTAATATTTAAAAAGTCTGTGTGAAACTTCTTGCTCCTTTTTCCTTCCCCTCACCCAGCTAATTCTTGGGACTACCTGTCTCATAAAGCCAGGAACAATGGTTGTCTTACTTGAGACTGTACAGTTTTCCCTATAATTTCCACATCCCTGGGGGATGCCCAAAGAAACACTTATTGAATGCATGAATGAATGAATGAATTGCATTGTCACAGATGTCACATTTTACCTAAGTTGGAAAATTGCCTTGTATAGAGAACACCTAGTGTTCATGTCAGAGTAATGATGAGTTATTTCTCTGAATTCATCAAAGAGATTTTATCTTGTTCTGTGCACCTTGAAAACTGGAAGTTTCTTTTATGTTATCTTTAATAATGCAAATAAATAATTAAAAACCAAGAAATAATCAAAATGAAATAAAACTGATGATCTTCAGTATAAATTTACTGTATTACTTATTCTCTTATTGGCTGTGCATTTATTTACTCAGGGAATCACACATGGAGTCATTTGACTTAATTTTCTCTTCAATTCAGAAATGCCAAATACTAGATATAGATTATTCAGTCTCTATGTGGACCTCACTGATGCATTAAGCACGACATTCTAAGGCAGCCCCCTACAGTGTCACACAACTCATGTCACTAGAAAATTCTTCCTTGTGTTGAGCAGAAATCTGCCTTCCTGCAGTTTATTTTAAAAAGTAGCATAGTTTGGCTTAGTGGTATCAGTTATACACATCCATAATTATATAACTTCATGTTCTTATCTTCACATGTTTTCTGTGGTAATTTCCCCCTCGATACGAATTAATTAATTAAAGTTTATGTTGTAATTGGGTAGGTAAGCCATTTCCCTAGGAAACCTCAATAAAAACAGCAACACCCCAACCACTGCAATTCATGACTGAATCTCAAATGCCTGGCACAGATGGTCAGCTAAAGGGAAGGCCAATCTGTGATTTTCCAAAGATGGTTTCTCTATTAGGGCAATCAGATGTATCCAGGTGGCAACTGGGCTTTGCAGTTGTCAGAGAACAAAGAACTGAATGAAGCTTCCAGGGCTCACCTCGGGCATCTCCTCACCTGAATTCGTGTACCCATTTACTAGTAAAGTCCTCAGGCCAGACAACTACCTGTTCTTTTATTAGCTTAGTTAGCTTCCAAACATTTCTTCTATTTCTGAAAATCAGAGATTAAACTTCATTTGGAAGCATTATGATGGATATGGGAACATGAGGAAGGAGCTATAATTTGCTGGGTATGTGCTCTGGGGAAGTCATTTTTTCCAGGAAACTGCATCTCTGCTTGTCCCTGGGGAGAAAATGGGTCCTCACAGGACCCACTGGCTCCCCTGATATCTGCACTCAACAGCAGTTCAACAACAGTGCACTCAACAGCAGTTCAAAGCATGACTCAGTAACGAGGGAGTGGAGAAAGGATGAGATGTGGTTCAATGAATAGTCTTAAAAAATCATCTCAGTTTTTTGATGAATATATTCATCAACATGTATGTAATGGTGTGACTCTTACTGTAAACAATAAAAAGAATATGTTCCACTAGCTTGAATCTAAACTGCCATACCTCAGGAATTGGTTCATTCACGTAGACCCATTCTTCCGATCCTGGCTTTGGTGGTGGTGGCACTATTGGGGTAGGTGACTGAACTGTGGATTCAGCAGGTGATCTCCTTCCTGATGCTTTTACTCCTGACAGTTTTCCTTTAGCAGAACCTTAAACATGCATATAAATCATTTCACTACAAGTAGGTGAACGGGACCAGATTCTGGCGGGCGAATAAATATATGAATGCCATGGACTTCAGGCAATTCGTTAATTACATTTTAAGCAACTCTGGGTAGCATCAACTAATCAAAAATAATAAACTTCATTTTCTACAGCCCAGACATTAGCTAATAATACCAATACTAGTTTTTTTTAAAGCAATACAACCTCTCTTGTTCGTTTGGCTATGACACACAACTTGATATTTTATTTTTATCTCTGTCCTTTCTTCCACAAGGAACATATAGTTCTTACGAAGTTTAGAGTCTAGAGAAAAGTGTATTTCATTTACTATTGCAAAAACTGGCACGTGAAACTCCTCACCCTGAATGAGAAAGAGGGCAGCTACAACAGAAGTGGTACTTGGTGTTCCTTGAAGCCCAGGGAAGGAGGGGAGGGGGGCGAGGGAGAAGAGGAGGTTATTGTAGGAGTTATCCAGAGCTGGTGAGGGATGCGGGGGAAGAGAAGAAGGCATATGGTACCTCCTGAATAGACCCACATTCCCTGCATGAGACATTGGGTTTCTGAGTGGAAAACTATATTCCTTGCTGGAGTTAGGGAGTATGGATAAAGGTAATTGCCATGCCATAGCCTGGCTGAATTAAGGCATTAAAGAGACAGAAGAAGAGGAGAGGGGAGGACAGATGAGGGGAGAGAAGGGAAAGAGAGAGGAAGGAGAAAGAGGAGGAGAAAGAAGAGGAAGAAAAGGAGGAAGAAGAGACCTAATTTTCAGTTCAGCATCAAGATGGAAATCAGACCTGTTAAATGCACCCTAATGATCTAAAAGACTGTGACTGACCAAGGCACCTTTGATTCAGAAAGAACATTACTTCCTTAAAGGATCGAGGTTGTCAGAGAGTAGAAAGTCATTCTGTTTAAATTCTACTTATCTTCAGATCAGTTATCCATATTCTAGATGTAGTTTATAGATGCCTGTAGAATTGGGAAAACATTCTTTCTGAAAAATATATGTATGTAATGTTTTTTTAATAAAAATGCTCTTTAGGAAGTAAATATACCTTCTACCTTAATGCTAGTTAAAAATATATGGATTGTATGTAAAGGGAAAATTGGCAATTGTATTTTGTAGGTAGTTTAGGTGAGTTCTACTTATATATTTAAAAAGAGTATCCATTATCCACAGGTCTAATGTTGTATCTAGATTTTTTTTTTAATTTAGAAAAATTTAAGAAAATCTGTGTTCAGTCAATAACCAAAATGTTCATCTATTTTTTTTCTGTTGATAATTTTTCATCCTTTGACTTGACTCTCTGGAACCTTGCAATTATCAATGTGAGATGGAATGAATTTTGTTTTCTTCATCTATTTCAAATTCTATTAAATAGAATAGAATTTCAGTAAGATAAGAGCAAATTTTTTTGTAATTCCCTGGAGTTACTTAAATTGAACTAACTACATCACTCCAGTGTATATATTTTACTGGTTGAACTTGTATCTGCTCATTGTTTGTTTAGAGTCTGTATACTTTTATGATCATAGAGCATGTGCACTATTATGTCTAACTTGATGGTTTAGTACCTATTATGCATAGGTATAATTAACTCCTACTTTTGATTATCTATATATATAAAAGGCTAATATGCAAAGTGTCCCCTCGGGAGTTCAACCGGGAGTTCGATTGGTCGCTATGACATGTGCTGACCACCAGGGGGTGGTATGGAACGAAGGAAGTCTGGGGAAGGAAGGCCCTGATTGGCCCTGATTGCCGGCCAGGCCTAGAAACCCTACCTGTGCACGAATTTCGTGCACCGGGCCTCTAGTTTTGTAATAATCCTTCTTTTGATTTTGTCGATCACACTAAGAAAGCAAGGGATGAATCACGTAAATGTGACAATTATTCTCCTATTAGTATAAGCAGGTGAGAGGTGAGCATAAGTAATAGCCTTTAACATTTCAGCTAAAATTTTTATGTCAGTGTTAATTCACTAAGCGGCTCTAGTTACTTAAGCCCATCAGGGCATATGATCAGAGAAGGGTGATATTCTCTTTGAAATTTATAGTTATGTATCTTTAAATGCCGAAAATAAAGATTGTTTTTTAGCACTTCATTTTGTGAACTTTGCACACTCTTGGGAGGCAACTACATTGGCAATTTGTAATGAAAGTTAAACAGAGGTACACACTTCATGACAACCCATTCGAATGCACCCTGGAAAATGCCAACTGTCTGTATCCATAACTACCTTTCAAGCTCTAAGTAACTGGCCATTGCAGCAGCTTCAACATAAATCTAACTAACATGTTTTAGAAGCAGGGATTTCCTTTTACCAACTGTCAATTACTTTAAAATATATCCCCCTTATTTCACAGAAATTGTTAAGATAAAATAGAAAAAAAAGCATAAATGAAATTAGGGTCAGGAAAAATACAACTTAAAGTAGAAGGTCAAAACCAGGGGAGGAATTAGAAGGCAGATACGGAGACCTAGGTCCCTGCATAGATACTAAATCTGAGACACTAATCTGTCCTAAACTTTTAGACAGAAAAATAAAAAAGAGGAAATGCTATACTTTAGCTAATTATCTAACCACTTAGAGGAAGAATGATTTTCCTGTCCCTTGATTCTAAATGAAATTTCTCACTGAGGATTTCCTATAGGGGCCATTGAATGATGTAGTGGGCATGCTATCCCTTGAGAAGATATAATACCAGATTATTATTGGTATAATGAAAGTTTCACCTCCACTGCTATGTTATGTCATGAAGGTCGTTGAGGATTTTATACCAAAGTGATTATCAGTGAAAGCAATTCCATGGAGACCCAAGAAATAGGTTCAGTATGTAGCTTTCTGATAGCATAGCTTAGCCCAAGGATAACACCTATAATATCTGCGATGAATGGATATTATGTATATTAGATGTTCTTGAAATTATTCCTTACAAGCATCACTTTTCTCAGCAGGACCTTTGCTAGGAGCCGGGCTGTGGAAACAATGAGGTTATATTCTCCGGCAGGGGCGTATAGCTTACAAATGCTTGAGAAGAGTATTCAGTGTATACCAATAGTCCAGCTTTTCACTGAGACAGTTAGAAAGTGCAGAATTATATTTAATCAGATATACCTTTTCTTTTGAGTGCAGTATCACCTTTCTTCCCCTTTCCTTCTGGAGGCGAGTCTTGCTTACCACGCGGGGGTTCTAAACAAAATTCAACACATACATATCATTTATGGTTTTCTTTAACAGTCTGAGCTATATGATTTGTAAGCAATCAAATGTTACTTCTCACAGATAAACAGTTACATTTGTGAACCCCATAACATGGCTCAGGCCTTTACCATGAGTTAAAATTCATCAGAAGACAGCCTGTGGTTCAGAACTTCTTGATTGACAGCCTCATTAGAACTATTCTGTCACACAGAAGTTTAGTCCTAGTTTAACACCAACATTTTGTAGTGGATTTGGTTGTAAATTCTTCACTGCAACAGATCTGTAGAGTTTTAAAAGTTAGTCACAGATCCATTTGAAGCGTATGGCTGTGTTTGGATTTATTTCAACTGAAGAATCCTTATACAACACGACAACTGAGTCAGTAATAGAATGATGCCAAAACACCTTGAAGAAGAGTTAAATAACCGCATGTTTTCATATGGCGCATCCTTGAACTTCCCTCGACCACAGACTTGGTTACCTTGTGACTTCTGCAGTTCCATTTTGCGTTGACTATAATTTGCAATGCAAAGGGTAGATTGGATATATTTATCGTGGATTCCCTGAAATCTAGTCTAAAATATATTGGAAGAGAGAAAATGGGAAACTGATGACCTGGAGTTCAATAAGATGTCCCAAATAATAAATCGGTTCCTTGAAAAAAATTCACTACATCCTGCATTATTCAGTCAATAAATTTCATCATTCATCATTTTTTCCCTTTATCCTGGAGCTATAGTATTTTTCTTTGGTAGAAAGATGAATATATAGGACAATTTAAATGCCTGTGATGGAGAGAGACCCCATCTGAACCTATTCTTTGTATTTAGAAGTGACAGTTATAAGAATATGTAAATGCATAGCACATACCACTTAGGTTTAAACATCTCAGATCCAACAACCAAGACTCCATAGAAATAAGACCAGTGCAAGATATAGAGAAGGAGTACCTTGAATCTTTGTTAACTTCTATAAAAGGACTGGATACATCCAAATAGCTGACCTCCAAACTCATAAATAAATAAGAAATTCAAACATTTGAATTCATTTCTTTTTCAAGAAATAAGCTTAATAAAATAATGATGATGATGATGATGATTAAAGTCTACATATGCTTCTAGTTCCTTTCATAACATTATTCTGGGTAATCAACTGTTTAACTTGCTCTAAACTTAAGCTCAAGGCAACAGAGAAAAGAAGGTAAAAATAGAGGTACCTAAACACAACTTATAAAGTATTGTGGGCAAGTCTAATTTCTGCTGGGACAGCATGCACTCTGTCCACATTTTTTTGTTTTTTATCTGTTTTAAAATATATTCTGAAATCTCAACAAATATTCTTTTTTAAAAAAAATATATTTTATTGATTTTTTACAGAGAGGAAGGGAGAGAGATAGAGAGTTAGAAACATCGATGAGAGAGAAACATCCATCAGCTGCCTGCTGCACATCTCCTACTGGGGATGTGCCTGCAACCAAGGTACATGCCCTTGACCGGAATCGAACCTGGGACCTTTCAGTCCGCAGGCTGACGCTCTATCCACTGAGCCAAACCAGTTTCGGCTCAACAAATATTCTTAACTTGCAGCATGGGTGATTTCATCACATTGAGAATTTTAGTTTTAAATGGAATTCTGACATTTGGTAGTAGATTTGATACTAAACTCTTTACTAAACCATAACTCTGAAGTTTTCAAGCTTAATCCCAAGTGCATTTGCAGAAGATATATAAAATGCAGACACAAATCACTTAGTACCCACTATTCTATGCCTATGCCTCACTCTTGACCCCATTTCCACCCTGATTTTTTTTTTTTTTTTTTTAGTAATTCTTCTTCTTTGCATCTCAACTCCTAAAGGTGATTCTAATTGGGTGTTTGAGTTGGGCATGTTCAGAGGCCCCAGACTTTTAATTCTGAAATCTTCTCTTTTGAAAAAATTATAAATTTTTATATTTAAAAAAAAAAACCTGCTGGAAATTTTCCTCCTAAAATTGCTTATCCAAGCTTCCCTGAGCTTGAAGGGCAGCGAGGCCTGTTCTATTGCCCCACCAATGCCCCAAAGCACCACGATCTCCTTGCAACAGAGATTACAGTTGGAAGGCAGTAACTAGGCCTCCGGAGATGAACCCTTCTGTACATTTTTAAAGATCAGGCACCAGCCCTGTCCTTGGTGGAAAAAAAAGACAGCAGATACAACCACTCTTTGAAGCAACGATAGCTTTATTATATCTCCAGTGCACAGTATTCAAGAACAATTTTAAATTCACAAGGAAACTTCAGAAACTCAGACTGAACTGCGTCATGACCAGAAACACCAGAGATTGGTTTGAGGGCCTGGCTCAGGTACATGGACCCTCCCACCTGTGGGCAGGCTGAGGCTGGGGGCAGGGAGAGCTGAGCCACAGGTTGAAGGCCTGTCTCACTTGAGCTGCTGTGGAGACTATCTTCCCAGTTCTACCAGACATTCTAAAGATTTCCATTTTTCCTCCAATCTCTGAATTGTTTTTTTTTTTTTTTTAAATTCCCAGTGAGATAGTGGGGAAGGGCGTATATTTATCTCACAGCTTTGTGCATTTCTTTTGTTTTGGTTATTGTTAATCTTCACCTGAGGATATTTTTTCATTGACTTTTAGGGAAAGTAGAAGAGAGAGAGAAAGACAGAGAAAAATATCGATGTGAGAGAAACACATCCATTGGTTCCCTCCTGCATGCATCTGACCAGGTCCTGGGCCAGGGAGGAGCCTGCAACCAAGGTATGTGCCCTTGAGCAGAACTGAACCTGGGACCCTTTGGTTCCCAGACCAATGCTCTATCCACTGAGCTAAACCAGGTAGGGCACAGATTTATGTTTTATTGTTCATATGATAAAAAAAACTTCTTTTAGAGTTTATATATTTTGCCTTTAGTTAAGCCCCATTTTGTTGGAATATAATGGTCTTTAATAGACCATAGCATGTTGCCAAGTCTTCTAATTTATTTGTTTAATATAAATAAATTTAATTAAAAAAATTCAGGCCCATTTCAACTTTCCATGAAGCATGAAGATGATGGGGTTGGAAATACAATCATGATACACTATTACTATCAAGAATATACCCAGGTAGCTCAACAGGCATGGCTCAATGGCTGAGCGTTGATCTATGAACAGGAGGTCACGGTTCTATTCCCAGTCAGGGCACATGCCCGGGGTTGTGGGCTCAATCCCCAGTAGGGAGCATGCAGAAGGCAGCCGATTGATGAGTCTCTCTCATCATTGATGTTTCTATCTCTTTCTTCCTTTCCCTTCCTCTCTGAAGTCAATAAAAATATATTTTAAAATAATTTAAAATCTTTTTAGATATACTCAGATAGACTTGGGTAACTGTACCACCTGCCACTCATAAAGCTGAAACCAGAAACTACGGCCACATTTGTTCATGTATACAGCCCAAATTTATGATGATATTCTACCAACATCATGCATTTCAACAATTGAGCAATTTACATTTGTCATTATTTTCATTGTCTAACACGTAACTTAACAGTCCTTAGTGGTTAAGAATCTAGAAAAAATGTAAGCTACGAAATATTTTCTACACAAACTCTTTATCCACATATATTGTATATTACATCATATACTTCTATCCTTTTATAATCATACTGCACTGAAGATTAAGTTACATACAAATCCTAGTCTCTAATGAGTACTGTTGATTTGTTCCCTTATTATGTGGATACCTGCGTATGCTAATTCTCATGGTCATAAGATGTTCTCACGATACGTCAAACTACAGTTCGGCACACAGACGTCTGTCCTCCTGATCTGCTCTAAATTCCTGATTATACTCTGTGCCTTTTCTCTTCCCATCTGTGGAGTTATTCTAATCAGTAGATCTGGGTGTGAGGACTTCATGGTCCCCGCCCCCGACGCAGTGAAGAGCCTGGGCTTTGTGACAACCAGGCTCTTAGCTACTAAGGCTCTTCCACTTCCATCTGAGCGTATGGCTTGTATCCATATGATTACAATTGCTCAAAGTCTGACTCTAGACTAGTGGACTGGGACTACCATTTGACATTCTCTTCTAAGTGAAAATGAGACTGGCGGACAGGATGGCAGATGGTCCCATCAATCACCTGGTGGTGCTTTTCCTTTGCCAGTTTTCGGGCGCTCATGTGGAGGGTGCGTTTCCTTCTCCTTTTCTGGTTCAGGAGGCGGGGGAGGCGGCGGTGGCGGCAAAGGTGGAGACTCAGCCAGGAGAGCTTCTTCCTTTTTCGCAGCTTCCTTTTCTTCTAGTTTTCTTTTAACTTCAAAAGGACGAGAAGAATGAACTTTGATTAGGAATCTCAAACACCTACCATTTCACTTGACCTACTAGTAACCACCTAAATGGATATCAACTGTCCGTACTGATTTAAGGCTACATTTATGTTTTTGGGCTCTCCCTTAAACTATCCAGTTCTTAAGATTTTCAGCCTCGCTGCTTGGTAGGAAATGCCATTTCCCTCTGATGATGATGGTGGTGAGGCTGGGATGGGAGTGGAATGGGGAGTGTGTGTGTGTGTGTGTGTGTGTGTGTGTGTGGCTTGTTGAGGGGGTGCCAAATGTAAAAGCAACAATCTAAACATAGCTAATGTGGTGGAATAGGAAAAAAGGATTATTTCAAAATTTCCAATGGAAAAACAAGATTTAAAAAAGTGTAAAGAGAAGGTGAAGAGCAATGTGATGGAGGAGGTGGGGGTGGGGTGGAAAAGGAAGGGGAAGGAGATGTCAGCACCAATGTCTATGAGTGAATAGATGTAAAGCGCTTAGAATAGCACATAGTACGCCACTGAGTTTTAGCAGTTCATTCATTCATGTAACAACCATTCGCTAAACCTGAATTGTGCCTTGAAAGAAAGGAAGGGCTGTCACAATAAGGTAAGACTACCACTACCCACCACCCGCTACTATTCCTACTGCTGCTGCTGCTACTACTATTACTGCTAGTACTATACTACTAACTACACTACAAACAACACCAGGCACAGCTCTGGTTGCTGAAGATACAACAATAAAACGAGAGAGAAACATCACTGCCCCGTGAAGCTTGCACTCTGGTGGTGAGAGGCAAACCATCCATGTGATGAATAAGTTAATTTTTTAAAAATATATTTTTAATGATTTCAGAGAGGAAGGGAGAGAGAGAGAAACATCAATGATGAAAATCACTGATTGGCTGCCTCCTGCATGCCCCACACTGGGGACTGAGCCCACAACCCAGGCATGTGCCCTGACTGGGAATCGAACCGTGACCTCCTGGTTCATAGGTTGGCCCTCAATCACTGAGCAGTGCCAGAGAATAAGTTAATTTGTATGAGAGGTTGGAAGGTGATAAGTGCTAAGAAGATAAATAGAACAGAGTACAGGGGATTCGAAGTGCTGTGGGGCAGCCAATGAAGTTTTAAATAGAGTGCTGAGAAGGGCAGGCCCATTGAGAAGGTGGGGTTTGAACAAAGACTTGAATAGAGTCAGGGAGCCAGGCCTGTGGGTAAGGGGGGGAAGAGTGCCTGGCAGAAGGGACAATCAGCCCAGAGCCTTGAGTGGCAGAGCGTGGCTGGCTTGTGTTTTCCCAGGCTCCTGTTATTGTTAAGGCCCTTTGTCTTACATGATTCAAGTTCACCCCTTCTAGCACACTGTCCTTGCCCTCCCGGACCTTCAAGCCCTCCATGCTGGAAATGGCCACAACTTTACGGCCTGCACCCCTGGCAATGAGTCCCTACATGGCTGTTTCTCTTTGGACATCCTCCCTTGGCCCTTAGATTATTCTCTGCAGTTCAGCAAACAAGGAGATTTCATTCTAGGAGATCTGTTTTCAAAGTAGAAATTAACTTTTTCTCTGATTATAAAGTAATATAATTACTATTTTTTTTAAAAAAATCAAACAATTTAGACAAATAAGTAGAAAGGGAAATGGCCCGCTCAGGTTCCTTGCCTTTCTCCTTTCCTGACCATCAAGTGCCGTAGAGCCTGCTGGACTCTTTTCCGTGCATATTTAAAACATAGACACACTTTTAAAACAAAAATGAGATTACTTACTATATAACCTGCCTTTTCCTATGTAACTACATATTATGGTCACATTTTTGTGGGCATCAGAATATATATAAAAGTACCACACCCTTTTATTTTTTAACAGAGTACTAAGTAAATGTTTAATATGTTAATGATAAAATATTTGTTAAAAATAACTAACTGATTCGACTGTAGATCTTAGACAAGTGGCAGTACAGTCTGCTAATGTAATCGGCTATTAGAATGTAAAATCTTTAGAAAAATGTTAAAGTGAGACGGATAGCTGAGAGAATCAAATTGCTTCTAACATGCAGATGTTCGAGGCTACAGCTTAGAATCAGTCTGGTTTTGCCTCCCAGCCCAGGCTCTGAGATGGCTCTGTGAGGTATGTTCCTCATACCTGACCTTCCAATAACATGCTAAGCCACTTAAATAATCGATGGATCTGGTTTTTATTTTGTCCGAAAGCTTTACGTGGGTGTTCCAGGAGCTTGTCTTTCTTAGTGGGAGGTCCTAGCCCCCAAGGTGGTTGTGCCTGATACCCGGGTGCTACTTCAGTGTCAGGCAACTGACATATGATGGTATGTTGGTCGCAAGCCTAATGGAGGGGGGCGGCTGGAAGTTTTAGAATCCTTGTGATACTAACTTGGACAATTTTTTAATTAATCCAAGAAACTGCAGTTGCCAGTTTAATTAGGGGTAACTGATAAAAGGGAAACATTTTGCAAATCATTTCTCAAGGGTAGGATTCCACTTGAAGTCTGGCATTGACAGTGGATGACTCCTCATCCCATTCAATAAGTTCCAATTGTACCATGGAACAATTATTATTGGTTAGATGAAAGACAAAGGAGGTCAGGATGGTTTGACTTGGGTAATATGTATCCCAGAAGCAGGCATATAAGTCAACAGTTCCTAATCAGTAAATTCACACCAACAAGGGGAGATTGAGGAAAATAAACTGCCTAGTGTTCCCCTCCCAAAAGGAGGATTCACGCACTGTTTCCTTATAAGGCTCAGGTTGACAGAGTGATATCTTTACCCTTTTCTATAGCAGCCTTAATTTTAACTCTGCTATTGGTGTTTTTCATATGAAAACAATGCTTTCAGCTAGATGACCTATTTTAATTAAATTAAAACAAAGAGAAAATATTTTATTTAGAAACATCTGTGGCAGAAAACTAAAACCAGAGGTATAAGACATTTGTAGATGGCATAATCCAAATACAAAATAGGACTTTGTGATCACACTCTCATTCCCTCCTAAATTCATTAAAACCATACATTTTGATTATATGAGCTCAAAATTATAAAAAAAATATAGTTACCTTTATTCTCTTTTTTAACCATTTCATTCATAACCACTTCTTTCACTTTTTGGCATAAAGACTCTGTATCTACTTCGGCATTGATTTTTATCAGAATATTTTCCGGTTCTGTAAACCATTGCTCCAATAAAGGCCAGTTGTCCAAGAAACCTATAATTCTACAATATCAAAATATTATATAAACATCACATACTGATTGAAATATTCAAGTAACATTATGCATGATTTATCTCACATCCATATGAAAAATCACACATTGCCAATCTAGTTAAATCTGAAAGACCAACTTTAAGAACTCTGCAGGTAATGGAAGAATATTCACTTTAAAGAAGAAATTATTTAATACCAAAAAGCCATATTTTTGAGGTGTATGAAAGAGCAAAAGAAGGTTTAAAATAGAATCATTTCAGGAACCTTTTAGTGGCAGTTCAGTTCTCTAAGGATACATGGTCTGCACTCACAGGGGAAGAGCTGAGTGCACTTTTGAGGGCAGCTCCAGCCTGAGCCACCTACGTCATCTACTCTTTTCTTACGAGATAGAAGTTGAAGAGATCGTTGAGTAAGTGGAGCTGGTTCCGACTTACTTGCTTTACTCAAATATATTCTTGGAATGATTCTTGAAACTTTCCTGTGTTCCCTGAGAGGCAGTAGGTTTAATTAATGTCACTCAAATTACTTGTCCCTGGCTCACTATGTATTTTTAGACTCCTCAAGGTTTCATAAAATTGTTTAAATTTTCTTTTCCAATGAACAAATTGCATGCAACCAAAAGAATAGTTTCTTTTTTTTTTTAAAAAAAAGCTTAACTTCATTTTAGCAAACCAGAAGTAGTTTTAGAACTACACTCTGTAGTCTGCTACCCAGCTCTGAGATTTTACGGTTTTCATCAGCATTAGCTGAATAGGGGCTGGATTAGGATTCCATATAATGAACTTGTAAGTTCCTGTAACCGCAGAGGGAGGTGCTACCTGATTTAATTCTTTCCTCCCAGGTTATGGTGACTGGTGCTCTGACTATGTCAGCAAGCTAGCACGCAACATCAAAGCTACTTAGTTTTGCTCTACCTGTAAAAGACTGCTAGGAGATACATCTTTTCCCTGGATCTGATGATCCCAAAGGGACTTGTTGTCAGTCTGTTCAAAGGACAAGAAGCAAGGACACTGAGTTTTATACTAACCGATGCTGTATTTGGTCTCTTAAATTCTGGTCACCACCCGTATCTGGTGTTCTAGCAGCTACATACTGATCGACATCTTCCTGAGAAGTCTCCGTTGAAAATGCTTTAGCTGTGACATGAAAATTACCTAATTAGATAATTAGCAAAACGAGTCAAAGTTGCTGACACGCTGTTAAAATGTATTAGGGTGACCTGCCCTTACTCTCTCCTGCTTGGACATGTTTTCTGAAATAGATGTTGTTAAAAGCCTTTTCCCATAGCTTGAGGCCAGCAGGGGCAAGATAAGAAGTACACCCTCTGCCTGTTGGACCTGTGCATTCTCCTCCCTTGACTCCCTTGAACAACTCATGCACCCACATCCTGACCCTCTATCGCATAGTTTTACCCTAAATAAGAGGATCTAACCCCCCTCTTGGGGCCGACACCGACACTGGTCTCAGCCCGCTGTGAGAAAATGCAATAACATTTCTTAAACTCTCACAGTGTCTCTTGGCCTGGCTCCTGTCAGCGTGGACATAACAAAATGTACTGATGCAAGAAAGTCAAATAGATATGGCCCCACCTTTGGTCCAAAATGACTTAAAATGCTTAATAAGATGTTGAAAGAGTGTAGTTTTGGGATCAGAATTTAAATTTTCCTTGGAAATTGGAGAAAACATAAAAATACAACAATAAAGAGGAGTTGTGGTTTCAATGGAGAGGGTCTCAGGATTAACTATGAAGAAATGACAATGAAAAATGATGGGTCATCATGAATAACAGACTAGCAAATGATTAGAAAACCATCAACAGGATGTAAAATTTAAGAATGAAATAACAGGGTAGACATAAACTCAAATATGCATACAAGTTATTTGTCAGTATTATATTACTAATAAAGTAATTTATCTTTCTTTATAGACCCTATGATCTTTCCCTAGGGTAGAATAAATATAAAGGAATAGACCACAAGAGACCAAAAACAATAACAAAAACAATCTCAACAGCTCTGATTGATCTCTATTCAGAATTAATAGTATAAAGCCCAGAACACTCATAAATTTAAAATAAATAGAAAATCATGAAGAGGGGGGGAAAAGCCTTGTACTAGATTTAAAAAAAAATAGAATTACTCAGGCAATACAAAAGAACATTGGAGAGTGAATTAATGGTGTTCAAGAAAATGAATGACCCTCACAGGATATAGCAATCAATTTTTCTCTATCTACATTCATGACAGAAAAAGAGGAACTGGATTTAGAATACAGAATAACTCTCTGGTTATTGATAAAACTCAAAGATGACTGACATCAGTAATGGGTGATAAAAGGAAATTGTGGGAGCTTTTCTCAGGAGATGCTGCCATGCACCATCTCAGGGTCACTTTCTTGTGTATGTCAAGGACTTCAGCACATGGATGAGCATTGCTCTCTCCCCAACCCTACTCCTCTCTACCTCCGTCGCTCACTACCATGGCCACATCTAGGATTTTGTGGTCACCTTGAATGGCTCCATCTCTACAATCTTAACGATTTATACTCTGATGATCTGTCCAGTACTCCCATGTCACTGATGAACTTCTTTGACATCAGTCATTCCCTAAACATCCTTTTCCACCAAATTAGCAGCATTATCCTGGCTTTGCTTTATTTTTTAGCAAACCAGAGTTGCATGTTTGAACACTTCAACTTCTCTCCCACATCTAATAACTTTAATTTCTGTGTTGTGGCTTATACTAATATACTAATATCAGTAGACATCTTAGAAAAAAAACTCTGAAGAAGAGACCCCAAGAGCTTCTGGGTTGATGAATGCATCCACATTCTGGGAGGAGGGTGCACTCCAAGATGCACAGGGACACTTCCAGACCTTGATCTATGTACCCCTTTATCTGGCCATTCATCTACATCCTTTATAACATCCATTATAATGAACCAGTAATCATAAGTAAAGTGTTTCCCTGAGTCCTGTGATCCATTATAGCAATTTATCAAACCCAAGGAGGAGTCAGGAAGCCCTCATATCTGTAGTCAACTTAGATAGAAGTATTATTAACCTGGGGATCCACTACTTGAGATTGACATCAGTAATTGGGTGAAATTTTGTGGGAATGAGTCTGCACTAACTCCATTAGGTAGTGCCAGAAAATAGCTAAATTTTAGGATACCCAGTATCCTAGAGAAATTTAAATTGTAAATAAGGTCATTAAAGGAGGAGGAGGAGGAGGAAGAGGAGGAGGAGGAGGAGAAAGAAAGGTGCCCAACTTACCCATGATGTCATTCATGCGATCCAGTGAGGAATTATCTGAAATGTCTAATAATATGACAAAATCAAATACACCTGGGGAAAAAGGCACATCTTTGGCAGTTATAGGATCAACAGCCAGTGTGAACATTCGTGCTTTCTTTTCTTCCAGTTCCATGAGATTTCTGGTGCAACCTGTGAGAGCTTGCTCCAGAAGCTCTGCTTGGATCAGTGTCATTGGAAATCCATCGAGGACCCAGCCTTGATCCACAGGTATCTGACTAAATTGAAAATGGACAAACCATGAACATGTCGGTAGGCATAAATACGTTAGAAATAATAATACAATGAATCTTTCCTTTATCTTTCTTTCAACTTCATAACAATCTCCTCCTGTATGAATATTATTTATCTACTAGAGGCCCGATGCATGAAAATTTGTTCACTCGGGGTGGGGGGTCCCTCAGCCCGGCCTGTGCCCTCTCACAGTCTGGGACCCCTCAGGGGATGACCACCTGCTGGCTTAGCCCTGCTCCTCGGGGGATTGGGCCTAAGCTGGCAATCAGACATCCCTCTGGCAGCCTGACAGCCCTCGGGGGATGTCCACTTGTCAGCGGGGAGCAGACCTAAGCTGCAGTCGGACATCCTTAGTGCTGTTGAGGAGGCAGGAGAGGCTCTCACCACCACCGCTGTACTGGCAGCCATCAGCCTGGCATGTGGCTGAGCAGAGCTCCTCCATGTGGGAGCTCACTGACCACCAGAGGGCAGCTCCTGCATTGAGCGTCTGCCCCCTGGTGGTCAGTGTGTGTCATAGTGACCAGTCATTCCCAGTCTTTCTGCTGTTGGGGTCAGTTTGCATATTACCCTTTTACTATATAGGATAGAGGCCTGATGCACAGGTGGGGGCCAGCTGGTTTGCCCTGAAGGGTGTCCTGGATCAGGGTGGGGGTCCCGCTTGGGTGCCTGGTCAGCCTGGGTGAGGGGATGATGGCTGTTTGCAGCTGGTCCCACCCCCTTCAGGGTGGGGGTCCCACTGGGGTTCCTGGCCAGCCTGGATGAGGGGCTGATGGCTATGGGGGTCCCCACTGGGGTGCCTGGCCAGTCTGGATGAGGGGCTGAGGGCTGTTTTCAGGCTGGCCAAGCCAGCGATGGAAGCTCCCAGCCTCTCCTTTTTTTTCTTTTTTTTTTTTATTCTGGGATTTATTTACCTTCTATAATTGAAACTTTGTTGCCGCTCCAGCTCTGAGGCCAGGGCCTGCTGAAAGAAGGTATCTGGGGTTTGTTTAGCTTCTATAATTGCAACTTTGTTGCTTAGAGTGGAGCTCAGAGCCCGGCCGCAGCAGGGAGGAAGCTTGGCTCCCTCCATCACTGGAGCAAGCAAGCCTCCTGCTCGCTTCAGCTGCGTGGCTGCCGGCCGCCATCTTGGTTGGGTTAATTTGCATATCCTGCTGATTAGCCAATGGGAAGCGTAGCGGAGGTATGGTCAATTACCATTTTTGTCTATTATTAGATTAGATAGTAAATTTTTAACTAATCATTCACTTGCTTAAAATCCTTCTGTGGGTACCTGCTGCCCTCCAAATCTATTCTAGAGGCAATGACATGGTATTTAAAACTACCTGGACACAACCTCCTTACCTATCTTCTCTCTCACAATTTTGTACTATTTACTTCAAACAAAGTGATCTCCTCACTGTTGTGTGAGTATGAATTAGTTTGCACTTTCTAGATTGTGTTCCCAGGCAGTTTCTCCACTGAAACTATTTCCTCATCTATACATAGTGGGATAGCATACCTCACAGGGTGGTTGTGAGAATGAACTGAAATGATACATTTTAAGACCCTAGTACATAATGGGATACTCACAATGCCAACCT
Source organism: Myotis yumanensis (assembly GCF_028538775.1). Classification (NCBI taxonomy): domain Eukaryota; kingdom Metazoa; phylum Chordata; class Mammalia; order Chiroptera; family Vespertilionidae; genus Myotis; species Myotis yumanensis. The sequence goes on from NW_027223755.1 coordinate 8,481,050, forward strand.
GGGGAGTTCTTCCTACCTCACCCAAGCCAGCATGACCACCTGATCTGAACTCATCTTTCATTCACCTTACCACACAACTGGTAATTATCATATTTCTACTTAGAAAAATTCAAGTGAGTCTCATTTATCTCAATTAAATTATAAGTTGGGTACAGACCCTCAGTATAGTATCCTCTATAGAGAATGGGTGATCTAAGAATTATTTTAGTTCTTTAAATTGGAAAACAGTGTGAAAAGGGTATAAACTTTAACTTTGTTCTTCTAAACCTCTAAATTGTGCACAATTGAGATTTTGGTGTTTGGATGAAAAGTTATGATCTTGTTTCTTTTTCTGTTAGGACTATAAAAAGCAGGAAAATACCTCATTTTTGCTTTTATAACTTGTCCAGAGTTTGGTAAAGCACCACATAGAATCGGCTTGTTGGCCCACAATGGAGATGTTTCTTGAGCCCCTCGCCAGCTCTGTGGGATCCCTCCTCCACCCACAGTCTCAGGAGCTACTTCAGAGGGAGGAGGTGGTCAGGGTCACACTTGTTCAGCTGTCGTGTGATGACATCAGGTGACATAGGGTGAGAAGACCTGGGCATTGGCTCTGGCCACCCTACTAACCAGACATGTGACCGAACTGCTTCATGGAACTGCCACGTGCCTTACTTTCCTCATGGAAAACGGATGGGTTTGGACCAGATGAAAGAATTTCAAAGTGACAGCAGTCCTCTGAAGGCACCTCAGGAGCAGTGGGGGTGGTTGTGGGAGGGCAGTGACGAGGGTAATGTGCAGATACGCGAACGCCACTGAAGCCAAAGCTAAGATCTGCTTTATATAGGGTGTCCCAAAATTCACGCAAGAAGTAATTTTGAGAGAAAAAACAGGTTTATAATTAAAAATTGTAAATGTTTTATTAATTTATAAAGTATACAGTATAGGGTTATGTGTGGAATAGCACATCGGGTAAATGGCCCCCACAGTTTTGCTGGCACATATGCAAAGCCGTGGTCTTCATTGTCCCTGCTCCTGGGCCATAATTGGTACTTGGTAATGCTTATCAAATTGGAGGGATTGAAATCAAAGGGCAACAGATATTAGAATCTGATTCAATAAACCAAGTAAAATTAGGCTTTTATTTTTGTTGTTGTTGTTAATGCTCACACAAAATTCAAATCTTGAATGAATTTTGGGACACCCTATAGCTGCTTTTTTTCATACACAATGTTTTGAACAAGAAGTCCCATAGGTTATACATATTTTGCACCAGTTCTGAGAAATGTTACAACTAGTCAAATGAGATCCCTTCCAGCTCTGAGGGGGAACATCCTTGTGACCCACTTTCAGTACTGCATTCTAGGAACAATCATTCCAAGATACATCACAATGGAGAAGCAACTCAAACCTTTAATAAGGTCTTAAGAAAACTCTAAAGGTCGAGTCCATTCCAGATGCAGAGCACAACTTCCCTAAAACCTCCTTCCCTCCCTCTCTCACGGGTCTCATGTTTCTTACACAGCACAGCTACCCCATTCTATTTCCTCACCCAAACCAGCTCTCTTTCATGGTAGCTTTTTGATTCTTCCCCCCCCCCCCCCCCCCCCCATCCTTCCAAACCTCATCTCTTTATTATATGTACCAACTGAGCTTTTATGGCTTCTTTTAATTTGCCCCTTTACTGTATTACAAAGAAGTCCTATGGAGAATTCTCCTTCCTTAGAAAAGAGGAAGATTACAGAATTACACCCTATTTTGGCTTTTCTTCATCCTCTATCACATGGCACCTCTGTGTTCTGCACATAATTAATTCTTGCCTGTGCACCTCTACATTCTCACCACCTTCTTACACATCACTGCTCAAGCTTTGGATCCCTAAGTTCGTACCCTCCTCCTGAAACACAAAAAGAGGAAGCACATTGGCCTGTGAACCCATAGTTAGAGTCTCTCCCGTCCATAATCCGTCGTCCATTGACTTTTCTAAGTAGTACCTGATTTCTCTTTGAATGTCTCACATGTTATAGAAACTGACCTGAATTAGCATCTGGGTGAACAAAATATAGTTGGTAAAGCAGAAAGTGAAATATAGGCATGTAAATAACAAAATATATCTTGATCTTGCTGTGTTTTCTTATATAGATTAGTAGTAGCATTCATTAGATATTAAATATAAAATATTTCTATATTATTTTTATAATCTCTATATGGTAGAGAATATATTAAATAGATACACAAATAATACTCACTTAATAGCATTTACCATGATGTTAACTAGCAATGTGTCAGAAACGCTCTTTCCTTTCTTCAGCAATTTTTCGGATTTTGCACCAAGCTGAGCACGCATCGTGAACTATAAAAATAAACAATGGATGTAGAGTACAGCTACTTTAAAAAATAAGATTCTAAATATTTGGAGAAAAAAACATGAAATGGTCATTTTCTCTGATGAAGATTCCAATCATTTGTGACAATTCCGGGGTCAGCCAAGCATTTAAGGAAAATGTGTATGCAGATTTTGAGGTTCCTCCCTTGTGGCTCCCTCCCTTCCAAGATCTTCTTTAATTTTCAGCATCCCAAACTTCATCCTCTAATAATTCAAATCAGAAAGATGGAGGCTTTCTGCTAGAGTTCTAGCAGCTCGTGCCATGTAGCTGGGGCATGCCTCTGGTATGACCTGCAGAAGCGTGCCTCCTGTCCAGCGATGCTTTCTTCATTCAATGGTCACATTCAATATGTTTTCTGCCTGGTGTGTGTTTGCTGCTTTGCTTTATCCACCTGCTGCTGGCCCTCAAATAATAAGCTTTTCTATTTTGGCCAGCTTTAGAAATTCATCTGTAGAAGGGCTAGTCCAACAAAGCTACTCTATTATATCAACTTCCCTGATGCCGCTTCTTGACTCAGCCACCAGACTGAGCATTTTATAGGCTAAATCAGGGGTCCTCAAACTACAGCCCGCGGGCCACATGCAAATACAAATATTGTATTTGTTCCCGTTTTGTTTTCTTACTTCAAAATAAGGTATGTGCAGTGTGCATAGGAATTTGTTCATAGTGTTTTTTTAAACTATAGTCTGGCCCTCCAACGGTCTGAGGGACAGTGAACTGGCCCCCTGTTTAAAAAGTTTGAGGACCCTTGGCCCGCTAAATGATACTACATCTCTACTCAATACCCAGCAAAGACTCCCCTTTTTACTCCATATGTCCTATCATTGCCTGTAAGGCCCTGATGGCCTGACCCTCCTCTCTTCCTGTGCATCTGTCTAGTCTCATCCCCTACTCCTCTCCCATGGTACCAAGCACCTTTCTGCCTCATGGTTGTCATCCAGCTCTTCTCTCTTCCTGAAGTGCGTCCTCGGGTCCACTTGGATGACTCTCTCAATCTTCCTTCAATCTGCTTAAACTTCACCCTCTCAAGGAGGACTGCCCCATGTGAAACAGCAACTTCCCCCTGTTCCATCGCCTAGGTCCCTGATGCCCCTTACTCTACTCTGCTCTACTCTACTCTACTACTCTACTCCTCTCTATTCTACTTTTTCTCTTCTCCTGGCATCATCACCATCTAATAGACCATACAATTCATTTATTTGTGTGTTTGTGGTTTATTTTCTGTCTTCCTCTATTAAAATGCAAACTCCATTAGGTCCATAAACTCTTTTTTTGTTCAGTGATATGTCCCAAATCATTAAAACAGTGTATGAAACAAAGTATAACCTTTGAATTGAACTGAAATACGGACTCTGGGGGACCTATAACTCAATAAATGTAAATATAAAAACACACTTAGCCTTTCTGATAATTTATATTTCAAATACACAGAGTAGAAATTATAAGGCCCCCTTTATCATTTTCTCTATTGGTCATTATGTTTACAGTTTGGTATATATCCTTCCAAAACTTTTTCTCTGTTTAAACAGTTTTGAAATCTAAAACATTATAAAATTGTTTTTCCATGATGAAATGCATAAAAAAGTAATCTAATGTAAAAAAAATAAAGTAAATGAAATTATACTTGATTAATCTGGCCATTCTATTTGAGCACATACAGTGAATTGTGAAAATAAACAAAAAATGTTTCCATATACAGGAAAGCAATACTATATACAGAAATATTAGTTTCCACTAAAACAATAGTGAGTGAATTGTTGTAAACATTTTTTCAGAGGTTAATAAAATATTCTGTAGAGTCACAAATAAGGCAAAGAGTTAATTCTGGGAAACTTCTTTAGAGGTAAAGAGAGTCTGAAAGAAAATAAAAGTCATAAATTGAGTGGTAAAGAAAAACACATAAATATAAATTTGGCATAAGTCTAAAATAAAAGAATGTGTTTACTTTCTTACTTGGCAAAACTGAACATAAATTTCCACTGCTTTAAAGATAAATAATATAAAAAATATAAAGTAAACTCAGATTTAGCTTATATTTTACTCTCAGATTTACTTTAACCCAAAGAGGAAGACATTGCTATTTCATTCCACTTGAAGGTACTCCTAAGAGCAAGGGATCATGATACATTCCAATATACCAGCAACCAAAATTAAGATTATAATACTTACATTAGACACATTGTCACTTAACTTGATTTCTTCAGCTTTTGGTGTTTTATTGGTTTCAGAACCTATCAACAGGAAAAAGTGGTAAGAACAAACTCCAGTATTTATAACTAACAACCATGTTAGCATCTGACCATCTATGATTTTGGATTGATGGGTCATTGGATCCAGTTATGCCTAATACTCAGAGGAAGGAAGTAATAGAAATACCACAGTATGGCTGTTACCCTCATTCCACAACATTAAGATCCTAGCCACTGTGTGGCTTGGTGTTTTCTACCTCCTTCCCTCATTATGGCGCGCTCACAACAATATCCTTAGAAATACATTCATATTGGGGTTTTCTTTTCAGAAAACAAGCCAAGTTTCTCAAGAAAATGTTAATATTTTTATTTTCCTGGATTATCTAGTTATAAGTAACAAGTCTAAAAGTAGAAAATGTTAGAAGACAGAGGGGTTCTGGTTAAATTCTATGAAAAAATACAAAGTTTTCAGAGTCCATTTATAATCACTGTACTTTTGTAATAAAATAGCTTATACAGTATTTAGATTAAAAAATAATAAAAATATCTGGAAGAAACAAATACCCCAAATAAGGGACAGATATCTCCTTTTAAATGATGGAAAACTTGGCTGCTCTAGGGAGTTGCATGTTCATAGGGAATCTAGGCATTGTCCAGTGGTGATGGCGATTGTGATGATGGCACAGGAGGATCTGAACATTATTCTAGAACTAGAGGCCCGGTGCATGAAATTCGTGCATGGCAGGGGGTCCCTCAGCCAGGTCTGCACCCTTTTGCCATCCGGGACCGCTGGTTCCTAACCACTCACCTGCCTGCCTGCCTGAATGCCCCTAACTGCTTTTGCCTGCTGGCCTGATTGCCCCCTAACTGCTCCCCTGTGGCCTGATCGCTTCCTAACTGCTCCCCTACCAGCCTGATCACCCCTAACTGCTCACCCCTGCTGGCCTGATCTCCCCTAACTGCCCTCCCCTGCCAGCCTGATTGGCCCTAACTTCTCTCCCCTGCCGGCCTGATCGCCCCAAACTGCCTCTGCCTTGGCCCCTGCCACTGTGGCTTTGTCCAGAAGGACATCTGGAAGATGTCTTGTCTAATTAGCATATCACCCTTTTATCAGTATAGATATGAAGAAATTATTGAATATGGAAAAGCCATCACTAGCACACATAGAAAGTATATTTAAGACTTAAAATTGCTTTCTACCAGTACTTCTACAAAGGATCTAAAGAACTGGAGCTAATTTCTCATTAGGTTTGGGAAGCTTGGTTCTATTTGCTTGCCCATGGTTAGGAATACACTGAGCATTATCTAAGGTACCACTGTTCAGGTGGCTTGAAAAGTCCAGATCCTGCAGCCTCCCTCAACACTGTGAACAAAGCAGTAGTACACGGAGAGGGCCCCAGTAATACTCACTCACCCAGACCTGCATAGGTGAAACAAACAATGAAAAGCCAGGAAGAAAGGAGGAGGATATATTCTGGTGGTCTTGATAACACAGCCAACTGAGCAACTACTTGAAGGAGTGTGAAAAAAATTTCGTGTTATTTTTGTCTCTTATCCCTAGTTGTAGACAAAGGTTAGGGATCTCTGTGTTTACTTGTTCTGTCTGTCAAATGACCATGGAGACAATTATGTGAGATGCTCCTGCAAGCACATTTGTGCTCACATACATGCTTTCTTACTGTTTGTCTGTCCCTCTAAATTAAATGATGGATGATATATATATATATATATATATATTGATTTCAGAGAGGAAAGGAGAGGAAGAGAGATAGAAATACCATCAATGAGAGAGAATAATGGATCAGCCGCTTCCTGCACATCCCCTAGTGGGGATTGAGCCTACAACTCAGGCATGTGCTTTTGACCAGAATTGAACCTGGGACTTTTAGTTCACAGGCCAAAGCTCTATCCACTGAGCCAAACCAGCTAGGGCTGGATGATGTGTTTTAATGTTTTACTTACTAAATGTAGTTTTATCTTCTCCTTCTGGTAAGGCTTCCTCTGAAAGTAGATCAAGTGAAAATTTACTTTGAAGATCCTTTGGGGAGAAAACACACAAAAATGGACAGGTTTTAATGTTGTCATTTAATAGCATTATAAATTTCATTTCTATAAGTAAGGTTTGAAAAAAAAAACACTATTCGTAACATTAAAACATAAGTGATATTTAGAGGGACTGAATAACTTCCAGAAAGAAACAAAGTTTGGTGATAATTGTACTTATGGAAATACACAGTAACCTGTGGTGGAATCTGTCTTTCAATTGGCCTTCAATTACTATGTAAAATACAGCAACTGCCATTTTGAAAACACAATGGAAGATGAGAAGAGGTAGAGTTTATGGAAACCACCTGAGAAAGAACAATCCTAGAGATGTCGGTCATAGCTAACCATAAGGGAAGTAAAGTAAAGATGTGTGTTATCTGGCACCCAAAAGGTTAGAATATGAAGAGTACCACAACATGGAAGACAAAGCATCCCACAGTGAAGAAAACTTCATTATTTTCAGAATCCATAGTTAAAGGATACTTATTTTATAGCTCATGCCAATGAATTGGATTAGATTCTCTGCTAATTCATTCAATTGCAGAGACAGCATAAGGTAGGGGAAAGAGTTTTGGGTTTAGAACCTGGGATCCTGATCACAGTCTAGACCAGTGATGGCGAACCCATGACATGCATGTCAGAGGTGACACGCTAACTCATTTTTTTTGGGTTGATTTTTCTTTGTTAAATGGCATTTAAATATATAAAATAAATATCAAAAATATCAATCTTTGTTTTACTATGGTTGCAAATATCAAAAAATTTCTACATGTGACATAGCACCAGAGTTAAGTTAGGGTTTTTCAAAATGCTGACACGTCGAGCTCAAAAGGTTCGCCATCACTGGTCTAGACATTACCAAGCCCCTTATCCCAATCAAACCAATTCATGCTTAGGGCTTCTACTGTCTCCCAAGGTGGGGCCATATTCTCCTATTTCCTGCACTAGAACCTTCATGCAATAATGTAGCAAAATGCAACACTGGTGAGAATGTGATGCTGGTAAACTTCCCTTCAACCCCCCACCTCCACAAATTGAGATCAGAGATTGGCCAACAATGAGCATGGACCAAATTTAAGGAACTGACTATTTTTATATGGTCCGTGGGCACTTAAAACTCCATAAGACACCATTGTGAGCCTGGAGACTAAGCTGGGTGTCACCCTCCACCCCCTGTCCCTGCTAAGCTCTAGCACTGGCCTCGACCATTGCCCAGGGCTGGCTTTGGCTCCAACTACATGATGGGGACTCTGCTGCTGGCCACTGCAAGGCTCTCAGGAGTTGTAATTTCACTCTGGGCGCTGGTGACTTGCTGAACTCCGTACAGCACTCTTATCTTCTCCCCTCCAGCCCTTAAAATTCAGGCCCTCCACCCCCTCACCATCAGTGGCTCTTTCCTGAGGAGAATGCCTCAAGCGGAAGGTGAATGGGCACAAAGTCAGACCATCACCCTGGACGGACCACCTAGGGAAACTGGTGGTGGGGGGTGGATTTTCTCTTGTGGTATATAAGTACCCCATAATATCCTTCATTTTGCCTCTTGACCCACAAAATATAAACTATTTACTCTTGGGACCTTTACAGAAAAGGCCACCAATCTCTGGTTTAGAAGATCTTTTAGATTCCATCTAGCTTCAAATCTCATATATAAGGTGCAAGAAAGATAACTAAAATCATACTTGCCTGGCTTTCACTACTATGCAGATCCGATAGAGCCTTTTCTTCGGCTTCATGATGAATTAGAAGGGTCTCACTGACTGTTTCGTTGTCGTGATATGCTTTGATAGCTTCTTGGAGAAGAGTGTCGATAGAAAGTACCTGAATAGGAAAGTCTAAAGTACAAAAGGCAGTTTTACTGACAGCTTTTCATGTAGGACACTGACATCATCGTCCTTCTGTGCTGGGTGCACTTTCTCACACTGTCTTAAGGGCCCCCTAGAACTGCGGTCTGGATCAAGCTGCTTTTTAAAATTATGATGTTAGAATTCACAGAACATACCAGTACCCATTTTGACCATTCTACAGACACACTTCAGTGGCATTTACGTTGTTCACAATGTTGTCCAACCATCACCACTATCTTGTTCCAGAAAAATTTTATCATCCCAAAAGGAACCCCTGTACCCATTAAGCAGTCACTTCCTACCCTATCCCTGTCCCTGGCAACAACTAATTTGTTTTCTGTCTCTATGGATATTTCTATTCTGAATATTTCATATCAGTGGAATCATACAGTATGTGGCCTTTTGTGTCTGACTTCTTTTACCCAGTATCATGTTTTCAAGGTTGATTCATGTTGTAGCATGCATCAGTACTTCACTCCTTCTTATGGATGAATAATATTCCACTGTATGGATATATCATATTTGTTATCCATTCATCAGTTGAAGGACATTTGGATTAGTTCCAACTTTTGGTTATTATTAATGGGACTGCTATGAATATTCCTATACAATGTTGTTTCTTCTTTTTTGAACACCTGTGTTTAATCTTTTTGGTATATAACTAGTAGTGGAATTTCTGGGGTTATATGGTAATTCTGTGTTTAACTTATTTGAGAAACCACTAAACTGCTTTCCATAATGGCTGTACCACTTTACATTCCCACCAGTAATGTGTCCCAATATCTCTACTTGTCTTTTTCCCATTAAAAAAAAATTATACCTGCCCAGCCAGTGTGGTTCAGCAGTTGAGCACTGACCCAGGAACCAAGAGGTCGCCAGTTAGATTCCTGGTCAGGACACATGACTGGGTTGTGGGCTTGATTTCCCCAGTGGGGACGCATGCAGGAGGCAGTCGATCGATGATGTTCCTCTCTCATCGATGTTTCTATCTCTCAATCCCTCTCCCTTCCTCTCTCTCTAAAAATTGACAAAAATATATTTTAAAAAATAAACCTATTCTAGTGATGTGAGGTGGAATCTCACTGTGATTTTGTCTAGTTGCTTTTTAAGGAGGGCTCTTTGACATCTCAATAATGACCTACTCTTCTTTGTCTTAGAATGATGCAGGATGGCCTGGCCTCAGTGCAAATTTTGAGCTTTCCCATGAAAAAGGGAAAAATATAATGAATAAAAATGAATTAAACAGATGAAAATCTGTTATTTTGCCTCTAACTGAAAGAACTTCTACAGAGAAAGACTAAGGCTCACCAAAGACAGAGTGAAAATTTAACAAATATAAAGAATAAAAATATTTACATTTTTTATATTATATAATTTTCAGTGGATTTCTCTTGCACTTGTGACAAATTATTAATCTCCTACTTCATTTATTGGTAAAGTAAGTAAAATTTATGAGGAAAGTTTAAGACTTGTTATTTCTAGTTACACTATGCATCATGATCATATAGCATATCCATATAACCAGGTTTGCCTGGGACAGTCACAGTTTATGACTCTATATCAGTAAGTGTCTGACTTAGAAACAAATTATTTGATCATTCTATTATAAAATTCTTGATGACAGATTTTCCTAATATATAAGCAGACGCTCATGTATATTTTCTACAGACATAGCCATTTGCAGTTACAGTCAATGTTAAGATAATTTGATAAATACAAATATAAAAAGAAAGAAATTCTACCTTTTTCTAGAGCCTTTAGAGCAGTTGTTTTTCCACTAAATGTCTTCCCTAATATGCACCCTTTAATAGCACATGAAGGCAATTCAGATTCTATTGATTCAACTTGAGGGGGAAGAGATTTTTCAGTTAGTCTGTGAACCACATGGCCCAATATGCAATTGTTGGAGGGTGGTAAATTTTCAATCATTTCTTCTGGTAAGGCCCACTCTCCAACCATGTTCTGTGAAAGTAGCAATGAGACAAACAAAACATAATATTCTTAAAAGTGGAATTTAGGCATTTAAGGATATTGAAAGCAAATCCAAATTATAACAAACAAAAGCTAATCAATACGTCAAATTATTATCTATAATAATAAAAGTGTAATATGCTAATTAGACTGGATGGCTGAACAGCAGAAGGACCGTCCAGACGACCTTCAAGATGACCTTCCAGATGAAGCCGGGATTGTGAGGGTTGAGCCCCTTGCATGAATTTAGAGCATCGGAACTCTAGAATTACATAAGTGACTAATAACGTGAATACTTTCATATTAGAGAGCAAAAAATGAGCTCACCACATAAAAATTAAGAAAACGCACACTAACCCAACTCTAAAATCCATAATCCTATCTAATAAAAGAGAAAGATGCAAATTGACCGTAGCCCCGAATGCTTCCCATTGGCTAATCAGGGAGATATGCAAATTAACTGCCAACCAAGATGGCGGCCGGCAGCCAGGCACTGAAGCGAACAGGAGGCTTGCTTACTCCAGTGATGGAGGAAGCCAAGGTTCCCCGCCTGCTGCTGCTGGCCTCTGAGCTGCAACTCTAAGAAACATTGTTGCAAATATAGAAGGTAAACATTCCCCAGAAACCTGCTTTCAGCCAGCTGGGCTTCAGCCAGCAGGATTTCAACAGTGTTACAATTATAGAACCCAAACAAACCCAGATCCCTGCTTTCAGCAGCAGAGGTCTCATAGCTGGAGCCGAGCTTCAGAGCTAAAACTGGCTCTCAGCTCCAGTGACAGCCATAGAAGGTAAATAAATCCCAGAATAAAAAAAAAAGAAAAAAAGGAGAGGTTGGGAGCCTCAGTTGCCTGCCAGCCTGAAAACAGCCATCATCCCCTCACCCAGACTGGCCAGGCACCCCAGTGGGGACCCCCACCCTGAAGCAACAAGATGGCAGCTAATTCGCATACTGAAGGCAGGCGGCAGCGGGAAAGGCTGTCCATGGTCTGGGACCCGGATCTGTGACCCTGCTGGGCGGGGGGCAGTGCTTGAGGCTGTCCCCAGTCTGGGACCCGGATCCGTGACCTGGCGGGCGGGGGGCAGTGCTTGAGGCTGTTCACAGTCAGGACCTGGATCCGTGACCTGGCGGGCAGCAGGGAGCACTTGAGGCTGTCGGCGGTCTGGGACCCAAATCCATGTGCTGGCGGGCGGGGGGCAGCGCTTGAGGCTGTCTGTGGTCCTGGGACCCGGATCTGTGACCCTGCTGGGCAGGGGGCAGTGCTTGAGGCTGTCCGCGGTCCCGGGACCAAGATCCGTGACCCTTCCCAGCGGGGAGGCAGCTCGCACAGGGGCGGATCGGCCGGGGTTGGGCAGGGCAGGATGCCTGGCTTCCGCCCAGCCCCAGTCACTCTGGGCAGGTGAGCAGTGCAGAGAGCCTCTGGATAGGGCAGGCAGGCCAGCGGAGGGTGGCCTGTACTCCCCACATGGCGGTGGTGACAGCTGTGAGCGCGCCAAGCAGAGCCTGCAGGCTGAGCTGAAGTAGCGCCTGCAGGCCATCAGCACCCAGGAGTGGCTGCGCAAGATCTGCCTCCTGGCCTAGAAGGTGCAGAATTGCAGGGACAGCCACCATGGCGGGCCAGACTGACGTCCTCCTGGCCACACCACAGGGGTTTGTGGATCTGCAAAGCCAAAGGCCTCCAGTGTGCACATCCCCCCTGGCATGCGAACATCCCTCAGCACACTGTCACCCTCCCACACCTGCAACAGTTGCAAACCAAGGCGTTCACAAGTTCCCCCCACCTTTCCACTGCACTTCCAGCAACCCGGCATGCCTAACACCCCCACAGGATGTGCACACATCCCCTCTGATGCGCTCACGTCCTTTGGAGAGTGTCTGGGTGTTCTGGGTGTTGAGAGTGGGCGCCTGTGAGATGACAGTGAGTGGGCAGAGTGGTGATGCCCTGTTCCCACGGAGGCCAGTGCAGCTACGAGATCACCTCTGGGGGGTTAATGCAGGTGCTGAGGCAGGAGCAGGTGCAGACAGACACACCTGGTAGGCACGGGCGGCCCTCGCTGAGGTGCCTTTGGTCAGTATTCAAGATCAAGAACCCAGAGGCGAAGAGGAATTCCGTCCTTTCAGTGAAACAGTGGGATAGGCGGGGCGACTGTAGAGGAGGAATGTGCACTTTGGGTGCCAGCACCCATGAGCGAAGGCTGCCCTGACTGAGCCAAGCTTGCTTGGGGCCTAGCGCACTCCTGCCAGGCAGCGGGTGACAGGACTTGCTTTTCCGAATTAATGAGAGAAAACGTTGATTCTCCTGCTGCCCACGAAGGTGGAAAGTGAAGTGGGGAGACATGTCAGGAGTGAGCGAGGTTCCCTGTCTGGGGGTTCCAAATCTGCTGTTGGTTTCTTTCACTGCTGACTAGAGATATACAGGGTGTCCCCCCAAAATGTATACACACTTTGAATACCTACTAATTCCAATGGTTTTAAGCATAAGAAAGAAACAACAATGGAGCTGTTATCTGTTAAAAGTGTGGGCACAAGCAGGTAGTTGGACATTCCCTGAGAGGTCTCAGATTGGAGAGGGTGAAGGCCAGACTGAGGGGCCCCTTTCCCCCCTACCCCAGTGCACGAATTTCGTGCACCGGGCTACTAGTAGTTTATAAAAGGAGGCATATTGAGTTAACGGAGGCAAATTATAGTCCAGGTTGAGCATTAAGATACTTAAATTAAAACTATAATAAGTAAGCAGATAAAAAACAGTAATAGTTTTATCTGCTATTTAATGCCCAATATGGTGTATATGTTTAACTCCTGAGTCTATGTTTAACTCCCAGTTTTTTTCAGGTTTCTTGCTGAAATGATCAATTAGAGGGAAAGAAAAAAACAACACTACAGACCACATTCTCTGAGCTCTGTGTAATAAAACTAGAAATTGATGTTTGAAAGATATGAAAAATGTAAATTCTTAACAACTAAAATCAGTCTTTTTGAGTAATTCTTGATGCAAGAAAGAAATTAAAAATATAAATGTCCAAAAAGAACATTAAATTTATTTATTAAAAATATGGGATGGGATCAAACTGTACATAGAGGAAAATTCATAGTTCCTTAGCATAATGCCTTGACTTAAAAAGAAAGGAAATAAATAAACTAAACATTGAAAAAATATTAAAATAAATTTAAAAATAAGGAAGAAGGGACTCATAAAAATGGAAATTGATAAATTAGAGAGCAAACTATTGAGATACCTGTTATTGATATATTCCTACATTTGTCCATGATAATCCTGATAATAAAATTGCAATTAGTTCTGAACAAAGGTGAAGAATAGCAAGTATCAATTTTGTAATATAATAGAAAGAAAGTAACAGATTTTAAGAAGACTTAAAAATCTTTAAGAAAATGTTATGTATAACTCTACTATAAAAACTTGTATTTATTACTATATGGTAAAATGATATTTTAGGAGAGTAAAAATGATACAATTTTTAATTTAAGTGGAATATTTGAAAGATGGAAAACCATGAAAAAATTGGAAAAATTGTCAAAAAACTATATCCAGAGGAATCTTGAAGACCATAATAGCCTACCATAATTAACTGAAATATAAGTGTTGTTTAGTTTTCTAGAGAATGGAATGAAATAGAAAGCTTTCCAGTTCACCTTGCAAAACTAGCATAACCCTGATACCAGAAAGATATCAAAAGTAATTGACAAAAATAGCATCCAAGAAGAAAACTACAAGCCAACCTCACTTGGAAATACTTTACAAGAATCATGCCTGCAATAGTAAAAGAATTAGCATTATATTAAGAGACAATAAAGATACCAATTGACATTTACTACACAGTATGTGCCATATACTGTTGTTTTTATGTATTATCTCACACGATTCTCACATGACTCTTACAAAAGTATTCTTATCTTTCTGATTTTTCAGAAGAAAACACCCAAGTATTATAGAAGCTAAATTTCTTGTCAAGTGTTCACAACAAATAGTAATGGCAGAACTTGGATTGGAACACAGGCAGGCAGATTCTAGAACATGTGCTCATAACCTCTATATTATGTTGAAGTTGTCTTGCCATAACTAAATCAGAGTTATTTCATGAACACTGGGAAAGATAAATATTAGAAAACCTATTACCATATCACATTAATAGGCTAATTTATTTCTTTAAAAGCCATGATCATTTTGACCAAGAAGCATCTGATTAAATTCAAAATTCATCTCTGATGAGAAAATATATATAAAAATTAAAATGAAACAAAGCAAATCCTCTAATATGCAATGAATTGAAGATGACATCCTTAGCACCTTTAGGATCGATATGTAGTGGTGAACAAAGATGAATGATACATTTTTCCATTAAAGGCAGGAATAAGAAAAAGATGCTCATCATTAGCATTAATAGTCACACTATTCTGGGATTTCTAAACAAGGAGTTCTACATTAAAAAAAAAAAGAAAGAAGTTGCAATGTCCCTAGGGAAGTAGAGGTGGCTGTGCAATTGAGTCCCTGGTATAGAGATGGTTGCTGTTGCTCAGAGGCACCAGAATAAAGCCCTCTTCCATCACTGAGTTAGTGTAGAATGTGGCAGAACACAATGGGACAGAATGTTGACCATGAAGAGAATGGAATGCTTAGATTAGAAAAAGAATGGAGGCCTGACCTGTGGAAATAAACAAATCAAGGTGTGTTTTTTTTTGGGGGGGGGGGGGCACATTTTTCAGAACCATCTTAAAAACACAGCTGAAGACCAAGAATAAAGGGTAAGTCAAGGTAAACATCTCAGGTTGGAACAAGAACATGATGAGTGAAAAAGAGGTCAGAAGAACTGGAAAAAGAGGTAAATTCAGACCAGAATGAAGATTACTAGTTTCATTCCACTGAGCAAAGGAGATTTTCTAGTTCATTAGTGAAGAACCAGGTTTTTCTTTTACATAATTATATAATAAAATTATACTAGAGAAAATTATATAAAATATTTAATTTTTACTCCTTCAGGTACTGTTATAAATAGACATCTAACTATTAGTTTCAGGACTCTGATGCCTAGAGTGGGCAACACCAGGTAAGTATCACCTGGTATAAACCAGTACTTTAGTAAGACACTATTTTGTGTGTAAATGTGCTCCTTGGTTTTAGCACTAATTCATGTCAACTGACATGCATGTATAATGAACAATTAACATCTCTTTATTTTTATTGTGCCTATATAAATACCATCAATATGTATTTTTGAGAAGGTAAAAGTGCAAGACTCAAGATCTATCAACACCTCTTGTCTACCTACACACAGAGATCATAAAATTACAACAGAGTAAACAACCTCTGACCTTGGTTAAAAGTCATAACCTCTTTGCTAGTAGTATTTTTATCAATTGACTTACACCAACCTTTCCAGAAACTGAATTCTGAATTCCTGGGACCATGGTATCTCCCAATTCTTCCTGTTTTCACTGATAACATGGACCTAACAATCTGCTTACCAGCCCGGATTCAATACACTCACATGGTTCTCTATATCATGTTGTTGCTACCTCAGGTTCCTTAGTCTTCTGATTCTGGTTACATCCAGTCTGTCATACCCTTTTGTGTTCTGTGGCCTGATAAGTCCTTGTCCTTGGTCCCCTTGTTATTAACTATGGCTACAATTATCATGAGCATTTACAGACAGACTTGATTGACAACGGTGTGTTTGAGTGTGCACACTTCAAAGACACACCTAAGATCTCCCAGGTGATCAGTTCACTGGATTCCCCCCCTCGACTGCAATATTGCCCAAGTGGCTGGATGCTGCTGCTGGTGGAGATGCGTGGTTTTCTCAACACGCTTTGCTTGCTTCTCTGAACATGATTACCCCTGGAGCAAAGCAAATGCACCTCATTCTCACTTCTTCTAAAGATCCAAGATGGAGTTAGAGCTTTCTCATCTATCCTTTTAAAAGAGAGGGGAGACATGGTTCACTTCGACGAACCTGTGCTAACGGAATCCGGACCTTGAGAAACATCCAACTGTCATGTGAGTTCCACTAGCACAATAATCAACACACACACATTGGGTTATGCCAATGCCATCTAGTAGCAACCTTTGAATGTGGCCTCTGCAGAGTGGCGGTACTGGTTTGAAAGTACACACAATCCAGCGTGTGTCTTCGTCAATGGCTAGACTTTACCAACATCTACATGATCTGAAGTTGTCCAGCTATTCCCAGTCTGGTAGGCTCCAAGTGTCTCACAATTCAAGCCCTAAAGCATTCATACCTGCCAGTTTCCTTGAAATGCCATCTTTTTACCTAGAGATACTAAAACCCAACAACAGACATATTATCTGATTACAGTGGCCAGAAAACAAATGGTGGAAGCTTCTAATAAACTGACCCCCAAAAAATGCCACATGAGGTAACTCCACAAAATGAGGCTAAGCCTCCTTTAGAGTGCAGTGGCCAAAGCACCACAACTCCACCCTGCCAAGGCTTTGGAGCTGCATGAATTCTGCATCAACTACGGCTGGCTTTTCTTGCACACCACCCAGCAGAAAGTGAGGGAGAGAAGACAGTCTGTGATGGCTGAAGTACAACTGAGGCTTGTAGATGCAGCCTCGGGGGTTGTCATAGCCATTATCAACCCTCAAATTCCCGAGAACATTCTATTTTTGTCATCATGATGACCTTTTCTTTAGCTACTTGTACAGGCTTCCTTCCAGGTCAACCACTTCACCAAATGTCTCCATTTTTTATTGTTATGAACCCCTGTGGGCACTCCTCCCCCTGCCTGGCCTCTATTGAAAAATAATTACCAATTGTACTGCATCTTCCAGGAAAGTGGCTTTCAGACATTTTGGGCCAAGGGCCCTCCATAAGAAATGCATTTTACATTGTTGCCAGTATTTGTGCACAAGTACGTGTAAGACAGAAAAAAATGTTGTATGAAATACCTATCCTTACTACTGGTGAGGTGCTTTTGTTTCTATTGTACACCATTGCATCATTTCCATTATGTCGTGCTTCTATTTTTAAAAAATAATGATTATGACCTATGAATTAATTTCATAATCTATTCTCAATCCACTGCTTGAAAAACAAAACAACAAAACAAACAAACAAAAAAAAATACAGGATGTTTTATTGGACAAGACACCAGGTACCCTCAGTTCTGATTTCATGTGTCTAAGTATCATCTTGGATTCATCTCTTAAATAGGAAGGATAAACCCTTGACTTTATACTAACAGTGACTCAACCCAGACAGTTACCAAGTAGAGATTTACCAACATATATTTTAAAAATAATAACATAATTCTAGGTGCAATTTCTCATAATTGGTAATCATTTAAAGATCCGGTTTATTCACCTTTTTTTAGATCTTATTTGTGTGGTTGGTTTTAGATCTTAGTTTCCCAAATAAGATTGACAGGCACAACTCAACCCCAAATCTAGATCAGGAAATGTCATCATTACAGATAGAAGTCGGCAAGAATCCACAGGCCATGTACGAAATTAGCTAGTTCTGGAAGCATTTCTTGAAGTCAGGGTTTGTAGTATGAATTTTGAGAGAGCTTCTCCATTAAATCAAGGCATCTCTTTATGGCAGCAAAAGCATCTCAGTTGAAATGTAATAAATTATTAACAACCTATATGTTTGGGACTTGGTAAGAAGCGCTGCCAGGGACTTTATAGTGTCCCGGAATGGGTAGGAGCCGCCTGTGTGAATGGGCACATAGGAGGTGATGTATGGAGAGCTGTTTGTGACCCGATTAGCTTCATATTCCTAACTGGATATTTGCCTTGGGTCTCCGAAACTAGGTTGATGCAACCATGTACCACATGACCGGCAGATAATAAAAACAAGGGGCAGACATTCCAGCTCTGTTTGTGGCAATTGCCTAGGGCCTCCTCACTTTGCTTCCAAGCCTTTAATCCGCATCTTCTTCTGTTCCAGCTCTGCCTCCCTTCCAAACACCCAGCTTCATTTTCATTCTCTAGTCTGGTTCTCACCAATCTCCGCTTTGATCCTTGGCCTACTCAGAGGACTTGGCTTGAGCCCACCTCTGCCGCTTCCTGTTTCTGGCTACTTTCAGATAAACTATCTTGATTATCTTGGTTCCAGTTCAAAGAAATGAACCTCTGGCACGAGCAATCCTGGCTGATCTTCTGTTTGGATCTGTCCTGTTTCCTACCAGAGGTAATCAGACGTTATAGAAACACACTTATTACTATGGCAACATGGAAAATCCAGGGGCTATATTCCAATTACTGGAGTTTGGCATTCAGAAAAAAAGCCATACTCCACAAGGGAGTACTAATGTAAAACTTCGCAGCTTTCAGAGCTTCTGTTCTTTGCCTTTCCTTCCCAGGCTTTTTCTCCTCCAACCACTCAAAAACCCTGAGGAGATCTGGGGGAACTGCCTAAATTTGTAATTCAGACTTTTAAATTCCTGGAAACTGCCCATGCTTCTCAGGAGAAGCAGAAAGGGTGGTTGGATACTTTGCATGATGGGGAGTCAGCTTATGTAACCTGGCAGCCCTATATGGTTTCTTAACCACAGTGTGGAACCTTTTTGATGGCCACGTTCCAATGAGAAGAATGGATTCTGCCCTGTGCAACCCTTAACAAGGAGAAAGAGAGGAGAAGTCAGCAGCTGCTGGACAACTAAATTCTGACGTCTCACCGAGGAACTGTCATGGAGTGGGTTCTGCGTTGGGACCCGATTTAAAGGTCTCAGAGCAACTAGAAAAGTTGAGCCGGCCCTGCTGAGTGAGCTTGGCAGCCTTTCTAAGTCACCTGACTTCCAGTCATGTCATAGCACGGTTAGCTACCCGGCCATACCTTCCTGCCAGGCTTGCCTGTAGATTCCAGAGGAGCTAAGGGCATGGGGATGTACAGCTCTCACTGATGTTGGCAGGGCAGACGCACCTCCAGAGAGAAGGTATGCCTCCATGCACCTCTATGCTAGAGTGCTCAGTCTGAGCCCCCTACCTATTGTCAGGAAGTGCATACGTAGCCCATGGTAAGCAGGGAAAGACAGAGGTTAACTCTACTTCACCCACAATGCTGAGCTGAAGACTGTTCTGGCTATAAGAAGAATTGTGAGTAGCCAATGCCTGACCCTCAGCAGATCCTGCAGTTAATTCTGTCTCATTAGGAAATGTGAAGATTTGGTCCTAATCCTAATAATGGCTTCCACTCAGAACCTTATCACTTAGGTCCTAGCAGCAGCCTTCCCCAACCTGCCCTGACCTAATGCCATGGAAATAGATGTTTAGTTCTAGCCTATCACAAAAGGAGACCCGGGTAATAAATTCCACCTACTTTGTGCCTAATTTGAATCCCCCTACTTTGAGGGAAATTCAAATTGGCCTTGGTCAATTACCCAGCAGGTGATGAAGATCACTGTCAAAGCGGAGAAACCTACACCTGAGAGGGCCTGGCTCCTCAGTATGCACAACCCAACAACTCTAGTTCTAACGGTCCATAAGTTCAGAAAGCCCCACACTTGCAAGAAGGGGCAGGCTTCTTTTTCTCACTTATAGATCAGGCAGCCAGATCTGGGCTGACATTTTGTCTTGCAGGTCTGATTACCAGGAGCAACTGAAATGAAGCCACTTGGAGAGCTCTTCTGTCCTGAAAACGGATATTTCTGTGCTGCTGAAATTCAGTGACAAATCAGCGGCAAACAATGGGCAGGGGCTTCTGCATGGCACTCTGATGCCAGACGTGCTCAAAGTGACTCTGAGGAGGAGATCCAGGGAGGAGTAGCTTATTCAGCCCAAAAGGACAGGTCCATAGTCCTGGTTCCATTCTCTGCCCTGGCAAGCACCCCGGACCTCCTGGGGCATTGAAGGCAGCATGTTGGGGATTACAGCAGCTGTGCAGCTAGTCCAGTGCTTTTTACAGCCCAATTGCCTGGGTCTGAAACAAATTAAGACTCTAAGGCTACTGAAGTCCTCCTGACCCCCAAATGCCCTTGGGACATTATCACAGTGGACATTATATCAACTCTCTCCCTGTGAAAGGACCACCAAACAATTCTAGAGTTGGTAGTCCTTCTAATAAAAACAGTAAACTGTATTTCTTAGTTGGTCAAACTATGCTTTATTCACCAGGGAGGTGGTGTCTCCCTCAAGATCACTTCGATACCAACTGCTATGGTCTTGCTGCTCAAAAACTTTTCCAGAAGCTTCTACATCTGAATTCACCTACCTGCTACCATTGCTCAGCCAGGGACAGTCAGAGAGACAGACTGGGTTGGAATTTCTCTAATGTCACATAAGGTTAATACCTCAAAGCGGTGTAGACCACTCCAAAAAAGCTTATAGGTGGCACTGACCCAATATATCAAAGACAACTCTATGTCCAATGTACCAAAGTATATTGCTGACAGGCCCTGGGAACTGGACAGGATCAGTGGGGGAGAGAGGGTTCTTTCAGGTGGGAGAGTTCTCAGCCCAACACCTCTGCCCCACACCAAAATTCAAAGACTTTCTTGGATCCATTCAAGTTTCTTGAGATTTATTGGGCCCCATGACCAAAGTTCCCCTTCTAATCCCTCTACTCCATAGGCTCAAGACCTCTGCCAAACCCCCTCCAAGTCCTCTGAAATCCTTGGCCAACAATAGTTGGAAGATAGCCTTGTTTCTTGATAACCACAGGGCTAGGATTACTACAGCTCCCTTTGAAAATCAATACATTAATATTCTACTTTGTAAATTAGTATCACTATGTTTGGTTATCATAAATCAGTATGATAGGACCTACTGGTAATCCCACTAAGACACCGCCACACAATGGGGCCTACCCTGGAAAAGCCGGCTAGCTAGCCTTACCAGTACAAGAGGAATTTAGAGAGCTGGAGACAAAACTCTAAACAAATAGAGCCAATAAGTGCATAACATAAAAACGAAACTAGAACCATGGTGGGAATATTCCTTTCAGTACCAACCTTCCTTCCTAGCTCCTATTGTAGAGGCTGATGGTTATTCTTGTTACCTATCTTGGGAAACGTTTGTATATCAGCAGATGCCTCTTATGTTTTAATCCAAAGAAGTGATAATGTGTGGCAGCAGGTACAATGGCAAACAGAATTTTTAAAGTAGGAGGTCTGACAGATTATTTCAACTTCCATCATGTAAGCAACTGCTCACTCAAAAGTAAGCTATACTCCCACAACGCTCAAAATAGAAGATACAAACATATCTTCATAGTAAAAAAAAAAAAAAAAAAGGGTATTTTAAGACTTCTTTCTCAGCAAGGAGCAAAAAAAAAGGGATGAAACAGCCATTTCATTTGAATTCAAGGAATCTTGCACTTGAGGTATTACCTAAGCTTGCACTCTGAGGTATCTCATAAGTGTCCTGAGTAAACAGGTATGTTATGGACTCTATTGTGTCTCTCCACAATTCATATGTGGGGCCTTTGCAAGGTAATTAGGCAATAAGGTTTTGACAGTGGGGGTCCCCATGATGGGAATAGTGTCCTTTAAAAAGGAAAGAGAAGAGGTCTCCCCCCCCACCCCCCTCTGCTCCATGTGAGGACACAGTGGGAAGGTGGCCGCCTGCAGTCTAGAAGAGAGTCCTCACCAGGAAACTGAATCTGCTGGCACCCTGATTTTGGATTTCCCAGGAGTGTGAGAAATACATTCCTGTATTTTGAAGCCACCCAGTCTACAGTGGCAACCTGAGTTGACTAATGCAATAAATATCTTTTAAATACATTTATTTTTTTTTAAATGGATATTTACAATCACTTACCTGCTACTAAAATCTATAACTGTGCTTGTGTCAGTTACCCAGAGATTTCACTTGAGTGACACGGGCTTCAGATTGATATTCTGCCCATAAGAAAATTTGATTAAATAATAAGCTATGAAGAATAGGTCATTCACTGGGAAGCCAGGGAGCAAAGCCAGAGCTAAGCTGGCGTGTCCACTCTTAGAAGCTGAGTCTGAAGCCACTGGATCAATACTAAAGGCTCGAGTTGAGAGTAAGAACAAGGCAGTGTCTGGAGTCTTTCAGTCAGACAAATCAGATGAGACATAGGAAGGCAACCCCATGGTTGATTTAGTCCCTCATTCCTATTCTCCAGTGGAAAAGGACCTGGCAATAAGCAAATATATAAACAATGTATAAACAAATCTGGGGATTTGCTGAGAAAGAAGGTGTGTATACATCTGATGTAGTGACAGGAGCATGAATGTTAAACCACAATATATACAAATGCATCATAAAGTCTAGTTAGTAGAATATCATAAGCCAACAGTGCTATTGATAAAAATGTGCATTACAACATACACTCTAGGGTTAGCCCAACAACCGCAACAAGCTCAAGTGATCATGAGCTTAAACAGTAGTTTTTCAAACCAAAATAACAATGACAAAACTTTGGTCGACTTAACAACATGATATACTGGACACAAAATACCCTTCTTTCGAATTGGGGGAATTCCAACTAAAACTTGTTTGTTGGCATGCACAGTGGAGCCCTGCAAATTGCCAAGTGTGTTGTGGCGGAGACTTCCTGAAAAGGACTTGCACTTGGGAGAGTTTGGGGTTTACCAGGAGGAGTCCAGTGCGTAATTGAGAACCACTGGCTGCTGTGTGAGGACTGTGCCTCCAGAGAGCTCGAGAAGCTGGGCTCCTGGCTTCCCCTGCTCCAGGGTGCACTGGGTTTTCAGGGCTCTTCCTTGCTCACTGTTTTCCTGTGGCAGTTGCCTGGGAATCCCAGTGGGGCCCGGCTGTTCCATGATGCTGTTACAGCCTCCTCCCTAGGAGTGATAAGTGAATGATATCTCTGGCCATACCATTCCTGGATGATGGAGTGTGATGATGTAGGAAATAATGTTAAGAAATAAGAGACATCCCTAGCTGGTTTGGCTCAATGGATAGAGTGTAGGCCTGTGGCCTGAAGGGTCCCCGGTTTGATTCTGGTCTTGATCCCTGGTGGGGGGCGTGCAGGAGGCATCCAGTCAATGATTCTCTCTCATCATTGATGTTTCTCTCTCTCTCTCTCTCTCTCTCTCTCTCTCTCTTTCTCCCTTTCTCTCTGAAATCAATAAAAATATATATATATTTAAAAATAAATAAGAGACAAACTTTTGGCAGCTATATATGATGCATATATGAGCAAAATTGTGTTTCATGCCAATTTCTAGGAGTAATATTTAAAATATTTAAGCATGATAGTTCTCTAACAATGCCTTAAAAGTGTGGACTCAAAATTGGGAGATATTAGTTATTTAAGGATGGTGTTTATGGGCATCAATAAACTATGCTAAGAAGGCAAACCTTTGGAAGACTAATTTCTAAGTTATGCATTTAATACCTAAGGACTAGAAAGGCTGAGCAAATTTAGCAATGCTAAGTATGGACAGCTGCTCCCTTCAGCTAAACCAGGCTGTGTTGTCCCCCTTAAGCCAAATAATATATTTTACAAGTTGAAACATTTATTTTTTTGCTTGCAGGCAGGAACAGTTAACAAGATCCCGAAGAGACAAAAGAAGTGCTAACAATAGGGAAGGATTAATGTATAACATCTGCATATTATTTTCCATCATCTGGTCAAAAGGAGCAAAGTATATAAACACAAATCAGAAATCCTAAGGTAATTTTCATTTCCTGAAAGACAGTAAAAGCTATAAACACAATAAACTGCATTGCCAGACATTCACACACACACACCTAACAAAAGTTTACAATTTCCTACAAAGGATGTGGGTAAGACGACCGTGTTCCTGTGGTAATGATTTCCCAAACAAGAAAAAAAAGTTAAAAAGACAAATCTTTTGCTAAGCTGCAGGCTACCCGGCCTCCTGATTTATGAGAACAACAAAAATAGAGTAGAGAGAGCTGTTTAAGAAATAAGTTAGAAATCAATATTCCATGAATCAGCAAGATCTATCAAATAAAACGACAATTTACAGTGGAAAGAAATTCCTTTCATAACTCGATATTGCCAAAAAATTTTATTTTGTAGCATGACACTTCAGATTGACACACTACCTCTAGTATGTTCTGTGGTCAAACGAAATAAATCTGCACACATATCCCATAAGATTCTACTCAATCCTTAATAAATAACAGTTCTCTTAGTAATACAAATACAGATTCATCCAATTAAAATATGGTGTACATTTAGTTTCTCATAATCTCATTTTCTTTCCTTGCCTTTTTGCATATTCTTACCTTCTTTCAGTATTTCCATATTAGTGCTATTTTACACTTTGCCCAGTTCATTGTCATTCATTTACTTCATTCATGCATCCCTTCAACAACTATTTAGTGAGTATTTGATGGCTTCAACAAAT
Source organism: Myotis yumanensis (assembly GCF_028538775.1). NCBI lineage: Eukaryota > Metazoa > Chordata > Mammalia > Chiroptera > Vespertilionidae > Myotis > Myotis yumanensis. The sequence goes on from NW_027223755.1 coordinate 8,505,756, forward strand.
GATTGTGCCAAATCATTCATATTGCACTTACTGCCCTTCTGGAATTAATTCAATATTTCTAATAATAAATATTTCTATCTCTCCCTCTGCTTTCCTCTCTCTGAAATTAATAAAAACAGACATTTTTTAAATGTACTATCTTCAAAACAACAAAGTAAGGTAGGTATATTATTATTGTCATTTCACAAATCAGTCTTGACACTGGGAGGAGTGGCTGCCTGTGGTCTCACAGCTGGCACATGGCAGTGCCAATGAGGAGCCCTTGATCTGTCTGACCCCAAAGGCTTTTTAGCAGGGATTATTTACTTCATCATAGAGTAAATATGGCAGACTAGTGTATGCCTCCGTGAAATGCTACAATAATCAGTGGCTGCCTGTGGTCTCAATGAGGAGCCCTTGGTCTGTCTGACCCCAAAGGCTTTTTAGCAGCTCATCTGAGGAAAACAATTGGTACCCAATACAAAAAAATCTTTGAATAAAGTTTTGTTTGAATCTCTGCTACTCATAAAGCTCAGACCTTCTCCTCTTTCATTTGCCACTAAGAACAATATAGTCTTTAGATACATTTTTTAAAGAAATACCCTTTAACAGGGGTTTTTTGAAGCAAAGGTAGTTAGCTCATACAAAGAAAAATGCTGATTGATAAAAAAAACATTTTAAAATTCTGCAATTTATCTGCCCAGGAAATGTGCTATGCTTGATTACTTTCAGACCACTCATAATATTAACTGGGAGTAACAGATAATAGAGCATATGTAGTTAGGCATTTACAAATGAGTACTTTACTACACATTAAACCAAGGGAAAAATGCAAATATAAAATCCCATTTTTATTAATAAGAATAAAATAATATCACAAAATTAATGTTAACAGGATGTTTATTATGTTGCATTCACCTTAATTACTCCATTTTTGTTCGTACCTTATATTCTTCATAATCATTGTTGTCTAGCAAGTCCCTTTTCTCCATTTCTATAAGTTGCTCTGCAGAAGGCTTAGCTGGCAGATCCTTAATAGAGGCTTGCTCATAAATGGGCTTTCCATGAAAAAACAGTTCCTTCCAATCATGCATAATTTTATGTGGAATCAGACTAGCGCAAAAGAAAAAAAAGGTAGAGATGAATCAACGGTTAGTCATACATACACCTTAAACTATAGTCTTTCTATTATTATATTAGAGGCCTGATGCACGACATTCATGCACTGGTGGGGAGGAGTGGTTCCTCAGCCTGGCCTGCACCCTTTTGCAGTCTGCGAGCCCTCCAGGGATGTCCGACCGATGTAGAGGCGGGCCACTGTGCTCACCAGCCATTAGTCTGGCTTATGGCTGAGTGGTGCTCCCCTTGTGGGAGTGGCTGACCACCAGCAGGCAGCTCCTGCATGGAGTGTCTGCCCCCTGGTGGTCAGTGTGCATCATAGCAACTGGTTGTTCTGCTGTTCAGTCAATTTGCATATTACCCTTTTATTATATAGGATACATTCTCCAGGGTCTGCTGTTTGAGACCAGGGATTCCAACTTGCTGTTATATTCTTTTTTTTTTTTAATTTTTTTATTTTATTGATTTTTCACAGAGAGGAAGGGAGAGGGATAGAGAGTTAGAAACATCGATGAGAGAGAAACATTGATCAGCTGCCTCCTGCATACCCCCGACTGGGGATGTGCCTGCAACCAAGGCACATGCCCTTGGCCGGAATCGAACCCAGGACCTTTCAGCCCGCAGGGTGACACTCCATCCACTGAGCCCAACCGGTCAGGGCAATTCTTAAAGGTTAATAAAATGTCTGGGGCTTAGTAGGTTTGAATAAATGAATGCTACTTAAAGACACTGTTCTTCAAACTTTCTGACTATGAACTAAGAACAATATATTACAAAATGATTCACACTATCATAATACTTAGGTTTTTTATTCCCAGCTGTCTTGTTAAATGGCTGTGTGATTTCAGGAAATAATTTAAATGCTCTGGCAATAGTGCCCTCCTATACAAAATGAACAGGTGGAACACTTTTCAAAGCCCCTTTAAGAAGCCAGTTGGTTTACATATTTTCATATTAATGTATAACAGAAAGATCGACTGTATGGTTGTCTTATTATCACTGAACATTTGTTAATCTTTGAGATGATTTATCAGTAATTATTTCTATTTAAATCTGAGGGATGACTAGAGGAAGTAATCAGACAGAGTGATGGGACAATAGTTCCAAGATGAATGAAGCAGGCAAGGAAGGAAAGAGACTGACATGGCTCAGATACAGCTCTCTAAAAGTAGCTGGACTAGAGCTTGAAATTACAACTTAACCAGCAGTAGTTCATGTATTTCATTCTGAGACATGGCACCACATGGATGAACCTTGAAGACATGCTAATGAAATCAGCCAGATAGGAAAGGACAGATGCCCCATGTTTCCACTTACACGAGGGACCTCACACACTCATACTCATAGAGACAGAAAGTAGAACAGTGGTTTCTGGGGCCGGGGAAGGAGGGAGGGTGGAGTTATTGTTTAATTACCCAGAGTTCCAGTTTGGAATGATGAGGAAGTTCTGGAGATGGATGCTGGTGACGGGGCACAACAATGTGAATGTACTTAATGCCACTGAACTGTACACTTACAAACATTAGAGGGATACATTAAAAAAGTAGTATTTAAAGTTATAATTTAAAATATAATCATGTTTTCCATGAATAAAATATTAATAGTTGCTAAAGATTGCTTTATGGAGATATGGAAGTTTAGAAGTTAATAAGCTCACGCATAGAAATAACACCAGAATTATTTAAGCGTCATTGGCTTCTATGATGAAGTAAATAATTAAATCACTGAATTATATATTGCCCAAACTTAATCTTGCAGTTATTGAACTAATAGCCTACTATTTGAATATTAATAATTTTGTTAAGGAGCAATCTTAACAAAAGTCAGTTCATATAAATAGCTTGATACCAAAAATATATATACTGATAATATCTTTCTTAGTGCAGAATATAGAGAAATTAAAATCAGTTTATCTTGATTGTTAACCATGTAAACTAAAAAAACATCTTAACATGCAGGGGGTGGCAAAAGCAGGTTTACTGTTGTAATACAAATAAGTAATAGAATAATTAATAAATAATAGAAGAATCAAACTCTGTTTTGAGTACTCACAACTACACACCTACTTTTGTCCACCCGTGTTCATGTGCAATTAACTTATTCAGTTGCAATTAAAAGACACATTTTCAAAGGAAAGCCTCCCTAAAAGTTCTATGTATCAATACTTCTGGAACTTTAAATTTTTATGTATTTTTAAAATTATAATAAAAATAGTTTCACGTAGGCAATATGCTCTCTATATTAATTTTCATGAAGCAGGACTTAAGAGTAGTAAGAGGCAGACTAGTATATGCCTCCGTGAAATACTACAATAATCAAACTAATGCATATAAGAAGTCTTGAGCTTGCTAGACAGTTGTGCTCTGTAAGTGGGTTTTTAAGTCATCTATTTGACATAGAAATAATATATGTTTCCCTTTTGCTTTGGCCACCAGGAAACTCAGATAAAATTTGTAGCTCAGTTGCAGTAACTGGCAAACCTGCTGCCCATATAACTGTGTTTCAATTTATCCCCTTGTTGTTAACTTTCTACTTAAATTTAGATTTTCCCTTGTTCTTATTTTGGCATAGTCTTAATATTTCCTGTTTTGCTCAATATTTTCTTATAAATTGCATTGATTATTAGTAAAAGAATCTTTAAACAATTCCTGTCTCCTAGGAAGTCCCGAGTGTTTCAAATAACTTATCATAGTTGTCTTAGTAAATTGTAGTAAATTTACACACATTTAAATGTCAAAGACCTATAAGTGCATGTTAAATAAGGCGAGTCAGGGGTGAATTAAGTCAGTATCCAGGTTCTCTGGACCCCACTTCTCAGCCTTCTTTTCATGAAACATTTTTCTCTCTTCCCACCCAGTGTCTGCTTTACAATCGTAACCTTTCTCATTCTCTGGGGTGTCTCTATTGTGTTAACTGTAAAAAAACAAGACTTACTTATTTGTCAAAAGCCGGTATTCTGCCACTTTCGTGGACAAGTCAAGTATCTGATCCAAAATCTCTGTGCATGCTAAGTAGTGCTTCTGGTAGAGGGCTTGTGCTCTCTCCACAGCGATCTGCTCGTGAAGTTCCCGCTCTCTGATGGCTTGTTCTTCAAACTCGAGCTTGGCTTGTCTTGCCAAAGCCTAGGGTGACACAGACACTTTTAAATCACCGTGACTGGGCTGTGGTTGAAAAGAAAATAATGTCTTCATTTTAATAATAACAGAAATAGATCTCTAAATAGAATGAAACCTCCTTTTACACCAGGAAAAAAAATGATAGGGTCCCTTCTCCTGAGAATGATGGCAAAGACAAGTTTGGAAATACTCCCCTTAAAGCTTACTGATCAGCAAAACCGAGTACGGACGAAACTGGGGCTAATCAGGGGAAGCCCAAAGTGGACTGAGGATAAGTTGGGTCTTAAGTGTTTTAAACGAAGTCCTGATCTCACGGGTTTCAAGTAGTCAGGGACGAGAGAGAAACAGGCGCCTTTGCCCAGCCAGTGTGGCCCAGTGGCTGAGTACAGCCCCATGAAGCAGGAAGTCACTGGTCCCATTCCCGGTCAGGGCACATGTGTTTCTATCTCTCTATTCCTCTCCCTCCTTCCCTCTCTAAAAAATCAATAAAAAAAAACACAACAACATTAAAGGGGAAAAAAAGACGCAGGCACGTCAGTGCTAGACCTCAAGCACGTCTGTCCTCTTTGTACCCGTCTAAGGAGCCTTGCTCAGACACAGCTGCTCAGCCGTGCCCTTCGTGGGGGAGTTCTAGAATACTGATTTAGACGTAGAAAATCCTTTGGAAATCCCCCAATTATGCTGACCTGAAAATACCGCACATTTGCCGACAAATGTTACATGTGCTTAGACATCAACAAAGCCTGCTGCTGTCGCAGCGTTAATGCATGGATAACATTCATGCCTAGAGACATGTATTTCTGCAGAAAGCAACGAAGTACTTAAGCAGTTTGTCATTACCCTCAGCTCGGTTTGCACTATTGGTTTGTTTAAAAAACCCTTTCTTCACACAAGTACGAAGGTCGAACTCGGCACGACCAAATACCGCTTTTCAAGCAGCTATCCCGGCTCCTTGAGACATTCTATCCTGTGCTAACCAGCTCCAGAAACAAGACCTGCCTCCTGTGCCGTAACCCAGTGAGGGCCAAACGGAGGCGAGCTTGGGCCTGGATGGAGCTGGGATGGGATATGAGCCTCGCTTTCTGTACAGGAGTCAAGTACTAGCTGTGAACTTGGGCCAATCAGGGCCTGCGACTCCCTCTCCCTCCGTGGACAGCGCAGATACAGTGGGGCCTTGACTTACGAGTGTCCCGACTAACAAGTTTTTTGAGATACGAGCTGTCTCTCCGCCAATTTTTTGCTTTGAGTTGCGAGCTAAAATTCCAGTTACGAGCCAGCTTCAGATACCCCACCGCAAGTTGGCGCAGCGAACCTCACAGTGAACGCCACAACATCAGCCCAGCATCACGTGTCTCACTCGTTCACTTTAATGATTTGACATACGAGTAATTTGAGTTACGAGCGCTGTCACGGAATGAATTAAACTCGTAAGTCAAGGCCCCATTGTATTTGGAAGATTTGCCATGAACAGGAAACTGACTGAACCGTCTTGTCACAGCAAATATTCCTTATCATGATGGTGTTCACACAGGACTAAAGGCATGACAATAGACTGTGAGTGTCCGCTGAACCAAATGGGAGGTCCTTTTGTTTTGTTTTATTGTTGCTGGGAAAGGGGCCGGGCTGTGTGGCCTCTGAGGCCAGCCCTGTCCCTGTGGCCGGCTGAGGAGTGACAGCAGAATGCGTTAGCCTCGTGCAGCTCTGCAGGCCCTGTTTCGTAAGAAAGCAAACAGCTGAGGTACAAAGCTTTATGGCATGCTTTAGGAAGCGTGAAGAGTTCTAGAGAGAGGACTCTGAGAGAACAGTAGTTAGAAGAGAATTTATGGAGAAAGTGACATTAAAATGGGTCATGAGCTTGGTTTATTTCCAGGTCATGAGCCTGGAAATATTGGAATACTTAGGGTGTGATCAAACCCAACCTGAGGGCAGCAAGGCCATGTCTGTCCCAAGGCAGTGGTTCTCAACCTTCTTAATGCTGCAACCCTTTAGTACAGTTCCTCATCTTGTGGTGGCCCCCAACCACAAAATTATTTTCATTGCTACTTCAAAACTGTAATTTTGCTACTGTTATGAATCATAATGTAAATATCTGATATGCAGGATGTATTTTCAGGGGTCTTGACCCACAGGTTGAGAACCTCTGTGAGCTTTCACCTGGTACACCTCCCTCCCTCCCTCTCTCCTTCCCAGTTCCCCCTTTCTCTCTCCCCCCCATCTCTCTACCCTCCCGCTCCAAGTCCCTTCCATGTCTTTCTTCCATCTTTCTAGCTACCTAGTCTTCTACCTCTACCCACACTACCACCCCGGACCCTGCGCTAAATTCACTGTAACTTCCTGTCCCATCACAGCAAAGTGGGTTGCAGCCCCAGAAAAGAAAGAAGGAAAGAGCAAAGGAAGCCTGTGGTGTGCGTTCGGACTCTGGAGTCTACAGACCTGGCCTGCTCCCAGCCTCGCCACTGAGAAGCTGTGTGACTGAGCTTCTAGACCTCATTTTCCTTGTAACATGTGGAAAGGATAGTGGCCACATGAAACGGCCATTGTGAGAGTACATAAGCATGCAATGAACAGAGCTCAATGCCTGACTCAAAGTAAATGCTCAAAAAATGTTAAATATTAATGTGTTCGATTATTGTTAAAACAATAGTAGGCCAGGAGTTTAAAATCAGAAACTGTCTTAATAGACACCCAATTGTCTTAAAGAGATTAGCAAAAGCAATCAAAATCAAAACAGGCAAAAACTCCTAAATAATGTGCACAACTCCAGCTCTCTCTCTCTCTCTCTCATTTTCCAGACATTGGCTTAAGCCCTGGGGAAACAGTATTAACAGAGGCACACATGGTCCATCCTCACGGAACTCTCACCCATGGGAGATAACAGACAAAAAGTCACACAAATCCACCGATAATTATGCACTATACGTGTCACTAGGGAGAGTCGTGGGTGTGAGGGTCCATGCAGCAGCCTGACCCGGACACGCCATGTGAGGGGCTCTGCAAGATGACCGCTAGCTGGGGAAAGGCAGGTGGGAAGAGGGGAGAGAGAGAGAAGTGGCTTTTTCAGGGTCCGAGAGACCAGTGTGGTCAGAGTCCAGGGGATGGAGGGGACAGGTCAGAGCAGGGATGTGGTGGGCAGGAAGCCAGGGCTGGATGCTCTTTAGTGTGAGTCATGGCTGTGGTGACATCCGAGTTACCAGTATTCCCCTGGCTGCAGAGCAGAGAGCAGTGTGGGAGGGGATGAGAGCAGGACAGACAATTTGTATAAGTTCAATCTAATTTTCTCCTTTCTTCATTTCTAACAACTTATCCGAAGTCTCATCAAGTCCTGCATTAGGGAATTTCTGCAGATGGAAAAGATGAAACTGATGCAGGCTCCTCCTCGCTCTAAAAGCTACATCCAAAGGCAAGTGAGTCTGAATTACTCAGAGAGGACAGAGGGAAAGGTGCTGAGAACACGGAGAAAGAGAAAGGGGTACCCCACTCCTCTGCAGCTCCTGGGTAGCAGCAAAGCCTCCGAGGGGAACATGTGAGGGGCCCACAGAGGCCGGCATGGCCTCCTCAGAGACCTGTGTGCTGATGGCAACGTGTGGGCTGGCGTAGCTGAGTCTCAATGGCAACAGGCTGGGCTTGTGCCCGGTGGCCGACACGTTTCCCTGATGACTTGACCCCATGACCTGGCCACTGTACACCTCTGTGGGCAGCGGTGAGCTGTTGAGTTTAGCTGAGGTCGATTTGAAAGACCTAAATAATGTTATGACCTTGCACACACCAGCTGTGGTTGCCAATGCATAGCCACCAAACATAGAGGAAGGAGAGCTGGCGGCAGGAGGAGCTGGGGTGGTGGTGCTGGCATGGAGGGAGACGGGCAAACTGAAGAGATTTTGATTTAGTCCCTGCAATCAGCAGGACTCAGTGATGTTTGGGATATGGAGGAGTGAGGATTAATCAGACTTCAAGTGGGCCTGAGGTTTGGTTGGAATATGGAACCTTAAAAAAGAACAGTTTAGAGACATGGGTCATAAATTTGACTTTAACATCAGATGTGGATGTGAGATATATGAAGAGAGAGGTCAGGGACGCAGCTGGACACATGGATGCACATGTCAGAGGCCGGAGACATAGATGTGTGAGTCCCATGTCTGTGGCAGTAATTACACCCCGTGGCTGTAGAAGAGACTGTCTGAGGAAGCAACAGAGGAGAGAAGGAGGGGGGCCCAGGACTTAGCTTTCAGGACCCCGTAAATGCTTGCTATTCCAGGAGAATGTCCTACACGAGAGCAGAGGCTAAGCAGCCAAAGAAACAGGAGGAAAGCCAGGAGTGCTCTCAGCTGTGCTCAACAGGATTGGCCAGGAAATCATGAGTCCATCCCATTCACAGTAATAGTATGAAGCACTACCAACAGCTCATGAGCACCATGAACAACCTTTACCGTTTTTAATAAATTTAAAGGTACTAAAATTAAAATTAAAATTAAAATTCAACTCTTCTTTATTTCATTGCTCCTTATGCACCAGCCTCTGTTGATGGAGGAGGGGATAAATTCAAGCTGTGGAACTAGCCATCTCAAAGGGAGGGACTTCAGGGAGCAGCTACCTCAGCGTTAGGAAAGGCAATCCCGTGGAGGAAGAGATGCGATTGTTACATCTGTCTCTGAGGCTGCAGTGGGCCTCAGTGGCCCAATCTTCACAGTCTGTTCCATCCCAGGTGAGGAGAGGGAACGCTTTTCAGCCCAGGGAGACCAGCGCTGCTACAGCCACATTACTATCCTGCCCCTGATTAACTGGGCTTGTGAGGCAAATGTACTCTACAAACAGGCACCTGGAAAGGTTAGCTAAACACATCATTTCCAGGGTAAGCAAATGCACTCGATCCTTTCAGCTTCACTCCTGTCAGAAAAGGAGGAATGAAACTATTATCCAGACAATTCCGCTCTTGAGAGGGCACGGAGGTCAGTGTCCACGCAGCCATAGGACCGTGGAGAGCGGTAAGATCTGCAGAATCAAGACTAAAGGGGAAGGGTAAAGGATGGAGATGCTGTGTGCGTTTTCACTGTAGTTGTACAAAAATAAAAAGGGGGAGATAATGGAGAGAGATCATTGATTGGCAGCCACATACCTACAGCTTTGTTTACCTTGATAGGTAGGAAGAAGCAAAAGTAACCTCAGAAAGATTTTTAAGGGAGATATTGTTTACCGCTTCTCGATCGAGAGCATCCTGGAAATCTTTAAGTCGCCTCTCCTCATATTGTTTTTCTCGGAAAATTCTGTTTTGCCATAAGACTTCCTTCTCGTGGCGGACGTGCATGAGCTGCACGGCGATCCTGCGCTCCTGCTGGGACTGCCGCATGAGCCGGTTGATCAGCTGCTCCTCCCGGTAAGCCTCCTGAGAAGACCATTGGGGGAACCAATCACTGTCAAGGTCATGTCCTAGTTTCCCACTGGGCTAAGACCCTGACTGTAAACAGTGTGGAAAAGGTATAGCATTCATCTGCATCACTTTCCGCCATTTGGTTTAAATTTGAACATGGCAAACATCAAGTCATAAAAATAAAAAATTTCCAACGAAGGTTGCATACTTTGGGTATCTAGAAGAAGCATTACGGATTTACTAGTATAGCTCCCTGTTATTTAAATAGATTATTGCCTCATTTAAAATTTGAAAAAAAAATCAATCAGGTGATTGTTTTCAAGACTTTATAAACAAGGGATCTGATTCTCAGTTTTGAGTGTGTTTGCAGAAACGTGGAATTGTGCTGTAGGTACTCTTAACGGAAGTGCTAGTTGTAAAAACAAATAGAGGCGCTATCTGGCTGCAGATGGAGGATCTGATTAGTTCCCTGAGGAGGCATCTCAACACCTATTGAGTGAGGAAAGGCAAAAACCGAATAGAATGGGAAGACCAGGGAAGAGGCTAAGGAGAAAGGACCTACAGCTTATCCTAGAAGATTGTAATGGTTGCAATCTGGAAGACAAACCAGATGCATTCTCTTGGTTCTCTTTCAGAGAATTAAAGGGGAAGCAGTAAGTGAACAGTGGACAGAGCATGGAACTGGGATTCAGAGGCCCTGGCCAATGCACTGCTGTGTGTCCTAGGCAAGCAACTTGGATTTTCGGGGTCTCTTTCTGGACAAGTAAAATGAGGGGTTTAGGTGAAAGGTGATCTCCAAAGCCCCTTCGAGCTCTCTCACTTGTCTAAACAGAGACATCATGTGGAAGGGTGAGGTAATTCAAGTCCTCAAGGGGGAAAACTCAAAAGAATACCTGAGAATTGGCATTGCCCATTTAACACTCAATAACCCAATTATTTAAGAAGCAAATCTGACATCATTAATGACACAGTTTCACACCATTTCTCCCACTATGTGATTATGAGAGGAATACTGCGTACCTTTTCAGAATCAAGACACAAATAACAATAATACGGCAGCAAATGCCACAACTTGAACCGGGGAATTATGTAAAAATGTAGGTAAATGTGAATCTGAAGTGAGAAATAACCTTTTAGCACAAAGTGATGTTATGATGTCCCATTGATATCTGAGGCAGAGTGGCAGATGATACATACATAAGATACGCATAATGTGCGTATGAAAGACTGCATTTTGTGACATTTCCAACAGTATCATTTAACCAACATCCAAATATCTAACCTCTTGTGCTTCGTGGGCTATCAGCTGGTCCATTAACAGTCTCCGGCGTCTTTTCTCCCTTTGCTCTCGTGCAAACGCATCTTCTTTGAGTCGCTTTTGGATTTTTTTAATGTAGTCGTCATCCGAGTAAGTGCTTAACAAATCGGCAGTTGTCTGGGCTGCTGTATCTAAAGAAGGCTTGGGTGTACTGAGGACAATAGTTTTTATTTTAGATTCAAAACATAATATGATCACGGGCCACTACTTGTGAGCATGGAGGAAGAACTCAGGAGAAGGGTCCTCGGAGCCCTCTGCTAATTTGTCATTATAACCATGAAAGTGAACACTAGAACTTCAGTGTGACCCTTCAGTGTGGTCAACAGGTTCCACTTTGCCTCCCCCCTTTTCTGGACTCGAGCTCTGGGGGCCTTTTCTCTAGGTCCATCAACTCCTTGTTCTTTCACTTCTCACGATCTTCACTCTACCCAGACACTTTGGATTTCTCTCCCTCTTCTTCCTCCGGGCTCTAGACCTCTTGCTTTCCCTGTTTTGAGTCAACAGTAGCACAATATTGGTAACCCAAGTGTTAGGGGAGTCACAGGCATACTAATGCCAGGACACAGAGTACTCCCAGGGTGGTTCTGTCCACTGCCACTCTCTCTCACCTATGCACGTGCAAGCTGCTCTAGGACCTCCCAGCTATCGGACTGTTGAGGGCAGTGGCCCAGCTCCTGCCGGAAGCTCGGCAGTTGAATGTTGACTTGCTCATCATGCCACACTCACAGGCACAGTTCTGACCTAGCTTCTCGCCCAAGTCCTGGAGACCCAAGATGAAGAGACCAACCTCGGGGATTTGTCCTACCTCATGTCCACAATTAAAGGCTCAAGGAGACCTGGTCTCACCAACACAAAGCACACACACTCAGATGGTGGCTTAGAAGAGAACTGCTAGGTTCTTCCAAAATTTATCATTAGAAGATGTATTGTTATGTCTCTAAGGATCAAATAACCAATTCCCATCGTCATACCTCTTTAAAAAATAAACAATGGCCCTAGCCGGTTTGGCTCAGTGAGTAGGCCTGCAGACTGAAGGGCCCCGGGTTCGATTCTGGCCAAGGCACATGCCTGGGTTGTGGGCTTGATCCCCAGTGTGGGGTGTGCAAGAGGCAGCCAATCAATGATTCTCTCTCATCATCGATGTTTCTCTCTCTCTCTCCCTCTACCTTCCTCTCTGAAATCAATAAAAATATATTTTTTAAAAAAGAACAAAGCCATCTATAATAATAAAAGCATAATATGCTAATTAGACTGGACGAACAAAGCCAGGGCTGTGTGGAAAGCCCAGGTCACGGGTGCCTGCCAGCAGCTGGAGGGAAGCTCGGGTCCCAGGTGCCTGCCTGTGGCAGGAGGGAAGCCCGGGTCCTGGTTGCCAGAGGGAAGCTAGTGCTGGCAGCCAAGGGAAGGAAGACCTACTCTTGCACAAATTTTGTGCATCGGGCCTCTAGTTCTCTCATAAAAAATAAATAAAATAAATGAAAAATAAACAGTGTAAGACAATGGTATAAGATCTATCATAATATGGCTTGCCAAGAAATCATGAATTTTAATATTAGGAATAATTATGGTTTTTAATATTATATAATATTAGTGTATTTGTTTTAAAATATAACTTACAATTTTGTTTAAAAGACAGGACACATTATCATTGTGTGTAGGAACTAAATGGTCATCAATTCTCATACAGAGAAAGGTACTCTTGCAAAAGCACAGCTAGTGCATGTTCAATGAGGCAATAACTGCATGTTAGCATACAGATCACATGATATTATAGTTCATGATTTCTAGGTTTGCTGCTCCCTGCTGAACTCTGAGCACATAAGAAAAGTATCCAATTTTACACCTCTCCGTACTTAGGCCTTGTATGCCTGCCATGCAGCTGATGTTTGCTAAATTTCAAATGATATGCTAAGAAGTATAATACATGTGTGATATAATTTTTAAAATTACACACTAAATTTCTGGTTATTGTATCAGCAGGGGCTCAGCCTTCAGTTCATTCTGTCACTGAGAGTTGCTGAACAGAAACTGAGTAGCTGTCAAAGTCTCAGTAATGAAGACAAAGTTTATCCCAATCTATATATCAAGATTTAGTACAATTAAGTATTTATGAAAATTATGTAACATAACTTTTTTAGATCATTCATCAAAATTCTTACCATATTTTTATATAAATGTGTTGTTTAAAATATTTTTTTCCTAGATTGAGCATGGATGAATGGCTCTTTTGACACTGTATTTATGCTACCAATAATATAACGAATATACTTTATCAGTCGGTTCATTCATCCACCCATCCATCTGTTGTCTTATTACAATAAAGGTCTGAACAAAGCTACATGATACTTCCTTGAATGAATATTCATTTTACTAGTATGGATTTATTGAGGGCAATAATTATGTTTTCTTTTTATCTGCTTGCCAGGCTTCCATAGAGTTAGGATATGTGTGAATTATTAGTACTAGGAAACTTGGCCAAATTTGTAAATATTAAAAACAGCTTGTTAGGAAGAACCGACGGGAAATGTGTGAACCCAAATGTCATGTTGCAGCAGCCAGCAACCTCAGCTACAGAAGCAAATAGCAGGTCACATTTGTTCCTTGTCTTAAAAAGTAAAGACGTACATGTGAGGGAAAAGTAGCCATGGGAACCCTTGTGTTGCTCCCATTGAGACCTTTTATTCTTCCACGAGGGGAACAAGGGGCACTGTGAGGTGACATCCCCGAGGAACTGTCGGGAGCTGGCTGGGAGAGGATCGCAGTGCTTTCGGGCATCAACTGGTATGGTTTCACAATGAGCCCAGAACATGCTAGACTCAGTCTAAGCTAAGAATTCAGAATGTCTCAAAAAAAAAGTAGCGATTGCAAAAGAGGCTTCCGAAGGACCATGCTGTACCATAGCCTTGGTTTTCTTTCAAGGTTTGCTCTAGCCCAGGGCTTCCCAACAGTTTCCACTTTAGGGCCATCAGAGAAAATGCTCTTTGTGCAGCACGTGGAAGGGACGTTCAGTCTCTGATGAGGCTGGTCACGGCGAGGGGGGACTGGTCCAGGGACTCTTGCTGCCCGGGCCCTATCCTGCCTTTCTGAGAAGGGAAGGTGCATATTCATGGTGCCCAGGGGGAAATCTCTAGCAAGATGAAGAGGAGGCTCCTACAGAGAGAAGACTTCTGACAGACACTGCTATGTCCCTCCTTTTCCCCTCCAAACCGAGCCCAACTTTTATTCAGAAAAAAACAATGTCCCTAGCCAAAAACTACACTTCCCAGCCTCCCATTCTGCTGCGTAGGACAGTGTGACTGAGTTCCAGCCAATAAGATGTGAGCAGAAATGTTATATGGGCCTTCTGGAGAGGCTTGTAAAAGGAGCCATTTAAGACCGGAGATAGCTACTTTGGCCTGTCTTCCTTCCTGACACTGGAACATGGGCCAAGTGGCCGGAGCTCCAGCAGCCATCTGTGCATGTGACGGTGAGGACGCAAAACCACACAAGGGGACGTGGAGCAAAAGGCACAGAGGAGCTCAGTCCCTGAGGACCTTGGAGCTGCAACACACACCTTGGATGCTTATGCTCTGATTTCTGTGACACACGAATGAAGTAAACATCCATCTACTTCAACCCACTCTTGTCTGGTGGTTTCCAAAGCTAACTGGTAGAGAGACCGAGGCTCAGGTCCAGTCAGCAAAGGCCACAGGAAGCAGGGTGCGTGTCTGCAGCCATGCTGTACAGGGATGATCTTTGAATCATCTAACCGACAGGGCAAGGTCACGAATCAATTGGAATGGGTGCTGGGGCAGGGAATGGGAGATGCTGCTGTGCTTGGTGTCACCTCTGGTTGCTAACTTGTGTGGTGTCCTAGGAAAGGAGCTGGCCCTGGGGCCACAGAGACCACCATCCACCAGAAAGTAACGAAATATTCCAAGATGGCCCTGCTGGTGGATGTCATGTGTTTATCGCTCCAGAGTGTGTGGCTGGTGAGGTGAGTGAAAGAGTTGGGGGAAATCCAGTGGTTTCATGGGCCAGTGAGGTGGATGTGGTGGGTTTAGGCGGCGGCCACCTGGGTGTGTGGGCGTGGATTGTTTTCTCATGGAGTCGGGGCAGCACTGGAAAACGGGAGTGGGAACCATGGCTGGGCATCGGGAGTTTCTGCAGAGGGTGGGAGGGGAAGGGCTGCGTACATTCTTCATCCGGCTTTACTTTCCTGCCACATCTGACTTCCGCACCACTTTTTCCTAGCTTTTTCTTATTCCTCCTCATTTGACGCTGTTTCCTTCCCCCAGAAAGATTAATATGGAACTCAAGTATATAATTTGTGCCTTTCTTCTTTGACAAAGATTTATTTCAGTCTATAAATTTAAATTCTATAGATTGAGTAGAGTTTGATAGTTTACATAAAAAAAGAAAAACACCTCAAGCTGCTCCTATATTATACGTAGTCCTTAATTGATTATAGTGAGTCAATGACCCCCCCCCCCCCCAATAGGAGATCTTTATCTTTGGACAAATGAAGCCCATTAACCAGGCACTTTTTCAATTAAGTCACCAAACTGACTTAATGACATTTGGTCAACAAACTGATTCAACAACTCTTTATTGAATCCTTGTGCTAAATGCTGAGGAGATACATAAGAAACCAACTAGCGTCTAAAAAAGGTTTTGCTGTGACAAACTTAAACTTGAAACAATTTTAGTTTAAAAAATATTAAGCAGAGAAAAGAAAAATAATTGAACTTCGCATTATAATAGCCATTTTCCCTCTTGAACTTTACAAAAGTTGTTAATGAATCATTAATCTGAACTTTAAGTCATTTATATGCTTTCGTGTACTGTCCTAATGAAGCATCTACAGAGTGAAAAGGTCTTCGGAACAGCTATTCCAGGTACACTATTCCAAATATTCAAAACCTACAGCTTAAAAAGAATGTAGCTTTGTGATTATTAAAATAGTTCATATCTCACCTTTCTTTTGCTTGGAGATCCTTTTTTAGTAATGCCTCAAACTCCTTAATCTCATTGGCCACATCCTTTAAAAAAAATTCATTATCAGTTTTCTGCCTCTAAAAATCATTGAAAACTGCCACATACCCTATTTATTCAAATTTACAAGGTAACATGCACTGCTAACTCAAGCTAATTAGGAAGTGAGATTGGAAAAGCCACACTCCAGCAAATTTCTAAAATTCTGATCTGTTACTTCTACTCTGGACTAAATATACCTAAAAAATATGAAAATTGCTTAACCTGAATCATTTAGTTCACATTTCAGCTCTAAATTTAGTAAGAGTTAGGACACAATTATTTTTTAATTTAAAAACATTTATTAAATTATAGTTGAGATTTTTAATTGCAATTCTTATAAATGAGGATACGCATTTTTGGATATAAATATTTCTTTAAAAATCACTGCCTCATGCAGCCTCATTTACACTATTAATTTGCTATTAGTTCATCCTCTGTCTACTGCATTTATTAATAAAATTTAATCAACTCTAGGAAATATAAGAATTACGTACTTTACTAAAATGGGGCCAGAAGAAAACATCCGTGGGTAATATTTCTTAGAATCCACACACGGGATTTTTTAATTAAAAAAATAAATGTAGCCCTGCCAACTCTGCTTTGCCAGCATTGTGAGCTTGAGTAGAACATGCCCGCTTTCTGAGTTTCAGCTTCCTTATCTACAAATTGGGCAAAAGAATAGCCTACCTAGAGAGTTATGTATAAATTAAAGATCGTGTCAAGTGTCCAATCCATAGCTTGACATACAGCAGATGCTCCATAAATGGTAGCTGTTAATCTTCTTCTTGGGTCATTATTGTAGTGGTATGCAAACTACAGGAATTTGTATCAAAATATACTATTATTCCCCCACAGAACAGAATCAGGTGGTATCCTTTGGCAAGGATCACTAGCAAAAACTCACTTGTGTAGGTAACTTAAAATTTAAATATACTGAAAACAAGCAAATCACTCAACATGTCCTGGATTCATAGAAAAATAGTGCAGCTGAGTGAACACATTAGGGAGGAATAGCACAGGCACGGTATGTGCGCCTCAGCTGGCCCCTGTGGCACCCACGGGAGTCACGCTGACAGCACCCGTTCTGGCCCAGTTCGTTAGCGATCACAGAAGTCTCAGCATAGGTACTCACACAGGTGCTGTCACTTACCCAGAGCCTGTCACCTCTGGCCCAGAGCTGCATTTTCTGTTTCTGAACAAATAACAGTATGAAACGGACTGAATGTGCGTCCCGTGCAAGCGTTTTCATGAGAAGGGACATGCCAGAGATGATTTGTAAAGTAAGCAAGCAGTTTTGGGAAATCTCTCTATATGTTTTAGGGAATGATCATTCCTTTATTAAGATAAACACAACCCAGTATTAAAGGACTATCACCTACCTCTGCCTCTCTTTTCTTTTTCATCATCTTTTGGGCCTCAATTGCTTTCAGAGTACGATTTGATGTAGGTTTTGGAATCTGTATGATAGCCGCTTGGATTTTGGCCATTATTTCATTTTGTCGTCTTCTGCTCAAGCGTTGCTGAGTACCCCATAGACATTAGTTTAGTCATTCAGTTCATCAGACTAATAGGCAATGTCACACATTCATAGGAACATACACACACAATTTCCCCATTGAAGTTTTCAGAACTCATCAACTAACCAATGGACTGGGGGTCACAACTGTATGATGTTACAAAGCAGGTGTCAACATGACTTAGTTTGGAAAGTATGATATTAAAACACAGTTTTGGAGTCCCCAAGTTATACCAGTCAATTGTGTGTATTTTCATTCTGGGTGCTGATACAAAAAGGAATGTAAAGGTTTCCCACACACAAACACGAGTACGATCCTTTCCCAGTTCCACCTTCATGACCTGCCCAATAGTGGGAAGAGAACGTTCTGTCTGAAGATGATCTGAAGAGGAAGCTCAGTCTAGGACAGTGATGGTGAACCTTTTGAGCTTGGCATGTCAGCATTTTGAAAAACCCTAACTTAACTCTGGTACCGTGTCACATATAGAATTTTTTTGATATTTGCAACCATAGTGAAACAAAGATTTATATTTTTGATATTTATTTTATATATTTAAATGCTATTTAACAAAGAAAAATCAACCAAAAAAATGAGTTTGCGTGTCACCTCTGACACGTGTGTCATAGGTTCGCAATCACTGGTCTAGGAGAAGGTCTCTAGGAGGACTCCTGGGCACTCGATAGAAATGACAAACTTCCCCAAACTCAGTCACACTGAAACACTGAATTCATTAAATACTGAATTCATGTCATGTCACTAAGTCATGTAAGATGATTACAAAATCATCTCTTCTCTATGTAGGCAATAATTATTTTAAGAAGACATAAGCAGACAGGCATAATTTTAAAAAAACATTAGGCAAAATATTTTACAAATAAATGATTTAGGAGGTAACGTGAAACTAATCATGACTTTACTACTAAGGCAATATATTAAAATGAATGAGATCATTAGTACCTATATCTAAAGATAAGAAATGTCAATAAGAAACAAGTCAGAAATAAAATAATTCTAAAATTTTCTTCAGTTCCTTTTCTAAAATGCAAATTGTTACTTAACTGCAATATGTTTATCCTTTATCTTAAGAAAACCAGGAAGAGCTAGGCTCTCCGTTTTGTCCTATTTGCTTCTTATCATTTTAACAGTTTATTTCAGGATATCTAATGGTATCATACTTTGTTTTTCCCAACTTTCTTTGGAGACTTTCTGCAGGAGCCTCGGCACATCAAGGCTGGGCAGGCTGGTTCCACCTGGAGTCCCAGCACCCGTCCCAGCCTTAACACTCAGAGTGCCTATCTCCTCACCATGAAATGCCCAGGGAAGCCCACCCCCTTTTCCAGTCTGTGGCAAGTAATGTGATCCTAAGACCTTCCAGAGTTCGTCTCTCATCTTTCCCTCCCTCCTCATGAGGAGCTGGCTACATTCAGGATATGTTAACTTCTTATTATTCTAAATATATGAATTTATATAAAGTGGGTTACAGTGCAGTGAGAACTGTAATTGTTTTGCCTGCAGGTTACACATTCCATACACACAGCCCCCTGCAATTCTCTGCAAAGTCTGTGATGACTCCACACACTCTTGTCCTCTCAAGTCCATCATGTCAGAGGAGATCACAAAAGACTTTCAGAGAAAGAGGAGGAGCAGCAGGGAGTCAGTCAAAGCCTGAAGGGCCAGGAAGATGCTGAGAGGTTTAAGGGGGCTGGGAGGAAGCAAGCCACATTGCCAGGAAGAGAGAGATGGGGGAGTGTAGCAACACCAAGGGGTTGCAAAGGAGGAAGAGGAGAGAAGAAATGTCCACTCTATCTCCCTCAGTGGTGACAATGGCCACAGCCTTCGCTGAGGAGCCAGGAGCCCCCCCCCCAACCCCCCCATCACTAATGCATCCGATTCACTGATTTCTACCAGATATCTTATAAAGCAGTGGTTCTCAACCTTCCTAATGCTGCGACCCTTTAATACAGCTCCTCATGTTGTGGTGATCCCCAACCATAAAATTATTTTCATTGCTACTTCATAACTGTAATTTTGCTACTGTTATGAATCATAATGTAAATATCTGATATGCAGGATGTATTTTCATTGTTACAAATTGAACATAATTAAAGCATGGTGATTAATCACAAAAACAATATGTAATTATATATGTGTTTTCCCATGGTCTTAGGCGATCCCTGTGACCCCCAAAAGGGTCGCAACCCACATGTTGAGAACTGCTGGATCAAGTTGTCCTGCCATTCCAGAGAATGGCAGTTCTTGCTTCTTAGCTATGAGTGGAGGTGACAGTGAGCAGAAGTGGAGATGGCGACAAGGGGAGAGTGAAGGAGAGAGAGGTAGGAGCAGGCAGAGCACGCGTCGCATCGTGCCTCAGCAGCATGCAACTTGGGCTACGTGAATGCTTATGCAATGTGTACTTCAGGCATCAATCACACAGCATACTATGCACTCATGAATTTTTGTTAAAATTGTGCTAGAGAACCTTTTCCATATTAAAACATCTTTGTTGTTCCTTGAGTTTTTGAAATTTTTCAAGTTTCTCAGATTGTATGCGGACAACATCTTCTTTCATGTGTACGTATTTTTCTTGAAACTTGTGAGTAACCCGCATCAGATTGAAATCAGTTTGACGTGGTATCAGGTTTCTAAGTCTCTAAATGAAGAAAGCATTTCAAAAGATGCCATTATTAGAGAATAAAGAGTATATCGTTGTTATAAGCACACATAAAATTTGTCTTTGAAATAAAATTTCTATAAGATACTATTGTTGGTTGCTAAAATAAGCCCCATTCTAATGACTCACATCCTTAATTGATGTAAGGAGAGAATACAAAAATATGACTTAAATTCTTTCTTACAAAATAATCTGATATATATAGTTGTATAGTAAATTTTTGTCCTGAGTTAAATTTTTAATGAATGGTATTTAAATTACTGGAACTATATTTTTATAAAAATAATTTTATAAAATCAATTTCAACAAGTAAGAGATAATATAAGTTAGGTTCTTTCTATCACTTGAGCCTCTCTCTTCCCAGGAACAAGTGAGGAAACATTAAAACTTCCAGGCCACTGGAGAATGCAATATTATAAGAAAATAAACTTTTAAAGATGATTGTAAAGTGGGACACAGAAACATGGACCATGTATTTAACTAAAACTTTTATATTCAGAAGTAATCTCCGTTGAAGCTGAAGACTTACTGAAAAAAAAAAAAGAAAAGATAACATTGGTCCTCCTAATATGGCCTCAGAGGGTCCTGCCACTTACTCAGAAGAATGTTTGAGGACCTTTGAGCTGACTTTAACCTCCTCCACACCTTCGGCCCTTTTCTCTATGAAAAATGGCCTGGCCTCCATCTCCCCAGGGACAGCAACAATATAAGACCCTTGATCAGCCTACCTCTCTGCTTCAACACATATCTATGTCTTCAACTTCATTCTTACTTTCCCCCCAACCCAGGAAATACCCACAGAGATCACAGAGAGCCTACTGTTAAGTGTGTGACTCCTAGAGTCAGATCGTTCAGGTTTGAGTTTTAGCTACTTGCTCTATAAAGCTGGGCAAGTTTTCTAACCTCCGTATCTCAGTTTCACCATCTGCAAAGTGGGGAGAGAAAAAATACCTATCTCATAGGACCAATGCGAAATAATATTAGGCAAGATAATATATAGAAAGCACCTGGAACAGGACTTGGCACTTCATTAAAATTCAGTGAATTTTGATATTACTGCATAATAAGCACCAGTGTCTTCCTCCATCTGGGACTGAAGAGTGTCATCTCTACTCCTTCAACTGAACCACTGACTCATTCCTCCTCTTTCCTCCCAGAGGCTCTCCTTCCACTTCTTCCTCACACCAGACATCTCCTGCCACTGATTTCTGTTACCTCAACCAGCAGGTTGTCCCAGTATCTCTATCCATAAACAAAGTCTCAAACTTCCCTTGAGCTTCTCTCCCACAGCTATTGATCTTATTTCCTTTTCTCCTTCACCTTCACATTTCTTGAAAGAATAGTCTATGGCTCCCATCTTTCTCATCTCCAATTTATTCCTCAACTCACTGCAATCTAACCACTAAACTGAAACATTTTTCTCCCCCTAAAATGTAAGCTCTAAGAGGATTTGGGTTCATTGTGCAAGTGCCTGGCTTAGAGTAGGAGCCCAACAAATATGTGTTCAATGGATGATTGGCTGACTCTGGTAGGTCACCCAGGGCCAACATGAAACCAAATGGTCTCTAGTCTGGCATCATCTACCCAGCTCTGTAGAATTTGTTACTGCTGCTTATCTTGGACTTTACAATGTCTTGTGTATTGTCTTCTTGAAGTTAAAAAAAAAGCCTGACTCTGAAGTAGATAGAGATAATCATCATTGTTTTTACAGTTGGATAATTAAGACTGTTCTAGAGACTGGCCCAAAGGTAATCAGCTTGCAAGTGAAGAACGCAAGATGCAATACTGTGATTCAGCTTTAAGCCTAATCTCATTTCTAACTTTCATGGGTCCTGACTTCATTCTGTTACCAGGCTCACAAGGCTGTCCATTAAGCATAGACATAGCTGAAAGTAGAACTGTCCCTCACATCTATTATGTCACTGTTGCTTCATAATTAAACTAAAAATTTTAGTTACTTCCATTTCCATGTAGTGCATTGCATCAGTGCAGCACTGCCATTATCCTAGAGACCTGGAAAGGTTAATGCATTTCACTGACCATAAGGAAATAGCACCGGAACTGAAGGTGATTGCCACCTAGGAAGTTCTATCAACTTATCAAAATGTGTGTAGTGAATGGTCGCAATGTTGAAAGAAAGCATGGTGCTAGGCATATCCCTTGAATCTGAAAGACTGAAAATCTTATGAGGTCGTAAGACAAATCAATATTGAAAGTCAGCAGCGATATCAGGAACAGAAGGCTAACACCAGAGAGTGAGAATTACCTGTCCCCATGGAGGTGCCCGTGAAAGGCCCATGTGTCCTGGGAAGGCTGCACAGGAGACGGAGTAGATGGAGAGAAGTGTGGGGACAAGGAGAGATGAGAGGAGTCAGCTTGGCTGAGAAAAGGAAAGAGTAGGAATAGACACGCAAGGACAGGCTGCCAATCAATGCAGAAGCGAGACTTCCTACTGAGGACTATGAAGAAATAATGTTTACAAGACAGACTAAGCACATTTAGTGAAAGCTGTTGCTTGTCAGTCTAAACTGGGAGACAAGATATATGTAAAACAGAAGGTCTGTAAGCAAACGAAGAACCCGGTGAAAGTGGAATTTAGGGACAAAGCCTGAAGCTCAGGAGTCACGTCAGTAGGTTCATAAGCAAATATGGCTACACTTAGAGAGAGAGGAGGCATAAAAGCCCAGGGACTTAGGAACAAACAGAATTTGATAAGCTATTGGAAATGTGGATAGCATGAGAGAGATATTAAACATGGATAAATGCATTGAAACTATTAATATAAAGTAAAACCCCACTATAGCAAGCACGTAAGGGCCGCGTAAGGGACACGTACACCCACTGGGGCTTCTCACATTTCCTTCTGTACTTACATCTCGGAAAGCCTCGCTTTTGATGTTCTGAAGCCGCATGGTGATCAGGGGCTGCATGGTTTGCATTTCCGCCCCAGTCAGTCCACTCTTCTTCTTTTTCTGGAGAGCCGTGTACAGCTGGTATAAGAGTTTCGTTGCCGCACCAGGCTTTTCTGTGATAATGTTGCTAGCCACTTTCTGATCAAACTGCACACCCAGGAGGTGAAGTGTTGGCTCCAAGCGAGAAAAATTATTCAGCTTGGCACTCGAAACACTAGGCATCAAAATGTTTTACATATTTAGACACTGGCATTGGATTAAAAACGAATATCAGAGATACTATCGTGGTCCAAAAGTCTGAGGTATGCTGTGTTCTTTTAAATATAGCATTCCTCTCTAAAACCACTCCGTCATGCAAACACATTGAGCTCTCCTATTGTCCTGAAATTTATGCATTTGCTAGTATTTCTCTTCAATGGCTAAATTAAAACTCATTCATTTTATATACTTTCCTGCTAAAACAGATGTTGGAATGGTTATAAGAAGTCAATACAAAACCAGATAACCAGATTCCTCCTCCTGAGGGAAAAACGAAACAATGGTTTTGAAAAATACCACTACTCAGAAGTCAAAATAACAAATTAAATGTCCATTTCTACAAATGATATTATTACTAGAGTCTGAAAATAGCCCTGAATACTGCACTGTCAACTCAGATGTTTTTGAACACAGAGAAACCACTGGGACATCTTTGCTCTGGAGACAGAGTATGCGATGTAAGTCATGACTCTAAGGAAAAGAACTGAATTCTGGGAAAAGTCTTCTCCCTCCCTATTTGTAGTTCTAATTTGCTAAGGGATTACCTATCTCCTCTCCTTGCCACTCGGTGAGGGAATACATGTTTCAGAGCAAGTAGAAGCCGCTCTCTCTGGGGTATCTGTGTCTCTTTATTTTTCATCCTTTTAAGTAATCTGTTCATTTTCCACCTTTTGAGACGGACTAAAAATATTCTAAAACCGAGAATTCTTTCAGTGTCAGGTGAGTTAGGATTTAGATTTTTCCAAGGCAAATAACTTAGTTATTAGCAACATATACTTACTTTATTGTTTATATTTTAGTGTAAAGCAACTAAAAATTATTAGACAGAAATCCCCAAAACATGAGCTCTGGCCCTAGACAGCTGCCCCCAAATAGATTTTAACAAAGAAGGATTCTCTCCCCACCAAATACACTAGTACAAAGGTCACATCCATGGATTTACTGGTCCTTGCCTTCTTTAAAAGACTGGTTGTCCTGGAAAAAAAGTGGGCTGTTCCACAAACTAAAGATGGAGGGTGTTCCTTTGTCAGGAGTGGTAGGTCTCCTCCCCATCTTGGGGATTGGGATGGCTCTCAGTGGGCAAGAGAGTCAGTCGTCTGTAGCGGGAAAAGCAGGCTGTTACCTGTGATGATGAGCAGGGCGCACACCCATCCAAAGGTGGGGCGAGGTGGGAAAGCTGCCCTGTGTTCAGGTTGCCAAGCCCTAAACCTGGCACGAGCCCTATCCATCGACTTTTTCATAATTCTGGAAATTAGTAAAAGGCCTGTAATAATCCAAGCATCACTGATTCAAAAACAACAGCTGCAGCAGCAGCAGCAACAGCAAATCTCAGTAAACAATGAGAGCTTTCAGTCATTTTATTTCTTTCTTTTGTGTTAATCCTCACCTGAGGATATTTTTCCATTGTTTTTTTTAGAGACAGTGGAAGGGAGAGAGAGAGAGGCAGAGAGAGAAACATTGATGTGAGAGAGACACCCTTCACACACAGCCCCACCAGAGCTGGAGAGCGAGCCTACAACCGAGATACGTGCCCTAGTCTGGAATCAAACCCGGGGCCCTTCAGTCCCCAGGCCGACGCTCTTTGTGCTGAGCCAAACACTTTTCGTCATTTTAACTCGCCCATTTCCATTCCCATCTTCCCGGCTCCATGGTAGCCTTGAAGCCCAGCAGCGTTGCCACAGAGAAAGCTGCAAAACCCAGCAGCCGTCTGAGAGGTCAGATTTAAAGCTCCTAAAAAATATGTAAAAATAAGCAATCCAGCAATTTTGCTCCTTGGTGTCTACTCAAAAGAACTGAAAATGTATGTCCACACAAAACCCCGCCTGTGGGTGTTTACAGAGGCTTTATTCATAACTGCCAACACTTGGAAGCAACCACGATGCCCTTCTGCAGGTGAAAGGATACTTAAACTGCGTAACAGGAAGACAGCGGGATGTTATTCATCACTTAGAAGAAACTGGCTCTCAAGCCATGAAAAGCTGTCTAAGTACACATTACTCAGTGAAATAAGCCAATCTCAAAAGGCCACACACTATATGATTCCAGGTAGAGGACATGCTAGAAAGGGCAAAAATATGGCAACAGTAAAAAGACAGTGGCTGCCCAGGGTTGACAGAGGAGCAGCTCTAAGCCAGTAGCCGGCAGCCAGGGAAGAGAGGCCCCAACCAGCAGCTGGAAGGCTCCGATGGGCCCTGATTGCCGACCAGGCCTAGGGACCTGCCCATGCACAATTTTGTGCACCGGGCCTCGAGTGTAATAATAAAATAGATAAACAATGATGCCCCAGGGTTGAGGTGGGCGAGATGCACAGGCAGAACGGGGTGTCTGGGGGCAGGACTCTGTATGACACTGTAATGGTGGGTTCATGTCATTACACGTTTGCCAGAAGCCACTCGGATGGCCATGATAAGACAGGCAATAAACAAGCGACGAGGAGGTGGAGAAATTGCAATTTCACACGTTACAAATGCAGGAAGAAGAGACAAGTTCCACACCAAAGGTGTTCTTGCTCGGTTTAGGCTTTAAAGGGGATCTAGAGATTGATGATTCTTAAAAGTTACTGTTGAAGGCTAAAACCATGCAGATGCCAGAGGAACTGACCCCTTTTTTTAAATAAGAAATAATCTGACTCACTTGCTTTGGGAAAATTCTGAAAAGTCATCCTGGAGTTCAAATTTGTGTAGAACTTCTCCAATGAGATAGCCACTGGAAAATGCCTTTGCAAAGGTCTTGGGGCCTGAATTTAAGCATAGAGATTAACAAATCAATATGTTGCACATAAAGTCTATATATTTTAATTATTTATTTATAGAGTGAAACTCCATAATTTAATTTGAACTCAAAATTCCATAAAATTAATTCTAGAAATATTATTTTAATAAGCAAATAAAAAGATTGAGATTTAAAGGTAGATGTCTTCTAAAAATTCCTGCATAAACATATATGAATACTTGGTGACATATGAAATTTTGAAAGGAAAGGCAACTTCTGACCAAATTAAAACACACCAGTAAAATTCATCACCTTCTATTTAAAAACAAACCTTCCATGTGTTTTTATAAAATCATGCTGCAGCTCCTTAGTTATCAGTACAACCTGTGGATGGTGATAGCACAGTATTCTGACCAAGCATGGTACAATATAACTTTCTAAAACAAAATGAAGACTTAATTTTAACCTTTTTACAATGGACATTTCACAAAACCATCTGCACCTCCTTAAATACAGCCAACTGGACACAGTCAAGCTTCTCCTTGGTGCTACTGAAGGCGACTCGGGCCCAGTTGTTGTGTGTAACGATGGAGACATCCCAGAGGAAAGCAGGCTTTGGAGCCAGAGACATGGATGTGGGCATCATGGCTCTGCCCCTTAGTAGCGGTGCACTTCCTGAGTTTCTCATCTCTAGAACAGACAGGACATATCTACACCTATCTTGGAGACCTATTTTAAAGATTAGAGGTAATGGATAAGAATCGCTTAGTACAACGCCTGCCAGATAGGAGGCATCTCATGATAAGTGCAGAGAAAAGAAAATTAAAGTGTTAAACAGAATTTGCTTTCTTTAGAAATGTCCTTAGTTTGGGTTCACTTGTATTTTTCTTATGAAGTAAAGGATATAGGGTTACATGGTATTCAAGGGTGATGTATAAAATGGATACATACATTATATTATCATAGGACACTGCCATCACCTCTCAAATGACTTCAAAATCCTGCAGACATCCTCAACATGTTTCTTTAAGGGTCTTTTAAGCAATAGCAGTCAAAATATTATATGTCATTGTAGTATCATAAACTCATTTGTGCCAGATTGTCCTCTTTTATCTATTTGACTGATAATCAGGTGGCAAATTGAATATGAAGAAATGTTGAATTTGTCGATCTGATGCTTGGTGTGAGGTTGTAGTGGGGCAAAGCCAGTTGTTCCATAAAGGCCACAGACCAGAGACCTCATTCAGAACACTACACATTATCACAGGAATAAGATTCTTGCATATATGACACTAGCCCACAATTTTGCCCAAAGTCTTCCTAATTTTTGTATATTTTATATTCTTAATAATGCTCCAATATTTAGGTTGAACCATCTATATATATAAAAGCCTAATATGCAAATTGCCCCTGCAGGAATTCGACTGAGAGACAGATCACTCGCTATGATGTGCGCTGACCACCAGGGAGCGGTGCAGAATGAAGGAAGGCCCCAGGCCAGTAGCCGGCAGCTAGGGAAGGGAGGCCCCAGCTGGCAGCTGCAAGGCCCCAATGGGCCCTGATTGCCGGCCAGGCCTAGGGACCCTACCCATACACAATTTCGTGCACCGGGCCTCAAGTATAATAATAATATAGATAAACAATTGGTGTCAATGATTCCCACTGATTCCATTCACTCAGGATGAGCTCCAGAACTGTCTAGCATTAGCATCTATTGGCCATGTCTTCTGGCATCATACAGTAGTAGTTGTTTGAAGCAACTGAAATCCAAATGGCTGTCTCCACCTCCAAAGGGCAGAGGTGTGCCACCACCTCCTCCTCCCAAGTCACAGCTGCTTTCCCCTTTCCTCAAAGACCCCCCATTGCTGGCCACCTCTGCTGTGCCCTGGTCTCAACTGCCACCACTGCCCTCACTGTGCCATCTGGGCCGCTCCGGATGTGCCTTGCCCCTCTTCTGTCGGTTGCTTCCTTCTCTCTGCTTGTTTCCCTTCTATCTTCCCTAGTCCATCCCCATTCTTCTCTTGGTTTTCTGAAGAGCCACTGGACAAAGAGCCATTGTCAGACTATGGATTTCTAGTGATAGTCTAAAGACCATAGCTTTGCCCTCAGGAGCTATGTTGCATTCAGAGGGTCTCATTCGT
The DNA here is from genome assembly GCF_028538775.1 of Myotis yumanensis. Taxonomy (NCBI): domain Eukaryota; kingdom Metazoa; phylum Chordata; class Mammalia; order Chiroptera; family Vespertilionidae; genus Myotis; species Myotis yumanensis. The sequence continues at coordinate 8,533,880 of NW_027223755.1, forward strand.
CTTCTCCTTCCCTCTGGATTTTGCACTGGGCCTGCTGTTCATGCTGACTGAATACTAAAGTCTAGCTCATGAATAACTGGGGGATAACTGTGTCTGATTCCATCTCTCTCAATGTGGCAGGCAAACAGTCTGCAGCAAACTGCTACCAAAAGGTCACTAGGAAAATAAAACCATAACCCACTTCCTTTGCGTTGGCATGTCGTATTAATAATGCAATTCTGATATGGGTAAAATAGAGGCATTTATGGGTATAAAGGTCAAAGGAGAACAATAAACACTTATTATTTCATTGTCAAGGAGTTCACTACAAATAAACAATTACAGAAAAAAATCTATGTGCAGTTTTGCATGCATAGGACACTGCAGATTTTACTGTGTGCCACCCAGACTGAAAAGAGATGAAGAGTGAAAAACTATAGAAACCAATAAAAGCAACAAAGAAAAGACATGTAGAAAAAAATAAAGAAAAAAGAATACATGCAAGGAATTAGACAAGGAAAGAAAGTTATCAAATATATATATATATATATATCAGAATTCCTAATATATATATTTTAGGAATATATAGATTAAAAAGTATGAGGAGACAGGTAAGATGCCAGAGAGAGGGGTGGGAAGAGAGAAACAATAGGGAAAAAGCAAAATCAAAGAAAAGTTTATTTCCCCCCTTTGGTTTATCATATTTTCCTCCCAGTATGTGTTCCTGAATATCATGACTAATTTCTTGACAGCTCCCTCTATAAGTTAATTTGCACTAACAATTGGCATTTTCTGTGGGAAAGAAGAGGTGGGTTGATTCTAGGACAAGGAGCAGTGAAGAATACGAGAGCCCTAACTGGTTTGGCTCAGTGGATAGAGCCACGACCTGTGGACTGAAGGGTCCCAGGTTCAATTCCAGTCAAGGGCATATACCTGGGTTGCGGCACATCCCCGGTGGCGGGTGTGCAGGAGGCAGCTGAATCGATGTTACTCTCTCATCGATGTTTCTAACTCTCTATCCCTCTCCCTCTCTGTAAAAAATCAATAAAATATATTTTTAAAAAAGAATATGAGAAATAACTAACCCATGGGAGCCAGGGAGGGGCTTCATGCTGAGCTCTGATATGCTTTACATCCGGGATAAGCCTGGTCGGCAGCAACTCAACTGTGCCTCCAATCTTCCACGCCGCGTAACTCATCGCCACCACTAAAGTGTATTTTGCTGAGAGCTGTGACGTGGGCCTTCGTGAAAGGCGTGTATTAGGCCAGGACCGTGGGGCGATCGTCCCTGCGCTTCTCCACCGGAAGGGCCCTGAGCCAGAGAAAGCACGGGAAGGAGACAGGCCTTCCACACTCCCAAGTGGCCACGAGGGGAGGCAGATTCTCTGGCTTTGAGTCCTTGCTCATTTAGAAGCCACTGGCCTTTGGGCATCTCTACCTCATGAGAGTTGGTCTGAGAATTAAATGAGATATTGCATGCAAAGTGCTTAGTGCTATTCCCGGCATATCGTAAATGTTCAGTGACAATTTTTGTTATTCTTACTGCCTCCTAATTTAAGATAACAGGTTATATTAATTAGTTAATTCAGAAGCTCAATAGTAGATCCTCAAGGACTACAGTACATTCTTACCTAAAAGGTGATTCAGTACTCAGAGAGCAAATATTTGACGTTGTCTTTTTTATTATTTATTTTATTGATTCTTCTACAGAGAGGAAGGGAGAGGGACAGAGAGTCAGAAACATCAATGAGAGAGAAACATCGATCAGCTGCCTTCTGCACACTACCCACTGGGGATGTGCCCGCAACCAAGGTACATGCCCTTGACTGGAATCGAACCCGGGACCCTTGAGTCCACAGGCAGATGCTCTATCCACTGAGCCAAACTGGTTAGGGCTTGACATTGTCTTTTAAATTAAGATACAGGCCGACATTTAGAGCCAGATAAGCTCTAACACTCCAACCAAAAATACGTGTAATCAAAACACAGTTGATTTCCACAGCAAAACATGTGAGTGGGAGAAATAAAGACTAAACATAGTGTCACAGCATTTCCGGTCAAGGTTTGCCACCAAATGAATAAGGAGACATTTGGGTGTTGGACTTGTGTATACGAGTCTGTAGACCTATCCATTCTATGCTCAATGGCCTTCACTCTTCCTGTAATAGAAGAGCAACGTTCCAGCCTGCGTTATCAACCACATTTAAAAAGTCAAGCAAGTTTACTTTTAGTTGAGAGAGAGAAGAGCAGCTGCTGAAGACAGGGAACCGAACTGGCCTCATCAGGCCTTGGTGTTCCTAGGCACTGGCCAGTCCCCAGGGCCAGGCCTTGGCATTCTCCTGCCAAACATAATCAGGTTCACAGCACACCAACACCAGACAAGGCCATTCTGAGACGCTGATGGATCAAGACGAGAACAAAATCCCTCTGTAGTCATGTTTGTACTCAGACAAAAACAAAGTTGTCCAAAACACAAAAATGAGCAAACATCCACTAATCTTCCCATTATGAGTGTTTGCTGCTTTTTAAGAAAATGTTTTTATTGATTTCAGAGAAAGGAAGGGAGAAGGGGACAGAGAAAGAGAGAGACATCAATGATGAGAAAGAATCACTGATCAGCTGCCTCCTGCATGCCCCCCACTGGGGATCAAGCCTGCAACCCAGGCATGTGCCCTGACCTGGAATCGAACAGTGACCTCCTGGTTCATGGGTCAACGCTCAACCACTGAGCAACACCAGCCAGGCATGTTGCTGCTTTTTTACCAGTCGTGGCTTTGTGGCACTTTATTCTCTCCACTTCCTGGATAAGACTTATTAAGATGCCCTGCCATACAGATGCCTATGCTTCTGACAGTATGGAACTCAGAGCAAAGCACCACTTCCTTGATCCCTCCTCAGAAACACCTAACACAAGTACAAATGCTTTAAATTCTTTCTCACACCCTCTCACTGAGATGCCCCACAGTTGCCAACCAGACAATAAACCTGACTTTGTTCAACTATAGGTGTATACTGCGATCTTGTATAGAGGAGACTGCCATTTATTTTCCTCCAGTGTGAGAATAGGGTGGCCAATCTTCTCCTTTGAAGACTTGATCATATTTCCCAAGATTTACTGTTCAAAATGCAGTCTCTGTGTTATTATAACCTCCTTTCATGGTTTAAATTTCGGGCGACATTCTTTTCTTGAAACTTCCTATCTTAAAATTTTGAAACTGATTTACGCAACAGCCTTCTGTTACTAGATTTGCTGTCTCAATCTCTAGTCCAAAGAAGCCAAGTTTTAATGAAGGGAAATGCTGCTGAGCTAGCCAGAAAGTATTAAAATCTGTGGTATCATGTGAGGAGCAATATATTTCCTAATGACTCTGAGGGGTGAAGCATGAGAAAAACGTGTGGTTTAGTGACACCAGATTATAAGAGGAATGAATTCACAGTCAGCAGACTCAGAATCTACTGCTAACTTGCCACTACCTAGCTGTATAACCTTAAACAAATCTCTAAACATATCTTATTTAATTATCTTATATGCCAAAGAAGAATTAAATGATGTCTGAGATTCCTTTTCAGATCTCAAGTTCTATGAGTCTTTGATATGGTAAGGTCATCATAGGCCAATAATAGGTCACCACAATCTATATATATAAAAGCTTAAAGTGACCGCTATGATGCTCAATGCAAGAGCTGCCCCCTGGTGGTCAGTGCACTCCCACAGCGGGAGTGCCGCTCAGCCAGAAGCCAGGTTCACAGCTGGCGAGCGCAGCTACAGCAGCAGGAACCTCTCCTGCCTTCCTGGCAGCACTACTGAGGCGCAAGCAGCGGTGGCAGCAGTAGGTGCAGCGGGCTGGGATGAGCGGGAGCGGCAAGGCACCCGGCCCCAGCTCAGGCTCCTTCCCAGCCACCTGCTGCCTCACACACTGGTACATCCCTCAGGGAATGTCAGAATGCTGGTTTCAGCCCGATCCCCATAGGCCCTGCAGAGATAGGGCCAAAACCGGCAGTCCGACAACCCCTGAGGGATCCCGAATTGCGAGAGGGTGCAGGCTAGGCTGAGGGACTCCACCGGTGCACGAACCCATGCACCCAGGCCTCTAGTATATTATAAAATGTATATAAATAGTCTATAAAATATTTTAATAGCTCCTTTTAAAAAACAAAATTTGATACTCTTGAAAAGGTCTTAACATATGACCTAATCAACAAAGTCTAGGTAGTGCACAAGGAGACTCAAATAAAGAATGCAAATAATAAAAAATGTCACTCTCTAAAACAAAAATTACTAAGATTTAATATGAAAGGACAAAATTAGCCACCTATGGAAACTCAGTTATACAAAAAAATTAATAGCCTATCTCTTATAACTTCATCTATTTAATTGTTTTTACATATCATATAAACTATAATCTTTGGATATATTAATTAACCTTATTAAGAATAGAGATTTGCTGCAATGAAAGAATAGACAAATATTGTAATTTCAGAAACTTTTGTAGTAGTAGTGACACTGGAAAATTGAGCAGTAGAGTTTTTCCTGCGCTGGTGGGAAAAGAGGAGGAGGAGAAGGAGGGGGAGGAGGAGGAGGAGGAGAGGAAGGAAGGAATCTGACTCTAATAGAATCTAACCTAATCTAATCTAACCTGTCACAGCTATGTAGATACAATATCTGTGGAGCAGGTAAGTAAAACAAATCAAATATTAGCTTAATTTGAGAGCTCTTTTGATAATACCTAATTTCTGATTGTCAGTGAGCAATCTGATCTATAAATTTGCTCTTCTCCCAAGTGCACCCGCCCATTAAGATGGTGCACTGCTCAATTGCCAGGATTGGTTGTTCTGCTATCGTTTCCTCATGATAAATTGGTCCCCTGGTTTATAAAATCAGGAAAATGTGATTTCAGTTAGTAGGACACAATTCCCAAGAACTTGCTTAAAATAATAAAACAGCTTCTGAACTCACAAAGCTGAGGGTCAATGTTTCCAGGGTGACCTTCTCAAGATGAACAAATCCATAAGATTCAGCCTATACTCTTGCCTCCATCGCAGACTTTCAGGTAATAAACAATTATTTACTAAATGCCACCACATGACAGGCACTGTACTAGGCATTAACATAAAGTGAGAGACAGAAGAATTGTTGAGATAATATATTTTTTCAGTATCTTAATGTAGTAGATGTTAAGAACTGTGGTAGGTATTTTTCATTTGCAACCTCATTTAATACCCTCCCAACTACATAGCAATTCTTATTCTTTAGGTATAAAATGGGGACCTAGAGATTATTATTTCTATTTTGGATACTGCAAAATTTTCAACATAGCCACATCCAGAATCCAAAAGAGCATGGACTATCTTGTACATCCATCTTTACAAAGGATCTGACTGGTACAGTACATGGAATTCAAAGGTTTCTACTCAATTATTAAGAATGTTCACTTTTTTTGTGGAGAATATTCTGATGCTAGTTGCCTCCTATGATGAATTCATAAGAGTTTTGTAAAGCAGAGCCAATGTTTATTTTTGAAAATAATGGAGTGTCCTTAACATTTTTTACAGCAAATTCTTTAGTAACATTACATTACTTGTTTTTCATTATGAAAATAATTGCTTGAATTTCAGGTGTCATTTTGTGTTGAGCAACTTTTGTGTAGTCTAAGACATTTCATTCACATACACATCTGAGCACCATTTTCTAGGGGAAATGGTCCGGTTACATGTAACTCACTGAAGACCCTTAGCTTTGGTAACATAGATGTGAATCTTCATATGTTGGGACTTCACAAGTTCCTAGTGACTCCAGAACCCTCCCTCCAGTAAGAGGAGGGGGATTTCTCAGTTAAGGATCATTGGAATTCTTTTTCTTTACAGCTGATATTCAGGGCAGTCCAGACAACACAGAGGTCAATAACGTGCCTTATCCAAATTAACTTCTGCCTTTCAGAATGATCCAGAAATCAACGGACTGTAGCTGCCTCTGAAAAATGGCTGAACCATTATTCAACCTCATCGAGGAAGCACATGCACTCCTGTGGCATTCTTCTCCTGTGCTCTTTGTCCCAGCAAGTAACATAAAGACAGAGTCACTTCTAAACCAACGCTAATAAGTCTACCGTTGGCACCTGACCATCAAGGAATTAGGTTATGCCCTGTGAAGTTACAACAGGCCTCGGTGGATGAGTCTCTGTATTTCTTGTGACTTCAAATTGAGCAATGATTCCTATAAAAGGAGCTCACATGAATAAATCTGGGGGAGCTGGGTTGTTTAAAAATATATTCCCTACATATGAAGTTGTACAAGATAGTGCCCAGGAGCACAAGTCATAGAACTAGCTTCAAATTCTAGCTGTGCGACCCTGAGCAAATCTCCACGCTCTCTCAGCCCCTTTTACTCATCAATACACCTGGGACAACGTCCTTAGGGTTTTTTGTTTGTTTTGTTTGTTTTTAGGATTAAATAAGAAAATCGACATAAAGGGCTTAGCACAGGGTCCGATGTAAGTGCCTAAGTGTTCAATAAGAGGTAGCAAGTTGGTGTTATGCAAGGGTGTTTCTGGGAAAACAGCCTGAAATGATTTGGGCTGAAAACCTCTTGCCTTGAGCCAAAACAATCCCAGCTGGAAAACTAATGCCTGTTTTTGAAACAACAGAAAGACGCTGAGAGGGAGCAGGGTGCTGAGCTGGGATTCCTTGGCTCTCACCGCAGATGCCAGCCTGTACAGCAGCCTCTGTGAGATTTAGAGACTTTGGGTGGCGACTGCATGGCTGGGAATGAAGTCAGGTTAGAATAGTTAGCTTTGGGCAAGAGTAAACAGTCGTCAGCTAATGTCTGTAAATTTGGGGCTGATCCTGCGAAGTGTGTACATGTCAACATGTTCTGCATTAAGTCACACCTGATGGCAGGTGTGAGGAGAGGATGCCTGGGGTCTACTTTACACTGGAGGCGACACACTCAGAGAAGGTACTGCTAAGGGTCCAGGAGCGCACACATTTCGGGGACTTGCCAACACAGCAGGCCAGGGATGGCACAGTGGGGATGGGAGGAGCCTGGCCCTGTCTAGGGCGAAAGAAGAGGGGGCCGCTGCACAGGCGCCCCACCTGCGCAGCTCGCGCCAGCCTCGCCGCCTTCCATCGGCGGGGCCCAGCTCGGCCCTAGCCCGCTCTCCGGGGCTGTGACACTCACTCACGGTCTGGGACGTCTTCACCTCTTGGTTGAGCCACTCGCACAAGATCTCCGACATGGTTCAGCCTGGGCCTCCGACGGCTAGCGGCGGGGGAAACCAAGCCTACGTGTTCGCGTCCTCCTGTTGCCAAGGGCAACCCGTTGCTAAGGAAGCGTATCCCGCCTGAGCTCAGCAACAGGCTAGGAGAAGAGGGGTGACCGAACCCAGGCGCGGAGGAAAGAAAATCCTGGCCTGCCCCCTTCTGGCGGGTATGACTGCGATGTGCGCAGGCGCGAGATGCTCCCCAGGACCTGAGATTGGGGGGTAAGGAAGACTATTCAAGAGACCCCTGGGGTTTTAAGGAGGGGAGAGGTGCCTGGCCTCAGGTTTCATCACAGGGAGAGTCTTTTGTCAAAATGCAATAAAAAAAATAATTGCCTGGAAGAAAAACCTGACCAGAAAAAAATTTTTCATTTAATATTTATCTCTCAAAACATTTCAGAGAGTTGAATTCCCTATCTCAGCCAGCACTGCCTGTCCTCCAGGTCTAGCTCATCAGTCATCACCTTCAAAAGACCTTCCTTCTCCCTCCATCTTTCCAATCCCTTCACCCTTCTGAATGCTAAGAGTAAGTCCTTTCCTTTTAACGTTGGTACTCAACACCTAATCTTGCCAACCACCCACAGCTTGGCCAACAACTCAGTTTTGCAATCTTCTAACGTGTTTCTCAACACTTTTTTTTTTCAAAGAGCATTAATTTAGACTCTCAGAGACAACGCTGTATCTTGTTATTTATGGCAAATAACAATAGCACAGTGACAGTTTCAAAATTCTTGGAGTCTTTTATACTAAAGCAGATATGACCCTTTCTACTATTTGTCTTATTTTCCAGGTTCATGGGATTTGTCTTATATATGGCTTGTGTCTTTCGCAGGCAAACACTTAAATTTTCAATAATAGAGAACAATTGGATTTGAAACAAAATCAAGTTAATAAAACAAAACACTTGGTGCCATGTGATAAAAAATGAGTCATATATTCTATACCTAAGAAAGAGTAACCAAAGTTCATTTATCAGAATTCTTGCTCTAATTTCTTATTTTCCCATACTGAAGTTTTCAGAGAAGCCAAACCACACGTTAGTATAACAAACGTAGATCCCTAAATTCATGTCTTGTTCCCGCCTCAGCACAAAATTAACATTACCAGTAAACACTCCTTTTTTTGCTGACTGTAATCAAATTGTTCCTATAGCAATAGTGTGCTTGGGCAGATAGGCCTGCAATTTTATCTTTCTCATGGATTATGCTTTATGGAAAACTGGATTTTTATGAATGCCAAATTTTACAACTAACTCTGCTGCAATTATTCTCTAAAAATATTTATATGTATTTTCCAGGGAATAGGGTTTTGTTGAATTACTAACTCATAAAAGTCCATATCCTCTATACTTCGACTTTTGATGGGAATCTTTTGTTTTTATGCTTCCAATGTTTCATATGTAGACAATGATCTAGCCTGTATTTCTGAGTACAGGATAGATCACAAAAAAGGAAAATCAGTAGAATGATTTCCCTTTATTGTGCTATTCCTCATACCCTATAAAATGTCAGTGGTTTCTTATTTTCTATAAAAGTATATGCCAAACTTTTCAGACATTCCATAATCTGATTCTATTTTTCTCTGTGAATCTCCAATTTTACACATTCCATCAGGAATAACAATATACCATGCTAATTCCTGTCTGTGTTTTTATGACCACTTCTACCAAAGTCTACTCTTTAATTCAAGTCAAATTACTTTTGTAAAATTTTGTTGACAGCCCTAATTGACAGCCTTTTCATCTCAACTCCAGTGGGTAAGATGCACCAGTAGAGTCTTGGATATCTTAATACATGGATTGCTTTTCATTTTTACATACCCAGAAACTAGAACAAATTTTAACATGCCCAGATCTAAAGCAGTCAAAATAAATTTTGAAAACAAAGACAACAGCTATACAAAATGTTATAAATATTTTAAGGATGTAAATTAAAATATGGATTTAATATGTGGACAGATCTGGAAACCCAGCAGGACAGTAAAAGCTATTTTATAAAAACCCAAAAAGCTGATGGAAGGTCTATATCTGAAAACTCTTTTGATTAAAATGTAGAATTTATTGGATGACTTACAGTAAAATAGAGACTGTGGAAGAAATGAATGAACTTGAAGTAGGACACTAGAAACTATCCAAACAACATTAAGAGTAAAAAGTCTGAAAAAAATAAACAGAGCTCCATGACTTAAAGAACAATATCTTGTGTAATTGAAGATCTAAAATAAGATGAAAGAGATATTTGAGTAGAAAAAAATCTTTGGAGACACAATGGCCAAACATTTTCTAAATTTGATTTTAAAAAAATATATACATACATATCTTTCAAACAAACCCATATCTTTCAAACAAAATTATGCATAAGCTCATTGTCAAATTGCATAAAAATGAAGAGTAGGAGAATACCTTAAAAAGTACAAAGAGAAAAAACATAGGTTGCATATAGGAGAACAATGAAAATGACAACTGGTGGTACAAGAAACAATGCAAACCAGAGGACAATAGAATATTTTTAGATTATTGAAGAAGCATTAAATCTATAATTCCATATCCAGCAAAAAAAGTTCCTCAACAATAAGGGCAAAATAAAGGCATTTTTAGATAACAAAGGCTAAAGAAGTTTGATGCCAGCAGACCTGCACCATGAGATCGTTAAAATAAACTCTTCAAGTTTAAGGAAAATAATACCAGATGATAACTCATCTATCCTATATAATAAAAGCCTAATATGCTAAGTGTCTGGTCCACTGGTCAGCCGTTCAACCAATCAAAGCGTAATATGCTAATGATATGCCAAGACTGCTCAACCACTCGCTATGATGTGCACTCACCACCAGGGGCAGATAGTCAACTGGTTGACCAGTCTCTATGACATGCACTAACTACCAGGGGGCAGACATCCTGACCAGTAGGTTTGCTTGCTGCTGGGGTCTGGCCAATCAGAACTGAGCGAGATGGGTCAGACACACCCTTGAGCCTTCCTGCTGTCCCTCCCCAGCTGGCCAACCTCCTGAAGCTCTCCCCAACCCCAATCGTGCACCGGTGGGGTCCCGCAGCCTGGCCTATGCCCTCTCACAATCCAGGACCCCTCGGGGGATGTCAGAGAGCCAGTTTCAGTCCGATCCCACAGACCAGACTGAGGGACCCCACTGGTGCACAAATTTGTACAACAGGCCTCTAGTGTGTGTGTGTGTGTGTGTGTGTGTGTGTGTGTGTGTGTGTGTATGGCTAATATGCAAAGTGTCCCCTCGGGAGTTTGACCTGGAGACTGGCAGTTCAATCTCTCTCTATGATGTGTGCTGACCCCCAGGGGGCGGCGTGGAACAAAGGAAGGCCCCAGCTGGCAGCTGGGGAAGGAAGGCCCCAATTGGCCCTAATCACCTAGGGACCCTACCCATGCATGAATTTAGTGCACCAGGCCTCTAGTATCAACATAATAGAAGGAAGAACATTGGAAATGGAAAACATGTGGGTTAATATGAAAGACTTTTTTTCTCATTTCCTCTGTTTTTTAAAAGAAACTGATGAATGCATGTATAATAACAATATATTTTTGTATTTAAGACATATGTAGAAATAAAATATATCCCAAGAATAACACAGTGAACAGGAGGGGACTAAGTATAATTGTATTATTGTAAAGTTTTTAAAATAACCTAATGTACTATATAATCTATTTTTCCAAATTTTATAAGAGTTTATTTGACCAGGGGGGTGAGGGCATAAGTGGGGGTGTGGGAGGGTGTGGGAGGGGGGCCTAAGGACACATATGTAATACCTTAATCAATAAGGAAAAAATTAAAAATAAAAAAGAGTTTATTTGAGCCAAACTGATGACATGCCTGGAAGCAAGATCTTGAATGCTCCTATATAATATTTTTAAGGTATATACCAACAAGTTCTCGTTACATATTTAATCTCTAAAGCAACCCACTAAGATTTTTTTAATGATATAGCTGAAGGTCTGGTAAAGAAATTATTGAAAGCATATACTGAAGCCAACAGAATGCAAGAAAGGAGTAAAAAAAGGAATAAGAAAAAAATGGGACAAATAAAATAAGTGGTAATATGATAGTTTTAAATTCAACTGCCACCAATAATTTCATTGTGTATAAATTAACCGAACACTTCAGTTAAAATGCATAGATTATCAAATTGGATTTTTTAAAAAGAAAAACCCAACTATATACTGCTTAAAAGAAATGCACTTTAAATATAAAAGACACAGATAAGTTAAATTTTGGAAAAACACATTATGTAAACTACAAAGTTTAAGTAGCAATATAGATTCCTGACAAAGTTGATTTCATGATAGGAGTATCACTAATATTAAAGAAAAACACTAAGAATATATATCATAATCTTATTTGTTATACACCTGAATAACAGAAGCAAAACCCTACAGAACTAAAGGAAAATTAAAATTACATAAACTTAAAAGTTTATAAAACTATAATTGAAGATTTTAACACTTCACTCTCAATAATTGATAAACTAGATAAAATGTTTATTAATGATATAGAAAACTTGAAAAACACTGTATTGACCAGATTAACAAATTGATATTTGGAAAACAACATACTCAGCAATATATATTTACTATCTACCTTGGAAGGAAGCAGCTTTTGAATACTGATTGCTCAACTACGTGGTAATACAATTAAAGCCAAAGATACTGTAGAAGATTATTGACTCCTTGATGACTTCAAAATCATATGAAGAAAGTTATTCTCATATTTCTTCCTACCATGAACTGTATTTTCATTATGATGCATTGTGTTATATTCAGTTAAGGTCTCATTAATTTTTCAAACTTCATCTGTTCACATTTTTAATTTTTCATTAGTTCCTTTATTCATGTTATAAAAGAAATTACCATTTCATAATGTAGCCATTGGATTACAAAAAAAGTTTACTGAATTGTCATATTTTTTATTTCAAGGAAAATCACAATACTAATTTTATAAGGAATATGATATTAGAGGTAAAATAAAACATATATTTTGGGAGCATTTTAGCCATATATCTACACAATGAAATAAGCTATACTATAACCACATTCCTTCTTGATTATTTATTTTTAGGTGTTTTTTTGTTTGTTTGTTTTTAATGGATGGGGTGGAGATAGTGTCTTTGAATGGCCAGAGCAGTAACATAAAACTACATTTCTATGGAATGGTTTATAAAACCAGAATGGTAATTGCTTTTATTCAGCAAGAATGAAGGGAGTATGTATGCTTCATGTTGAGTAGCAATTTCTAAACTTTTGAATTTGATCAGCTGGCAATATTCCAAAAGCAAATTTGAAAGCCAATGTAAGGCTGCACAGTTGTTTTGTCTTTTAAGTAAGAACATAAAAACAAATGCTATACTTCTCTGGCCATCATTTCACATAAGAAAGAACAATTCATACCAAAAAAAGTAAGAAGCACAAAATGTGAAAATGAACAGTCCTTTAAACTGATAAATAGGCTTTCTGAAAAGCCCCAGTATGTCATAATAGTCTTGTGAATGTCTTGATAGAGTGGACCTATTATCATCAAACTCTATCCCAGAGCCCGACACCTAGGCTGTACCACTTTAGGCTCCATGATACTTGCAACCCTTCCTTCCCCAGTGGAGTGTGTGTGTGTGTGTGTGTGTGTGTACATGTGAGGGCATAGAATCTATATGCGACTTCTTCAGCCTAAGCCAATTTCTTCTTTCAGGGTACCACCTATCTTTCTATGCCCTCTGAAAGAATAAATATAGTTAGATTTTTAAATTAATTTTTTTTGTTGATTTCAAAGAGGAAGGGAGAGGGAGAGAGAGATAGAAACATCAATGATGAGAGAGTATCATTGATTGGCTGCCTTCTACATGCCCCAGGCATGTGTTCTGACTGGGAATCGAACTGTGACCTCCTGGTTTATAGGTTGATGCTCAACCACTGAGCCATGCTGGCTGGGCTATAGTTAGATTTTGTTTGTTATGTTAATCCTCACCTGAGCATATTTTTCATTGATTTTTAGAGAGAGTGGAAGGGAGAGGGAGAGACAGAGAGAAACATCAATGTGAGAGACACATTGATTGGTTACCTTCTGCATGCAATCCAACCAGGGCAGGGGAACCTGAAACCAAGGTATATGTCCTTGACTGGAATCGAACCTGGGACCCTTTGGTCTGTGGGCCAATGCTCTATCCACTGGGCAAACAGGCTAGGGCAATATAGTTAGATTTTTAAGGAAATATTTTTATTGGAGATGGCGATTTATAAACTTTAATAGAAACTTTAATAGGAGGCCTTTTTCTATAGAACCTATAGAGTTCACACCCAAATTTCACTCGAGAATTCTGCAATATAGGAGAGAATGGCCCTTTATAAGTCAAGTCCTCAAAAAGAAAAAGTTTTCCTTCAGATCATGTGACCTCTAGGACACTGCTAAATTATGTAGCACTAATCTGGTGCTTTAAATCATGCTGTCTTGAATTGTATCAGGAAGTCAAATCCAAAGTAAGATCTGTATTTGCTTTGGATACTAGCAACTTCCATATCACATTCCTACATATCTGATCTGAGCATGTGATTAAATGATCAAATCCTCTTTTGTGACAAAAGAGGTGAAAGTTTGAGAAGACTGACTTAATCAAGCTGTACCCCAAAGAGTTCCAAACAGCTAAGGGAAACATGAAGTTAGCCTCAGTTTCCTTACTTAGTCATCAAGCACTGTATTTCATCAAGTTAATAACAGGGCTTCAAAAGTTTTATTGATTCTAAACCACTCAGATGTAACGAAGGCAACCTGTTATGAAATTATAATGAAAATGCATCTGTATTTGTTAAGAAACTTGATTTTTTATGCCTAATTAGTTTTTGAAAAGGGGAACTCAGTGTTCAAGTACTATTAATTTGATATGTCTACCAGATGGATCTCTTTTTATATTAAATTCCTGCTAGTCTTACCAAATAATCCCTATTAAAGATACTTAGTGCATCCCCAAAGACAGGGCAAGATTTTGACAGCTACCAGGAAATTAATGAGTATAATATATGCTAAAATAGCAATGATGTGGTGACCAATAATTATAGTAAATTCTATTACTTAGAAAGTACTTTTATCTTATTAGTCAAGGTAGAATTTTTATTCTAACAAAAAGGTTCATGAGGACAAGTCCACAGGGTATAAATTTAAATAATTTCCAAGTCAAATAATGGAAATGTTCTGTATCAGGAAATCACAGGCAAGAGAAGGTATATATTTAACTTCCCTGACTAGCCCTGAGCAATCTCCATATTATATTCTTTGACATATATATCTATACCTATACCGGAGGCCCAGTGTGTGAAATCACATGGCCCCGCCCACTGCACGCGCCCCGCCACGCCCACCGCCTCTCCTACCCGCCAGCTGCCAGCCTTGCTGCAATCGGAGGCTGTGGGCCATGAGGGAGGGACCAAGCCACGCCCTACTGCTGCAAGTGGCTCGCAGGCTGGGGGAGGGACCAAGAGGTGCTCCATGCACCTCCTGGTGACTGGTCTTTTTGTTGTTCCGGCGTTATAGCATTATGGCTACTGGCCTTTTATAATATAGATATATAAATATGTTTATATATGTGCATATGTATCAAACATTACACAAAAAGTAGAAGAGCAAATCACTGTGCTTATTTCTAGTGCAGGTTGAAAAGACATGAGTATTTGGAAGCAGAATAAACCATCGTTTAATGAGAAATCCCTATAAAATAGAAACCCAACGCCTGTCATTTACCTCCAATGCTGCTTCTCTTTGAGCCTATAACGTTTTTGAAAATCAGAGCCCTCTAATCAACTTGAAGACCATTGGAAATTTGAGGTCAGATTTTACAACTTATATCACTTACAACATAGTTACCTGTTAATATCTTATGAGAGATCGGCAGGAGTGAGGGGGAGGGGCTTGTAGAACAGCTGGGTATAGTGAAGAGATCACTATCCCAGAAATGGAAGGGGGACTGATAAGGGGAAGGTGGGAGTGGAGAGATCAGTTTTCCTTCCACCCCAAATTTACAGAAGGTTAAGTCTAACCTTTAGGATAAAATCTGGGGGCCAGCGGTACTACATAAGAGGAAAATCAAAGACGTTCTGAATAGGATGTACTTTTAAGATTCTCAGAATTGATATCCGTTTTGAAGTATCATGAATGACTCCATGGGGTGTGGGGTAGGAAGGGAGGCAAAAAAATTTCTGATGAGGAAGGGGCAGAAAGACTTGATGATGAGGGCTGTAATATAGCTTTTATTCCATTACAGTCACAAATGAAAGAGTGAAAGATGTGACAAAAGAGGTGAAAGTCAAAAACCAGATGAAGGGAAAAGCTATTCTTTTTTTTTCCAATTCACACAATTACAACATGATGGTGACTTGGTCTTTTTCTTACATGCCTTACTCATATTATGGAAATAACTTAGTGAGGGATGAGTCCGAAGATGGAAAAGCCTGATATGGGTAATTTCCTTTTGGTAAAAATGTCGGTCATGTACTCTGTTGGCAATTTAGTATCTAGAGATGACTGAGCTGATTTCATTTCTGGATTTAACCAAATTAAACTTCTGAGTCTGAAAAAGAGAAGAGGAGG
Organism: Myotis yumanensis; assembly: GCF_028538775.1. Classification (NCBI taxonomy): domain Eukaryota; kingdom Metazoa; phylum Chordata; class Mammalia; order Chiroptera; family Vespertilionidae; genus Myotis; species Myotis yumanensis. The sequence continues at coordinate 8,549,707 of NW_027223755.1, forward strand.
AGGAGGCAGCAAAGGAAGAGGAGGGGTGAGTACAAGAAAAGGGAGGAGGGGGCGGGGGAGGAGGAGGAGGAGGAAGGAAGGAAAGAGAGAAAGAGAAAGAAAAATAAAGTAGAGTGAAGAAAAATATCTCTGTGATCCACAGCATCTGGGCTATTTGATCTTGAAGCTAAGCATGGGAGCTAATGTGCTACCCTCTGTCAATCATACGTGTCAGATATTTCAAAAAGGACACCAATTTGAATAAGAAAAACTTATTCTAACTAAAGAATACGGAAAACTTCAGATGTTTTTCTATTTGGTATTTGGTATAAGTATTTGGATCATACACTTATAATAAAGTTATAATAAAATCACATTCCTATAAAAATACTCTAACGTGTCCCTTTTGTTGATTTAACTATGATTTAACACTTCTATAGACATTGCACTATTTTCTTGCAATTAACTTGAATTTCAGGAAAGCACTAAAGAAGATAATTTAATGCTGTAGCTAATTTGAAGAACTAATACTGAAAAGGCTTTAGCTTTAAACATTTGTAAATTTGAGCTTTAATATATGCAGTTCCATTTTGGTTAGCAATTTAATCATTAGGGTAAAACCGCAGACATAAAGCTTATAGGAAGGGATAATAGAATAATTTGCTTGGCTATAAAAAAGCAACATTATAAACTGTTACTGTGGCTGTTTAAAAGACTTGTGTCTCCATTGCAAATAAGGAGAAAGTGTTGGAATCAGAAGATGTATTGGTGTTAGATAACACATATAAATATAAATGCTCTAGCATATTACTGTAGTAAGATACTACCTCAGAAGAATGAGAACTTTAAAAGCTATACTAAAAAATAAAAAAAATGGTTGGAAGTTACATTCCCCTCTGCAGCCAATATTTTCTTTGGAACAAAACACCAGAATGAGGAAGGTTTTTTGTGAACTTGAACCAGTAGCACTAGATTGGTGTTAAAGTTCGTGTGATGTTTTTTCAAGAGCCTAAATAAGGATTATGTATCTCATGTGACAAACACTGAAAGTTGCCCCTTACCCCCCCCTGCCCCTGCCCACAAAAAAATGATGATTTGATATGACTGGTAAATGCTTAGATTATGGTTGAGGGTCCTTTGATAATGGGTAGATAGAAGATAGGGACATCATGGAAAAACAGAAAAATGAGAAGGCTTTTGGGCTCAAGAGGACTAGGAGAGTAGAAATAACATTTCCCAGGTATGTGGGAGGTTCCAGTACAATCTGGGCTGAGAGCTGAGGCATTTGAAAACTACGTGAACACATTTCCTAGCACTCAGATCCTAAAGAGATACAGGTCAAATGTGATCATGCAGACATCGGGATTAAAAGATATTTTTAAAGAACACAAAGAAGTCAGCAACTGCATTGAAACAAACTTGGCATCTCACGCTGGAGTTTTATATTTGCTCACCTGGGCATTGTCCCCAAGAACATTACCATTGTTATGCCCAGATTTCAAGATCCCCAAGAAACCACATCAGGGAGCCAGCCAATCCGATGCAAAAGCATAAGAATCTGTATTTCAAGCTAGCTTGAGCTCCCTATCCACCAGACTCACCGACACAACGGCAGGCCAAGTGGCTGAGAGACAGAACCCCGCCTAGAGACGGGTTTTAAAGGGGGGGTTGGAGTAAGGGGAGGAGAAAGGACTGTGCTCTGCCGATTGGCCAGGCGCAAGTCGATTTCTTGTTCCTGGGTGTGGCTAGCAGAGTCTTAGACTTCCGGGAAGAACCTTCTTGCCAAGCACATGGCCAAGGTAAGATGGAGGACGTAGCTCTTACTCTGGGGCAAGATGGAGGGCCTAGCCCTCGCCCTTTCAACCATCTGTATTATCATTATTCTGCCTCTCTAGACCTCATTTCCCAGTGAAATGTTTATGATGTAGACTCTTTTGGGGGGCAGTCTTATCTCTGGCGATAAGGGTTTTTTCCCTTCCTGGTATGAAGGGAAAGGGAAGGAAGAGGAGAGGGAGAACACCTTCACTAGGGGAATGTATGATCTGTCTTCCGGCCGATAGTGGGACAGCAGAGAGCTCATCCTGTGTTTGCTTTTTCTATTGCTTTGAAGCTCAAAATAATCTTTGTGGCAAAACGGCATATTTTGGGGTGGAATATTCTGATCTACAATCTCCTGCTATGTTAAAGAACTGTTTTAAGTTGATTTGAGATACTCCTCCTGAAATGATCCATGATCACCTAATTTCTAGAACTTTGAAAAAAAAATAAGGTGCCATGAACTTTATATAACATATAGCCATCTTTCCTCAGAGCAGTATTTCCTAGTATTTCCTGAAGTGAGGTCCATGCATCCAATGTAATACACATGAGGATGTAGAAAATTTACAAATTCCTTTTACACCTTTTTACTTGATACTTTAATTTTTTTGGTATTTTCAAATATTCATTTTATTTATTTAGTAAACATAAATGGTGAGGAAGTTCATGTCTATCTTGTATAGGGTGTCCCAAAATGAACGCAAGATTTGCAGTTGAATTGAATTGCAAATCTTGCGTGCATTTTGGGACACCCTATATAAATAAATAAATCGGGTACCTCTGATTTATTTTTTTAACTATTTAGAGTTTAGAGATTTGTCTTCCAGTTCTTTTTCTTTAAGTGACTACATATTGTGTCTTTTGTGGCAAGTCACTTCCCCCTTCTAGATTTTGATTACTTAATATGTAAAATGAGGAGTTTGAATGAAAAGTCCATCTATCTTTTCAGGTTTCTACTTTTCCAGGGCCCTGGGGAGGCAACACTGTGCCTAACATAAAATTCAACTTGAAGACTGCTGTTTTGTGCGTGTTCGTGGACCTGGAAACTATCGAATTAGATCTACACAGCGTATGACATAATCATTTTCATTATTATTATTACTAGAGTCCTGGTGCATGAAATTCGTGCATGGGTAGGGACCCTAGGCCTGGTCGGTGATCAGAGCCCATCGGGGCCTTCCAGCTGCTAGCTGGAGCCTGCCTTCCTGCTGCTGGCCGGTGCCTTCCTTTGTTTGTTCCATGCCACCCCCTGGTGGTTAGCGCACATCATAGTGAGCAATCAAACTCCTGGTCTCCTGGTCAAACTCCTGCAGGGACAATTTGCATAGACAGATATAGATATAGATATAGATATAGATATAGATATAGATATAGATATAGATATAGATATAGATATAGATATAGATATAGATAGATATAGATAGATATAGATATAGATATAGATACAGATTTCTAGTAGTAATTGTCATAAAAGTAGCAGTGTGAAGTTCAGATTGAAGTCAGCTCTCTTGCTACTCTCTTGCTATTCCCTTTCAGTGTGTTCACAAATAGTTCCTGAGTAAATTCCAAGCACTCAAACCGAAAACCTTTTCTCGCTTTAGAATACTTTTTCTCGGGAAATTTTATAACTCTTTTTTAAGGCATGTTATAGATGTCCCAAGTTGCTAGGCAACTTGTCCTAGGGAACATTGACTGATAACCTTCTTGTCAAATCAATATCAGGTTCAGGTACCCAAGGAGATTCTGGTCTGAAAGAAAAGTAAGACAGGCTCTTCCCTTTCCCTTACAAGTAAAAAAATAAATTTAAAAAATGCCTTCTTTTTTCAAAGTTAGAGCAAAAGGTCACAGTGCATTTTTGCTCATAAAATAGAAAAGTCTTTCTTGGCTTTCTCTTCATCTCTTCCCCAGGACGTTGCAAAGAGGATGAGTGAGAGCTGGGGACAGAATAGTGGAGGAAGCACTTTTTCTCTCTTCTTTCTCTCCAACCTGCTCTCTCTAAAGCAAGGGTTCTCCATCTGTTGTCTGAGACCCTTCCAGGATATCTGTAAAGACAAAACTATTTTCCTAGTAACACTAAGACATGATTCGCCGTGTCACTCTTATTTTCCTATGAATGTGCAGTGGCGTTTCCCAGAAGCTATGTGACATGTGCTATCATAGCAGATTGAATAGCGAAGGATACACGAGAATCTAGCTGTCTGCTCATAAGCCAAAGATTAAAGACATTTGCAAAAATGCAAAACGATGCCACTCTTCCCACAAAATGTTTTTGTCTTTGAACATGTACTTTGCATAAAGACATGATATTTATGTTAATATGTCATGGATTTATTATTATTAAAATAAGTTACTCAGCGAATATTTGAAAAATTCTCCATTTTAATTTTAAATGTGGTAAATATTGATCGATACTAATTTACATAAAGAAAATCTCTTTATAATATTTAAGAATTTAAAGAGGTTCTGAGACCAAAAATTTGAGAACCTCTGCTTCAAGTGGTCTCCTCTGTAACTAAGAAGAAAAACTAGGAAATAGATGAACCTGAAATCCAGAGAAAAAGACCCGAGGCACTGAAAAGCTGAAATAAGTCAAAAGAATAGGATATAGTACTTGGAAAACCTCTCCCAAACTCCATCATGGGGTAGATTCAATGTGAGTAATAAATGAACCCTTTAATTCAAAGTCATGTGAAAGATTAGGGCCCTGGCCAGCTTAGCTCAGTGGATAGAGCATCAGCCTGCAGACTAACGGGCCCCAGGTTCAATTCCAGCCAAGGGCACATGCCTGGGTTGTGGGCTCGATCCCTAGTAGGGGGTGTGCAGGAAGCAGCTGATCAATGATTCTCTCTCATCATTGATGTTTCTATCTCTCTCTCCTTCTCCCTTCCTCTCTGAAATCAATAAAGAAATATATATATATATATATATATATTTTTAGAAAGAAAGATTAGGCTGGAAATAATAAAATAAAGGCAGAACTAAGGATAAGTGAGAAAAGGCTCAAATTGGGCTCTAGATTTTTAATACTCAATAAGGTGCTCTTACTGTTACCTTAAAGTATAGCATTTGTGCTATACAAATTGGTGTGTCTTCGATGTTTGGATTGCTGTGTATATGGCATCTGTGTATTTGGCTTAAAGTTTACTGTTTGGAACCTGTTGTTCTCTCATCCAGTCCTGGATGGGAATGTTACCATAGACTTACAGGTTCAGAGCAGAGATTTTGGCATCAGCTGCCTGGGTTCAAATCCCAGTTTTTCAAGTTTCTTGATTTTCTCATCTACAAGGTGGTGTTGATGGCCAATAGCAACTCTGTGGAGTTGCTATGAATTTAAAATGAATTAATACTTGTTACAATGTGATAAATGCTCAGCATGGTGCTTCTTAATGCAGTGCCTGGCCCATAGTGTGTGCCATATGCACGTTCAGTTAATAAATGAGTGGAACCTGCAATGCCCAGGTTAGACGCCATGAAAAAGCAAGGATCTAAACTGTGAAGCAAACACAATATTGGGAGCAGATCATACTGAATCACTATGTGGGTTAGAATGAGTCCATAAGGCTAATCCCATGTGAAGTCAAGAAAAGCTCAACCAGCTAAAGAGGTTTTAAAACAAGAGGAAAATAGGGTTGGTCCAAATGAACCCTCATGAGAAATGCCTCACAGGAACTGAGTTCCTTTGAAGGTCTGAGGAGGCTTGGCCCATACCAGCTGACTTCCGCAAGTGCGGAAGCCATGACACTCTGAACCCAGCATTCACTCCTCCAACGATAAAGATCACCACCACTGCTTGATGGCTCCGCATTCAAATGGCACACACAACGGGTAACCATTTCCAGTGCTAGATCTCTTCTAAAGTCTGTTCCAAAGCACTTAAGAAATGTGTTTTAAATATTTTGAGGTAGAAAAAGGGCAGAGAATTTTTTTTAAGTCATATTAAGTTTTTTCTCTCAGGGGAAATTTAATTAAATTTGAAAAAAAAGGGAACTTTTATTTGCTCTGGCATTTAAAGTAAGCTGTTCTAATCTCATTAAGTAATCCAGATGCTTTTGAAAACACCCTCATTAAGTACTTTATAATAGTTAAATTTTAATTAAATGCACTATTTATTTAATAATCTTATTCAAAAATAGGACCTTGCAATACAAAATTTATAATTCAATTTGGCAAATATGGTTGGATAATTCTCTTTTAAACAGCAAAGGCTTTTAACTATTGTGTATTCAGAAATAAACAAAGGGTTTAATATTTTAAAGTTAGACACAATTGTATTTGATGTGGTTAAATATTTCACAATAGCTGAACTTCAGATTTTCAATGAAAATTATTTTGTTTCTATGAAGGTTTAGATCATTGACCTAGGATGGATTATTCTCTGAATGCAAAATGCCTATTGTCTGGTCTATTTTAATAGAAGCTCAAATCACCGTCTTTAAGCTTATTATATAACTCCAGAATGGTAGGAGTAAACTTCTGGGAAAATTAACTCTCTAGTGTTCAGTCAGTGTGGCTCAGTGTTGAGTGTCAACCCATAAACCAAGAGGTCATCAGTTGAATTCCTGTTCAGGGCACATGCCCAGGTTTCAGACTCCATCCCCAGTAGGGGTGGTGCAGGAGGCAGCCAATCGATATTTCTCTCTCATTGATGTTTCTATCTCTCTCTCCCTCTCCCTTCCCCTCTCTCTAAAAATCAATAAAAACATTTTAAAAAATCAACACTCTAGTATGTGCACTTCACCTAGCAGGAATCCAATAAGCATACAGGTCATGACTCTAATGGATGCCCTTCTTCTAGAAGCAAAGTTGAGGAGCATAGCTTTTCAGAATTGCCAAATAGATCCTTCTCTGTGCTATTGTATAAGGAACACTGATGTAGAAGGGAGTGGCTTTTCTCCTGTTCCTCTTTAAGAACAATGAGGAAGAGTTCATTAGACATACTCGCTTTTGTTGAGAGATGAACTTCAGTTGAATACTTGCATTTTTCATGTGACATCTCTGTTGAGAGCCCCTGAAGTATTTTGTAAATGTAAAATTTTAGGCAATCTCTGGAATGGAACATAAGAAACGCAAGGATTATGAAGTTATAGACATGCCCCTCAACTCTTTCAAAAGATAACATTTTTAGAGAACTTACTAAAGAATGCATAACACCAGGAGAGAAAGGCAATTTTTTAAAAAGGTGGCTTTGAAAAAGGAGATTTCTGAGCAGAACACAGTAAGTCCTCTGCTGCCCACGTCACTCGGCTCATTTCAAATAGTGACAGGTGAAAGCCGATGCCGGATGGAAGAGCCTGAGTGGGGACCACAGCTCGGTTAGAACTGAGGCTAGATTGTGGATAAGATTGTTATCACAGGGCTTGGTGTGCGATGAGCCCTCAATAACAACAATATTAGCATATGGTTAATTATTACCTTAGAAGGTCAAGTCGGTGGTAGTAATTGAGCCCATTCCTTCCTATTCCTTAGAGGCCCTTTCACCTACCTCCTTGCCTAAGTGGTGTTAATTCATTTATTTAACGAATATTTAGTGGGTGTCTAGTGTATGGTAGGCACTGTTTTAGGCACTAGCTGACCATTTTGATCTTACCTGGGCCTAGAAGACAGGCTCCTCCTGGAAATCACTTCCACCGTTTTGTGTTCCAGAAAACAGCTCACTGCAAAGAACCATCCTTCCTCTTACGGCTTAAATAAGACTCAATGATGACCCCCTTGTGCTGGGGCCCAGCCCCGGGGGTCCAGGGACCCCTCCCCCGAGTGCACCAAAGTCGTGCACCCAGCCTCTAGTGGTAGCATAATATGTTTAGGCAGAGAAGGATGAAGGTGTCTCGCCTCAACCCTCCCACCGACACACATATCCCAGAAAAGAACGGGAGAATGAGCAAACTTTTCTCAGCCCCTGTGAGTTGGGAGGAAGTGGCAGAGAGGACCACAGCCCTGGAGCGGCATCCATCAGGTTGAGGAGGAGGATACAGACGTTCAGCGGTCTGTCCCTGGAGAGCAGAGGGGTTGGAGCTCTCTCTGCATGTGCATGGGGACTCCTTGGAGGAAACCAACAGGTGCCAATGTCCATGCACAGAAACCTCTCTCCCAGTGAAGGCAGGACAATACGCGAGCTAGAATTTAGGGATCTTCCAAGGAAAAGAGGGCCAGAAGAATTGGAGGAAGCCTGGTTTCACTGAATTCATGCCAGAGACAACTGAGACAAAATCCATTGCCTGAATTGATCGGACAAGGATTACTACTATCACGTGAAATCAACCTTAGAGATTAAGGTTTCATTTCCTTGAGCATATGGTTTGAAATACCAAATTGATTCCACTATTGTATAGTATTACTTATTTGTAGTATTTTTAAAAAGTATATCTTTATTGATTTCAGAGAAGAAGGGAGAGGGAAAGAGAGATAGAAACATCAATGATGAGAGAGAATCATTGATCAAGCATGTGCCCTTGACCGGAATCGAACCTGGGACCCTTCAGTCCGTGGGCTGACACTACTCACTGAGCCAATCCGGCTAGGGCTATTTGTAGTGTGAATAAGCAGTGAAACCATCCCACAGTGTAGCTGTTTCTGTTTCTACATTTTATTTCCCGTTATCTAGCAGAGCACCTCTGGTACTGATGTTCAGCTCTTTAATTTGGAGGACTCAGTAAACATGCTTTTGTTTGTTAGTCTTCTTGTGTCTTCCCCATGAAAATTCCCTTTGGGTATCCCTTCACATTAGCCCGAAGAGGAGAGGCGCCTTCTAGTTAAGGAGAATGAAAAACGCAATCTCACCAGTGTTATCTCACTGCACAACTCCAGGGGGGGGCACCTACACTGTAGTGCATGTAAATGTTGCTTCCTTGAGTATCACAAGGTGAATTTCACCACTCATACGGAGCCACTCTTTAATAACCTGGGTATATTTACTTTCACCCAGCATTTAATGCATATTTTATACCTTTTGTAAACATTATTTTAATCCTTGCCTAAAAATTTTTAAATGTACTAAATATGTCATAATTTACATAATAATTTCTTCTTATATTTTAGACAACTAGTATGTTTACTAGTATATTTTCCTATTAAAATTTAAATGGATAACTATTTTGTATACAATTATTTCTTCACATTTTGAATTGCTGCTTTGTGACAAATTCTCAGAAATAGGTCAAAGGGCATGAACATTCTCAAGACTCTTAATACTCCACCAAAAAATATTTTCCAGGAATATTCTTCTGATTTACTTTCCCATTAATGGCTTATGAGAGTGGCTTTTTCACAACTTTGCCAGCATTAAGCAGTCCATTTATCAAATGGCAAATTGGCAAAGATGAAGATAGTGAATGAGCTGGAGGGAGTATATATATCTTGTACATTTCAGGAGGACAATTTGTCATTTTCTGAAATGACTTTAATGTATGCAAGGACATTAGAAACATCACACCATTGAATGAATAACATCAATGACAAAAGTTTTTTGTAAGAGAAAGTGGGAAGCATGTGCAAAAATGAGCATTGAACAATGTTTATTAAGATGTTGCAAAGTAGTGAAAAATGGAAGCAACTTAAATAGATTATTGAAAAATTATAAAATAACTGCATACTAAAGCATTATAAAGCTACTAAAATGTTGTAGAAAATATTTAACATGGAATGTTAATGAGTTTAGTAAAAAAAATTAACCAACATATCAGAAAAAATATTTTTGAATTCTTTAAAAACTATATGTTGATTTAAAAATAAGAAGAAGTGTTTCTTATTTTTAGAAAGAGATATCAAAATATCAACAGTAGCATTTGGAGTGATTCTGTTCATTTGTTTTGTTTTTCTCACTATGCTTTATAATAGAATTCCCATATGTGGATAATTCCACATATTTTACCGTTGATAAACATTAATCGACTTTTTAAAAATTAAAAAGTTTTAAATTCATGTAAATGTGTTAGTTACGCTTGGAAGTCCATCTGAACAAATAGCACATCTCCGTAAGTCCCCTTTCCCAATGTCTCCCCTCCCAGAGAAACCTAATTATTGCCAAGTTAATGTACCCCTTTGCTCCTCAAAATGCTGTCTGTTAACCAATGGCCACCACATCTTCAGGGAGCTTTTGAAAATGCAAACTCTCCAGCCCCATTCAAGACCTCCAGAATGAGAACTGACAGGTTCAATTTCTCTATATGATTTGTATTCCCATTATCATTTGAGAGACGCTGGGTCAGGAGTAATGAGAATGAATGCTTTCAATTTCCTTCTTTTTTTGTTTTTGTTTTTGATTGAAACCTGACCTTGGGGGTAGAAACAACGGTTATAGGACCATCTGCCCAGCTTGAAACAAATTTTATTTTTCAAGTGCCGCTGTATGATTTCGAACCAAACAAATCAAGATAAAGTTGACGTTTTCCTGGAAAATTCAGATGCGGGGGGGGGGGGGGGGGGGGGGGGAATCTCAGACATTTGCCCACAGACCTCACCGAACAAAAACATAGATGCCTTTACATGAGCAAGTTTTACATCGTGGTTCAGGGAGGACATGTTCTGCTGCCAGGGCTTCTTCTTTGGTGAAAATGGCTACTTTCTTTTTTTTTTAAGATTTATTTATTAATTCATTTATTTTCTTTATTGATTAAGGTATTACATATGTTTCCAAAAGTGGCTACTTTCAAAACTACACCCCTAAACATATGAATATTTCAACTAAAACAATTCAGAAAAATAACATGACCCCTTACACTTCTCACATCTGGTGGAAAATAATACTCCTGGTTTGAAAGAGCAGATGGAGGTATATGGAGATCAACGTTAATAAAACAATCTCTTCAATCCTTGCAAGAATTTCCCTGTGGGTACACCGGTAACCGAGTTCCAGGGAAAGAAGGAAAGAGCCCCGAGAAGACAATCACGTCTCCCCGTGTCACCGACGAGTCACCGACGAGGAGCAGAAAGGAGAATCTCTAAAACAGCTCTCCCACTGCTTCTGCTTTTCTGAGTGGTTTCTGTGCGCATCCCCAGAAGCTGCTTACGTAGCTCATCAGTTTGGGGCAGGTGCAGATGGCCACACCAGGTCAATTCTTTGACTTTCCTGGTTTAAACAGGTGGGGTGTAATGCCCCTCTCTTTGCCGTTGCGGTGGTTTGGTAACCAACAGAATTCAGAGAAAGTGACATCGAATTCTCTTCAGGGCTGGCTGGGAGGAAAGCCACGCAGCTCTAGCCTGGCCCCTGAGCAGCCAGGCTGCTGGATGCTTCCCCCGGAGTCGTTCCACTGGGGACCTGGCAGGCGTGCTGTGAGAAGCCCAGGCCATGTGTGATCGCTCTGGGTGACACCCCGCTGACAGCCCCGGGAGTGAGTCAGTTTGCTGTTCATTGCAGTCAATGATTGATGATTGAAGCCCCGGCCAGCGTCCGACAGCGACAGCATGCGAGGTCACAGTGAGAATCACCAGCTGAGTTCTGCCTGAATTCACGATCCCAAAGTTATAGCAGAAGAGCTGTGTAAGATGCTAAATGTGAAGTAATTTCTCTCACAGCGACAGACAAAGCACCAACAAATGCCCGCAACCCTGTTGTGGAGGCTGCTCTCTGTTGCCCATGTCACTAATAGCAACCATAGCTTTGCCTGGTCATCAGTGATGATCTCAGATGGCTAAAATGTCGTTTTCCTAACTTCATTTTGTTTTTCAAAACTTAATTACTCAATTGAGCCGACTGACAGCAAAAATGAATTGCATTGTTGCTAGGATTGCATTTGTAGAATGAAGGTAATAGCTTTGAGTACTTTAACCCATTAGAAAGTTAGGCACCGGCTAAGAGGAGGATTACCTAAAAGGTAAGGAAAAACTAGTGAATGAGAGAATAAAAGCACAGTCGGTTGCTTTTGCAGAAAGCTTTTAAAAACATAATGTCCCACAATTGTTCCAGAGCCAAAGTTTTTCCTCAAAACTTTAACAAACATTTATTTTTTTGTGAGAAACACCAACTATTTTGAATTACTAAAACATGTTGATATCCAACACATGGCTAAAGGGATTTCTAATTTAAAGTAAAAGTTTCTTGCTTGGGTGGCAGGTTACTCTCAGTCTATAACTTGGTATTCTTGACTAAACAAAAACTGAAATGTCTAAGGTAAAGACCTCAATCACTTTATGCCATTTTTAACTAGAGTCCAAAGACAGCTTTCCTGCCCCTACAGGCCAGCTTCATCCATCTATTCAACTATCTAAATACAGGATACAATCTAAACTTGCTCCTTCTTTGATGCTCACCCAGGCCATGTTTTGGCATATTTGAATCGGGCAGAGGAATCCCAGATGTTGTCCATAGGTGTGTGTTTTTCAGAGCTGGGGGGGAAGAGAATTCCGTGATGCTACGATGGCCAGAAGATCCAGAATTACTGGTTTCTACTGTGTAGTCTTATGTCCTCTTATCTCCCTGAGGAGCCTGTGGGATTAATACAATGAATGGGACAATGACAAATGGGAAATCAAGCATTCACTTTACTCTTAGCTGGACTTCTGCCTGATACCATAATATAAGAATTCCCCATAGAGTCGGATTATGCAATTTAGGCTTATGGCAAGCAGTCCTCTCTTTCCCCATGGGTCCCCAAGTCTGCTGACAATCCTAAAGTAATGCAAGCTCCACGGAGTCTAAGTAATGTTTAAAAGAAGGAAGAGGCTCTTGGGTTAATCGACCCATCCTGCTGCACAGAAGCAAGAAAGCAGAGGGAACCAGAGTGAGAGTAAGAGTTAGGGTCATGCCAACATATTTTATCGAAGCCCATAGAAGCCGGAAGTCATAAAGGCCGTGCGCTGCCACCATTGTTCACTCACAGTGGCCATGCGAACGGGTAAAAATGGCTCCATTGTATTAACCACTTCACTCATGTCATCACCTGCACTTTTCTGCAAGATCACAGCGGAGTATAAATTCCCTGTAGGTCTTGATAACAAAAGTCTCTTAACAGAAAGCCAACTCTATAAAATGGGAATTTCAATACCTGTATCGGAGGTTTGTGAGGAAAGAATACGAGGCATAGGTGTGCACATTTCACACAGTGCTTGTGAGGTGCTCGGTAGATGTCACCATTGTTATAATGGACAGCACTATTAGTGGTAGCAGTCTCCTAATATTTTAATATTTTAAGATAAGAAAGTTCAAACTAGAGAGGATAAGTGACTTGCCCACAGTGAACAGGTAGTAAGGCAGGGAATGGACTCAGATTTCTAGACTCCCACAAACAATCTAATATGCTTTCCGCCTCATTGTTATGCCTCCTCTGTTAGAAAAGTATCTTTATTAAGGGGCCATCACATACACAGGCCTAAATTTTATAGTTTCCTGGTCACTTTCTAAAATAATGGAACACTAGCCACTTCTTTGATTTTATTGTAAGAAATTTGTTTTACTTTTCAAAAACTCACATTTATCTTCATATTTTCTCCTGAGGAAGTGGTAAAACAAAATTAAAACCCCAAATTCAATTTTAAGGGATGGAAAATTAAAAGCAGGAAAAGAAGAAAGACAATGTATTTTGTTTTCTCAGATAATAACTATCATGTCTTTCAACTCGCTTCTTTTTTCATTTCATTGTATTTTCTTTCAATGAAAGGAGAGCCAGGAAATATGAAGCTGTACTCCAAGGGGAAAGATTGGAATATGGGGTAAGTCCAAGGATAGTAGGAAAGAGACTGCCTCATGTTGTCCTCCATTTACTCTAATTTCCTAACTTCTCCACAAATGGAAGCAGCAGATAAATGTTTCTGGTGATGTCATAGGTGTCTGGAAAAAATTTATTTCCTATGAGTTTTGTTTATAATAGATTGATTTTTATGTTTTGTCCTGACCTTATTGTTTCAGGACAAGACCAGTTGTTACATCTCACAGCATTTCCTAGTGGCCTTGTGCTTTGCAAAGGGACAAAGCCTAAGTGCGCATCAGCAGATGAGTGGATTAAAAAACTGTGGTACATCTACACAATGGAATACTACGCTGCTGTAAAAAAGGAATTCTTACCATTTGCAACAGCATGGATGGAACTGGAGAGCATTATGAGCGAAATAAGCCAGTCAGAGAAAGATAAATATCACATGATCTCACTCATTTGTGGAATATAATGAACAACATAAACTGATGAACAAAAACAGATCCAGAGGCAGAGAAGCATTGATCAAACTATCAAATCTCAGAGGGAAGGTAGGGGAGGGTGGGGATAAGGGGGAGAGATCAACCAAAGGACTTGTATGCATGCCAGAAGCCTAACCAATGGACACAGACACCAGGGGGGTGAGGGCATGAGTAGGGGGGGTGAGGTGGGAAGGTCAGTGGGGGGTTAAGGACACATATGTAATACCTTAATCAATAAAGAAAAAAAAAAGGAATGAAGCCTTCTCTGTCCACTTAACTGTGTGTCACTGTGCATCGGGAATCATGCAATGTGCTCTTAGACTTTCATTCTCCTATTAACATTTTAAAATTGCTTTAGAGACTTAGGGCATTGGAATTGCCTGAGAATTAGTCAAGCTGGGAAAATACTTGTCCTTTAAAATCATCAAAAGCTTATTCAGTTAATAAGTTAATGTGTCCCCGTCTCAGTTCCCTGCAATTTCAGATTCAGACATTCGCTTCCCAGCACCCATTCCAAGTAAACCAAAGGAAGAATAAAATCCTCCTGCAGAGCAGATCACATCCATTGATATTTGAATGATTGAGCTTCCCTAAACCTATTCCATCTCTGATACATAGTCTAAGGTAATAATGGGAATGCCTTTTCCCTAACAGTGGTTTAGTCTGGGCATGGGTATGTGGTGTAATTAACGCAAATGAGACAGAAGGCGTCGTTAGATGGAGGTAAGGGAATAGGGGGACTCTGAGATGATTGAGATGTAGCGATTGTATCCTAGGCTGAGTCCTCTAAAGGAGTGTCTGAGAGGTGGGTTCTTGTGAAGGATTGAGAATGTTCTTTCTGGAGAATGAGAGAGAGAAGCAGAATCGAGTGTAGAAAAACAGCTAAGTTACCCTGGCCAGGTGGCTCAGCTGGTTGGAGTGTCTTCCGTACACCAAAAGGTTGTAGGTTCTATTCTCCGTCAGGGCACATTATCTGGGTTGCAGGTTCAATCCCCTGTAAGGGCGCATATGGGAGGCATCCGACCAATGTATCTCTCTCACATCAATGTTTCTCTTCTCTTCTCTCTCTCTCTCTCTCTCTCTCTCGCTCTCTCTCTCTCTCCAATTAAAAAAAAAAGAACAACAACATATCCTCAGGTTAGAATTTTAAAAAAGAAGGAAAGAAAAAAAGCTAAGATATAGTGATTAAATAAGTCCTCTGTTGCAGACAGGAAAATAGACTTAAAGGATGGTGGGCAGAGTCCCGAAGACATACTTAGAAGACATTTTATTGCTCAGGTTTAAGCTAATGAGCGACTGAGTCAGGACATGGCATGGGGAGTGACAGGGAGAAAGAAACCTCAGAAACAGCTGAGAAGTGGGATCAGCAAAACATGATGATAGATTACTTGGGTTAAGGCAACAGGAGAAAAAAAGTACCATCCCACAGCTTCCAGCCTGACTGCTGTGGCCACGAATGAGCCAATAAGAGATGAGAGTGACAGCAAAATTGAGAAGCTCAAGTTGGGTATCCTGCGTTTATGGTATCTTTGGGGCATTCATGAAAAAATAGAGGGTAAACGCTCGGCCCTGGAAGTCTGAGATCTGTGAGGATAAGCTTGGGCTGAAGATGCCTACACAGTTGTCATCAGGGTATTTATTGTGGGTGGCAGGCAAAACCACAGGAGCTTCCCAGAAGAAGTTGTGTGACTGTGGTTGATAAATAATGATCCCCCCAAAGATGTCCATGTTAGCATCCCCGGAACCTGGGAATATGTTACCTGACATGGCAAAAGAGTCTTTGCAGACATGGTTAGGTTAAGAAACTTGCTATGGGAGGTTATACTGGATTATCCAGGTGAGCCCAGTGTAAGGGGAAAGCGGGAAGGTCAGAGTCAGGGAACAGAAGCCAGAGATATAGAAAGATTAGAAAATGCTGCGCTGCTGGCTTTGAAGATGGGCTATATAGGAAACCAGAGGAGGAAGCCAGCAGGCAATCGCTAAAAGCTGAGCAAGGCCAGGAAACAAATTCTCAGATCCTTGGGAAGAAATCCATCCTTCCAAGACCTGAACTTGAGCCCAGTGGACTGAGTTTGAGGTTTTGACCTCTAAAGCTGTAAAACAATAAATCTGTGTTGATTTAAGCCACTATATATCATGGTAATTTGCCACAGCAGCCATAGGAGGCTAATACAGTGAACTTGTGTGAGTCACCTTACCTCTACAAACTCCAGATAGTTCTGTGCTTCCAAAAATATGTACTGAATAGCTACTCTGCGCCAATGAGTAGCCTTTACAAACTAATAGACTCCTGGAAGAGAAAAATAATAATTGTAAATACAGTGTGAAAGGAACTGAAACAAATAGTTTGTAAGGGAATCATGGAGTCAAAAAAGGTGGTGGGGTCAATTCTCTCAAGGATAAGGAATAGGGAAGGTTTCACAAGGTGGTGAACCTTAGCTGAGTACCAAGGGGTGTCTGCAAAAATTACTCGATGATCTCAAAAAGGCAAAACTCTGAAATCAATGAGCTCTTTTCAAATGGACTAATTGGGAGGCATCTTGGGAAATAGGCAGCCATTCTTGATTGATATAACAGATTTCCTCAATTACTCTTCCTGAACTTCTCTGATTGGCACAATTTACACTCACCTCTCCAGATGATCACATTTAAATATAGCCTGAAATTCTTAACAATACAAATGACTAAAATTAATAATACTTCTATGCTTAATTGTTTGTCTTTATTTATTAATTCATTAGTTTCCTACCAAAAACTATGTGGCTTAAAACAACAGAAATTTATTGTGTCACATTTCTGAAGGCCAGAAGTCCAAAACCAAGGTGTTGGCAGGGCTGCGCCCCCTCTGAAGGCTATCGGGGAGCATCCTTCCATGCCTGGTGCGTGATGCTTGCTGGCACTCTTTGGCTTACAGCTGCCTCATTGCAGGAACATGGGAAACTTCTTCCCGTGGGTCTTCACATGATCAGCCTTCTGTGTGTCTGTCTCTGATCCCACATTTTCCCTTTAAATAAGGACACCCTAATGACCTCATTTTAACTTGATTCCCTCCCTAAAGATCCTATCTCCAAATAAGGCTTTTTTTTTTTTTTTTTTGGAACAAGGGATTAGGTTTCCAACATATTTTGGGGGAGGATGCACAATTCAATCCATCACAATTGATGAATTCAGTTCATTTAAATTTATGAATGAATTTAAAAGGAGCTAAGAATATTGAAAAGCTACTTTGTCCTCTCGAAACTATGTAGAGGAGAAACTGTAAGGTAAAAATTTGGCAATAAATAGGGTAAGAGTAAGAACAAGAAGACAAAAATCAGAAAAAAAATATGCAAATAGTGACACAATTTACTTTGCTTTGTCTTAAACTTGTTAAATTTTATATGTAATATTATAAAAATTATTTAACTCTTTTAGAAAATTGTTTATGATATCATCTGAATATTATTATACTTACAAGTTATTTCATAAGGTAATCTGCATCAGAAATCAGATTAAAACAACCACTAGTGAACGTAGAGTTGTTTTCACATAAGGGAGTAAAAAGGTTGATCATGAGGTTGGGCAGTTGGAGGAGAAAAAGGGGGAAATGTTCAGCAGGATGCCCTGTTGCTTTTCTCCCCCTAGGCTTTCCCACAGGAAGGAACAAGAAAGAATCAGGAATTCAGACAAGAAGTCAGGTAGACTTTGGGGGATGTACTTTTTCAGCAGAAAGTTATTAAAAAGTCTCTCAATATGACACCCTGTAGTCACTGTTGGTCATTACAGCTGTGAGGGGACCGCCAAGCTGGGCTGCTTCTGAAGGCCTGGGCCACCTGGAAGTACCAGGGCATGGCCAAGAGGGGAAGGGCAACTCCAGGTACATTCCACAGGACCAGGCACAGGCACATGCTATCAAGTGTGCTCTAGATCGGAGTGAAAACAACATAAACATAGTGAAGAATCAATGAAAAGATACTTTGGTTTTAATTTTCTTCCTCCAGTTTGCTTTCCAAAGTTACATATTTTCACCCTTCAATATGCATGCCTTCATTTTATTTTAAAATAATGAGAGGAAAATATGCAAACATGTAGTCAACTTGGAAAAATTTCAGACTATTTAAAAGATAAGGTCATCACCAAGGCACCATTTCTTTTCTGTTGTCTGAAATGCCAGTGAAGTAACACGTGGTTTCTTAAATATGTATTCATTTCCTGTGGCAACTGGCATTCCTTGGCTTGAGGCCATATCGCTAATACCTGACCATCTTCACATGGCTTTTTCTCCTTTGGTCTGCGTCTAACATTCTTCTGCCTCGCTCATACGGGTCCTATCTCCAAATAGGGACATGTGATTGCATGAATAATCTAGAATAATTACTTAATGGCATCTGCAAAGACCTTTTTTCCAAATAAGGGCACATGTACAGGTAGGAGGGATTAGGAACTGATGTCTTTGCGGGGGACATAATTTAGGCTATTACAAATACAGACCTTGCAAAACTAAAAACATCACATAATCATAGTGAACATGCCAGGTAATATTGCGTGGTGTTAAATTTGGTCCACTCTGGTGTCATACATGTCTCCACTGTGCTTTCATTACCTGTGTGACTACGAGTGGGTGACTTACCCTTTCTGTACCTCACTGTCTTCACTGGTAAAATATCACCACCTCCAGAAAGGGTGTGAGGAGGCTAGATGAGATAATACACTCAAACATTTAGCTCATGGCTTGCAGGTGGCAAGCTTTCGATATTACCTATGGATAAAGTAAGAATAGGAGTGGAGGAGAGCTCTGTGGCACTTCCAATACTATCGTCAATTATGTTCTTTCACATTTAAAATGACTTCCTTTGAATCAAAGATAAACGTAAGACAACTTGAGTGCTTTGCTCTAAAGAAAAGACATCACAATAATCTTTATAAAAGAATAGAACCAATACCTAGGAGCAAGAGGTGCCACGGGCAGAAATACAGAGCAAGAACAAATGGGGACCTCAGTGGGCCTCACAGCAGTCTGAGTACAGAATTTATTCCCAAGGAAAAGAACAAAGCAAACAGCAAAAATGCTTTTGAATTGGCAGACATTGAATTGCTTAAAGGATGACCCAAGGGGAAGTCATGATTTTAGATTAAAATAGAATAACATGGATAAGATTGTTAGTCTCAGGGCCCCTCTTCATGCCCACCACCATTCTGTTTTTTAAAACATAAGAACTCGTATCACCAAAGAGAAAGATCTCATAGAACTCTGTCGCTTCCGTAAGACAGCAATTTGTGACGCCCCCTGGGAGAGAGGATGTGCAGCAGGCAGAAGCGTGTGCTGCTTTTGCTCTGGCAAAAGTGCTTTCCCGCCCACTCCTTTTTTTAAAATTTAGAGTTAAAGACAATTTTGAGAGAAAGACCTATTTCACATCAACTGTAAATTCTATTTTGGAGAGAAGAGTGTGGGTGAAGTGTAGGTAAACATAAAGAACATCAAGATTAGAGGAAGAATTCTCAAGAACCACACACACACACACACACACACACTCACACACGCACACACATGCACACACACAAATACTCAGAATGACATAATTAGCTAAATAACTTTCCTTGTCAGCTTCACAAAATGGTTGCCATCTACAGGAAGTCCCGTTTTCCCCTGGAGTTAGGGTGCATAGCCGTGTGTGGCTGGAGAACAGGACCTACCTGCTTTATTCCCCTCCTGCTGCGATCAGAGAGAAGACTCCAGCAATCTTCTCTCCAGGCTGATCTCAGCAGAGGTGATGGGTTCCCTTGTTCTTTTCTGTCCACTGCCATCACTTCTCCAACACTAAGTGCTCGTGGGATTCTTATCGCTTCCCCATAACTGCATTATTGAAAAGCCCCCTGTCGGAACCATCACACATGTTTTTGCTATGGTCAACGACACTTCTCATCCTCACAGGGAAGGTCAGGTTGGGAGGAAACCTGGTAACTTCTCATCTTGGGAGAGTCTGACTCAGTAGGTTTGCCTTGGGCTCAGGAACTTGGATTTCTTAACATCTTTCCAGTAGCTTCATTTACATGATGCTTCCTGGTCACTTAAGTAAATGTTCCTTTTCTCTGGAAGAGAGAATAGGAAGCCAAGATAATTTTGCTCCTGGGATGTTTAGTGCTCTGGGTGTGGTGATGTTTACACTGCATGTGTATGTGTGCATGTTTCCGGGTGTGTGCATGTGTGTGGTTTAGAGTGTATGCAATAATGCCTATTTACTTCCAAACATTTGGAAAATTCTTGACTATTAGTGCAAATAAAAAAGCAAAAAGTAAGCTCCTTAATAACTCAAAAACTTGAAAATTACTTGCGACTTGATTATAATGCCAATGACAAAGATAGATAATTGAAGATGGAATAAAAATAACAAAGAAGTGATTCGTTAGTCTAGAATATAACTGCACATGTTCTTAATCTCTTTCACTTCCTTCTAATTATAGCATTTTATGAATTGCATAATCTTTGAAGCCCATTTAAATCTTTTGTTAGAGCAAAGTTGCCAATAACTAACCATAACAATGGTAACAATACTAGCAACAGCCGACATCCATTTAACATCTGTTAAGTTCCAGGCCCTATGGCAAGTGCTTTACATATAATTTATCTAAATTCACAACTATCTTATTAAAGGAATATTATTAATTTTCCTGTTTTACTGATGAGAAAATCGAGTTACCAAATAGTTAAGTCCCAAACTGCAAAGCAGTTGGGCTGAGGTGATCCCATGAAATCTGATTTCAAAGCTTGACACCTCTATTAAATAAACAAAGCTGTTAACATTCAAAGAAATGGCATTTCAGAACACAGCTGTATTGTAACTTCCCCAAAGTGTTGCCTCAGGACATAAGGCCCAAGACCAGTTTTTCATTGCTTCATCCATTAGGTATACCAACCATGTCTGCTTCCCGAAGGAACTTGAGCTGGTTCACAAGAGTAGACACCAGAGTGAAAAAAATACAAGAACCAGGATCTTTAACAATAGGAGGGAGTGTGAATAGTTCCCATCAGAAGACCTCGCTGAAATGAGGTCACCGTGATGGTAGATGGCAGACCTAGGATTCGAACCCAGGCTGTCTGTGCTTCTAACTCCTATGCTCTACTGCAGGTCACTGGCATCTCCGAGGAGCGCTGGAACTGCAGATAGTTCCTCTGAGTATTTCAGCTGTGTGGTAGGTAAAGGGTAAATTGGCCTTTTGCTCTGATAACTCACTATAGCATTTGGGATGGGGATTTAGAGAACTGGATACTCGTGCCTCAGCAAGGACATGGGACCCAGAAGACTTGAAGGCAGTGTTAGGTTTAATCTGAGATGTAAGATTTAACCTGACCAAAGCCAATAAATTGACCAAGACAAGCAGGGTAAGAGCGAAATATCGCGTTTATTGGAAGCTCTCGGGTGAGGTCCCACGGTCTGGGGGTGCAGGCCGGGGGAGTCACACCCGCCTATGCCTGGCAGAGATTTTTTATGCTGCTGTTGGACCAATCAGGTTTATCTGAGGTAGCTTGTGGCGGGTGATTGATGAGCGGGAAGTTGGTGCAGCTGCACCCTGGTCATCTTGAGAAGTCTCCGGTGGTTATTTATTGGCCATCAGCACAACAGGATGCTCTGGTAGGTCCCAGGATGGCAGCTATTGTCCAGCAGGATGTGGCTCGGCAGTTCTGGGTTGTTTTGTTCAACTCAGCTGGTGGGATCAGGAAAGACCCTATTTTCCCAGCCCCAGACCTTACAGACAGGACCAAACTTTCTAAGTTCCAGGACTTTGCATCACCCTTTCCTGGGACTAGAGACCCTCCCAGGCTTCCCTTCACGCTCAGACTGTGCTCCTGAGCCTCCCTCCGCCTGCCAGGCTTTTCCTGACCTGACTCCTTGGGACCTGTTCCTCCTGTTTGCCTGAAGACCCCATCCTGCCCCATTCCCCGGTCTGTTCCTGCATCAGTGGCCCTCTGCTGAGTCTGCCAGTGGCAGGCGCTGGAAGGAGAGGGAGGAAGGGAGGAACTAGGACATGCACCCCATCTCTCTGACCTGTCTCCTCCATGGCTCTTCTTCTGTGGGACAAGTCAAGCTTCCACTGAGAGGCCCTGACTTGGGCCCTGCTTATCACTCCACTTCCCCTAGTCCTCCCAGCCCGGGCTGCTATGGCTTCCTGCCACTTCTAACCTTTGATTGCCTCACCCTCCCACCGGCTTCTGATCTCTTCTACCACCCATGCAACCAATTCTATATGTTAATTCCCTTTATTTTAAATGCAGTAGCAGTTTTTGTTTTTTTCTCATGGATATGACTGATACATCTCTATTTATCTGCCTCCACCACACTGGACCTCTTGCCTTTCCTTAAACACAGGCGTCTTCCTGCCTCAGGACATTTGCACTAGTTGTTGACTCTGTGAAATGCTCTTCTCTCAAATGGTCTCGTGGCTGACTCTGACATGCCATTCTAGTCTTGGCAAAAAGGCCACCCTCCTCAGAGAACTTACCTGGTCATCATGTATAAAGCAAACATCTCTTTTCCTCACATTTTTTTTCTGCTTAATTTTCTCCTAATACTCATCACTAGCTAAAATGATCTTGCTTGTGTATGTTTACTTATTCATTGACCATCTTCCTACAGGAGGATGTAAGCTCCGCAGGAGTGGATATCTTGGGTGTCTGGCTCACTGCTGTGCTTTAACACAATGGGTAGAATGATGTCTGACTCTGAAATGTTCGTTGATGGACAGACTGACTACCTGACTAAGTAATTGGATGAATAAATGCAGTTTCAGAGTAATTACCACAGGATGGCAAACAGGTAATCTGATCAATTAGTAACGTCTACAGGGAATATAAACCATCCTGGCCTGGACGATTTCAAGGGTAAATCTTAACAGTGATTTCATGGAACCTCAAAAGAATTTTAATGTGGTGCCTGGAGCAGGCTGGATTCTGAGAGTACATTACCACAGTGGGTGCACTAGTCTGCACTAACGAGAAAATGTACCTCCAGCTGGCTGAGTGGCTGTCCACATAAATTCTGGAAAACGTCTGCCTACCTCAAAATAATAGTTTCAGTTTTATATATTAGCGGTTGTGCTGCTCCTTCTGCTTCTCAAAGCAGCCCGTGAAACATAAAGTAGGGTATGCATGTTTCTATTTGCTGCTGAAGCAGAGAATGTGCATGTTTGTTCCAAAGCGATACCTGTTGATGGCAGAAAATTTAGGAAATGCATAAATCTCAAACAAAACAAAAAAAGGAAAATCATCCAGAGAAAATCGCTGTTAGTAATTTTGCACAAAATCTTCCAGTATCCTTTTGTGCACACATGGATTATATTCACAAAACTGTTTATTTTATGCATACTGCTTTGTAACTTACTTTTCCCACTAAAATAGATTGTGTACATTTCCCCACGCTATCAAATGTTCTTCTAGCATACTATTATAAGAACTGTATCATTATTCGTCATAATGCTATACATCACAATGAATTTAATTATTTTCTTATTGGTGGATTTAAGGTATTTTCATTTTGTGACAGTATATATATATATCCTGTATAATAAAGAGGTAATATACAAATTGACCATCACGACCTCGCACAAGATGGCCACCCTCATGTGGTCACAAATGGCCATTCCTATGTGGTCACAAGATAGCTGCCACGAGATGGCCAGCAGGGGAGGGCAGTTGTAGGCAATCAGGCCAGCAGGGGCGGGCAGTTGGTGGGGGGACCAGGCCGGCAGGGGAGGGCAGTTTGAGGCAACTGGGCCAGCAGGGAAGGGAAGTTGGGGACAATTGGGCCAGCAGGGGAGCAGTTAGGCATCAATCAGGCAGGCAGGTGAGTGGTTGGGAACCAGCAGTCCCGGATTGTGAGAGGGATGGACAGGGAGGGGGCACTGGGAAAGGAAGGCGACTGTTAATGGGTATGGGTTTCTCTTTTTTTTTTAAATACATATTTTATTGATTTTTTACAGAGAGGAAGGGAGAGGGATAGAGAGTTAGAAACATCAATGAGAGAGAAACATCTATCAGCTGCCTCCTGCACATCTCCCACTGGGAATGTGCCTGCAACCAAGGTACATGCCCTTGACCGGAATCGAACCTGGGACCTTTCAGTCCGCAGGCCAATGCTCTATCCACTGGTTAGGGCAGTATGGGTTTCTTTTGGAAGTGTTGCTAACGTCCTACAATTGGCTCCTCTGAGGGGGCGCGGCTAGGCCCTGGGGGCATGACTCTGGGGGCAGGAAGAGCCAGCTTAAAGCCCGGGCTGAGGCACAGTGGCCGGCCCACACTGTGGTGGCTGTTACTCCTGCAGGCATGGAGGAGTGTGCCTGCCTCTGCATCGTGGGCTCTACGCGGGGATGTCGGTGTCATCAGGAGTGCCAGGGCCCAGCTGAGATGGCAGAGGCTGAAGGCAAGCCGGCCCCGGCCCCAGCAGAAAAGCACCTCTAGGCACACGTGGCAGTGTGGTGCTGTGCGGGGAGGGGAGGAATCGCAGCCCCATGCCACCCCCGCCGCCCTCGCACTGCTCACTGCGGGACCTGCTGGTGGAGATCTTCACCTCGCTCCCCGGCACTGATCTGCCCAGCCTGGCCCAGGCCTGCACCAAATTCCACCACATCCTGCACACCAACAGCATCTGGAGACGGCGCTGCCGTGAGGAGTTTGGCGTTTGTGAAAACTTGCATAACCTGGAGACGATCGGTATGTCTTATCGAGAAGTCTATGCGAAGCTGTTCCACCCATACAGAGACATTTTGGGACTGTGGCAGCTAGATACTGAGGACTATAGAAGACTGCTGAATGTTGTGGTGGACGGCTTATGCATTACTGGTTGGACGTATGGGTCTTGCCTTAACACCCATGTGGATGGCCCAATGCAATTCAAGCCCGTGTTCAGAATTCGCCTGACGGAGAGGAAATCAGCCACGGTGGAGTGCATGGAAGGCCACCACAGCAGACCCCACAACCGCCACATGCAGATTCAGAAGGACAGGTTCACCACCCAGTGCAACAAGACAGACCACCTAAAGGATTCACCAACGCGGCTTAGGGACGAATGGGGGTGGGTGCTGGTGCAGGAGGACAGACAGCAGTATGACTGCCTGACCTACCGCCGCCTCTACCTCCTGCCGAGCCACCCGAACGACCTCATCAAGCCAGGGCTCTTCCAATGCAACTGCAATGCCTACGGCCTAACGATTGCCATGCTCAGCTTCCATGGGAAGTATGCCAGGCTCACGAAGGTCACGGGAGACTCCAACCCGAGGTTAGAGATCCACCTCATGCGCCGCATCCTGCTGCCAGATGTCGAGATCTTCCACAACTTCAACAAGCTCTCCCGTGTGGTCCAGGAGATTGACGAGTAGGTGATCCGGAAGCAGCAGCAGCAGCAAGAAGACGGGACTGAGGAAAGCGAGGGCCATGGCTGGCAGAGCCCTGCCCAGCCCAGCGTCAGAGAGTCCAGGGCTGCAGCTTCGGAGGAGAAGCCTGTTACGTTTGTTCTGCCTGTGGGCGTGCACTCAAAAGACCAGAACTACCCCTGAACCTGCAGGATGCGTTTCTATGGCGTGGACACTACTTTTACTGTCGTCTTACATGTCTTTGCCTACCCCAGGCGCTTCCCTGGAGACTTCATCCTGTTCGATGAGAACCACTTTGGGCTCATCTGGCTGGAGCTGAAATACTTTATCCTGTTTGGCAGAGTCCAGAACACTTTACAGAATGTGGAGGCACCATCTCCACAGGCCTTCCTGGAGATGCTCAAGAACATTCAGTCCGAACCCCCTGGGAGGAACAGCTTGCATGCACTTTGAAGATTTGACCTTCTGACCAGGTTACCCACCTTTGTTTGTTTTTTTAATCCTCACCCAAGGATATTTTCTCATTGCTTTTTCTTCTTCTTCCTCTTCTTAAAGGATACCTTTCAGCATTTCATATAATACTGGTTTGGTGGTGATGAACTCCTTTAGCTTTTTTTTTTTATCTGTGAAGCTCTTTATCTGACCTTCAATTCTGAATGATAGCTTTGCTGGGTAGAGTAATCTTGCTTGTAGGTTCTTGCTATTCATCACTTTGAATATTTCTTGCCACTCCCTTCTGGCCTGCATAGTATCTGTTGAGAAATCAGCTGACAGTCATATGGGTACTCCCTTGTAGGTAACTGACTTTTTTGCTTTTAAGATTCTTGCTTTGTCTTTTGCTCTTGGCATTTTAATTATGATGTGTCTTGGTGTGGTCCTCTTTTGATTCCTTTTGTTTGGGGTTCTCTGCGCTCCCTGGACTTGTAAGTCTATTTCTTTCACCAGGTAGGGGAAGTTTTCTGTCATTATTTCTTCAAATAGGTTTCCAATATCTTGCTCTTTCTCTTCTGGCACCCCCATAATTTGGATGTTGGTACGCTTAAAGTTGTCCCAGAGGCTCCTTACACTATCTTCATATTTTTGGATTCTTTCTTCTTTTTGCTTTTCCGGTTAGGTGTTTTTTGCTTCTTCGTATTTCAAATCTTTGACTTGTTTCTTGCGATCCTCTAGTCTACTGTTGGGAGTCTGTATAATATTCTTTATTTCAGTGATTTTCAGTCAGTGTATGCTTAATTTCTATTTGGTCCTTTTTCATAACCTCGAGGGTCTCACTAGATTTCTTGAGGGTCCCACTACATTTATCGGCGGTTTCACTAGACTTATTGAGGGTCTTACTAAATTTATCAGCGGTTTCTAGAAAATTCTTAAAATATCTTATAAGTGTGGTTTTGAACTCCATATCCAGTAGTTTGCTTTCCTCCATTTCTGTCATTTGTGACCTGTTTCTTTGTTTTCGCATTTTTTATGCTTCCCTGTGTTGATAGAGTGGCTTTCTGTGCTAGGTGTCCTATAGGCCCAGTGGCTCAGCCTCCCCAATTACCTGAGAAGGACACTCTTGGTGCACCCCTTTGTGGGCTTTGTGCACAGTCTTGTTGTAGTTAAGCCTTGATTGTTGTAGGTATCATTGGGAGGAATTGACCTCCAGGCCAATTGGCTGTGAGAATCAGCTGTTTCTGCAGTGGGAGAACTTCTGTGCTGGAGACACCCTTCTAGGGCAAGACTTGCTTCAGTGGGGCTTTGGTGCTCATTGAGTCTGCCCCCTGAGTGTGTCCCTTATGGATCTGAGGAGTTGTAATCTGGATGGTCCCACTCTGACCACTGGGTACTCTGGCTCTTGGATCTCTAAGGAGGTGCTAATTTAGCCTCTGCCTGAGGCTACCCAGCAGGAGCTACGGAGAGATCTGCAGATTCCTCTTCTTTGTTTGGAGTTTGGAGGTGCCCAGATGAGGCCCAGCTGTGAAGCAATGCAAGCTGCTGCGGGGCCTTGGGCCTTCTTTTGGAAGTTCTGGGTCTCTCTGACCCAGCTGCAGATTGTTAGGTAATTTTCAGATTGCAAAGGGCCAGACCTTTCATATGCAAAAGCCTTTGCGCACAGCTTGGGTGGGGCGGGGTCTCAGGGAATCAACAGGGTGGAGCAAACAGCTATGGCTGATCTTCAGTTCTACCCTAAGGGGCCCCGAATCTCAGTGTCTCGATAATCGCTGCAAGCACCTCTGAGAGAAAGCCGCCTGAGAGTTCGGCCCGATGCCAGACAGTCCAGTTTCTCCAGGTATGAGTCTGGGTCCCCAGAGACTTGCCCGAAACTGGAGTTCAGAGAAGTCAGGAGCTTGAGACTCCCTCCAGATTGCAAAAGACAACAGCGTCCTCAGTTGCCAACCCTTGCCACGTGCGCCTCCGTACCTCTGCACTTTACTTCTATAATTCCTCTGTGTCTCAGTGTGCTTTTCTCTTTCCTTCTACAGTGGGGCCTTGACTTACGAGTGTCCCGACTAACAAGTTTTTTTGAGATATGAGCCGTCTCTCTGCCAATTTTTTGCTTTGAGTTGCAAGTTCAAAACATTCAGGTTACAAGCCAGCTTCAGATACCCCACCACTAGTTGGCGCAGCAAACGTCACAGTGATTTGACATACGAGTAATTTCAGTTATGAGCTCCGTCACGGAACGAATTAAACTCATAAGTCAAGGCCTCACTGTAGTTGTAGAATTTCCACTCAACCAGCCTTCCTGTGGTTCTGGATGATGTCCGTTTTGTCTTCTAGTTGTATTTTTGAAGTGGTTGTGTGAGGCAGCAATTTCCGGTGTTTACCTATGCCACCATCTTGGTTTCTCCTGTCAGATGCATTTAGTTATAGATTCTTTTTCATTTATTTTGTCTAGAGAATGGATTACTCTTTAAAAAACACACACCATGTAGATGTTTGGGGGTTTGAGAAAGTTTCTTATCATTATTTCATAGTTTTTGCTCTTCTCTATGAATATTTTTCTTTTATTATATTTTCCTTCTCTATTTTATATCTATCCTCTTTCCTTCCTTGGCATTTCAAGATAGCATCTCAACCCTCTATTTCAGCTTTTCACTCATTATTTCCACCCTTTGTTCCCTGCAATGTGGGATTTAATGTTTTTATTATCTTTTTAGTTTCTTAGTAATTGCTCACTATCTTATTTGTGTGTGTGTGTTTTTTATTTGGACTGTTCTCTTTTTATTTTGGTCTTTTTTTTCTTATGCCTTTTATCTGTTTCAAAGAAATCATATCTACTTTTATTTGATGAGACTGCCAAAATATTCTTAGAATTTTCTTCTGAGATTATTAGTTCATGACTTTCCACCAATGTGCTTTTCTTTCTAAGTCTTAAGAAAACTGATTGTTTTTCATTTTCTTTTCTATCAAATCATAGATACAGGTTTTTCCCTATTTTGTTCTCTTTCAACTTTTGTGCCAGTCAAATTCCATTCCCAGATTTGTACCTGGATACAAAGATGTAGACAAGTCCCAGTCCAATTACCAATTTTTGACAGATATTTACTTTGTTTTCAGTTTAGCCCTATTCTCCTTTTTTCCTCTACATATGATTATTTGATAGTCTGAACAACTGAAAGAGATGAAACACTATGTCCTACTGCCTATTCTTCCTGTGTGTACCCTAATGAGTTAGCTTTCCCTCCAGGAGACTGTGCTAAGTTTAGAGCTGATGCATTTAAACGAACCTGGAACTAAGGAGGGATGGGGGCAAGACATACTTCTCTCTGTTTTTTAAAAGCAAAGCCTTCATAGAAGAAGAGCCGAACGCACGCAGTCTTCTGGCTAAAAAAAGTCCCTGGTTCTCATCTGTTTCTCCCCCAGAGAGGCTAAATCTCAAGACAAACTGAACATGCCGTAAGGTGAAGTCCACATGGATTTCTTCAGTATAATCCACCTGTCCTATCATTACAGGCAAGTTCTGAAAATGTCTGTTTTTAGGATGTACATTTGACAACATTCAACAGACATTTATCAAGTCTGCAATATGGCAGTGCTGTAGTGGTTGCTGGCTTAACAGTCGTGATCAAAACAGAAAAGGTTCTTGCCTTCATACAGCTTAGCCTCTCATTTGTTTGTAAATTTTAATTTTTGTTGTGAGCTGTGTGTTTTTTTTTTCCTATGTTCCCTTTGGTCTTATAATGGAAAACTGTGAGATGCCAGAGGTGGAAGGAGGCAGAAGGTGGGAAGTGCTGTTACTTCAAAACCAATTTGAACATGAAACCACTTTATTTTTTTATTCACTCTGTATTGTCTTAAACCTCTGGTTTTGCCATTCCACATGTGGATTCCAGTGTAACCATTTACAGAGATAATTACAGTACAGTGGGATGTTCAGAAATGCTCCTGTATTAGTTGCCTATTGTTGCTATAACAAGTTACCACAAAATGGCTTACGACCACACAGATTTATTACCTTATAGTGCTGAAGGTCAGAGTCCAAAGCCGCTTCCCTGGGATAAAGTCAACCTGTTGGCAGGAAGGCATTCCTTCTGGAGGCTCCAGGGAAGAATGCCCCTTCCCAGGTTCGAGGGGCTGCCTACATTCCTAGGCATGACTCTTCCTCTTTAAAGCACAGCACTCCAGCCTCTCCTGCCATTGTCACATCTCCTTTCTGACTCTGCTCCCGCCTCCCTAATAAAGGACCTTTGTAATTACTCTGGGCCCAGCTGGATAATCCAGGATAGTCTTCCCAGAGTGAGAACCATAATCACCCTTGCGGAATCCCTTTTGCTACGTACAGGAACAGATTCACACGTTCCATGGATTAGCATGTGGACATCCCAGGGGACCATTTTTCATCTACCTCCACCCCTTTGCCTGACTTTTCTAGGTAAAATCATGCATAGAATATTATCAAATGTACCCTTTCCCCAAATCTCCATTTTGTTGGTACAACTGTTTTAGTTCTCCATTGCTGCATAACAAATGCCCCCCAAATTCAGCAGCTCACAGCAACAAACATTTATCATCTCACAGTTTCTATGAATCAGAAATCTGGGCACCATCACCTAGGGATCTAATCTCACCTGAAGGTTTGACTGAGGTGGGACCCACTTCCAAGCTCAGGTCTTTGTAGTTGGCAGGCGCTAGTCTCTTGCTCTGTGGGTGTCTCCACAGGGATGCCTCACAATGTGGTAACTGGGTTTTCCAAGAGGAGCAATCCAGGAGACAGAAAGAGAGAACATGCCCAAGATGGAAGCCACATGTTTTCCTAGCCTACTCTTGGCCATATTCTGCTCACTAGATGTGAGCTGATTCATCCAGCCCATGTCCAAGGGGAATAAATAATGCATGACAATCAGGAAGCTGTTATCCCTGAAGGACGCCTTACACTCAGGCTGCTTACCACAAACACCCTCGTATGTTGAACTGGAGGGACTTTCAATGCCAAAATTGTACAAACCTTCCTCTTTTTCTGGTCTCACATCTCTTGGCTTCAGATATTAGGTAATAATTCTAGAATATTTGAAAATATTTTTAAATGCAGGAATTTTTTTTAACAGTCTGGGCAATTATTTAATTTATTTGTGAAGAATATGAATAAATTTTATCCTTATGGATTTCAAACAACTTTATTTTAACAGTGCTTTATTTTATTTGACAATAAAGGCTGGAGAGAAAAAAATACTGGAATAAAATTATTGCCCCAAATTTAGATACTCTAGTAGATATGCTCAGATAATAGAGTCAAATGAACGGGGGAATGTCTCTCTCACCATAAGTATCAGAATGTCCTGTGCCAAAATAAATAAATAAATAATGCTGCATTTCCATCCTACAGTGAAATGAACTACTTGATTATTTTAAATAATGGATGACACATTTTGCACATTTCTCTCATTTCTTATTACTTTTCTTCCCTTTTTGTTTGAATAATGCAAATCAACATACGAATAATTTTTTATCATTACAGTAACAATCCAAATTCAGTACACAATTTTTCCAGTGCATTAACAAGAGTTCTTCCCTGAAGAATTTCTATGCCCATCCACCAAGGAAAATCTGTCAGTGATAATTGATGTTGTTTGTTCAGTGTTAGTTCTACCGAATTGGTTCTTCCTCTTGGAAAATATAATCTTAGCATTTAAAGTCAGTACATTAGGTCTGTTTAGATATAATTTTTTTCATTACTAAGGAAATAATTTTAAAAAGCACACTAGTGGAGAAACAGGCATTGGGAGCTTGAAGATACAACATATAAAATGATAAACTTGTTCACCTAGCTGAAGTCAAGAAGTGAAATGTGGAGAGGTGAAATGAAACAAAGATGGCATAATCATTGTAATCTTTCATAAATCTAAATGTGCAAAAGGAAACTTATATTGGAGCTGTTGGCTAGATGCTTGAGGAGAGGAATGACCTGCTTTAATTTTAAAGAAAAAAGCAAATTCTAAGTAGAGGCATTTGAAATTGGTAAGAGAGAGGGTACATGAGGGGAATGGCCATGTATCTGTATTATGTTTAAGAACTTGTGCAGATTTTTAAATGAAAAAGTTTTAATGTTGACACTATTACAGATGGCCTCCATTATCCCCGCCCTTTGCCCACCTCCACCCACCCCTACAGTCCTCTCCCTTGGCCTTCAGCACACTATTATCTCTGTCCCTGGGGTATGCATACGTGTTCTTTATCTAATCCCTTCACCTTCTTTCTGTCCCTATATTCTGCCTGTTATCTCCCTGAATCATTCAGGCCACACCTAAACACCTCCAGGCACAGGGCAGTCAGTACCTTAGAAGAAAGTGACTCGGTAATAAGACATTGGTTCTATATAACCAAATATTTTATCCTGTAACTTCCACTGGTAAGTTCTAGTTGCCTTAAATATACATTTATAGAAAATAGACTCTTATGACCTAACCTGAGCCAGGTTTTCTCTCTTTAACTAATCCACTATGTGTATGAGGAGGGTGGGGTGCTCACACTATATTAAAATGGGTGACATCAACCATGTAAATGAAGTGAGAAGGGGAAAGTGGAAGAGGGTGATTTCCCAAAAAGGGGGGTCTCAAAACCCAGATAAAGAGGAGTTTGGAGTAAACAAATCCAAAATTCCTACTATAGCATAATATCCTGTAAAATATCTGAAGATAACCATCAGGTTTCCTATGAGTCTTCCAGTTCCCAATTTTCCACCTTGAGATTTTTTTTTTACCATTTTCACACTAATTTGAACCCCTTATCTTTTTTTAAGCTCTTCAAAATTTGTATATATTACATATAATATGCAGTAAAGTCAATGACTAGCATAATACACAAGTCTATATACCTGTCTAATTACCATGTAGGGCATTAAGCAGAAGAGTGTCCATAACCTCAACACTGCCAGTACTTCCTTTTTCTTCCTTTATCCCCCAAAGAAAAACACTATTCTGAATTTTAAGATTATTCTTTCTTTGCTTTTATTTGTTTACTTTTTGGTAGTTTATTCACCTAACTATATAACCCTAACTAACTATATAACCTTTAGTTTTGCCTGGGTGTTTTTTTTTTTGTTTTTTTTTTTGTTTGGAGGAGGAGGAGGGACTTTGCAAAATGAACCCATACAGTATATAGAGTCAACCATGTCTTCATCGCTTTACTCAACAGCTGATTTTAAAATTCATGCCTATTATTGCGTGTAGCTGTATTTTGTTTGCTTCTAATTGTGTTCTGTTGAGTGAATGAATATGGGACATTGCTTAAAGCTATTCTGAAATTGAGGCATATTTAGGGACTTTCCGTGTGGGGCATTGTACACAGCGCTGCTATGAACTTTCCAGATCACGTATCCCGGGGCACAAAAATACGTGTTTCTCCAGGGTATGTACCGTACGGAGGAGCAGAAATGCTGTGTCCTAACTCACACATCCTGGGCACAACAATACGTGTTTCCCAGGGTGCATACCGAGGAGCAGAAATGCTGTGTCCACACGTCTTCTAAAGTGGTTACGCCAGTTTGCTCCCCATCCCCTGGCAGGATCTGAGAGTTCTTGTTGCTCCACATACTTACCGTGACAGTCACCGCCTTTTTCTGGTGACTGACTTGTCAGCAGTTCTTGGTTAGATGTTACAGGTGTTTCCATCTTAAGTTGCCCTCGGAATTGCACCCAGTCCTCCAGGTGTGATCTAACTAGAGTGCTCCTAACTCCCTTATTATTTAAGAGTACACTTCTGTGCTTCATCTGATCACATCAATGGTGAACTAATCTACTAAACCTTGCAGTCTTATTCAGTCATGTCTCTCAGATTATATTTTTGCAGTTGATTTTTTTTTCAGTCAAAGTTCAGTACTTCATACTTATTTTCACCTTATCCAATTTGACCTAGGATGCTAGTTATTAAGATGATTTAAGATAATATCAGTTCTGTCATCAAAAAATATTAGCCATCTCTCTGCTTCAAGCAAGTTTTTACCTAACTCATTGTTCTGTCGGGATGCAATCACTAAGCTGTTAAGAAGAACCTGGTCCAGAACAGAGTCCTTGAAAATGTACCAGGAAACTACCCTCAAGTGGACTCCTACCTGCCCCCCAGCCCTCTCACCACCTGGCTAGACAGTCAGTCATAAAAGCTTCCCTGTTATTTTACTATCCAGAAGTCTTCACTGTATGCCTATGACTCATAGGCTTTGGGCTGCTATCCTTTCCTTGTAATATACTAGTACGTGCAAAGAGCCACTTTTACTGCGTGAACTTTTCCTTCCAGGACTCAGGTCATCCTGAGCTTTGACACACGCCACCCCCGCCGCCCCCCGCCCCTCCCCCCCCCCCCCCCCCCGGCATCTTTCTGTAGTACAGTTGTCCCCCTTATCCATGGTTTTGCTTTACTCAGTTTCAGTTACTCTTAGTCAACCACTGGCCCAAAATATTAAATGGAAAATTCCAGAAATAAAATATTCATACGTTTTAAATTGTGGGAAGCTGGTCTGAGTGGTGTGATAAAATCTCTTCCCCTCCTGCTGGGTCCTGCCTGACAGTGAATCATCCCTTTGTCCACAGCATCCACCCTGCACGCCATCCCCACCCCTTAGTCACTTAGGGGTCATCATACAGCTGTCACCATCTCACAGTGCTTGTGCTCAAGTGACCCCTCTTTTACTAGATAATGCCCCCCTGGGTGCCAGAGCAACGGTGCTGGCAGTTCTGAAATACCAAGGAGAAGCTGTAAAGGCCTTTAAAAGGGAAAATGTAGGCAAGTATAGGAAAAAAAAACAGTATACTTGAGTTCAATTCTATTCACAGTTTTGGGCATTTACTGGGGGTCTCGGGTCACATCCCCTGAAGAAAAGGAGGCACTCCAGCACTGCAGGAGGCCCTGACATTCCCCTTCGGTTATACGGTTCTATCTTATACAAAAGTCCTTTAAAATCTGACATCATCTGAGGAGCCCTGTGTTTTTAATCGGCATGTATTTTTTTTAGATACCCACCCCCAGTTTTCACCCTCAGTTATGAAATCTGAGTTAAATTTTCAAGAATTTCTCAACTCATGGAAATTGACTTCATCGATTCGTGTCATGAAGTGATTTTCTCTGATTTTCCTTTACGCCCATCCTTCTAAAATCTAGACCATACCTTTTATTGGCTACTATGAACTGTGAAATGAGTATTTTCTGCCAGGCCCCACTATGACTTCTTTGGCAAATAAAAAAAAAAGTCTTCCACGTTGACAGGGCTGGCTTCCAGGGCATGTGACCTGTGCTGTTGCACAAAATGTAGTGCTCAGAGGGCCCCACTTCTCCCAATGCCCTGCTCTCACCATCTTTACATTCTTGAGTCTTGAGCAAAAGGCCTATAGTTTCATTTGCTTGGAGCTCTAAAAAGTATGTAGCTGGTCCTGGTACTGGTCTGCATTCATAATAGGAAATCACTTCTCTGCTGTCTTTATTTCCATGGAGATAAAGTTGACTACAAGGCAAGCTAGAATATAGGTTTTGATTTTTTTTACTCACTACTGCTTCCAGAGATATTCACTCTATTAAACAACTTACTCCCATAACCAGACCTTAGAGAGCTTTTGATCAAGATCCATCTCCAAAAAATTTTCTTTAAAAAAAAACAAAATTCCTTTCAACAATAGAATCACACATGTTTATCACAAAAAATGAAAAATACAAAAAAGACATTTCTATAATCCATAAACAAATAGCTTTAATATTAGACTCACCTTTCTGACCACAACATGTTACTACTGGCATATATAGATAGAGGCCAGGCTTTGCTGCTAAATATTCTACAGTGCGCAGGAGAGCCTTCCCTTTCCCCACCCACTGAAGCTAAAAAACTCTAGTGTAACGTAATTCTGTACTACCCAATACAATTAGAAAGGACAAAGAAATGAGAAGCGTAAATACTGGAAAGAAGACACACTTATTTTTGTGGAAGATATAATTGCATACTAGTCAAGCCAAGGAAGCCATTTACAACCCTATTGAAAATGTATTGATTATAATACAGAATAGAAAAAGAAGTCCTACTAAGAATACAAAAAAAGTACTGTGCATGACAGCTTATGATAGTTTAAGATTTGAAGGCAAACCAAATGTGTACCAATAAAGAGAAAATGTAAGAATGTATTTCTTTTGTATAAATTGTTACTTTATACAATCATTTAAATGTTTATTCACGTCGATTTTTTGGTCAACAAATGGGTTTAGAATTTAAGTTTCCTGCAGGAATATGCTCTGATGGTGTAGCAGCAATGAGAAGAAGCATTCTAAAGTCGTCACTCAGGTTCAGGAACTGTCAATCAATCAGCATCCTGCTTCCTTCACTGGGAGTCCTGCTATGAAAAATGTTAGTTCATCTACATCGTGCACTTACTGATGCTATAAAATCTGTGAATTTCATAAGGCTAATGTGTTAGCTTTGAGATTATTCTCCTTATTCTGTTTACCATATGAGTTGATCATAAACAACTATGACTACACACTGACTTACAAGGGTTATTAAGGTAAAATTTTCTGTTGAGAATATCTGAGCTAAGAAAAATATCTTAATGTTTTTGGTCCCAACATTTTAAAGATGCAAAATGGACTTACTTTTACCGTAATATTTCTATAAATACATATCTTTCCATTCTGTATTTTAATGTTTAATATGTCCATGCAAGAAAAAAATGTGCAACATGCTTTTCAAAGGGCAGTTAAAATAAAAGAGCAAAAATGAAAGCAAAAGAAGTTGTAAGAATAGTTTCTACAGACCACTGTGACATTTTTTACAATTTAACAATGATTAACCATGAAAGAGGTGATGATTTGAATATTGCACACTTACAAAGAGTAATCACTGAAACCCTTTCAAATGGTAGGATGTCTTGAATTTTATCTTCTGTCAAGAGAAGATTCATTCCAGGAAATTTTGTTCATTTTTCATTTGTTCTTTCATCAAAAGATATTGTACATTTGTAACATTAAAGGATAAGTTTTAGAGCTGAGTACTGATGAAAAATTGAAGATGGATTTTGAGATTACAGCTCTATTTCTTCATTTTGGGAAAAAGTGAAATATTCATATTGAAAACTTGATACATTTGCTTCAGTATCTCATTTTCATTCCCATCAACACACTTCTGAGAGATGAGTTTCTCTGCTATGAATGTTATTAAAGCAGTTTGGACATACTTGTCCCTCATCCCTCTGCATTTAGCATTATTGTCAACCCAACCTCGAGAAGATATAGCAAAAAGCATGCCATTGATCACATTCAAAACTTAATGTATTGAGATATATGGTGTTCATTCAAAGTACACGTATAAGTATTTAATGTGGGAAATAAACTGTGATAAATGACTGATCCAAAAAGAGGAAAAAATTTAAAAATTTATGAAGGAACTTTGCTGGGGTCCAGCCCCAGCAGGTCCAGGGGTCCCCAAAGGTGTGGACGGAGTCGGCGAAGAAGGAATGGCACGGGGTCAGCGTTCAGTTGATCAGCATAGCGAGGTTCTCCCTTCAGGATCTCCAGCCAAGTTCTGTCTAGGTTCTCTTGCCAAGTTCTGTAGCCAGGTTCTGTCCAGGATCTTTTGCCATGTTCTCTGGCTAGGTTCTGGTTCTAGGTTCTGTCTAGGATCTCCAGCCAAGTCCTGTCTCTTGGTTCTCTCTCTAGGTTCTCTGTCTTGTTGTCTTGTTACATCTGTATTTATACCAGCAGATTTTAATCCTATCAACTTCTATTCCAAAGGTTAGGGTGTTTCTTATCTCCATTCCAGGGAGTAAAGATTATGTAGTTTAAGGGTGATTGTTTGTAGTTAAAGTGATTAACTACCCATCTGGCACTTAGTTAAGAGGTTTTATCCCCTCCTTAACTTCAGGGAAAAATCCCTACCTGGGAAAACAACCTTTCTCGGAGAGGTGACCTTGGTTAAAACACATAGTGCTAAAGGGAGCAAACATATTAAGAAC
Source organism: Myotis yumanensis (assembly GCF_028538775.1). Taxonomy (NCBI): domain Eukaryota; kingdom Metazoa; phylum Chordata; class Mammalia; order Chiroptera; family Vespertilionidae; genus Myotis; species Myotis yumanensis. The sequence goes on from NW_027223755.1 coordinate 8,587,357, forward strand.
AGTATGCCATATATGCCAGGTCCTTTGAAACATATGCTGTGCAGATGTTTCTTCTCTGCAGCGACTGTGTCAAGCAGCAAGGATGGACCGGCTCCCGGCAGAAGTTTTCTCTCAAAATGTGCTAATCCAAGTGGTTCTCAGAGGCATTCTTTTAAACTCTTAAGGAACAGATACCTGGTGTAATATTTAAATAGCTCCAGGGCATAGAGAAAAAGGAATCACCCCAATTATTCTTATGAGATGACAATAACCCTGATATAAAACTTAACAAATAAGACAAAATAGAAAATTATATTTTAAAAATATATACAAAAAACTCACATGATATGCATTATAGGCATATATTAAAATGACTCCAGAGTGCAAAGATAATTTAATAGTAGAAAAACTATTAATATAAATAGTATAATTTATGTACCATATTAGTAGGTCAAAAGAGAAAAAAAACACATTATAGCAGATGCCAAAAAGACATTTGACAGTGTTGAAAAGCCATTATTAATTTTTTAAAATTAGAAATTAGGGATAACTGGATACTTTTTAATATACATATACTACCAGGGAAGTCAGACACACACACACACACACACACACACACACTCAAGTCAAAAGCCAGCATCCTGCTCAGTTATAAAGTGCTAGAACTATTCTCATAAATCAATAACAAATCAAGAACTTCTGTTACCATTACTATTTGGTGTTGTTCCCACAACTGTCTTGGAGGGACTGGAAGCTTTAATATAAATGCTAGTGTAGTAAACTGAATAATGGGCCCCCCCAAAGGCCCTTTCTCTAATCCCTGGAAGCCGTGAAAATGCTGTAGAATACATGGAAAGGGGAAATTTGCAGGTACAGGTGATTAAAGGTACAGAATTTAAATCAGAAGATTATCCTGGATTATAAAGGTGGACACAATCTGATCACACGATCCCTTACAAACACAGAACAAGCAGTCAAAGAGTGTGAGAAGAAATTGATGCGATGTTGCTGGCTCTAAGATAGAGAGGCCCACAGACGAAGACCTGAGAGAGGCCCCTAGAGGCTAAGGGTGACCTCCAAATAATAGCCAGACAGGAAATAGGGAACTTTCACTGCGAGGAACTGGGTTCTCCAAGAACTGAAGAGCTGAGAAGCAGACACTTCCTAGATCCTCTTTGTAAGAACCCACCCAGCAGGACAAGAGCATGATTTCATCTTTGTGAAATGGAGAGCAGAGAAACCAACCCAGATTTCTGACCCTCAGAAGATAATACATTTGTGTTGCTGTAATCTGCTAATTGTGTATGATTTGTTATGGCAGAGTTATGGGCTGAATGGTGTTCCCCAAAAGTCAATTGTTGAAGCCCTAACCCCCAAGGTGACTACATTTGGAGATAAGGTCTTTAAGGACGTGATTAAAGTTAATTGTGGTCTTGAAATTGGGATTCGCCCTAGTTGCATTGCTTACGTGGAGGGTGGTCCCTTACACCAAAAGGTTGCAGGTTCAATTATTGGTTGAATCCCTGGTCCGGGTGTGTATGAAAGGTACCTGATCGATGTTTCTCTCTCACATCGATGTTTAAACTTAGAGCTTAATATTTTATACAATATTATTTGAATAAAATAATGTCTATTAACAGGCTAATGTTAAATAATTTATGTTAAGCAAATACAAAGAAATATTATAAAGCAGTAAAACTAGTATATATGTTTTGGGCATAAACATTATTGTTAACTGGAAAAAGTTAATGACAGCAAAATGTGTATCTTATGTATCAAAACTATACATAGATGGGTAAGGGATATTTGGGGACCTCTTATGTGCTGATAGTGCGTTGTGTCTTGATTTGGTAGTTTCTTGGTTGTTATATTGGAGTGTGCAGTTTGTGACAATTTATTAAGATATAAAATTATGATAAGCCTACACCTGTGTTATATTTTAATTAAAAAGTTTACTTTAAAACAGTATCTATACACATTTGTATTGGTACATGTGTGTGTATAATTTTTTAGAAAAAAATTAGAAACAATCAATTATTAACAGTGGTTTCTTCTGGTCAGAGGAGTGGCATTTGGGGAACAGTGAAGGGACTCTTATTTTATGTTCTACATATTTTGCATGTGAATGTTTTACGATGCATATACCACATATATTATTTTATAGGCAAAAAAAGTCTCCTAAAGACATATTTTAAAATTAGCTGCACATTTATCAACTTTATCTTTGAGATTGATTTTTACTTTACACATTCAGCTGCCTCGTGTTCTACTTGCAATTCCAGCTTGCAGGGAGGGGGCGTTCATCCCCCTGGGTTTTGCAAGCACAGTGACAAAGATGACACAGCTGAAACGAACAGTCTGAGTAACAGCCTGCTTCAAAGGAGTCTCATTTGTCTTTCAAACAAAGTAAATTACCTGAGTGGTTTCAGATCCCATCTTGTGGAAGCTTTCTTGAGAGGTGAATGAATAATTGATCAGGAGGCTGCCGGCCTCTGCAATGGCCCTTCCTCTCCCCCTGGGTGCACTTGGATAAATATTTTAGCTTTAAAACATTCTTGAAAGTTAGTTTGAGACAGTGTCTGAGCTCTGGAGACACAGAGTACTCAAGTGCTGTGTCCAAGGCCGGTCTCGATGAAGACTCCATGGGGTCTAAGAAAGAGTTCTTCACAGACCAAATTGTACACATTTCTTGAGATTCCCAAGCTAGGTTTCATCCACCTGGGAATAGGGTTTTAACCAGAGCTGGTGCACACAGCTGTGCAATCATGCTCTGAGGCCAAGGTGCTGAGCGGCTGAAATCCAGCTTTTGTTTCTCCCCTGCCAGCTGCCACCTGGGCCCAGCCGGGGGAGGCCCCATCTCCTACTTCACACGTCACATGTAGGGTAGTGGTGGCCCTGCTCGGACCAATCCTATAGGAAGCAGGACAGTTTCTTTGGCCCTGGTCACTAGACTGCGCTTTGGAAGAAAAGTGACTTGAGGCCAGTACTTAAGACGATGTTGAATTCGGATCATCTCTATTTTTCTGACCCTTTCAGAGTCTTCCTAAGACTTTTGGTTACTTAGCTCAGCATATAGTAAAAACATAGGAATGTCTAGAAACATTCTTCTTTACTTCAGCATTGTTAATTTTCAAAGCAGTTCTCAGGACTGCCATTTAAACTCTTTGATGCCTGGAATGGTAAAAGCGAGTTATTGTACTTCCTAATCCTCTTAAGGCGCATCAATAATGATTAGATTTTTATGAAACCAGGCGGCACTGGGCTGGGGGTCTGAAATTTGCATTTTTAATCTGCCCGCCAGCCCTGGCTTTAAGCTAAAAAGAAGTCTTCACTCTCCGTATCTTGGACGACACAGAACTAACCTCTGGCTGTTTGGAACCCAACCTGTGGAGAGGCTATCACAGATTTCTATCTGCTGGGAACTCTGGCTTCCATCCTCGGCTTATGCATGAGGAACAAGGTTGCAAATGGAAGCAGAGAAGCCCTGCGGAGTCCTCTTCAGGAGCAGCTGATGACACTACAATTGCCAAAAACTTGGGGATGTGCACGGCCCATTAAATTCTCCCAGGGCTCGGGATCCATGAGAGAAGGCAAGGGGTGGCCAAAGCCGCCCTCCCTTTTGGAGAGAGGAATGCGGACGTCTGGTACTTCTGTGTACAGGTTGCATTCCCCAGCTCTTGGAGGTGGAGGGGATGAAGGAAAACGAGCTCTTCTGTCTCAGTCCTTCTATCACCCTCCTTCTGTCTGGAAAACACGTATTGAGGTGTTGGGAGACTGAGTTCTGGGGTGTCCCATGACTCTCATCTCCCGGGCTTTCATAGGCACCTGCAGGAAATCTCCAGGTGACTGTCATAGTCCAGAAAATGTGTGTCCCACTCAGAGAAGCCATGGCTGCTCCGTCACTGAGCTGAGCATACTGCTGCATCTGTGCCTGGCACCCCCAGTTTCCACATCTGGGGCAGGGCTCTGGACACAGGCATGAGCCTCAGGAAGATGGTCAACAGTGTTGGAAAGCAGGCAGGATGGTGGTGGTTCTTGCTGGCTTCTTCCCTCCTCCCACCTCCACCCCAGGGCTGATGCTGGCTTGTGTTTTATCTAGCCTGGATCTAGGCCTCTAGATCTCCAGGTTACTTTTATCTCTGCCTCCACCCACCCCCCCCACCCACCCCCCTATCCCTGCCAACCCCTATTTTTACTTCAGGCAACCTTGCCTTCTCATCTAGCTACAGAAAACTTGTCCCAGTTTGTTAAACCATCAATCTTTAGTCCATCTCACCACTCCTGAAAATCAGTCTGGCTTGCAGTTCATGCTGACCACCACCGCTGAAATTCAATTTGAAAGTAATACAAAATGATATTGAATGTGAACTGTAATTGAAAAATAAAATTTAAAACAACAACAATGAAAATACCAGAAAAAAAGACTTCACTCACATTTTGTGTAATTCTTTTAAAGTTTTCACTGCAGTTTTGAAAGTGCCACATTTGAAGGCTTAGAAAGTAAAAATGTAATAGTCAAGAAACCTAACATTTCAATAAAACTCAACAAAAGTACTCATTGTCAGTGTTTAAATATAGTGTTCCCGGGGACTTTTTACTTTTCTATTTTTCTCTATTTGTTTTTAAGTGGCAACATTCTATAAAGATAATAAACTCTGTAGTAATAAAAATCTGGTTTGACACTCTGCTTCTCCCCTTAATTCTGCTCAGTGAGGAGGGCCATTCACTGGTTTTAGAGTTTGTTTCCTGACATGTAAAACAATGACATTGTAATACCTACCTTGAAGATTTCTTTTGAGGATCAAATGAAATAGCAAAGGTCATATACCTGACACAGAGTAGATGCTCAATAAATGTTAGTTCCCTGTTCTGCCCTCACCCCAGGATAATGTTTTTGCTTAAATCACTTCTTTTTTTTTAAAAATATTTTATTGATTTTTTACAGAGAGGAAGGGAGAGGGATAGAAAGTTAGAAACATCGATGAGAGAGAAATACTGATCAGCTGCCTCCTCCACACCTCACACTAGGGATGTGCCCACAACCAAGGTACATGCCCTTGACCGGAATCCAACCTGAGACCTTTCAGTCCAAAGGCCGATGCTCTATCCACTGAGCCAAACCAGTTAGGGCTTAAATCACTTCTTAAGTGGAATAGTTAATGAATGACTGCATAATTCCGGGTACGTACCTTATCAATCACTGATGTTGTTATTTCTCTTTATCAAGTTACCTTGCTCAAAGTTAGGCTTCAAACAGTGATTCCATTCATTGGAATATTTTTTTTCTTTTCTTGGTGTAAATTTAATTAATAACTTTACCTAGTCATCAGTCTACCCACATACCCTAAAACCGCTTGCTTTACAAGTAATCAAAGAGTTTCATTCACTGCCCGTTAACAAGAACAACAAAAGTTAATAGTATTTAGGAAAAAAAGATTTTTCTTAATTTTTTTCTCAAAATTATAAGTGAAAGAATTATGGCAGAAAAGATATAATAAGTATGATACTTGTTTTAAACACAAAGAAGAAAATGTTAAAAATAATTATATACTGTAAGCAAAGGAAAATTTGAAATTGTTATTTTGTTAATCAGATTGACTTTAGATATTCATTCTTGATCATCTCTGAGATTCAAAGTTGATGAGAGTAAACTAGAACACTAGGGAGAGCTGTAATGTGTACAAATCAGCATTTAAATACATTCAAATACTACTAATGTATTTTTAAAAATATTTTAAAGTGAGGCACATGGAAACAGACAAATGGTCTGATTTTTACTTTTCTCACTTGGTCTTCTTTTTCATGAATCCAAATGCACTACCTAAATTTATTTCTCCACACTCAAGACCGCACAAGTTATCTCTGTTCCCTTTTCTGGCTCTGTACGTCGAAGATCCTTCAAATTTTATACCATCTTTTAGGACAATGATTCCATTAGAAACTTTCTAATAAATGTAAGGAAGTGAATTGGGACAAGTAGTTCTCAAAGGTGCACAGAGTACCTACCACACAAAGGGATCAGGTCCAAGAGTGAGGCTATGAAGGCGAGGTGTTTGCAAATTAAAGATATAATTGCTTCTCAGATGCTCCGTGAGGATAAGGGCTCCAGCTGCCTTCTTTATTCTCTGAGTTCAAACTCTCTGCATTTAGAAGAGCACCGATTCTACTCCCAAGATGCTGAAGTTATGCGAGGTCGTGGAACTGCATTGGGAACATAGTAAATGAGGTCATTAAAAGGTCTGACTCAGCAGCCCTCGGACGAAGGTCAAGTCAATTTTTCTACCACAATGCTGAAAACGTAAGTGGCTAAATTGTGGATGCCAAAGAGATCCGCTCTTACTAATAATAATATTAGCCTATTAACAGATGACTGTAATGCAGACATTTGCCTTCCTCTAGAACAGTGGTTCTCAGCCTTCCTAATGCCGCGACCCTTTAATACAGTTCCTCATGTTGTAGTGACTCCCAACCATAAAATTATTTTCGTTGCTACCTCATAACTGTAATTTTGCTACTGTTATGAATCATAATGTAAATATCTGATATGCAGGATGTGTTTTCATTGTTTATAAATTGAACATAATTAAAGTATAGTGATTAATCACAAAAACAATATGTAATTATATATGTGTTTTCCGATGGTCTTAGGCGACCCCTGTGAAAGGGTCATTCGACCCCCAAAGGGGTCGCGACTCACAGGTTGAGAACCACTGCTCTAGAAGCAGGAGTTGCTGCACTCAAATGTCCAGTCTGTTGGTAAAAGATTACTTGGGGTAGGAGGCCCCACAAAGCCAGTTTATGGTTTTGGTTCCATTGCGGCTTTTCAATTAGATAGACAGATAAGAAGAAAACATTTATATCCATGTCGATCCATATGTGAATCAAGAGAGAAAGAGAGATTTATTCGAAGATATGGACTCACACAATTATCAAGGCTGACAAGTCCCAATATCTACAGGTGGCAACCAGAGACCCAAGAAAAACCAATGCGTCAGCCTGAGTGAAAAGGCCAGAAAAGACCACTGTCCCACTGTGGGCGGTCAGGCATGCGTTCGCTCCTCCTCAGACTTGCTCTTCTACTCAGAACTTCAACTGATTGAATGAGGCCCACACAGAATAGGGAGGAAAATCCGCTTTACTCAGTCCAGACCAGAAGACATAGAAAGAAGCTGATGACCTGTGGGGAATATTTTGAATCTTAAAAGGCAGACTTTCCTAATTCATGGCCAAGATTCATGGGGCAGCATCCCAGGTAACAATCCTTCACCAGAAGTCATGACCAAGATGCCATCAGTCACATTGCCCCTCATGTCCGTGGTCATCAGATATTGTAGATTGCTGTTTATTAAAGTGTGACCTAAGGGTTAACTGAATGAGATCCTGGGAGAATAAGAACACAGATTCTGGGACCTCACCCTAGACCTACTGAGCCAGCTTAATCTCAGATATGCCTATGGCTTTTGAAAGTAAAAATCACTTATTTTTTAGACCTTTCCTTCAGAAAATGGCTTCAGAAAAACAGAGGCTTAGCTGAAAGCTCTGAGCCAAATTGCCCCTGATTGTTCAACGTGGAGGGTGATATCGATTTCATGTGACAATGAACAAAGAAGAGCATAAATTGGGGATACCAAGATCCTTGCTTCAGAAATTAAATTCTGAATATCTTTTCAGGAAGTGGGTTCAGCAAATAAAATGGTTCATTTGGGCACTTTTGCTTCTTGTACCTGCTGAGTCAGCAGAGTCACCTGTTCTGTTGTAAAAAGGAAAATAACCTAATATGTATTGAGTTCCTAAAATAGGCCAGGCTCTGTATTAGGTACAATCACATACTGTACTGCTTGACTTAATCCTCACAAAAGCCCAAGTGAATAAGATATTATTAAATATCAATGCAACTCAGAGATTCACTTTGCTTGTCCGAGGCCATACAGGCAGTATGTTCTAGAGCCACAAATGGAAAGGCTCTCTAATATAAGGCCCAGGTTCTTTATGTAGCACATATTGTTGTCCTCTTAGTTTAGAGGACAAGCGAGTTTGAAAAGTGTTTATGCAGAGAATTGATCAAAAAGTATAATTATCCTCATGCAAAGAGAGCTCTTTGAATTGGTGAATGATACATGTACTTCTATGTTTTGCGGGGAGGAAGTATATGGGTGAATGCCTGTGAGAAGCACTGTATTAAACTGATTGATATTTTTTATCACATAAAACCCAAATACTGGAAGAAAGTATAGCAAGAGCCCAAAATGGGACCACAGAAATAAGAGTTTCTCTCTGGAAGTCCTGAGAAGTGCAACTAGCTCATTGAAACAACTGCATGTGAACTGGCCTATACCCGTTGTTCTTCTCTAATTTGGATGTGTACTTGAAGGCAGTAGAAAGGATTAATATTTGGTGAGACATGCCCTCAGGAATAAAGCATAAAGCAGAAGTGAAAAGGTAGTTTCTAGCCACCAACATTCAAGAGGTAGGAATCATAAACCATAGCTGGAAGAATTTTGTGAAATACAAAAAGTTCTAGAACGTCTTAGCTTATGGGAATTTGCTTCCCTTTAGCTATTTCTCCACAATGATTAGTAAGAAAACTCATAAAAGATAAAAGGCCTGTGTACCTGTATAGCCTATGCTACAGTAGCTTCAGAAAAATTCTAACCATACATTCCCAAGCTTCTGTTCCAAAGGAATGTCTAATGATGCTTCTTTAGAAATAGATCCCCTCCTGGTTTTTGCCCAAAGCATTCAGAATAAAACTCAAATTGTACTGTTTTTACAAAAAAGGAGAATAATTTTAAAAAGTGCATAAGCAAACCGAAGAACTTTTTTCAGGTTATTACAAAGGCCCTGAGTAAGGACTAAGATGCTGTTGCACATTGGTGGGAGAGGAGAATATTGTAGGACCCAGAAAAGATCAATAAAACTTGGAGGGGAAAAAAACTTGGACCAGAAAAATCACAGACACTATATTCTTAATGTTTAAGAGTGTTCACCAACTTCTCATTTGAGAGGGAATTGGAAATTAATGTCAAATGACCACTATATTGAATCTATGCTGAATGTAATTGTTCAGCATAAGTTTACCAAAAAGATAAAAACACACACAGACTTTTGCTTTTGTTATCTTCCAAATGTCTTGAGTTGAAGCATTCTTCTGGATATTTCATAGATTAAATAACTAACCAGCTTCCTATGCTTGTATAAAGAAAAAAACCTGGAGAAACCAAGATGGCAGCATAGGTAAACACCGGAAATTACTGCCTCCCACAACAAATTCAAAAAGACAACTAAAAGACAAAACGGACATCATCCAGAACCACAGGAAGGCTAGCTGAGTGGAAATTCTACAACTAGAAGGAAAGAGAAAAGCACACTGAGACTCAGAGGAGCTGTGGAAGTGCAGAGGTACGGAGGCGCACGTGGCAAGGGTTGGCAACTGAGGACGTGACTGTCTTTTTGAATCAGGAGGGAGTCACAAGCCCCCGACTGCTCTGAACTCCAGTTCTGGGTGAGTCTCTGGGGACCCAGACTCATACAGGGAGAAACTGGACTGTCTGGCAGCGGGCAGAACTCGGAACTTGAGGGCAGCTTTCTCTCAAAGGTGCTTGCAGGGAATACCAGGACACTGAGAGGCCGGGCCCCTTAGGGCAGGGCTGAGGATCAGCCATAGCTGCTTGCTCTGCCCTGTTGATTCCCTGAGACCCCACCCCACCCAAATGCTTTTGCATATGAATGCCCTGGCCTTTTGCAATCTGAAAATTACCTAATAAACTGCAGCTGGGCCAGACAGACCCAGAACTTCCAAGAGAAGGCCCAAGGCCCCACAGCAGCTTGCATTGCTTCACAGCTGGGCCTCATCTGGGCACCTCCAAACCCCAAACAAGGAAGGGGAATCTGCAGATCTCTTCGTAACTCCTGCTGGGTAGCCTCAGGCAGAGGCTAAATTAGCACCTCCTTAGATCCAAGAGCCAGTGTACCCAGTGGTCAGAGTGGGACCATCCAATTACAACTCCTCAGACCCATAAGGGACACACTCAGGGAGCAGACACAGTGAGCACCAAAGCCCCACTGAAGCAAGTCTTGCCCTAGAAGGGTGTCTCCAGCACAGAAGTTCTCCCACTGCAGACACAGCTGATTCTCACAGCCAATTGGCCTGGAGGTCAATTCCTCCCAGTGATACCTACAACAATCAAGGCTTAACTACAACAAGACTGTGCACAAAGCCCACAAAGGGGTACACCAAGAGTGTTCTCCTCAGGTAATTGGGGAGGCTGAGCCACTGGGCCCTATGGGACACTTAGCACAGAAAGCCACTCTACCAACACAGAGAAGCATAAAAAATGCAGAGACAAAGAAACAGGTCACAAATGACAGAAATGGAGGAAAGCAAACGACTGGATATAGAATTCAAAACCACACTTTTAAGGTTTTTCAAGAACTTTCTAGAAACTGCCGATAAATTTAGTAAGATCCTCAAAAAGTCTGGTGAGACCACCGATAAATTTAGTGAGACCCTCAAGAAATCTAGTGAGATCCTCGAGTTTTTGAAAAAGGACCAACTAGAAATTAAGCATACACTGACTGAAATAAAGGATATTATGCAGAGTTCCAACAGCAGACTAGAGGATCATAAGAATCAAGTCAAAGATTTGAAATACGAAGAAGCAAAAAACACCCAACCAGAAAAGCAAAATGAAGAAAGAATCCAAAAATACAAAGATAGTGTAAGGAGCCTCTGGGACAGCTTCAAGCGTACTAACATCCGAATTATAGGGGTGCCAGAAGAAGAGAGATAGCAAGATATCGAAAACCTATTTGAAGAAATAATGACAGAAAACTTTCCTACCTTATGAAAAAAATAGACTTACAAGTCCAAAAAGCACAGAGAACCCCAAACAAAAGTAATCCAAAGAGGACCACACCAAGACACATCATAATTAAAATGCCAAGGGCTAAAGACAAAGAGAGAATCTTAAAAGCAGCAAGAGAAAGACAGTCAGTTACCTACAAGGGAATACCCATATGACTGTCAGCTGATTTCTCAACAGAAACTTTGCAGGCCAGAAGGGAGTGGCAAGAAATATTCAAAGTGATGAATACCAAGAACGTACAACCAAGATTACTTTATCCAGCAAAGCTATCATTCAGAATTGAAGGTCAGATAAAGAGCATCACAGATAACGAAAAGCTAAAGGAGTTCATCACCACCAAACCAGTATTATATGAAATGCTGAAAGGTATCCTTTAAGAAGAGGAAGTAGAAGAAGAAGGTAAAGATACAAATTATGAACAACAAATACACATCTATCAGCAAGTGAATCTAAAAATCAAGTGGATTATGCCAAAACCGGTTTGGCTCAGTGGATAGAGCATCAGCCTGCAGACTGAAAGGTCCCAGGTTCGATTCCGGTCAAGGGCATGTACCTGGGTTGTGGGCACATCCCCAGTAGGAGATGTGCAGGAGGCAGCTGATTGGTGTTTCTCTCTTATCGATGTTTCTAGCTCTCTATCTCTCTCCCTTCCTCTCTGTAAAAAATCAATAAAATATATTTTAAAAAAAATAAAAATCAAGTGAATAAATAATCTGGTGAACAGAATAAACTGGTGATTATAATAGAATCAGGGGCATAGAAAGGGAGTGGACTGACTATTCTTGGGGGGGAAAGGGGTGTGGGGGATGCAGGAAGAGACTGCACAAAAATCGTGCACCTATGGATGAGGACAGTGGGGGGAGTGGTGAGGGCGTAGGGGGGGATGGGATCCGGGTGGAGGGGAGCTATGGCGGGAAAAAAGAGGAACAACTGTAATAATCTGAACAATAAAGATTTAATTTAAAAAAAAGAAAAGAAAAAAACCTGACAAGTACTAATCCTTCAAAATGTTGCTTTAGTGGGTTTATTTCTTCCTGGATATTTTGTGCATTCTTTCCAAGGTAGAAAGGAAATTAAGAGTTGTAGAAAGTACGGTTGCAGCCAGAAAGTATCCTGTTGTGTATTCCAAGATAGAGTTGGAGTAAAAATCCCAAGAGATGGAATGACTCGGATTAGCATTAAAGCCAGTAGAAAAGCAGATTGTGTGTCTAAGGTAAAATTTCGGGAGGAAAATAATTCCAAGGCAGTTGTCCTGGGTCTGAAAAGTGACCCCATGGACCTAATAATAGACTGGTCACTGGGTATTAAAGCCAAACAAATAAACATTGAAGGATTTTGAGGCAAATTAGGGTAAGTAAATTATTTTGATACTTTTTTCAGTGTTGAAATAAATGGAGTATTCATAGATTCTTAGAGATCACCATAGGTAGATTCTAACCAATGAATTCTGGTCTTTTCTTAAATATCCCACTGGCAAAAGTTGGGAGCAGACCAATAATTCACTTACTCAGCACATATTAGGTAGAAAACTAATTAGCTCAGTTTGAGTCAAGTGCCCATCCCTAAACCAGTCAATTATAATAAGGAAAGAGAGGATCACTATGTATGAACTTGGCTTTGATCATAACAATGAATGGAGAGAAGGACATTTTCTATGTTGCTAAGTAGGCAACTACATGTGTTCAGTGTAGTACATGTAATGATTTTTTCAATGTCCAGATGGTCGAATTTTCTATCACTGCTCTATCGTCTATATCAGTGGTTCTCAACCTTGGCTGCACATTAGAATCACCTGGGAATCTTTTTAAAATCCTGATTTCTGGGCCTCATTCCGGAGGATTGAGGTGATTAGAATGTGCAGGTGATTCTAATGTGCAGCCAAGGTTGAGAACCACTGGTGTATATAAATCTAGTTCCTGAGACTATGCAAATAATTTTTAAATACTATATATATTTTACATCATTAAAGAATATACTCAGTTCTTGATTCTATACAGAATTCAGAATTGCACACTAGGAATGTGCAAATCACCAAATCAAGGGTAGATTCACCTTAAAAGGTATGAAGTCTATTGCCAATGCAGAATAGAAGTGTGACTTAGGTTCATTACCAGGTCAATGTTAGTGCTGGGGATCTAAGTTGAGTGGCATATACAACAAACTTCCTACTCTATTTCCAAGATTGGGCCAAGTATGAAAGTAAGGAAGAAGGATCCTGTAGATTTCATTGTGGGGTAGGATGGAGAACAGGGTGATGTTCGAGAGACGCCAAAGGGAAACAGACAGCAGTGATAAAGATGGTAATGGTAAAATACATTTAAAAAAATGCTCTACAGATTTTATCTGCCTTCACTCACTAAATGAAAACATGGGTTTATCTGTTATGTTCATTAATTCCTGCCACATAGTAGGCACTTAATAAATATTTGTTGAATTAACCAATGAATGAATGCAAGGGTAGGTAGAGTGCGGCAAATGTAATAGAACAACATGTTACATATTATGGATGGTTTCCTCTGAAAAATTCCCACATGAGTATCAATTGAAAATATTTCTCATCCAGAGTGAAATGCTAAAGAAGAATGAAATTTGTGCTTCCAGCACTTTCATGTCACTGGGGACTCCATAGAAACCTGAGCATGTGTACAGTATGGCTTCACCTCTTGGGGGAAGTTGCAGTAAGAACTCATTTCCAAAAGTACTTACTGATTGGAATTCATTTAAAGTCAGAGGGTGAGGGGGCTTCCTTTGGAGAGAACAGGAGGATTCGTTGGGGTGCTTGTTTCTAAAACGAAATCTTCTGTTTACCACCCTTGAAGAATCTATTTGCTTTTTACTCTTCCTTTTCCCTGACTTCCCCACACACTTTAGTGGATAGTTCCACACTTGAGACATTTTAATCATTTACAGAAGGGTCTAACGCTGGGAGACTGGCTTAGCTGTTCATGAGTTTTTCGTTAGCATCTTTGTTTTATGCTTTTTTTATGTGTCACATCCTGGGAGTTCTATATTTTGCTAGTTCATTTATCGCCCATCATTCATTGCCAGAATTTGAATTAGCAAATGTATTTTTTGTTGTTTAATCCTGTCTCCGCCCCCCCCCCCCCCCCCCCCGCCGCCCCCGGTTATCATTCTCTGTGCTTAATATTGAATAGCAAATGTATCGTAGTGCTTTATTCTTTTGGTTCTAATCCATTGACAACATGGCTATAAATTTCCATGTTGATGAAATTCTTGTTCATGCTTGTTTTGGTGATGGTCAATTTTCCATCATTTCATTACATGCCACAGTGTGTTGTGGAAAGAGTGAGGGTTAGAAGCCCTGATACTCACCCAGGTTCTGCAATTTATCAGCCCCATGAGTTTAAACTAATCACTCAAACCCTCTGCACTTTAGTTTCTTTACCCACCCAATGAGCATAATAATACTATTCTTATAATATTGTTGTCAAACCAACTGAAACAATAGGCTTGTAATGTCTTCTGGAATGCACAAAGCACTTTATCAATCTAAAGCATATGGCCAGATGTCCCTTAAGTGAGGTTGCCTGGTCACTGATTTAGGTATGAGTTTTGGCACGAAACTTAGTCCTTCGGTGCCTCCATTTCTTCAACTGAGAAATAGGATAATAAAATTACTCATCTCACAATGTTTTTGTAGGAGTTAAGTGAGATAACACATGTAATGTGCTATCTGGTACAGAATGACCACTCAATCAATATTAGATAATATTTTTTGACAGGGTAATTAATCTTAATTTTTCCATAATCTAACAGAGAACCTGGTGGCTCTGAGAGGATTAATAAAGGATCATTGGGTAGATAGGAACTCAGATTGGACCATTATTTTAACAGTGGGGAGCTCTATAATAGATGCAATGTTTTGAACTCTGGTAGCTGTAACTCCAGGTAACTTATTTAATTTCTCTGGGGGATCATTTCTTTGCTTACCAATAACACAAAAGTGTTAGCCTACCTTCAAGTTCTAAAAAAGGTCTGAGAAGAAAGAATTACAGGGAAAAGAACTATTCAGAGGCAAAACCCAAGTAAGAATATAATGGAGAAGGTTTTGAGTTCAGCAGACAGGAACAACAGAGATGATTAGCTTTTGAGTCACAATAATTGACATCGCACAGTGACCTAAAAGGCAAGGTAGTTGGAAAGGCTTCTGGGTCATGGGAAACCTGAAGGATAGAAAAATTAGCTCTAAGTGTCAATTTCCTGGATTGTTGAGTGGATGAAACGACAATTAATTTTAAAGTGCTTTGAAAAAGATACAAGTGCTTTAAAAATGTGAGGCCATTTTAATAACGAGCAGATTTGCTCCTTCAGTAATAGGTACTGAAAACTGAAAACAGTTGTGCTCATTCCACCAGCATCCTGTTGGTTTTGGTTGATTTAAGGTATGGCATGCATAGTCAGTCCTTCCTCGTTTACGGTAAACTTAGTACCCAAAATAACTTACGTTGCTTAAATAAATATTCTTCTCTTCTTCTTTTAAACAGAATATTTAACCTTTGCTGTGGTTATAAATTTTTTTTTTAAAAGCAACACATTTTTCAATGCAAATGTGTGTGATTGCTTCTTACTCTCATGTCATCCAAAGGTTTAGGAAAAGTTGTTTGTTTTATTTGTGTGGTTTTTTTACTTGGTACAAATCTCCATAATGAGACAAAGAGGAGTTGGTAAGGGGCAACGAAGACACATGCCATGGGCCACTGAAGAAAACAAGGCACTTCACTAGATGAAAAGAATTTGATGGACATTTTGACAGTTGTGCATTTACAAATTATTCTACGACTCTGACCCACTTTCATGTCTTTTAAAATAATTCAAAAAATTGTCAGCAGCGGTATTTAGTGAAGGTTTGGTTGTGACCAAAGAAGATCTAATTGTGCTGCTTTTACAAGGGAACATTTTCAGTTCCTAAGACAGCATTTTCCCAGAGGCGCTACACATGGATATTAGTAGTCAATCATGATTTTTCCAGATGTCTAGAATTGGCTCTTGAATATCGTCCAGGGATCAAGATTTCCTCAAACTATGAGAATAGACATCTAAAAAAAAAAAAAATCATAGCCTGGCCAGAGTGGCTCACTTGGTTGAGCATCATCCTGTGCACCAAAAGGTTGCCAGTTGATTCCGTCAGAGCACAGACCTAGGTTTGATCCCCAGTTGGGGAGTGTAGGGAAGGCAAATTGATTGGTGTTCTTCTTTCTTATCAATTTTCTTCTCTCTCTCTCTCTCTCTCTCTCTCTCTCTCTCTCTCTTTCTTCTTCTTCTTCTTCTTCTTCTTCTTCTTCTTCTTCTTCTTCTTCTCTCTCTCTCTCTCTCCCTCTCTCTCTCTCTCTCTCTTTCTCTTCTACCTTCCTCTCTCTGAGCATTTCCTCAAATGAGTATTTTTTAAAAAACCCTATTTTGTCAAACTGTCCATTCTAGTATTCCTTGACATTTTTTTAGCCTATATTAGCCTTTGGATTACCCCTTCATGTCCAACATTGTGTCCTGTTTCGGTCTAATGCGCATGGGATCAGACTTTGCTTTCCCTCTACATTAAGGTTATAGAGATATGAAAGGAACCAAGAAAGAATGAGTTTCCCAGAACTTCTAAGTCATTTGAGGGGTGGGGGTGGGGAATAAAAGGGTCATATGATTTGGGTCCTGTCCTCAAGGAGTTAACAATCCAAATGGGGGAGGAGGTTAGTGCAGAACACTGAGTGTCAAATGGTATTTACAGAAGGTAGCTCCCTCCCCTCCATGATGGCCCCAGAGACAGCCCTCCTGGTATCACACCCTGTCTTGTCCCCTCCACATCATACCAGTCAGTCTGTGTATCCAACAGGCTATGACAGGGGTGATGGCACACTCCTTCTGAAATTAACTTATCAGAGATAGTGTGGCTCGCATCTTCATTGCTCACTCTCTCATCCTCTTAGGTAACGCCCTAGGAGAGAAGTCAGATGCCATGTGGTCAGCCCCTCCACAGAGAGGCCCACAGGGACCTGCGGCCTCCATCAAGAGCCACATGAGTGAGCTGACAACAGGATCCTGCACCAGCCACACCTTCAGAAGGCTGCAGCCAGCAGCTTCACTGCAACCTCCTGAGCGCCTGAACCAGAGCCACCCACCCTCAGGAACTGGGAGGTAACTAATGTGAATGGTTCAAAGCCACTAAGCTTGGAGGCAATTTCTTAGGCAGCAACATCCATCTACTGCCCTGTTCGTCAGACGAAAACTGCTCTCTGAATAGGAGAAGGCAGAAGTCAGCGAGGCGTCAGCTCCTGTGGACAGGCAGCTTGGAGAAAGTGTGACAACAGAGAAGGCACTTCAGAGGGAAATGATCGTTTGCCTGCCTCTCACCCCAGCCTTGTGGTTCCTCTGTCCAGGAAAGGCCCTGTGGCTAGTTTTCTTGAGTATCTCTCCAGCACAGTCTGAGAATTTCTGATGTTGATTTTGAGCACCCTTTAACGACATAAATGCAAACCATTTCTCCTTATGGAGGAGAAAGGCATGGCAACTTGTGAAACTTCCCACCGTGTTTTAAACCCATCTGCAAAGTGGGTTTGTTCTACAACCTCAACATTGAACACCTGTTGCCTGAACTTTCTTCCTTTTTGTTCTGCTTTTCTATTTTGCTCAGATCCCTAAGACAGATGATTGAACTTGGAACTATTACAAAATCTCTTGAGCAGCAAACTTTTCTAACTTATCACTTCCATTCATGCCACGGAGTAGTTTCCATCAATTAGACTTCCCTCCCTTTCTGGAAACATTTTCATTAATAAGTCATTGTTTGTTTTAATAGTGCTCTGCTGAGTGCCCCTGATTATTGAATTAACAGCCATTAAAACTGTGAAGGTTCCTTTTCTATATGAAACTCACACATCAATGTGAGTTTTATTCTTGTTGATGAGCCTCCCACGCTGCTGAGACTTTCCACACACAGTCTGTCCATGAGTTAAACTTTTCTTCCTGGGGACTCATTTGTATTATAAGTCAATCTTTGGAGTCATGTTGCCCACATTCTTCTTGTTTTAAGCTTAGCTTTTTTAAAAAACATAAAAGACGATCTGAATTAACATTTGAAGATTTCATCAAAATGTATCTTCACCTTAAGTACATAAAAGAGTTCTTTATTTTCGCTTGCTAACAATTTTTCTTTCAAATATAACGTTTCCACGGTTCTTGATCACCATTTCCACGGTTGTGCTTTACACCTTCTGGGTAACCAAGTTTACTATTTATCATGTGCTTCACTTAATTTTAATGCCGGCTACAACTTAGTCACTTTTAATCCCAGACACAAAACATACTCACATACTTTAAAACACACACACACACACACACACACACTGATTAACATATTCTAAAAGTTCTAAAAAAACATAGCAGTCATGTGGTTTTATTTGGTTAACAAACTCATTTAATTTTTATTTTTCAAAAGGTTAGTTTTTGCCTCCAGCTATGTGTTTCAGGACTTTTCCCTTGTTCTCATTTTTAGCATGGCTTTGCACAATATGCAATAGGGGTTACAAATTCACACCCATTTCCTCCAGTTTGCCCTCATTCCCTTTGTGATGGTATAACCGTACACATTCGCTCCTGGCTTCTCTTTGTTTCCTCCATCCAAAATTAACTAACTTTATTTTTTGTTTCTGGCCCCTGACTCATAAGGCCTATCATCAACAGTCTATCTACTATGTATGATTTTCCAGGTTTTCCAATTTTATTTTATGTCTTATCATTTGTCATTGTTCAGTTTGGGTCCACCTATCTACTAACACACAATGCAAGCCTACCTTCCTCTGTGAAAATTTCCTGGATGGAGCACACTTTGAGGCTTGAAAAATTAGTATCATAAAAAAACAACAACAGTCAATGGAAGAAATTAACTTCCACTAAGGAACTACTGCATCAGTACAAACCCACGGAACCTGACCCTGGGCCTGGATTCTCGGAGGTTATCACAAAGATGGCAGCTCATTGAGAGAAAGTCTACAGATTCATGGTCTTCCGAGTTTGATGTGCTGAGAAAACACTGCCCGGGATGCTTGTGAGAGTTGCAGATTTCTAGGACCTACTCCTAGAGATACCGAGTCAGAGAGTCTGAGGTGGGGTCCGAGAACCTGCGCTCTCCAGGATTTCTCTGCAATCAGATGGAGTCTCATGCTTTGACAAGATTGCAATGAGAAACACAGAAAGCTATTACAGAAGCAATAAGTGTGTGTTCATAGCATAGATACACGGAGGAAGATGAATTAAATGTCTATCATGCGTGGAAATAGTGATCCCTCTTTCAGATTTCCTAACAGGTTCTTTAGAGAAAGTGTCATTAGAGGAACTATTTCAGTAATTCACGAAATAACGTATTTATGGGAAATTGTCTTGTGAAGAGTGTAAGGAAACTATTTGAAGTTGCTTTGAAACATGAAAAGACAAAAATCTAAATAAGAGTGGGCACTGTTGACAGGCTGAGAAATTTGAAATAGCTCCAATGATAGCTAATTTAAACCTTACAAGGTGCATCAATTCTAATGATTCTGTCTGCTTTATTAGAAGTCCATACACATACAGCCAGCTCCCATGTAATCTAGAAAATTTTATGTAAACCAGGTGTTGGCTTATAGCGAAACTTCTCATTCCTGGCTGCACAACAGAACTATCTGCAAGCTTTAATAAATATTTATATCTGGGCCACACCCCCTACATATTGGGTTTGAGTTGTTCTTAGGCCTGGTCTGTACATCTGGTTTGCCAAAACCTTTTCAGATGATTTCAATGTGCAGCCGAGGTTAATCGCCACGGCTGCCGCTAACCTGGCAAGTCTGCAGCAGCATCAGAGTAGAGTCCACTGTATGGGTAGACTGACACTACAGTAATTCACACCGGGAACAGTGCTTTGCAGTTCTTCATTAGCTGAAAGCTCCATGCTCTGTACTTTCTTCCAAAGTCAAATGTCTTTAGAGAAGGCAGTTAGACACAAGTTGTGTTTCAGTGACAGAATATAAACATTAGTCTCACCCAGCCGGTGTGGCTCAGCATCAACCCAGGAACCAAGAAGTCAATGGTTCTATTCCCGATCAGGGCATATGCCCGGGTTGCAGGCTTGATCCCCAGTGAGGGCAGTGCAGGAGGCAGCTGATGGATGATTCTCTCTCATCATTAATGTTTCTATCTCTCTCTCCCTTTCGCTTCCTCTCTGAAATCAATAAAAATATATTATAAAAAAAGATTAGTCTCTTTAGTTTTATTTACATGTTATTTATGTGGAAGATTAGTCCAACCTGGGAGTGAGATGCGCCTAAAATCAGATATTAATATTCTCATTGTCACATTACTTTAGACCTTAGACCTCTGTGGTAGGTGGAAATCATGGCCACAAAAACGGGTCTGAATTTTCAGAATCTGAATAGCATGAACTCATGAACAGGGCAAAGGGAGTATTAAGGTGCCAATGGAACTAAGGTTGATAATCAGCTGATTTTAAGATAAGAAAATTATCTTAGATTATCCATTTGGAACCAATATAATCACAAGAGTTCTTAAAAGTGAAAGAGGGAGGCAAATGAAGAGAGTCAGAGATATGTGACAACAGATGCAATGTCAAAGGGATGTACCACAAGAACTTGACCTGTTGGTGCTGACTTTGAAGAAGAGGGAAGAGGGCCACGAGCCAATGAATGGGGCTGCCTTTACAAGCTGGAGAGGTCAAGGAAATGAGTTCTCCCCTAGAGCCTTCAGAAAGGAACACAGTTTGACAGTTCTGCCAACACCTTGATTTTAGCCAAGCGAGATCCATTTTGAATCTTATGCGCCAAACTCTAAGACAGTAAATGTGTGTTGCTTTAAGCCACCTAAGTGTGTGGTCATTTGTTATAACAGCAGTAAGAAACTAACACAACTGGCTTATTACACAAGAAGAGAAATCCATGGAAACATGAAAACAATCTTGAGATGAGCTTTTTGGTGGTCCTAGGGCTCATCTTTCTTATGTCATGTATGATATCCAGAAGAACTGTAATTCCTACAGCTGGGTGTTGGATGACTCCTACCTTTCTTAGTGGAAACACAGCCTCTCTCTCAGTTGACAAATCCTCAGATAGATGTAGTGCACCCACTGGGTGCAAGGCACCCAGGAAGAGGTGCCCATCAGAGGGCACAGCACTAAGAACAGGGAAGCTCTCCCCTGTATCCTTCATCCTGCACAGCATTGCCCAGAGCTCTAAATAAACAAAGCTATCATGGTGAGGATTTATCATCATACTGTGAGAGTTTTTCCTTGTCTTGTCTCTCTCCTGTGTAATCAGCCCTGTGAACATACCCTGTTCAGCGACATTTGCCTGATCTTTCAAAGAGAGACTATTAGTTCTGTTTCCTCAAATCCCTCCTCAGAAGTCCCTGTTCTGTGGATACAACTTCCCTCCTCACCACAGCTATGAAAATATGCAATATTAGATCAATACAAACAAGGCGGTCATCCTGATTCTTGACAGAAAGTCATCAGGTGAAAAGAAAATGCTAAAAGTTGTATTTACGCAGTGCATAAGCTAGACTTCCTGGTGAAGAATTTCAGTTTCCTGGTTGTTAGTCTCAGTTTTCATTTCCACTTTTCACTTGTGTATTCAATGATTGTTTGAAAAATTATACCATGTCGTTATGCTGGGCATTAGGGATACAATGACAAACAACTCAGGCATGTCCAGTCTTCCCTGGAACTTAAAATCTGGTGGGTGTGACAGGAGAGAAAACAGAAAATTCCAATACTGCATTATTAATTTGCTTATTTACCCACCAGATTTTATTTGTGGGATTCTTATACTGAGCTAGTGCTGAGGAAGAAAAAGTAAGACCCAAGGCTGTGTTTTATGTCCCTAAATGAGGATGGCAGGGAGCCCCTACCCCATCATTTTAATTTTAGTAGAATAGACTAAATATATATAGATTTTATTTTTAGAGCTGAATGCTGTTATTCTCTGAGGATGGCTGTACATCTGTGGGGCTGGCCCTTTTTCCCTAAAATCTCAGCATGGCCCACTCAGTACCTTAGTTTTGTATTCCTGGGTTCTTCTAGAGTCTTCTAGACTATGAATTTAAGCCTTCATTTGGACGCATTTTTTTCCAAAAACTTGGAATTGTTCCCCAAATAAATAAATCAAAATCAAAGCCTACCTTGCAACTAAGTGACTTTAGGAGAAGAGGGTTCTGTTGGCTGCCCACATTCAAATCATCTGGAACACTTGTCATTCCTACTGAGTGACATTCTCAGGGCCTGACACCCTGGAATCTGCATGTTTAGCATGAACCCCAGGACTAAGGTATGGTAATTGCTGCCTTAGAGGATCCCCAGTCAGTCTCACACTGTCGTTGTTCCTTTATCAGTCCTGAGCAGTCAGGTCTTTCAAACGTGATCTTAAAGTCAAAGGGTTTCCACAGGGATTCTGAATAAGGCCACCCTCTTAAACTAGTAAACCCCACCTATGAAATGGGAAATGACATCTGAGAAGTCAATGAAGAGCTTGTTCATAAATGTTTGATCTGAGAAGAGGGGAGCACTCAAGTGCCATCATCATCCAAGGCAA
This sequence comes from Myotis yumanensis, assembly GCF_028538775.1. Lineage (NCBI taxonomy): Eukaryota > Metazoa > Chordata > Mammalia > Chiroptera > Vespertilionidae > Myotis > Myotis yumanensis. The sequence goes on from NW_027223755.1 coordinate 8,609,780, forward strand.
CTTGGATACAATTCAGGTTGGCAAGACAAACTATTAGTAACCCAGACATTGAAACCTAACCAGTTACATGTAGTAGGTCTTAGAAAAGCTTGTCAATAGGTTACTCATTCCTTTGAACTCTTGAACTCTCTATCAACTTACTGTTTTTGAAATTTAAAAAAAGCATCAAAAACACTGGCAGTGTTATCCAGCACAATTCAGGAGAGAGAGAGAGAGAGAGAGAGAGAGAGAGAGAGAGAGAGAGAGAGAGAGAGATGGGATTGGGGAGAGAATAAACGTCTGATCACTAAAGAAATATTTTCTTTTCTGATTTAGAAACAAGTCAACAGACTTCACCATGAACTGGAGAAAGAATTTTCAAGACTCTGGGCTCGGGGTCCATAATCACTCACTTCTGACTATTTGGGAGTCCTGGGAGATGTCAGTACAGAGAGAGAGAGAGAGAGAGAGAGAGAGAGAGAGAGAGAGAGAGAGCACTGGCCAGAAATCTGTGTGTCCCAGTGCCCTTAGTATTTATTTTTCTCATTGCAAATTTACATGTTGACTTTTCTATAATTTTTTTCTCTATTGAGTCTGAAAAAGTATTGGTTGAGCTACCTGGCCTCAACAGCTCTCTAATTATGGTGTCAAAATAATTTCTTGACTATCAGCTTACGAGCTAAGACTCTGTGAGACTCAGCTTAATTGAGCAGCTGGATCCCTTCAATAACATTTCCAGGTTGTTTCTCAACAAGTGTAAAATGTATTATAGACTTTTTAGAGATGTTAGGGGTCAATGTTTTATTTTACAAAGAAGGAAACAGACTCAAAAAGATGAAGTGACAGGCCAAGGCATAAGGCAAGGGCATGGATGAGTAGCCACAAACAACCTTTGAATCTAAAGACAACATAGCTCAACATTGCATTCACAGGTTACAGTGTCTCTCACAAACAGCGCTTGCCATAATGAACTTGTTTTCATCCATTTATATGCCCTCTGGGCTTTTAATGATTATATACCTTTGTCAGGAGGCAAATCTTTCCATGGATAAAATGACTTCATAACCATAGATGCTTCAGTTAGAGTAAATGTTTCTGGAGCCTCATTGTTTCCAAAACCTGTATGTGATGCTGCATGATGATCCACTTCCTATGCTTGACATGGATTTCTTTCTCCTTTTCAGTCATCCAGCAGTGCCCCTGCCTAAGCATACTAAAAATCAGATAGAAGATAAACAAAACTCCCTTGCTTGAAAATTTGATCCTCCTCAATTTGAAAGTAACTCTCAAGCTTTGACAAGCAGTTCATGTTATATTATAAAAAGAAACCATCATTCATTGTACTTGGCTTTATACTTAAGAAACCCACCAATAAGAATTAAAAGGGAAGGTCAGGATGGCCCACGGATGTGACTTACTTCCCGAAGCATGTTTAGACAAGTCTCTGGCACACAGAAATGCCTTCCAATGCCATAGCTATATGAAATTCATTTTTATCTGTTTTGCCTCAAGTTTGTTATGCTGTATTTGCTTAGTGCTTACAGGGCTAAAGAATAACAGAAACCGGACCAGAAATCACTGCATTTTGTCTGGGCTCTAAATGTCATGTGTCAGAACAGTCACTGGACTCTCACCAGATTGTTGATTGGATTCACATTATGTCCTCCCCCCCAACGCCCCCACCACCCATTGTTTGATTTCAACTACCCTGAAGGCATGAGCTCAGCAGTGCTCTGAGACAGTTGGCACGCTGGGTCAACAGCCCATGCTCAGAACTCAGGAAAGCTTCACCAATGGCCTGAGGAAACTTCTAGTACAAAACCACTTACAGGTTGGAGGAAAACCATGCTTTAGGTCACTCTGGGGAAAGCATTTGCATTATTCATTACAGTTTGTGTGAACTAGACAGAGAAAACATGTCCTAAAGGATTATCCAAAACACTTTAAAGCGAGGTGTCTCCAAACAGTATGTTGGGCTACACAACTGTTAGAGATTTTAAGATGTAGGCGATTCTTACTCCTCCTCTCACCTCCGTCTTCCAGTTAGTTTACTTTCATGTAAATACAAAACTATTCTAAAATCCAAAGATCAATAAAATTAGTATTTTTTAAAATAAAAGACTAGAGAAATAAGGTACTTACCAATAGTTAAGGGAAAAAAGGAAAGGAAGGACATACCCAGGCAACGCGGTTGAGTCTGCTGTGACGTTATGGAAACCTGGAGAATATTGCTCAGGGACATTCCTGTCCAGGAATGTGTGCTGCACACAGAAGCTCCTCCTAGAGACATTTCAACAGTGAGCGATGGTGCACGTTTGCGCATCAGAAGGTAATGAGGAAGAGATGGATGCCAGAAATACCACTTCTGCCTCCGCATTCTGTGAGTGGTGTTTACTAATATGAAGATTATGGGCCATTCTAGGGCTCTTAGCCTGATTCTGGAGAAAGCCCCTCAGGGGTTCTTTCATAATCACTAGCAGCTGTTGAACATCTCCTAGGTGTCAGGAATCCAAGATACAGAGGTGAACAGAATGAGGTCTATGGTCCTTGGTGTGGAGAACTTCACTGAAGCGTGGGGTTGGGCCCACAGGGCATCATGAGAATTGCTAAGATAGAAGTAAAATCACTAAGGGGCCATAAAAAAGAACCTTTTAGATTGAATTTGGGAGTCAGTGAAGCCTTGAGCTGAGTGTAGAAAGATGACTTAAAAATAGGCTGGGGGAAGGGCTGGGCCTTGCGGCAAGAGGGGTAGCTGAGCAAAGCCATGGAGACATGAAACAGGGCACCCCACTTGAGAAGGGCAATGAGACCTCCACAGCCAAAGAGCTAAAGAGTGAGCAGAATAATGGCTTGAGGAGTGATCTAAGGACGTGAACTCTTTTAGAACATTACAAGCAGGCTCCTCACAGCCTCTTATAGCCCACTTCTCTACCCACTGGGGCTTTGTAATAACCCATGGAATAATCAATCCTACAAGACAAATGGAGAAATAACATAAAGCTGACTAGGGCTGTAAGATGACAGACTGCAGACTGATGTTCCACTGTCATTTTTATTCCACTGCATATCTCAATTCTATCATATGGAATTTATTTTAAAGGAAATAAGCGTGTGTGTGTGTGTGTGTGTGTGTGTGTGTGTGTGTGTAGGGGGAGGGGAGAATTCCTATACCAGACAAATTGCATAATAGAGCATCTTTAGAAATACCTCCTTGACATTCTTGGAATAAAGACCTTGCTATTCATCTGATCATAGGGTTACTTTTTCCGTGGACTATGCATATTCTTTGCATGCCATCAGGGCTCAGAACAGTGTACTTTAACCCCAGCACGCCCTTAGCAAAAATATAAATGTTGTTAGAATTGGGAATATTTCTCTTGAACAAGAGAAGACCGAGGGGCAATGTTTGCCGAGGGCTCATTTCCCAGGGATTACCATCCGTTGTCGGGGAAGAGGAGGGTCCTAAGGGCTGCGCAGGAGCTTTGTCCCTCTCATTCCCCCTGTATCTTCAGCGCCTAGCAGACGCCTTACAAGTAGGAACTCAGTAAGAACTGCTGCATGGCTGGCAAATGGATGGCTGGAAGAAGGGCGGGAACATTTGGGAGTGCCGCTGCTAACCGCACAGAGTGGCACTCCCAGCAGCAGTAGGGGAAGCCAGCTGCTGAATGCCTCCGTGACTCCACAGTGCAGCACAGTTCTGAAATCAGGCCCCGGGGACCTTCTGTCTCTGTCTTTTCATAGCCTGGCATGGGCATGAAACGTCACCTTTTTGTCCTAGGTTTCCTCATCCATAAATGAGGGATATTAAAAAACATAAAAATAATGTTTTATATCATGATTGTGAGCATTGTGATATAAATGTTATCACTTAATATATGTGATATATATATATATATATATATATATATATATATATATATACACACACACATAAAATCAGCATACACACGTATACACAAAATTAGTTGTAACAGCATCTGGCACCTGGAATTCACTAAAACACCAGTATCTATTTATGTTCTGCCTTTCCTTCTAGGTACTTAGACTCTTGGATACTAATAACAGGAGAAAAGGAGAGATAAGACAGGGGAATATTACACAGTTTTCCATCCTTTATTCACTGTATCTTACTCTGAGTAAGGAGGAATTGAATGGGAACCATGTATTCTTGAAGGAATAAGATAAGAAGTCAAAACGAACCTATAAAACTCTGAAAAGTATGACACGTCTAAACTAATAAACTCACTTGAACTTTTCAGTTTGGTCAGATGGGTTGATTTGAAGTTGAATTCACATGGACAGAAAATGGGAGCAAGATAAGAAGTGGAAGATTTTCAACACATACCAGGGCAAGCAATATACTTTCTTATCTAAAAATGACTCTTTCCCTCCCTTTTCCTCCTTGAAGAGAAAGAGGAAAAGAAATGGCGAGGGCTGAAAGGCCCAGGTAGGAGCTGACCTGGGCTTCCCCTCAGGGCTGAATTATTGACGGGCTTACTCATCCTGAAGTAGACATTGTCCTCACATCACAATGATTCTGGGAATTTCTCATGCTCACTAGGAAGGGGGCACATTATCTGTTGCAGGTGGTGATTGAGTCCACAATGACACTCAGCACTAGACTATTACAGGGGACTCTCTCCCGACTCAGGCAGTAATCGCCCAGTTCTCATCACACCCAGCTAACTTCACATCCCTCAGCCTAGGCAGAAAGCAAGAAAACTGTGATTGGGGCTTGCTGGCAAATCTCCGATTCTTGGAATTGTTTGGCAGGTGGATTTGCCGAACCACTAATTTCCCCTAAATTAAAAGTAAGAGGAAAGAACAGGAACGGCTGAGATCCCTGATGTTTCCTCCGTGTAGAAGGAAGGCCCTGCTCAGTGTGGCTGTGCTGTGCCTCTAGGAGTAGATGCTGCCATGGGTGGTGCTGAGTGACTTCCCAGGCACAGTAGCAGGTCGATGTAGGCATTTGCTGTGCACAGTGGGGTCGTCTCCCAAATATCCAATCCATTTTCTTCACTGAATGCCTTTGGGAGAATTGAGGAACTGACCTTCATTTTAAAAAGGTGGATTTGGCCCAAGTCGGTTTGGCTCAGTGGATAGAGGGTCGTCCCAGGTTCAATTCCAGTCAAGGGCACATGCCCGAGTTGTGGGCTCGATCCTCAGGAGTGGGTAAGCAGGAGGCAGCCAATCAATGATTCTCTCTTATCATTGATGTTTCTCTCTCTCCCTCTCCCTTCCTCTCTGAAATCAATAAAAATACATTATAAAAATAAGTAAATAAAAAGGTGGATTTGTTATAAGGTTCAGTTATAAGATTTTCCCATTCCCTTTGCCAGTGATTGGTGTTGGCATGAGCATAGAAGCATTTGCTGGAGGCTGTGGCCTCACCAGACTTAAAAGGCTCACCCAGCTAATCACTTGGAGGGGAATCGGCTGATGCTGTGGATGGACAGGTGCCAGAGGGAGGCTGAGCCCTCTATGGCACCGTGGAACTTCTGGAGTAGCCTGGAGTGTCTCCTACCTTACAATCCCCTCTTATGGAACCTAATAAACATCTTTGTTATTTCTAACCATTTGAGTTTTCTCGCTTACTGCTAAAACACCTTTAAAATACAGAAATCTACTTAGAATATAAAACTTGTCTTTGACATTGCTACATTTTTATGTCAACATATAGGATCAGCTTCAAAAGGAACACAGAGTTTCCGAGTGAATGAATGGATGAATGAATGCTGGATGAATTGTCAATTTTATTTATTAATTTCTATATGTCTTAGCGGAGTGTCCACTTGGGGTCTAGCATTATGATTGATAGTGAGGGTAAGTGGGTAAATAAGACTCTGCCCTCAACTTGCGCATGTATGCTAGAAGACACAGATGTAGAAAAAGAATGCCATGTAATAAATGTGATCAAAGAGCTACGCAAATATTTATGGGTTCCAGAGAATTAATGATGCCAGAGCTGTGTCTTGTAAGATAACTGGGAGCTAAGTCAGGTAGAGAGAAAGCAAAGAAGCATTCCAGGGGTTGAAGACATTATGAACCATGACATGGCGTCCATTCTCAGACTATAATGTAAATGGTACCTTTAGAGTTGTCCGATGCACAACCTCTGCTACTGTATGTAGCAACCTTCCATGAAGACAAAGGAAAGTAGAAAACAATGTGAAAATTCACAAAACTATAAACTGTCATTCTTGTAGATGGGTCCTCCCAGTAGATAAGGTTGGAGAGACCTTCAGAACTGTATATTCTTCTTATAGAGTCACGTTCCTTACATAACATGTTAAGGAAAATGAACTTGATCCCATAGCTTACTATCTCTCCTAAAGTATGTGTATCAGCATCGCCCAGGGAACACTTTTTTTTTTCAAATGCAGACTTGCAGATCCAACTCCCAGAGGTGATCTCATGAGTGTGGGGTGGGGCCAGGGACCTGCATCTTCAACCTGGTCTCCAGTGGATTCTTCTACCTCCTAAAAGTGGAAGAAACAGTGGTGAAGGTGAAGTGATGTCGAGTCACTGAAGGAGGTCAGCCAGTGGAGTGACACAGTCAAATTGGTTTCAGAAAAAGACTTTTCTGGCTGCTATTTGAGGAGCGGATTGGGAGCTGGCAGAGTGGAGGCACTTAAGAAGATGTGCAGTAATTCAGATGAAACGTGAGGAGACAAGGGCGGTGGGGATGGAGAGGAAGCCAAAGATTTATGCAGCTCCTGTGGCAGGCCAGATGGCCCCAGTGCCAGAGGAGCACTGTGACCCTCGCTTGTTTTCTGGATGGAGAACCTTATTCAGAAAACTCCTTGCGACTGTCGGAGCATCCCAAAAGCCTGTGAGACATTCCTGAAATTGACTGCACAGTCCCTGCTGCGGACATGTCTGCTCAGGAGTTGAGGCTGAGGTGGTCATTAAGTACTGTGGTCCCAGGCACCCTAAGCACTCCCATGGATCAAGAACAGACAAATCATGAGTATGACTAAAAGTATTAGCAAAATACCCCTTCAAATGCCAATTGGGGTAGCACAAGCTGAGTAGTAAAGTGCTGTGAAAACTAGAGGCACAAAAGAAAGAAGAAAGAAAGAAAGAAAGAAAGAAAGAAAGAAAGAAAGAAAGAAAGAAAGAAAGAAAGAAAGAGAGAGAAAGAGAAATGGGGAGATAGGAAGAGTAGTGAAACCCACAATTTTCATCAGACGTCCCCCTACCCCATCCCCAGGAGTCTGGTCAACTAGTTGAGGAGATGAATGAGCCATCTAAAATTAAGTATTTAAACACAACTCTGCCACCCTGTCAGACTTCAGGGGAGTTATCTAATCCTCCTGCTCAGTTTCCTCACCTGTAAAATGGGAATGTAATGTACTAGCTCAGAGAATATCTATAAGTAATAAATGGGTTCGCCTCTGTAAAGCTCTTAGAAGAATGTAAGCACATTGTGCAACAGCAGGGCAACAATGACCAAGCCCATGGAGGTGCTTCTTAAGTTTACTTTCAATAAAGTATATTTAATAAATCATATTTAAGATAAATTAAATTTGAATTTGAATAAATGCGCCCCTACATTGGCAATGAGTGCCCAGGGCCTGGGTTGAGCCAGCGTCTCTGCATTCTAGCCTTCACTTCCCCACTGGGACTGATGCCAAGGCTCATAGGTGATAGTACCACACAACATTTTACTTACTAGACGCTGGTTAACTATACAAGGATATAACCCAGGAACAGTCAGGTAGAAGAAATGCATAGGGCATTGTATGTGGGAAGGGGCATGGAGCTTGCATGCTCTCTCTGTGTGTGCCACTCTTTCCAAATCCCCTCATGTTCACCAACACAGACATTCTCTGAGCCCTGACCTTTGGGTGTTTATGGAGGCTTCATTACATTATCGTCCTATATAATAAAAGCCTAATATGTTAAGTGTCCGACTGTTTGTTCAACCGTTTGAACAGTCTCTATGATGCACATTGACCACCAGGGGGCAGACGCTCTGACAGGTAGGTTACCTTGCTGCTGGGGTCCAGCCAATCAGGACTGGGCGAGATGGGCTGGACAGGCCCTGGAGCTACCCCGAGGTCCCTCCCTGGCCCCAATTGGCCCTGATCAGGACTGGACGAGAAGATCTGGACACACCCTGGATGAATCCATGCACTGGGTTGGTTTCGGCCTGATCCCCGCAGGCCAGCCGGAGGGACCCCACCAATGCATGAATCCGTGCACCAGGCCTCTAGTGATTAATAAAATCATTGGCCACTTGCGATTTATTCAGCCTCCAGGCCCGTTTTCCTCTCCTAAAGTCAGAGGTGGAAATGAAAATTTCAACCCTCTAGACACATGGTTGGTTCTACTGGCAACCAGCAGCCTGTCCTTGGGTGGGTTCAAAGGTCATTTTATTAACATGAAACACCTTTTTTCTCTCTCAACATTTAAGAAATGTCAAGGGTTTTAGGACTTCTGTGCCAGAAATGGGACTAAAACCAAGTAAATATTTGTCGTTATAAATGACAATATCATACCGCCAAACTGCTTTCCACAGCAACTGCATCAATTTGCACGCCCACCAGCAATGCACAAGGGTCCAATTTCTGCGCATCCTCCCTTACACTTGTCATTTTCTGTAGTTTTTATTAAAGCCATCCCAGTGTGTAGGACGTGGTCTAAATAACTTTTATTATACTTTGGAATCACTCTGCATTTGTTCTTGGAGTTCTACTATATAGGGTAACTCCCTTGTGCATGACCTAGGAGGTTCTGGGGTCCTGGATGTGATGAACTTTTTGAGGTGATGACTCAATCCTCCTCTGGTGAGATTATGTTTCAGAAATTATCACAGTGTATGTTGTGGGCAGGGAAACACTTCTTCCTAACTTCTGGTTTTTCCTTCCATGTGAGAAACTTCATGTAGCTTAACACGCCTAAGCCTGTACCCTCTTAGACATAATTGATGATGGAGCTTGAATGGAAGGAGGAGACAAAGGTCCTTCCTTTGCTTTTCTGCTCAGGAGCCAACTGCTCTTGGTGAGTCAGTCTCCCCTCTGCTCCTCTGGGAAGGGTCCTATCCCTGCTGACAGGAGTTTTCTCCTGCTGGAGGCTAATTCCAGCAGGGCATAATAAAATGTGAGAAGTTCTCAAAGGGTTGAATGGACTCTTTCAGCAGGGCTGAAAATCTGCATGTTATTACCTGTTGCTGGAACAGCCGAAGGCAGTTCCCCCAACCTGATAATCCTTTACTGTTTAGCAGACTTTACCTTTGATATGTATATCTGCAACTAAGTTTCTGTCTGGCACCCCAAAATGCCTTCCAAATTCGTATTTCTTCTCTAGTCTCTTCATTCATTTATGCACAGCCCTTCTCCAGATTCCTGAACCCTTATAGATTCGGAAAAGACCCTGGCCCTCCCCCACTCCCATGCTGATTTGTAAGTTTGCCTCATCTTGGGGTTTAGTATGAGAAACCCCACATGCTTACAGATGCAGGCCACATTTTCTAAAAGAATCTCTTCAACAAAGGAGTTATTTTAGTCTCTTTCAGCTGATCCCTTTCTCTTATCTCAATTACTTTAGAACTTAGGTTGGGAAATGAGATGTTCTTAACTGCATCCATTACTTGAAGACATCCCTACACATATAATTCATATCATTCTATCAATTTTACTTTATGATTAATTTGATCTTGTTAAAATACAAGAATGCATGCATTTGTTGAATATATTTTATGGATGTGAGTGATCCACCTTATTGGTTGATTCTGTTGAATAGAGAATTGATTCCTAGGTGTTTAAGCTGTTTGTTTAATGCATTTAGTAGCACATAATGAACAGATGGATCAGGCCTGGACTGTGTACAAGTATTATAGTTGTTATTGTTCAAGTTTTTAAAACTGTTTTTGTAGGATTAGAGAAATGACCTTGGATGAGATTTTTCTCCTCTAAAATAAAAAATGCTGCTTTTCTGAAATAAAATGAAGAATATGAAAAACATTAAAAAGTGAAAAAGTTCACAAGATTTGTGGGCAAGAAGAGAAAATCTTGAAGGGAGAAGTGAATTTGATTTAATCTTTCAATTATTCAGTTTAAACTGATCCTTCATAATGTCAATGCTTGAAACTATTGTAATTTGATAAGAACTGTTCTTTCATTCATTCCTTCATATCATTAGTTTTCTATTAGCACTAATTATGCTTTTATGATCCTTTTATGATACTTCCCTATTGATGAATAGTGTGCACCTTTCCCCTTCAGCAACTTTTGTATTGCAACAAGGTTCTTATTTAATGAAGATAACTTATTCTCTAGATCAGTGACTATCAACACTTTCAGAGCCAGCCAGTCTACATATTTGTGTCCCATGTGACTATGCCTGTCTCACATTCTGGATTCTTCTATTTCAAGGCCTTTATAATTTTCCACCATGAGTATCTGAAGCATAAAATTATAAAAATTTTGTTCCAGGAACACTGTCAGCCTAGGAATTAATTATAGACAAAACAAAAACATACAACAACAACAAAAAACACCTTTATTTAGAGTTGTCCACGCATATTGAATCCAATCTATCCATATTACAAGAGTATCCATGGTTATTAATCATTCTCTATTATTTTATTTTGCAGTTTAAATTTTATTTTTATATGAAGGCTTTTAATTATTTTATTAGTGTATTATGTTATAATAGAGCAAACTTCATAAGTTTATAGTAAGGGTTTAATGAGTTAATACATGTGAAGTATTTAGGACTTTTTTTAGCTATTGTTATTATTATTATTATTATTATTATTATCATTATTATTAACTAGAGGCCCGGTGCACAAAATTCGTGCATGGGAGAGGTCTCTCAGCCCAGCCTGCACCCTCTCCAATCCAGGACCCCTCAGGGGATGTCCGACTGCCGATTTAGGGATCAGGCCTAAACTGGCAGTTGGACATCCCTCTCACAATCTGGGACCACTGGCTCCTAACCGCTCACCTGCATGCCTGCCTGATCGCCCCTAACCAATCTGCCTGCCTGCCTGATCGCTCCTAACCACTCTGCCCACCTGCCTGATACCCCTAACCGCCCCTACCTGCCTGCCTGATCATATCTAACTGCTCTCCCTTGCCAGCCTAATCGCCCCTAACTGCTCCCCTGCCTGACTGATCACCCCTAACTGCCTCTGCCTTGGCACCTACCACCGTGGCTTTGACTGGAAGGATGTCTGGAAGTAGTCTGATCTAATTAGCATATTACCCTTTTATTAGTATAGGTTATTATCATTTGCCTTAGCTTTGGGGTGTAGATTATATTATTTTTATTTTATCTTGAGGTTATAAGTGTGATGTGAGCCTGAGTTTTAACCAAGACTAACCAGCCACATGAGTTCATTAGTTCGGCTTGGGCTGCCATAACCAAAACAGGCTGGTGGCTTCAACAAGACTTTTTTTTTCTCACATTTCTGGTGGCTGAACTCCAAGCTTTGGCCTGATGAAGCCTTAAGTGGAACAGATTTTTACTTGGTTGCAAAATACAAAGGGAAAACCCTAATAAGATTAAGCCAATCCATTTTTTTTCTGTGTGTTTTTTTTATTATAGTTGGCCCTTTGAATTCTTGGGTTCTGAATCTATGGATTCAATCAAGCTCGGATCAAAAATATTTGAAAAAGAGGTACATTATTGCTGATATGTACTATGTAGTGAGGCCTAAAGTGGTTGTGTCTATACTAAACATGTACCAACATTTTGTTTGGTCATTATTCCTGGAACAATACAGTACAACTATTTACATAGCATTTACACTGTATTAAGTATTATAAGTTATCTAGAGATGATTTAAGGTATACAAGAGGATGTGTGTAGGTTATGTAAAAATACGGTATTTGTCATTCACCTCATATATGGAACCTGAGCATCCTCAGATTTTGGTATCCACGGGGAGTCCTGGAACCAATCCACTAAGGGTACCAAGGCATGACTGTACCTAAATAAACTGCTCTACTGAATTTACCCAGTGTATTCAATTTATATAACACATCATCTCCCTATAAATCCTCTATTTAAAAAAATCTCTGAAGTCCAGCTAAACAGCTTTACTTTTACAAAAACTCTAACATTGCTTCTGTATAACACGGATCAGTTAAGAATGAAGTATGATGCACCACATGCTAGTCTGTTTCTTATTAAAATTTAGCAATATTGATCAAAGTGTCTAAATTTCATAGACTCGAAGCATTTCCCATTGGTATAGTTACTAATAATTAGCTTGCTTGGCTCTGGGCTATTGCTTCTCTTTCTTTTTCCTTACAAAGTGTTGTTCAAAGTTTGAAATCAAAATTACTGCTTGTTTAGTGAGTAATACTTTTTATAATTCCCACTGAGTGATGACTTGGGTTATGTTTCTCCAAGGAAAACTCACTAGCATTTAGAATTCTTTTTTAGAACACGTAGACGCTCCCAATTAAATGCATACAGATGGAACTCATTAGGTGATTCCCTCTGGGAGGGAAATGTTTAGCTTATTTATGCTGTGTTGTAGTGAACGCTATGATAGATTCCACTTCATGTGACTGTAAGTTTTTATGAGTATGACCCTCTTTGCTTGGAAAGGCTATGCTAACTTTGTAGACTTGCACCGTTGAGTACAAACAACTTCATCCTGGTGGTTAAAAGGCCTGCTCTGTACTTACAAAGCCTTTGTCTTGGCCTCTTGCCAGGATGTCAATTATGGCTTGTTTCTTCTGTACCAGTGTCATGTCAAGGTGCCAGTTTATGACCGGGAAAGAACGTTCTTCAGATTATAAGTGCTACTTCATTTAGATTTTAAGATCATAGCTTTCCATTGAGTTTCCTATGAAGTTGTGTCTGGAAAACTCTGGAGCCAAAGCTTTTAGAGACACAGTCCAAAAAATGGTTTTGCAAAAATAGTGTAATGGTCATTTAGTGGCAAATGAAAATAGATCTGGCCCAACTGGAGGCTACAGATGTGCCACTAAATGCTTTATTGTGGCCGAGCAGTATGTCATAGATGATTGAAGACTTAGGCTCCAATGGTGTGGAGAAGTTGGAGTATCTGGGAAACAAAGGTAGCCCACCTGGCAGCTTGGAAACAAGGTGTCAGGATGACACTGAGATAAAGAAGATGAATCTCACCTAGCTTCTAATTCTGCAACCACAAGGTACTATCCTTTCCCACTTGTTCGTTCCTCCCAAAGACTGTACCTGAACACCTATGCTGAAAGCCTGTTAAACCTACTGAGTCCTTCCAGTGGAACACTGAAAAGGTCCTTCGCAAACCAATTGCACCTGGAACATTACTGCCTTAGAAGTCCCCTACTTAACTAGATCACCATTCTAGAAGGAAAATGAATAGAAGGTTATGATAAAACAGAAACTCCTTTTAATCATTGTGAAGACTACCGACAGGCTGAAATGTGATAACACACACACAGATGTGCCACTAGAAATGCAGGTTGTGTGCACTGTTATGTAAACAAACTAATTTCAACAAATTTAAAAAACATAGACAGAGCCCTAGCTAGTTTGGCTTAGTGGATAGAGCGTCAGCCTGCGGACTGAAGGGTCCTGGGTTCGATTTCAGTCAAGGGCATTTGCCCGGGTTGCGAGCTTGATCCCCAGTAGGGGGTGTGCAGGAGGCAATCAATGATTTTCTCTCATCACTGATGTTTCTCTCTCTGTCTCCCTTCCTCTCTGAAATCAATAAAAATGTATTTAGAAAATAAATTTTTTTAAATAAAAATAAAAAACAGAATCACAGCAGCCATTTAAGTTGCTTCTTGGCAATCTGTATCGAGTTTTATAATTCTTTTTGAAAGAGGAAAATATTCTTACTCTTCATAGATGTTGGAGACATGTATTTAAGACTTAACCACAAGCACGTGTAGCCATTTCAGGGTTCCATGACTGAGGCATGGGTCTTCTAGAAACTCTGTTATCAAAAGTGAGAAAAAGGAAATTGCAGGAACAAGTGGATTTTGGTTAGACTTTGGTGTAGCCTCATGAGCCTTGGAAGGTCATAATGAATTCAATTCTTTAACAGTCATACTTAGATGTTCCAGAATCATTCTCATTTTATTGATTACTAAATTGTGTGCACCTTTCATTGAAAACTTTGAATGCTGTGAAACATGGGTAATTCTGGCGAGACCCAAAGGTGGTCTCCAATGAGCTGTGCCTCCTGATATTCATGGGTACTGTGTACCATGTGACTTCCAAGGCTAGGCCATTAAAGGCATTGAAACATCTGCCTTGCTCTCTTGGATCACCTGGGGAAAGCCAGGTGCCATGTTATGAGGACATACAAGCAACCCTCTGGACAGGCGCTCATGGTGGGTATGTATGGCGCCTGCCAACAACCAGCATTAACTTGCCAACCTTGTGAGTGAGCCACTTTGGAAGTGGGTCATCCTGTTACAGAAGACCGGAGAAAAACCAAGCAATGCTTAGAGGAATGGAGTTACACTTTATTATTATTACACCAGTGGGCTCAGGGAAAAAAAATGTTTCTCAGATTCTGAGCAATGACATGGAGGAAGCTGTCCCTTTTTTTATCTTTCCCAGTCCTTTGTCTTCCATACATGGGGTTTTCTGGTCCCCTTTGCAACTTCTTAAAGAGCCCCATGTGCTGGGGCTTTGAAACTTCAACCAAAAGCCTGGCCTGGTGCCAGCACTGATAACTTCATCTAGGGATGGTTTTAGCCTCTCTAAAATGGGAGTAAACAGGTCTTGTAGGAACAGACAATTAAAGGGGCAGTAACTAGATTCAGATTGCTAGCCCCCCAAAATGTCTCTTTTTCCCCATCAATCCATCCCTCAGTCATATGCAGGTGACTGCAGTCTTGATCACAACCTCAAGAGAGATCCTAAGCCAGAGCCACTCAGCAGAGCTGCTCTCTAATTTCTGACTCACGGGAACTTTATGAGATAATACATGTTTATTGATTTAAGACACCAAGTGTTGGGGTAATCGTTTATACATCAACAGATAACTCAGACAAATGTGCAATGTATTGCTCCCCACCAACACAGCTTATCAAAAGTTTGCTTCTAGCCAATACTTTCCATAACACTGAAGTCTAGGTAGTAGATGAGGACTGATGGCAAAATGGGTCAAGGAAGCATCATTCCAACTCCACTTTAGACATTTGGTCCCAGTGATTAGAGTAATCAGAAACACCCTGCTGGTTACTCTGCTTTCCACACTCTCTGTGGTTATGAACACCATTTAAATGGCACCTGAACTGCAAGGAGGCATGAGTTCTTCAGAAAATATCAAACTGAAACATCAGTATGTATTTTGCTTAGAATTGCTAAGTAAGCCCTGACCAGTTTGGCTCAGTGGATAGAGCGTCAGTCTGTGGACTGAAGGGTCCCAGGTTCGATTCCAGTCAAGGGCATGTACTTTGGTTGCAGGCACATCCCCAGTAGGAGGTGTGCAGGAGGCAGCTGATTGATGTTTCTATCTCATCAATGTTCCTAACTCTCAATCCCTCTCCCTTCCTCTCTGTAAAAGATCAATAAAATATATTTTTTTTAATTGCTAAGTACGGCAATGGCTTGGAAGGTTAGTTGACTACCTTGGGAAATAGTACTTTACTTCTCATACGAATGTTGGCACTGTGGATTCTACACCGTTTGTTATACCTTTTACTGGCTATAGCTACCTGAGAAGCATGCTAAGGCAAAAGTAAGAAAGGCCATTCTGCTGGTTTTTCTGTGTTTGCCATTCCTCTACCCAACCCCCATACCAGGAGAGCCACTGTAAGGAGACTCTCAGATCTTCTCCATCTGGCTTTGTGCCCTATGAGGCAAGACCCTGAAGCCTGCAATCCCTGGGCATCTTTGTTCCCTGGCTTCCCATTGGGTCTGGAGGGAGACCTGAGGGAATGAGGAGAGAAAATGGGGTAGTTTTTCCCTGTTCCTTTTCTGCTTCAGCACCTAGTTCTGGGAGTGTCTGTGGTCATAGCTCCTGCCAAGTTGCCCTCTCTCATAACCAGCTTTAAGGAAATACAACCTTTACTCCCTAAATTCCTCATGCCTGAGGAAGGTAACAGCTTTCTGCTATTGCTAGACCCTGGGACACTCCATATCACTTGTCCTTCTCCTTAAGTTGCCCATAGCTCTGTATGTGGTCTTCTTATTAATTCACTTGTAAGATCTTAGCTCCATGAGCCCCTTGTTTCCTTCCAGAACCCCTGACTGATAGTCACTCTAAAAAATAAATGCCCCTCAGAGTTTTAAAAAAGTATGACGTTATAATCAGTGTTTCTCAATCTCAACACTTAATAGTGCACAGAACACTATTAATATGTTTTGGGAGACTGTTCTGTGCACTGTAGGATATTGAGACAGACAACCAAGATCTCATATTTTCAGAACCATGTATGCTCTGCTCTAGCTGGTAATCTTTTCTGTGCTGTGACTGGCTTGCTGTACGAGGCACTGCATTTCCACACCTCCAATAAGTTTCATGGTTCATTGAAAATATTTACAGTTCTGGATGGTGTGGCTCAGTTGGTTGGACATCTTCCCTTGCACCAAAGGTTGCCAGTTTGATTCCTGGTCAGAGCACATGCCCAGGTTGCGGGCTCCATCCCTTGTCAAGGGTATGCAATGTTTCACTCTCATATCGATGTTTCTCTCTCCCCCTTTCCCTTCCTCTCTCTCTAAAAACCAATTTAACAAATCTAGGTCTAAATACAAGCAAACAAATTAGCCCATGATCCAATTAATCATACCACAGATTGAAGAAAGTTATTTCAATGTAATTGAAAAACAGCACACAATACTCCCAAGGAAATAACATTATAGGCCTTTATAGCAATAAAAAGGAAGCTGTCCAGCATCTAACAGCCCAAAGAACTAAAAGTCAGAGTAAGAGTCATCTAAAAACGTTTTTATTTGGATGGGCTGGGGGCTTTTTCAGTGAAATCTACTCCAGGAAAAACTCAGGCAATTTAAATAAGAAATAAGCACAGATGCCCACACATCAAATGAGTGACAGCTTCATTTTTTATGTGAATCCCCAACTAGTTGATGTTTTTAAAATTTTATTTCTCCTTTATAAAGATTTCTTCTGGAAGACAGTTACTAATACAAGGACCCTTAGATTAGTACTAAAATTATGGTAATTAAAAAGAAATCTTAGGACAATTTGACATTGCTGATTACTTAGTTTTACTGTTAGTTATGATAATTTAGTGGTGGTTTTTTTGCTTAAAAAATTAGATGAAAGCACATTTGAACTCAACAGTAAATATGACAAAATAACCATCAATTATTTTTCCCCAAATGCAATAACTGAAAACATGAAAGCTTACATTTTTATAGCAAGTGAAAAAAAGTCTTTCTTTATTGAAGACATACAAGCAATCCACTCTCAATTTTGTACTGTAAAATTTTTAAAATGTAACATTTACTTTATGATTTTTAGTCTGATTTTGAATTAAATGCATGTAATATTTCTCAGTACTGCTCGTTAATCTGCATTAAGTAGTATGAATTCAGAGGTCTAGAAAAGTCTCATTCTTTTATTGGATAATAAACAGTGTAGTATTTTAGAGAATTTATGCCAAAGATAAATAGAATCCAGCAAATCCAATACTGCTTATTTAATTTTTTCCATTTGGCTTGGCTTCGTCCAAAATTAATTCTGTTAGCGTAATGATGCCAATCATAAATTCTACTATCTGGCCTGTAGGGAGCAGCAGAAGGAGCTTTCTTGTCAACAAAAATACCACTTGGGAAGCTTCAAGCCACCGCTGTGCTCAATGAAATCATGTGGTTGATTCAGATGTAGTCACCAAATATTGACTGAAATTATTGTGATCGCTAAGGAAGAACACCCCTCCACACTTCTCTTTGACACCCTTAAAAGTACACAGAACTTTTCAGTTACATTTCCTTTCAAGAATCTATAGCTGAGCTACAGATATTTGCAGTTATTAACAATTACACATATGTAAATGAAGGAAAAACTCCAGAAAACATTCCCTTTGAATTTAGTAATTGCAAAGTGAACGTTTTTTAGCAATATGGTTTTTTTTTAATTCAATTTATTGGGGTGACATTGCGTAATTAAGTTATATAAGTTTCAAGTGTACCATCCTATGATACATCATCTGTATATTGCATTGTGTGTTTACTACCCAAACTCCAATCTCCTTCCATCACTCTACATTAGACCCCCTTTAACCTTTACCACCTCCCACTCGCCTTCTCATTAGCAACCACCATCCTATTGTCTGTGTCTATAAGTTATTGCTTGTTTGTCTTGTGTGTTCATTTGTTGTTTTCTGCTTTACATCCCACATATGAGGGAAATCATATAGTTTTTAACATTTTCTGATTTATTTCGCTTAGCATGGAATCCTTAAGATCCATCCACGTTGTCACAAATGGCCCTATTTCATCTTTCCTTATGGTTGAGGAGTATTCCACTGTGTATATGTACCACATTTTCTTTATCTAGTCATCTGCCGAAGGAAACTTTGGTTGTTTCCATGTCTTGGCCATAGTCAATAATG
Source organism: Myotis yumanensis (assembly GCF_028538775.1). Classification (NCBI taxonomy): domain Eukaryota; kingdom Metazoa; phylum Chordata; class Mammalia; order Chiroptera; family Vespertilionidae; genus Myotis; species Myotis yumanensis. Next base: position 8,628,262 of record NW_027223755.1, read on the forward strand.
CTGCAATGAACATAGGGGTGCATATAACTTTGTGAACAAATGCTTTCAAATTTGGGGGGTAGATACCCAGAAGTGGGGTTACTGGGTCATGTGGTGTCTCTGTTCTTAATTTTGAGGAACCTCCATAGGGGCTCTACCGGTTCACATTCACAGCAGGGGGAGCAAGCTTTCCTTTTTCTCCACAACCTCTCTAACACTTACTGCTACATGTCTTGTTCATGATCTCGACAAAATGAACACTTTTCTAGAGAAATGTGAACACCTTCTCCCATGCCTGGTTCACATTAATTGGGGAGTTAGTATAGGCAAGACTGTGTTCTAAGCACTTTATAAATCTTAACTCTATACTCACAACAGCACTGTAAGGTAACCATTGGCATCTAGTTTTGCATAGAAAGAAACTGGGGCTCAAAATTATTTCTATTTGCCCAAGGTCATGCAGCTAATAGAAGGGAGAGCCACTAGGTGTGACTGTAAATGACCACAGGAAACTGCCTCCGTGAAGTGGAGGACTTTTGGCCTTTACTAACGCTGTATCCAATTTGTCTCAGCCACAAGGCTGCAGTCACATATTCACAGCCAGGAAGCCCACGTTAAAGGTAAGTTACATGTGCTGTTGGTCCCAAAGAGCTCTTTAATTCTTCGTGTTAACACATCAACATGGGATTCCTGGGAGTTGAGTGAAGGCAGAGAGAACCAGACTTTCTGCATGTCCTGTTTATGATAGCTACCTAACCACGAGCAATTCAAAGGAGAGATAAATGGAGGCTTTTACTTTCCTCCCTTTATGTATCCAATCATTTAATAAACATTTATAGAGCCGTACTGTACACTAGGAAATGGTCTAGGTTCTCAAGGCCCAGTGGTGGCTGAGAAACACATCCTGCCTTCAGAACACTCAAAATCTAGTAAGGAAGCCAGAGAAATAGGTAGTTTACCAAGATGTGCAGTAAGCCCTATGCTATGTTCGATGACCACACCTAAGAGGAAACTAGATTTTTGGTAGTGAGCATGCAACAGAGTCCCCAGATAGTAAATTATAATGTGACCTGAAATTTATATAATGTTACCTCCCAATATTAGCTCTATCAATTTAATAACAAAATAAATGGGGGGATTTTTTTTTTTTTAATTCTAAAAGAATGGGAAAAAATACAGGCAGCCTCTGCAGGAATTGCTGACCTCTTAATTTTTACCCATTCAGGCCAATGTGGGACTTCTAATCTGGAAAACAATAAATTTGGGTTGTTTTAAGCCATGAAGTTTGAGACAATTTGTTACAAAAAGCAGTGATAGAAAATTAATACAAATGTTATCAGGGTGTTATAGAATATCAAGACTTGGGGGGGAAAATAGATTTTAGCCGCAGTGTGCACTGAGGTAATACAGTTAACTGCATGCCACTTTGAATTTTGCATAAAATATTACAAATCTTTAAAAATGTATATGACTAACTAAACGTTAAGGAAAAGAAAAGAAATTTTTTTTTAGGGAGAAAGAAATAAAGAACTTAAAATCAGAGGAAAATCTCATGATTGTTGGGATTTTGAACCAGATACAAATATTTTACTGGTAGTCGGAATAAAATGTTCCAGGGAAAGAAAAGAGAGAGGATTAGTTGTACCTAAAAGCTTAAAGGGTACATAGATTGGGCCCAGATTATGCAGTCTTGGATGTCTTCCTAAAAAGTTTTGACTCTCTTATAATCAGCCAAAGGTTACAAACTGGATGTGTTTTAGTTGGCTCTCATAGTATTTTGTGTGTGTTAAGGTTTTTGTTTTGTTTGGAATTTGAATTACAAAAAGGATAATTTAAACGTTAGGAGACTTAACATAAAATTCTAGACTTCCAGCTTCTCTTGGGAAAATAAAACAAACAAACAAACAAAAAATGATTTGGCCACTTTGGGCCACACTTGACCACAAATGGCTAGAGCTTCGTAGTGACTGACCCTTAGTTTAGGCATGTCCTCTCCAGACAATTTCCAAACTCCCCGTCACTCCCTCCTGAATTATCTGCCCACTTCACAACTCTTTGTTCTTCCTGAACTTCCATAGGCATTTGGGTTTGCTGTAAGCAGGCAGTAACCATTAAAGGCATTTAAAATCAAATCTGTGCTTTGGGAAGAAAACTCTAACAGCAACTTTAAGATGGCCCGTTATATGTATTTCTGTCATTACACTTGCCACGTTGGGTTAAAGTAATCTATTTGTATGTTTGTCTTCCCTGCTAGACAGTGAGATATTATAAAGGGTCAGAAATGCTTTGAGTTCACCTACGATTCTATGGCCTAGTGCAGGGGTGGGCAAACTTTTTGACTCGAGGGCCACAATGGGTTCTTAAACTGGATCAGAGGGCTGGAACAAAAGCATGGATGGAATGTTTGTGTGAACTAATATAAATTCAAAGTAACCATCATTACATAAAAGGGTACGGTCTTTTTTTTTTTTTTTAGTTTTATTCATTTCAAACGGGCTGGATCCAGCCCGCGGGCCGTAGTTTGCCCATGGCTGGCCTAGTGTCATGTGAGACCCCATAAGCAGAGAGATGGATAGGGAGACTCAACTGCATCCTAAGGAAATAAGAGGACCTGAATTAGGATGGGTCAGAGGTCATGGTAAGAAGGATACCATTGCCAAAGGTATTTAGAAAGTAGAGTTACTTGGATTTGGCAACCAGTATGAAGGGTGAAGGAAAAAAGAGGAATAAAAAGTGGCTCTGAGATTAATGTCAGACATACCATGTGGGGTAAGTTATCATGATTTACTGCTCACCAATCCAAAAAGAGCAGTTATCCCACCCACAGGCTTGCACCTCTCCTATTGCACTAGGACATGGCAGATGCAGAGTGATCCTACTGAGAAGCCGTGGAAAGGCTTGAGGCTAGAAATTGGCGGGTCAGGACTGATCCAGTCTCAGGCCCCCCTCTTACCATGTGGCCCTCAGCAAATACCTTCCCTTATGATCAACTTCCTCATCTGTAAATGATGATCGCCTAACGCCACATCAAACCTATGTATATGGCTGCTTAAGGCTAAAGCTAGTTTACCTAAAAGTACTTTGTAAACCACGTTATATTATTCAAATAAACCTCACCTGCTAAGCCTGTATCTAGTCAGTGGGGTTGCAAAAATGAATAAGGCACAGAAGCAAATACGCAGTTTCAAAGAAGCTGTGGCATTTCACTTAAAATGTAGTTAAATAAAATGAAGCAACATTTAGATATGTGGCTGAATATAAATATATTTAATACATTTTCATTCAACATTTTCCTGGAATTCTTCCTAGAAGAATAATTTTGCAACTAACATTTTACATCCCAGAACCATGCGCTATGGGTTAATTGAGGTTCCTTGGCAGATGTTTGTATTTTTCCAAATTTGGGCTACTGCTTTTGCCAAGTTCACTGAGGTATAAACTGCGGATGATATTACTAGATGGTTGTACAATGATTTCTAAAGATTTTAAAGCACTAGGGGAATATTTAATAAACATAAATGCACAAGTTTTACTTACCCAAATCCTTCTAACCACAAACAGATCCTCATCTGTGGCAGCCACCATGCTATGTACCTGGCAGTTCTGTGACACTGTAAATTCTGGTACTAAAAAAAAAGATTGAAACGAGCCATAACAATGGCATCGATTTGTCAGAATAGATGTAGGTACTCGGTTCACTTCCTTGGTCATCTCTCTGCCCTCTCCCATAGATAATACACAAATACATTAAAATCCACTTAGCATGAGAGCTTCTCAGATAATACTGTGTTGTATTGCTTCGGCAATTATAAAGGGAGTGAGAGTAGCTTGATTTCAAATGGTTGGCCCATTTAAAGCTGCAGATAAAAATGACATCAAGTGAGAACAGGGCCATAGTACCAACAGATCACCCACTCAGCTAAATCAACCAAACTACTTTATCATTTTAATAGGAAAATAAATTTTAGATCATTTAGCCACAGAGAAATTCACATTATTTGAGGAGTAAATTGAAAGGACGGCTAGAAAAGTAACCCTGCCAGTCTTTGAATTTGCATGCCCAGGGTTACATAGGAAGAACTCACTGGCCATTTCCCAAATATGAATATGCAGTAAGACTATGTATTTATTAAACATTGATGCACGTCTTTTAATATATATCTATATATTTCTTTCAGAGAGAAAGGGAGAGGGAGATAGAGACATCAATGATGAGAATCATCAATCGACTGCCTCCTACACGCCCCCTGCCTCAAGCCCACAAGCCAGGCATGTGCCCTTGACCCGAATCGAACCCGGGAACCTTCAGTCCGCAGGCCAACGCTCTATCCACTGAGCCAAACCAGCTTAGGGCTATGCATGTCTTCTAAAAGAAACTTTTGGAAATTCTGAGGCACTTAGAAATGGAATCTTTCCTAACGTAATGAATGATAAATACTTTTGGTTTGAGAATATAAAAGATTACAAAACAAACAAACAAACCCCAAAACCTCAAATACTCATCAATCTGTAACTACACAGTGCAAAAAAAGTATGCAGCCATAAGAAATTGAGGAAGATCTTGATATGGATAGGAAAACATCTCCCACAATATACTGGTTCTGGATAATGTATAGTAAGTAGGCCTGGAGTGCTCAACCACCTGGTTTGCCCATAGATAAGAAATTTCCCAAGACACAGGACTGTCAGTGCTAAAATGAGAAAGTCCTGGGCTCACAGGCACTGGTGGCTGCCCTGAGTCAGTCGAGCCCCTTTCTTCTTTAAGAGACGTGGGAAGTAGAACACAAATTAATCTGTGTTTATGAAGCCAGCAGAAAGACACAAAGAAAGAAACAATAATCCTTGTTTGTTTTATCTTTGGTGGGATGGGCAACGGGGTAGATGCCAGACTAAGACTGAAGATCATTATTTCATTTTATGTATGTTCTAAAGTTTTTGACTGATGTGGATTTGATAGCTACTCAAAAATAAGCAATAAAATAAACCACATCAAGAGTCAAAAATGAACAGGCTACCTGTTTTTTTTTTTTGAGGGGTTGCAGGTAGGGTGAGATATGTTTTCTCCCTAAGTGGAGAGCAAAGGGTATGGGTCATTTGTAGAGTTGAAAGGTTTGGAAACTTTCTTGCAAAATGCAATTTTTGCTAAGCTCTGCCAGCCAGCTTTGGGGTAATGGATGCAAAGCAATGGCCTGAGAACAAAGACTTGCGGCTGTCTTGCCTGTCTTGCCCGGGTCAAGGAGGGCAAGTCTGAATTTCCCTTCAATTTCGGAACTGACCAGACAGTCTGACACAGGCTCATCAAACTACTGCCTGAAAGAAAGTAAATTGTATCAGACCAAATCAGCCTGTGAATACTGCACATTGCCTTCCATCTGAAAGTGCAGTCTGTATCTCAGATTTTGCTTTTTAATTTATAAATTAAATTATGCCATTATTCCACTCATGCTCATTGCCATATAACTCCATAAAACACGTTGTAACATAAAACATTCTCTATAAAAGTTAGATTTATTTGAAAATTCGTAGTTTTTCCAAAATTGTTTGTTTTTCTACTCTTTTGGGCAGCAGAGAGGGAGGGAAGCAATAGAAACAGTAGAAGCAGTGCCTAGGGATATGAGAGAGAGAGAGAGAGAGAGAATATTCTTGCTGTTGAAGCAAGAGCACTCCTGGAGTAAGTCCCTGTCTCAACCAGTCCAGCAGAGAGAGAGTGCATTTTCTCATGCTTCACCATTTTTGTTCTATTCAGACTCTAAATCCAATAATCACCTTTTCCTTTGACATGTGTGATACTATAAATATCTGGGTTTTTTTCCCAGTTCTCTGGCTGTTCTGGGTTTATCAGTTATAGTATTCTTTTCCCCACGATTCCTTCAATGATTGTATCTCTGTGTTTGGTATTTATATCTCTAGTACTTAACATAGAAACTTTTACCTAAGAGCATTTGATGTGTCTATTTTATTAGGAAAATGATTTGCATTTTTTAAAAGTATAAGGAGGCATATAAAACCAGCAACAAATATAGATGAGTGACTTAATTCTGTGGTTAGAATAGAAACAGGCCTGCTGATATCAATACAAAACTAGCCCTTTTTTCCAGAGGAAGAAAATGAATAAAGAATAGAATTGGTGCCTGAGGCAGGTTTGTGGCAAGTTAAGAAAATCTGAATGTGGGGGCGGGCACAAACTAACTGATGTGTTTTATTTTTATCTTCTTCAGTGATCTCCAGTCAACAGGACTGGAAGCTCCAGATGGGAGTTTGAAAGGGTCCATGTTCTTTGCACCAGTAAAGAGCTTTTGCATGGAGCTTACAAGTATGCAGTAGGAAAAGAACCATGCTTAAGCTTATTTCAGAATACTCCAAAACTTTTGATTAAAAAAAGAAATCCCTTCTTCTCATTAACATCTACTCCTTTATCAGACATAGATACATACCATTGCTTTAAGGGCCTTCATAGAGCTAAAGAGTAAAAGAAGTCAGCTACATTGAAAATACTGACTGCTGAGTCTTTGTACCTTGGAAAATACCAGACTATACCAATATCAAATACCCTCTGAACATACCTCAACCTAGGGGATGGGCAACGCCCAAAAGTCATACCACAAGAGGACATCCAGTAGGAGACTAAAATTATACCATGGGTAACCCCTCCCCCAAAATGATAATTGAATATATGGTTAATATTCTTAAGATCATCAATCTCGTGGATTATTAACTATAACATCTACTATGTGCTGGCACTGTGGTAAGCATTTTATATATGTTTTTTCACTTAAATCTCAACAATCCTATAAGGTAGGTGTTACTGTACCTGTTTTAGAGAGGAAATTAAGGCTTAGAGACTGTAGTGTAGGAGCAAGTTCCAGAAACCAGACTCCTGGAATTAGAATCCTGGCTGTCCCCCTTATTAGCTGTGTGATCTTAGGCAAATTACATAACCTCCCTGCCTCAGTTTCCCTAGTAGAAAAAGAAGATAATAATGGTACATGCTTCAGTGTAAAGCAGCTGGCAAATAGTAAGTGCTTGTATGTGTATGACATTGAGTAACTTCATAATAACGTGCACAAGGTCACACAATTAGTAGCTGACAGGGCCAGAATTTCTGCCTAGATTCCGAAGCTGGTATCTTAATTGACCTGTCCCCGAATTACCCCAAATTAGATTGTAGTCTTTCTGGAACATTTAGCTAACAATTAGTTATGTGTTTTATTTGGTTTCACAAAACTGTAAAATAGCATTGATTGTTCCCATTACTTACTGTTTATTGAGCATTTATGGCACAGAACCAAATACATAAGAGACAATGAAGAGCTGACAAAGCCCAGAGAAGTGTCTGGAGCTATGCTTGTTGAGCATAAGAAAACAGTCACTGACTCATGGTCCCCCGGGGCCCTTGATTTTATAAGGAAAGATATATTTAAAGGCCAGACAGCTGCTCATAAACTATTTGCTTCACAGTAGAAAAGAAAAACAACAACAACAACTACCAAAGTGAAAAATGCAGCCTTCTTTTCTCCGCTTTCACACTTTATTTACATCCTCACCTCTGGTTCTGATGTTCAGAGCCGCTGGCATTGGTAGGATAATGTTGATTTTTTTTTTTTTTCTTTACGGGGAAGTCAGGGAAGTGATACTGGCGTTGCTTGAGCTCTGCTTTTGTTCCCCATGCAGAATCAGACCTGTTGCCCAAAGGGGGCTGTGCATTTTTAGGGTGTTTCCTAGAGTTATTTTTAAATAGCCCTTTCTTGTTCCAGAGCAAGTTGGAGGTAAAAGCATGATAGCATCAGGAGAACTGAAAATTTCATCTCTGTGTTGTCGGGTAACATTGACATAATGTACATTACATTATGAAGAAATGCTGGCCCTGAATGTTCGGATTGTGGCAGGATGGTAAGAAGCTAGGAAAATCCCTGGGCGAGTGGAATAGGGAAACTGAGACAAGAAAACTAAACAAGGCCGAACAATTTGAGCAACTTACAGCCAGCAACTTGTGAATTGCAAGACCTTATCTTCCCTAACCAAGGGCACTTGAGAGCAAATAGTTTATACCTACCGCCCTAGCCGGGAGAATCCATAGCTAAGTCACCCTGGTCTGGGAAATAAGAGAACAAAGACCCAATTAATGCCATCTGCGTCAGCTAAACACAAGGACAGATGAAGTCAGGGGAACAAGTAACAAAAACCCCATTAAAGCCAGACAGGCCTAAGATAAAATTAAAACAATAAAACAGACCAAAGAATGATGCCAAAGTCCTCCATGCGCTCATTTTGATGCATCAGCACATTAAAAATGCACCTAGGAAGCTGATGAATATTCTACTGAAACCCTCCCCTAAGATGCTCACCCTTAGGGAAAAAATAAAAAAATAAAAAAGCCCTCAGGACAAAAACTCAGCAAGAGCTCCCTCTAGAGCACACCCATGCCCTTTCTCAACTTTTTTTCATGCAAGGGTGCTTTTATCTTTATGGGATAATTTCTCAAAAGTAGGATTGCTCAGTTTGTATAGGTAGCAGTACATAGATGTGTATTGAAATATCTACTGGAGCAGAAATAACCTGGAAATCTAAATGTTAATTAGTAAGTAAATGCTTGAACAAATTGTGGTACATCCATACAATGGAATATTCTCTCAACACTAAAAGAATGTTAGATTTACATCTGCTGATCTGAAAAGAGGTTGGTGAGAAAAACTGCAAAGTAAAAGATGTAATATAAAACACACACACACACACACACACACACACCCATGAACTTTTTACCTCTTCCTAAACTCTAAGGGTCCCCAGGAGATTTGCCACCAGGAGAGCATGGGACAGCAGAAGCTAGTCCAGGGCTTACCCCATGATCCTATCTCCAAGGCCCCCTTTTCTCTGACTTCCCAGAGAGCTTAAAGCAGACCTGTCTTGTCTCACTTCTGTCACTGTGACCACTTCCCAGTGAGCTGAGAGCAGCCCCACCTTGGCTCACTGCTTTCCTATAGTGTTTCTAGGGAGGTACAGCAGAGCTCTGCCTAGGCTCTCTTGTTCCTTCTTCTACCTCAAGTCCTTCCTTTGTGTCACTGTCCCCAGTGTTAATAAACATACTCTTAAAATCACCTGTTGTGAAATCTTTCTACCTGAAGTCAAGAACCCACACGCTACAGGCCGGCCTATGATAGACCCTCTCGGGCCAGGCCCTGTCCAGTAACATTCTGACCAAGTCTGTATTTATCAGCACCAATGGCCATGACTCTGGAGGACTGACATTGTAAAAAAGGCCAGACAAACAGGCTTGGCTGGTCTGCTTCATTCCAGGTAGGAAGCAATGACCTCATCACACCTCGCTCAGTATCCTGGACTGGCTTCCCTAGCCTCCTGAATGCCTCAGTCTTTCTTGGAAGATTCTGGAAAAAATAACCCCAAACTTATGGTCCACTATTTCATCTCTTGAACCCTATGCTTGAGGCACACTGGACAACTTGTCCCTTCCCCAGATAAGTTTTTCACTGTCTTTTTTTTTTTTAATTTTGTTTTATTGCTTAAAGTATTACAAAGAGTATTACGTATGTCTCCTTTTTCTTCCCCCTTGACCTTCCCCCAGCCTCCCTTACCCCCCAGTGTCTTATGTCCATTGGTTATGCTTATATGCATGCATACAAGTCCTTCTGTTGATCTCTTACCCCCACCCCCCACCCCCTCCGCAAACCCTCTCCGGTCTTCCTGCTGTATTTTGACAGTCTTTTGATGCTTTTAAACCAGTTAGCACATATTTAGGGAGCACTGTTCAAGGCATTGTGTTGGGTGATGGAACTGTAATAGAGTTGCCCTTGTAGAGCCTAGAAGGAAAGACTGACATTCATTACAAGTGTGTTGGGTTCTAGGAAATAAGACAGAGCACTCTAGCAGGATAAAACTCTGGAAGCAATCTAGTGTGGGTGTCAGGAAAGTGTCCATGAAGAAATAACTTTCCGTTATAAGATTAATCAATTCTGGAGACTTAGGGTAGAGCATGGTGATGATAATTAATTGTACACTTGAGTTTTACTAAGAGAGTAGATCTCACCACACACACACACACACACACACACACACACACACACGTATATAAGCTGATGTTAAGTAATTACCTTGATTGGCATAGCATTTCACAATGTATAGCTATGTCAAAACATTACACTATATACCTTAAATATATGTGACTTACATATTTGTTGATAAATATTTGAAAATGATTATTTGTCAGTCCTACCGCAATAAAGCTGAAATAAACAAAGAAATAGAAAAGAGTTGATCCTAGCAATCTTAGAGGCAAAATTGTAGGTGAGTTGCCCTTCTGGTTTTCAGATTCGGATTCTGTTTTCTTGCTTTGCAACACTGCTTTTCCTTCTTATCAAACAGTGAGCTGGCTGCCAGGGCTTGTCTATATCGATGACTTACAGATTCATGTGAGGTTATACTGCATTTAGAAAATGGTAACAAAGCAGTATTTCTATATTGCTTGTGCACATTTTTCTCCCTTTAACTCTAATTTATTTTTCTGATGGGCTAATTGGGAGAAATGGGCTTAGACCTTTTACTCCCACTTTGAAGAAGAGCTCTCTGTCTACATGGAAAAGTATAGGAAACCTTGTTTACCTGGAATTATTTTAGTTCCCTACTACTATTCAAAGTCTTCTTGAAAACAACATAAAGTAATAGCTTTTGTGCTAGGCTATCCAGAAGCCTTGACACCAGATGAGTCTGTGGATGCCGTAGCAACTGCAGTTTTGTAGTCATGGTAACAGCCTTGTGGCTCCAGACACAAAACCAATGAGCGTTAAGCATCACTACATTCTACCTAAGCTCCTCTGACTTTATCAAGAAGCAACAAGATCTGTATGTTCTCCCAAGTGCACGGGCCCCTCAGCAGGAGGGAAAACTGCATAATGTGCCTGATTTAAATGCCATACTTGAATTATTCAAGCAAGTGAGTCCTTATTCTAGTTTGATGAATTAAATGGTAGGTGTTTTTGTAAAAAAAAACAAAAAAAACTAGGTTGTTGATTTCAATTATCCAGGAGTATTGTTATGAAACCGGAGCACATAACATGCATATTTTGAATATTGGGATTAGTACACATTTCAAAGAAGTAAAACATGTAGATTTTCTTTCAATAACACAAATCAGAAACCCCATGGGACCGGGAAAATAATTGTCATCTGTTTTGTTGACTGTTTTCCTCTCGTGGAGGATGATAATAAGGAACAATATCATCTTTCAAATTAATATGTCACACTAAGGTTGCAGGAGCAAGAAACAAATCATAATTCAACCTGCACCTGGTCTGCAATGTCTTAGAAAGGCTTACGACTTCCCCTCAACACTTTCTTCCTAAAACTGGGCTAGTAAACATAGCCCTCATGGCTGCACGTTCAACTTTCTCAAGTTCAAAAGCATGAAATGGAGAGGGCAAGCTAAGCAACCCATTCCCAAAAGGAACATAAATACTCCCCCTTTCAGTTACTCCTTCCTAGCTGTGAATGGATATATTACATATGATCACATAACTTCATATGCAAATGTTTAATCACAAACCAAATGGGTATCCCAACCATGTTTAACTCTAGTTTATTGGAACTGTTTAACACTTCGCAGCATATTTCCTATAACAGGAGATAGGCCAAAAATTAATCTCTTCATGCTTATTTAAATTACATTTATCTTTTTTTTTTCCAAGTCCATTTTTAATTCATTCTGTTCTGCTAGTATTTCCAGTCCAGGCCAGTGTAAAACAACAAAACTTCCCGAAGGAAAATTGCCCCTCAAAACCAGTTCTACTTAGATAAATTTCTAATGCTTCTAAAAGATCCCAATTTACAAGAGCAACTCTTTATTTCATATATTCCACTAATGTGTATTAAAAGCCTCTATGTTTTATGGGAAATTCTGTTGAAGACATAAAGATGAACAAGACATGGCTCTCACCCTCAAGAAACTTGCTAACTACACTTGATTGAAATGGGACTTCATCTTTGGTGCTATACAGTCCAAAGCCACCAACAGTCCTATCTTCAATTCCAACAAAACGTAAGGAGAACTGAAGGTTTAATCCCCATTGATTTTCAGGTTTGTCTTGTTGTTTTCATTTTGCTGACTTTAAGGTCTGAAGCCTTTTACATTATTTTTTAAAGCAAGCTGCTGTGTTTGAGAGAGAGTTTGTTACGGTCATTTTGCAATCATGTATGTGCTCTTGCTGAGGATTTCTTTTTATCACCAGTTTATAAAACAGTTATCTTCGATCTTTCACTGGAATGGAAACTTTTTCTACAAGAGGGGTCACGGTTGTTTGCTTCGTGGCATCTTGGGTTCCACAGTCTGCACCAGATGTAGAAGGTGTCACTGGTGACTATGTTGGAACTGTCATAACATGGGCAACAAAGAGGAAATCTTAAATGAAACTCAGATTCGGTGAACTAGAGTTAAAAGAACTCATTGTCCAAGAAATGACCTCACACCTCAATTTGGGCTGGTCGTATAAAAAAATGAAAGCCAAATGGAGGACACTGAACTTGTTATTTGGAAAATGATCTGACCTAGCACTGCGTCCTCTTGATAATTTAGAATTAGATGCTTCTTCATTTAATGATATCATCATTTGGCCAATCTTTGCTAATACCCGATAAGCAGAAACATTTTAAAAAGTTACAGAATCACAAAAATAATATGGCTGAAATGGACATTAGATTTGTGCAGTCCAACCTCATCATTTTGTAAATAATGAAATTGATGTCTCTAGGTTTTCTTCCAGTTGAAAAAATGTCAGATTTTGTTATTTCTTGACAACCCAATCACACTGAATAATTGCTTTAACTGTGTTGACTTGCAGTCAGATAAAAGTTCTCTGCTTTTAGGAACCATTTGATTTACTCATTTTAATTACTTTCTCACTTTATTTTTTTTTCTTCAGTTCATTTTATTTTAGCTTCCGCTGAGTCAAAGGACAGTTAAAGTTTATGGAGAGTTATTAGAGAAAACCATGGAAAAGTACTCTCCAAGGTGACATAATCTTAACTTGCATTGATTGGGATTTGAGTTAGACCTGGGAAAGAAACGAGTAACAGTGGTATCAGGCTTTTTTTTTAATGCTTTTTTTCCCCATTGACTAACGTTTTACATATGTCTCCTTTTTTCCCAATTGAACGCCCCCCCCCCCCCCCAGTCATTCCCACCCTGAGCAAGCCCCCACCGCCCAGTGTCTGTGTCCATTGGTTATGCTGATATGCATGCATACAAGTCCTTTGGTTGCTCTCTAACTTCTCCCCTCCCCTGCCATTTGTCTCTGGATCTATTCTTGTTCATCAAATTGTGTTGTTCATTACATCCCACATATGAGTGAGATCATGTGATATTTATCTTTCTCCAACTGGCTTATTTCGCTTAGCATAATGCTCTCCAGTTCCATCCATGCTGTTGCAAATGATAAAAGTTCCTTCTTTTTTATAGCAGCATGGTATTCCACTGTGTAGATGTGCCAGTTTTTTAATCCACTCATCTGCTGATAGGCTCAGCCAGCATGCCTCAGTGGTTGAGCATTGACCTAGGAACCAGGCGGTCATGGCACATACCCGGGTGACGGGCTCGATCCCCAGTATGGGGCATGCAGGAGGCAGCTGATCCATGATTCTCTCTCATCATTGATGTTTCTCTCTCTCTCTCTCTCTCTTGCTCCCATCTTCTCTGAAAGCAATAAAAAAAATTTTATTTAAAAAAAGGGGTATCAGGCTTTTAAAGAAATAGTTTGAGTTTTCTGAGTCCATGATTTCTTCTGCATGTAGGAATTCCTTTGTCTCTATTATCTTGTGGCTAGTCTCCATTGCCTTCCTGTTTTCAATGCATTTCCTCATGAGTGTCTTAGTAGCCCAGCGAGATATCATTTAACTTTTCAGTGTCTGAATATGAATATAACTCATGGTGACTGTTCCGATTCTGCAGAGAGGAAATTTGAGAAAACACACACACATTCACACACACACACACACACACTCACTGATACAGTATCTAAGGGACAAACAAATCTCTTCTACAGCCAAATTATGATTTGAGAAATTTTGCCTTCAGCATCCCTTTATCAGCACCTTCATGTTTTGTTTTGCTTTGGGGGTGGGAGGGGCCCCGTTGAACTCAGTGACCACATGGCACCTTCTCTTTATTTCTTTGGAAACACTATGGAGGAGTTTCCTCGTTCGGTACACTATGCTCTTGCACTTTCATACTTCCCTCCTCCTTCTCCCCTTTGAAAACTTATTTCCTCTGGATATTATCCTCTCAAAAGCCTGGTCTCTGAAACTAGCTACAATCTTCTAAATGATTAGTCCAGAGACACTAATGGAGGATAACAGCTTAATGTGCATCTTAAAAGGACACTTTAGTGCTTTCTCCTAAATGAGCCAGGAATTTCTAATACTGTGGTGTGCTGGCAGGGGATATTTTAAGAATTCATACTTTGCTGTGTATGCCTTTTATTTCAGTCAGTGAATAGTTGCTTGCCATCCACTGTGAGCCAGTCTTGTTTACCCAGTTTAGACATTTATTATGTGGTGTCTCAATGGAAAAACTGGCAATAATAACTCACATCCATCAGGAGTCTATTATAAGCCTGAATTAGTTTGCTAGAACTGCTATAACAAAATACCACAGGCCGGGTAGCTTAAGCTACAGAAATCTATTTCTCAGAGTCCTGGAGACTGAGTCCAAAATCAAAGTGTCTGCAAGGTTGGTTTCTTCTGAGGCCTCTCTCCTTTGCTTGCACGTGGGTTATCTACTTGCTGTGCTTTCACGTGATCTTTGCTCTGTGTGGGCCCATGTCTGTGTCCCCATCTCCTCTCCTATATGAAAGAATCTACCAGTCATATTAGATTAGGGCCCACACATATGACCTCGTTTTACCTGAATTACATCCTCAAAGGCACTATTTCCAATACAACCAAGTGGATGGTCTTAGACCCCAGCAGAAAGGAGAGACTGGGCTGGGTGACTGTGAAGAGTTAAACAATTTAAAAGCACGTTTGCGTCATTCTGTCATTAGAGGTAATTTTTATTTGCATACTCTCAGCATGTACTGTCTTTCTGAAAGTAAACAGGTGTCTGTTATGGGCTGTATCCTTTTTCTCTCCTTCAATATTTGCTTCCTTCTCCTTTTTCCCTCAGATGATGCCGCTGGAATCTTCCCAGCAGAGGCCCACTGTTTGTTCTTCCAGGCTGTTGTGTTCTTTGTGGGTAGCATGACACTGGCAGGCAAGAGGGTCAGGTCACCTCTGGCTGATTCAGTGACTCGGTCATGACTCGGCCTGGTCCCCTCCCCTGTTTCTCTCTTCCATATCCTTGAGCTCAGTGCCCACCTGCTGCTCACCTCCTGCCTGCAGCCCCGCTGCTGTATCTCTCTGTTGAGCCAGTTGACCAGAGTCTTTGCCACCAGATCGACTCCATGTGGCTAGGTTATCTCCTGTCTTTCTCTTCAGATTGTAGGATGTCTTGTTTTTATTTTTGTGGTGGGGACAGCATGCTTGATAGGCCACCATGTTGGGAGTGGTAGTTGCATGTTGGTCATAAGTAACCTTGGATGCCTTTCACTGAGGCCTCAGTAGTAAATGCCAGGTTATATCCTGGAGGCCACTATGCCATACGCTTCTACTCTGGATAGTATCTAAGAAGGTAGACATTGGGAAGCAGCACCAGGAAATGGCAAAAAAGTCTGTTGTTGCTGCTAGAGCTGCTGCGGATACGACAACAGCTTTACTCTCCACAACTGCCCATTCACTGTATGATCCAGACTCTTGGCCCTGTGAGGACATTTCCAACAGGGGAACAATGACTGAAATGAACAACAGACGACGGGCATCTTGCCAAACAAAGCTCCTTGCTTTGCAAATGTCAAGGCTTTGCCTCTTCATATTTCTCTTTCCTCCTTGAAAATATTCTGCACCCAAGTGCTCTGGGAAATGACAAAGACTCTGAACTTAATACCCGGGCATGTGAGGCTTGCTGGGTGAGGTAATTCTAAAAAAACCTTGAACAGTTTCCTGCATGGCTGTAGTAACTGTCAAAGCTATTATAGACCCTCTTAAAAAATAATGTTGGGAGGAAATGCATTCTTAACTTAGGTATTTCTGGTTTATTTGAAAGCCATCGCACTCGACCATGTGGCATTTAGTGGTAGCAGTCTGGTGAGGCCTCAGTGGGGTACACTGATCAGCTGCAAGATCATGTAAAGACATCGTCTGTTAGAACGCTGGCTGTCCAGCTAAAGTTAGAATGGTTCGAGAGTCATCTTCCTGCTGTAACATGTAGAGTGAAAAAGAATGTACTGGCTGCTGAACACTCAACTGGTAAAACTTGATAGCATCCAGCTTGTTCTAAATGTTTTCAGAGATGATCACTTCTGATGATAAAAAGGGTAAGAAAGACCCCAGTCAAGAAAAGAGCCCATATAAAGAAAGGGTCAGGTGATTTTGCTTGTTCGTGTTAAGTGTGTATATGTGTATGCACTAAATTATGGGGTAAACTATAGTTATGCTTACCAATCATATTGTCTTAGGGCAACCATTGGCTTCAGCCTAGGGTAGTGCTGGCCATATGCTATGGAATCAATCAATGTCTGTAGATTAGTCTAATTTTCCTGATTATTTGCGGTGTCCGTGTATAAACATATATGTGTCTATGTATAGTGTGTCTATGTATAAACATATATGCATAATATACCTTATCAGCATCAGATTACAGCATCAGATGTGTTCAATCTCATGGACAGTTGGATATGAGTAAAAAATAAATTCTAGACCTGGTCAATAAGTCAATTTTTCTAGTACACAAGGAAACATTCAGGAATGTTGATTTGTGGACTGATATTTGACTGGTATATGTTCATGAAAAGAGCATCTAGGGTACATTAGCTCTGTGGGCACATATGATTTTCACTGTGGATTCGTGATGTGGTCATAGTCCATAAATAATGAAAACATCTTTAGCAGTCTAGAATGGACTCTCTATCACTGGTCCCATCTCATGAGATCAATAATGATAGATGTGTCAATTTTAAGAGGATCAAAACTGAGCAAATAGTCAAGGCTTAGCCCCTCTCAGAAACAATTTCTCAGAACAGTATTTAGAATTATAACTCTCAGCATATCCAGTGGAAAAGTAATATGAAACTAGTACCCAGTACAAAAACTTAACTAATGTTCATCATTTCAATATATCTGCGACTTACAATGATTTTTAAAAAATTTTTTAATTTAGTCTATAATATACATCTACAATTTTACCTGTATTGGTAGTTCCCATGTATAGCTTGAACAAATGTTAATATTTATTCAGTGCGTAAATAGCATTCCTAAGTCTGTAACAGGCTGACATTCTTTTATTCAGCTGTGCATGGTGATGAAAAAGAAATTGGTCTGTGTAGCTCAGCACTGTCTGATAGAAATATAATGTGAACCACATCTACAGTGTATAATTTTAAAAATGTGGGTAGCCACATTTTAAAAAATCAGTGAAATTAATTTTAAAATAATCTAAAACTGCATACCCAAAGTCTTATTTCACATGTGGCACCGTCCACTTTTGAGTGGCCACCATGTTGGACAGCACAGTTCTAGATCCACTTTGTCTAATTTTCAAATCCCCAGACCTCTCAGATGACTCTTGGTAAAAGGCTATCAAAGAAAATAATGACAATTTTAAAATATTTTATGGTCCTAATAGAAATGTAATCAATATATATACAAAATCTTCCATCTCTGGAAACAACAAGACGAAACATACAAATGGGAGATGTCTGGGACAAAAGAGACAAGAAGGAGGAGGAGGAGGAGGAGGAAGATCCCCATTAGAAGTGGCTGTAAGAGCTAAAGCTTATTTGAACACATAGACTTTTGGAAAGTGGCTTCATGACTAATCTGCGGAAAAGATTGTTTCTGGTTACACAGAGACAATTGTAAATATATGTAAACATATTTTATTAAAATGAATGAAAAGGGAATCTGCGCTTTTACTCAGATGTTATGACTAACACAGTGTGGCCTTGTGCTGAATCTTTAATGAAGCCTGGCTAAAAATACTGTTGTTGATTTAATCAGATGTTGCTATGCTAGTAGGACCTGTTATTCTCCTGTAAGTAAAGATGAAACCTACATGAGGAGGTGGGGAAATGAAAGATGGCTGATAAATAATCAGGAGTCCATGAATTTGAGGACAGAGAAGAAAATTGGCCAAAGTTGAAACATCTGCAATTTCCATACAGGTCTCAGAGGCTCACAAATGAGGCTTTTATCCCCAAAACCCACATTTCATCACCTGCACCTCAATATTTTTATTAGGAAGAAGTTTTGCCACCCTACTTCATTTCTCCATTGTTAGATAGGACCAGAGTTCCCTAACCTTTTTGAACATTGAAGAATAGACCATAAACTATTCAGGATCATAGCCCCTGGTGTTTTTGGTCATTCTCTAGGACTGGGGCTTTTAGGCTTGGTTGACTTCAGTCTTCCATTGTATCCCTCAAATAATTTGAAAACCTCACTTAAAGAGGTGCCTCCAGCCCCTATAGTCATTATTACTGAACTATGAGCACCTGGATTAGTTACTGCCTGTTTTCTTATCTATAAAGTAGTATAATAATGGCACCTATTTCTAAATTTGTCATGAGAATTAAAGGATATAATCACTTAACAAAATACTTCATAAAGAGTAAGCATTTAGCAAATAAAGCATCTTGTAGCCATTTTGTTTAATTATTGTATCTCCAATGCCAAGAATAGTTCCCAGCACATAGTAGGGACTCTATCTGTTGGACCAATGAATGAATCATCCTATTTTATATCAGGTATAAGTTTTTTTGCTAAGGTTGAATCATTTGATCATGAAAAAAAAAAGATGAGAAAAGAAGGCTAGCAACCTATAGAGCGGTAGTGCCTAGTCTTTAGGGCTTGTTGGGTCCTTTGAGAGCTGCACACAGTCCACACATGAAGTTTTAGATAGTTGTAGACACAGATCCAAGAATCTGCAAGGCTACCCATGACCCTCATGTTAAGAACTCCTGCTCACAAATGTAAGAAGGTCAGGAGAGTAAAAGGGAAGATAGGCATTAGAAGGACCTCAAGAAACTGGGTCTTTCCCCTCTACTCCCCCTTCACACACATAGTTTAAAACAGACAGTTCAAAAACATGGGCCCTAGAGGGCAATTCCAAAATTCTGAGTTAACAAAAAGACTGTAAAAAGAATAAAGACATACAAGTCTTTTTAACTAAAAAAAAAAAAAAAAAAAAAAAAAAAAGACATGAAAAGTCAGGTTTTGCTTGAGGAAGCTCCAGAACTGGGAAATCAGCTCATCTCGTGCCCAGGATATGTTGTTAGGATGAGCACCTGGAAGAAAAATGAACCTCAGCCCTGAGGATACCTGAAGATTTCCAGCCAAAACCGAGGTGCTGCCATTCCCTGGGCTGGTATTTTAAGTGATGGGTTCCAGGTTCTAAGCACAGAAGGACTCGTGGGCTGGAGTTACAGATGCTGGACGTGTCAGATGTCCTCACTGCGGTGCTCATGCCCTGCCCTCACCTTTCCCCTAAGACTCTGTGCTCAGCTAAGGATCAGAAGAGCATGCTGTTTTCTGGAAACCAAGGACAGAGGGACTGTTACTATCTGCCTTCCGGACTTGGGAAGGCCCAGGCCCCGCCTCAGGTGAGTCAAGATCCCTCAGGGTGTGTTGGCTTATTTTCCATTGTGGTTTATTAAGGATATTTTTTTTAGATTAATGTTTATAATTTCCTTCTCAAAGTGAGCTTGAATTTCTACCCCACTGCATGAAAAATAAACCCAACTATCATTGATCATCTTTCCATGTCTAAAGGTAAGGTTTTATAGTTTCTAAAAGTTTTATATTAACAACTATTTGGGGGAATACAAAAAAATAAAAAACAAAAACAATGAGAACATGGCCCTTGTCTTTAGATTGACAATAAGTCAAGTAATGTTACTAAAGCAACTACTGTGTGCCAGGCTCTATGGGATACAATGGTCCTTGAGATACAAGAATGCACAGTGGGGATGGATTAGATTGCTACCATAAACAGAGTTCATGGCCCAGTTGGGAAGTAAAGAAGCAAGTGTGGTGAGTGCCGCTATGGAAAAGCATAGCATGTGATGGGAGCATATCATGTGGGGGCCTGGTCTAAATTGGAGGTGAAAGGTGTAATTTGGGAAGACTTTCAAGAAGAATTGAAGTTTAAATTCAAGAAATTTCTGTTCACTGGAAAAAAGAAGTGATTGTACCTGATGCAATATGGGACTCTAAGTTGGAGTACATACCGTGAGGACCAAATTGTGTGCAAAAGGGCAGGTCAAAGGAGAGATGGAAGAGTGAGAAGGATCAGGAAGAAAGGCAGGACTTGAGTTTGTTTTTGAGGAGAGGTAAATGGAGACAGAAAGGGTTGAATTTTTCTGAAACAAAATGAACTAAGATACGGCCTAAGAAATAAATAGAATGTATTACTAGAAACAGAGGGTGATACATAGAATTACTAATATATAGAATTCCAATCTGAGGAGAAGTAATAAGTGCAACAGCGATATTGTAGATACAATGAAGATTCCTGAAAGCCACACAGAAAAGTAAGACTTAATGGGCTGGGAAACAGAGAGCCACTGAAGGTTGTAGGGAATGACATGATGAAATCAAGATTTTTTAAAGGCAGAAGGTAGGTTTGATTGATAGATGATGAAATAATCTGTCTGAAGCATCTGTGTATGAGAGGACGAGGTTCTAAATCATGGAAATGGATAAAACTAAGGAAAAAGTGTTTCATGATCAACTTGATTGTGTATAAACCAAGAAGCTCATTAAGAGACTTCAAGTACCCTGACCAGTTAGAAGGTGGACTCAATGTAATAGCCAGATTTGGTAAAGGGGTAGGGGAGGCCTGAATAATTTAGTTTAGGACATTGTGAATTTAAGTTTACTCTTATTCACTTCTTTGGTTATTCTTTGTTTGACTCTCCAATGACAACTTCTGTGAGGCACACTCTAATTTGGGGAGTAAGGAAAAGGTCTCTTTTGTGTACTATAAATGAAGCTATAAGTCCTCCAAAATGAAACAAAATTTTGTGAATTTTCAGTCTTTCTCGGGGTATAATTGAGTTGATCTCATACTGTATGTGAAATAATTAACCTGTGTTTTTTTTTCCTACAACTCAGAGTGCATCTCATACTGTATGAGTGCATCTCACATTTACACTAATAAAAGAGAAACATGAAAATTGGTGTCACTCCACTATGCCCACCAGCCAATCAGAGCAGCTATGCAAATTAACCCAACAAAGATGGCAGTTAATTTGCATATGCAGGGTGGAGCAAAGACTGAAGGCTCCAGCCGGCCAGAATGAAGACTGAAGACTGAAGAGGCTTGGCTTCTCTGCTGCAGTCAGACCAAAGGCCTGGGTCTTGGGTGCCAGAGGAAAACCGGTGCCGGCAGCCAGGGGAAGGAAGGCTTATTGCGAGAATCTTCGTGCAACGGGCTTCTAGTATATTATAAATGTCAGCAAATTTATTTAAATACTAAAGGCCTGATGCACCAAAATTCGTGCAAGAGTAGGCTGTCCTTCCCCCAGCTGCTGGCACCTGCTTCACTCCCGCCTGGCTTTGTCCAGAAGGACGTCCGGAATGATGCCCGGAAGGATGTTCAGTATAATTAGCATATTACCCTTTTAATATTATAGATGGGGCACATAGATTGAAACTATTTTTGTTTGCTGTAAGGCAGTTGTTTGAATGAAAAAAAGACCAGGGTTTTTTCATTTGGTGTTTTAATCACCTTCTACTTTTGTTTTTGTGATGACCATTCAGTGAAATGTCTTTGTTCTTAGTGAAAAGACAAACCTGAACTCAGACCTACTCTGAGTAAATTAGTGAAGTTTGGCTGAATAATCAATTTCTTCTTACAAAATAAAAATAAAGTAAAACCAACAATAAAAATTTAAATGTAAAACAGGATTCACATTTAAACCAACAATTAAATAACTAACTTCTTGTACTCTACTCACACTTAAAGGCCATATGGGGTCACTCTAGGACAGCTGGAGGACCCAGCGGATCGATGCAGATAAGTCTACACTGGAAAGTATAATTATGTCATTCTGAATGCTTTTCTTGAGAAATTTGAAGAATTTCTGAGTAAATTTTTATGCTTCATACTTTATTACATGCCCTCATACACTATTATTTCTACAAATTAGGTCTCTAAAGACCTCTACTAAGTGCAAGTGTTAGCCTAGTTACAATTTTCTCTTCTTAGATAAAAATTTAAAATTTCATGAAAAAATGCATACATATTTAATTGAGGCTCTTTACTAATTCAAAATGAGTCTTCCTAAATTAATAGCAATTAATGAAATGTGTTCTCTTTCTAAAAAGGATATGGTACTACCCTAGCCAGTTTGGCTCAGTGGATAGAGTGTCAGCCTGTGGACCGAAGGGTCCTGAGTTCAATTCCAGTCAAGGGCACGTACCTCTGCCAATCAATGTGTGTCTCCCACATCGATGTTTCTCTCTGTCTTCCACTCTCTCTAAAAATCAATGAAAAAATATCCTTGGGTGAGGATTTAAAAAAAATAAATAAACAAATAAAAAGGATATGGTACTTATGTTCTCATGTATTGGAAAAACTTTTTAAGTATGGCATAATTAAGCATATAACCTAAAACATAAAAGTAGTTGGCCTGAAGCAAAAATAAATTATCAGAATTATCAGACATAGAGACATAAATAATGTAATTTAGTTCAATAACTTTACACTACTATTTGAGATAACTATTGAAAAATTAAGAATTTTTAAAATAGTCATACTATACTAGTAGATACTATATACATTTGAAAAAGACTGAAATTGCTTGTGAATTGACACTGGCTTAAAATGAAAAAAAAAATGGGAAGGACAAAAGTCACTAGGAAAAAGTTAACAGACCAAGAATGAAATAGGATGAAAATGGAACTGAGATATTGTACTGGGAAAGAAAGGAAGACATATACCAAGAGAATTAAAGAGAAGTTGGACAGGAGGGAGATGACTGAGCAATTTCTTATACTTTACTAGTCTTTCACCAGACCAGGCTCTTCACTTGGGTTGTGGTTTTAGAAAAACTCTATGATTTAAAAAAGCAATATAAACATTGTTCTAAGTTCTCTGTCTGCTCTTTAGCCCCAATCCTTTAGATGGTCTGTTCTTGATGACTTAACCCTTAGGTTTGGGAAATTGTTTGATATGTCCAAAAACAATGAGCAGAATAATATTATCCCTTGGATTAGATTTAAGATCAACTCACTGGATATATAAAGTCCAAGACATATATTCAGTAGGCTGATGATTTTCCACTTCTGCCTTAGTTAAGTAAACTATAAGAGAGAACACAGTAGCTGACATATGCCTGTGTTGTTAATTGTTATGCAATGTGACACACACACACACACACACACACACACACACACATCCACATACCTACATACCCACACAAACCAAAGATAGAACTGGTAGAACTGGTATCATGTATGTGACTGATGCCAAGTTAGCATATCCTTCCATAGTTCAGGGTGTGCTCTCATACTCCATGCCAAAGACAAGGATGAATTTTGGGAGTGACCCCAAGAGGTTATGAAAAACAAATATACAAATGAACATATACCAGTATTTAGAGACTTAGCTCAAGAATATAGAGACAGGATTAAGATTTTTTTATTTTAAAAATACACTTTTAAATAAATCTTTGTGGGTCTAGCAATATTAATAATACTGAATTTCTGAGGTAGAAAAACATAGCGTTCTAGTGTTACAAAACTCAGTGGCTTAAAACAACCATTTTTTTTATGACTATGACTTTGTGGATGAATTTCAGAAAGAGCTCAACTGTACAATTCTTGTTTGCATCTGTAGTGAATTTAGTAGTATCCCCCAAAATTCATGTCCACAGAATGTAGTATGTAACCTCATTGGAAATAGTGTCTTTGCAGATGTAATTAGTTTAAGAATCTCAAAGCAAAATATCTTCGACTTAGAGTGGGTTCTAAAGCCAATAAGTGGTGCCCTTTTGAGGAGAGGACAGGACACAGGGGACACACACACAGAAGAAAGCCTTGTGAAGCAGAGGTTGAAGTGACACTGACACAAGCCAGGGAACTCCTGGGGCCACCAGAAGTTGGAAGAGGCAAGAAGGGGTTCTTCTCTAGAGCTTTCCAAGGGATCCTCACCCCTTGACACCTTGATTGTATGCATCCAGCCTCAAGAACTGGGAAAGCAAAATGTCTGTTGTTTTAAGCCATACGGTGTGTGATACTTTGTTGTGACAGTCCTAGGAGATGAAGTATCTTGTGATACCAGCTAAGGCTACCATCAAATATAAGCTAGGACTACAATCATTTGAAGACTCAACTGGCCTAGGAGTCATAGAGGGTGAATCAATGACATTACTGGCAAGTTGGCATTGGCTGTTGACTGGGAGCTCAACCTGGACAGTCAGCAGTGGGCCGCAATTAACCTCCAATGAGCATCTCCATGGGGCCACTTGGACTTCCTCAAAGCATGGTGCTGACTCCCAGGAGGAAGTGTCCTGAGAGGAAATTTCCTGAGACCAAGGTTTCCCAGAGGCCCAAGCAGAAGCTGCAAAGCAATATTATGACCAAGCCCCTCAGAAATTCCAGAACATAACTTCCACTGCATTCTAAGTCACTAAGACCAGCCTAAATTCCAGGAAGGGAAATTAGACTCCTGTTATCAATGGAAGGGGTAGAAAAGAGTTTGTGGTTGTCATGTGAGTGTGTGTGTGTGTGTGTGTGTTAATTCTCACCTGAGGATATTTTTCCATTGATCTTTTAGAGAGAGTGGAAGAGAGTGGGAAGGACAGAAAGAAACATCGGTGTGAAAGAAGCATATTGATTGGTTGCCTCCTGCATGGGCTGACCAGGGCCTGGGGCAAGGGAGCAGCCTGAAACCACGACATGTGCCCTTGAGCAGAATTGAACCTGGCACACTTTGAAGGCCAACGTTCTATCCACTGAGCCAAACAGGCTAGGACTTGTGGTTGTCCTTAATCAGGACCACAGACCTAGATTCAAATCGCAACTCTACCATTTGCTAGCTAAGGGCAAGTTACTAAACCTCTCAGCCTATTTTCTTATTTAGGAAATGATTTTGTGAATGAATTTCAGAAAGTACTCATCTGTACAATATCAGGTGAGAAGATAATAACAATAAATAGTGCTGGGGTCCAACCCCAGCGGGTCCAGGGGTCCCCAAAGGTGTGGACAGAGTCAGCGAAGAAGGAATGACACGGAGATAGCGTTCAGTTGATCAGCAGCCTAGCCAGGATCTCCAGCCAAGTTCTGGTTAGGATCTGATCAGGATCTGATGTTTATTGTCTTGTTACATCTGTATTTATACCAGTCGATTTTAATCCTGTCAATTTCTATTGCAAAGGTTAGGGCGTTTCTTATCTCCATTCCAGGGAGTAAAGATTATGTAGCTTAAGCATGATTGTTTGTAGTTAAAGTGATTAACTACCCGCCTGGCACTTAGTTAAGGGGTTGTATCCCCTCCCTAACCTCAGGGAAAAATCCCCACCTGGGGAAACAACCTTTCTCGGAGAGGTGACCTTGGTTAAAACACATGGCGCTAAGGAGAGCAAACATATTAAGAACAATATGCTATATATGCCAGGTCCCTTGAAACATATGCTGTGCAGATGTTTCTTTCCTGCAGCGACTGTGTCAAGCAGCAAGGATGGACCGGCTTCCGGCAAAATAGGAAGTTATTGTAATGAATAAATTAAATTAAGTCATGCTCTTTTCAGTCCTTGAAAGTTACATGATACACATGTAAACATATAGATAATGTATATACATGTAAAGGGTGACTAGAGAGATTACTCTGTGAAGATATTAATGGATAGAAGGAGACTGCTCGTTTCAGAGGTGACATTTTTGGGAATCCCCCTCATGTATCTGTTGCAGTTTCTGTGTCTACAATTCAAATGAGAATCATGTTTATCAAGAAGAAAGGAAGCTTTGTTTCTTAACACCTGGGCAAATAAATGTTAAGAGCAGAACAGGATGCAACAAACCTTGAGTTTGTCTGTTGTGGCCCTCTACTGTCATGATCTCCTTCCTGGGTCCAACTCAAACTTCTCCTTGTGCCTTGACCTTGGGTTAGTGGCATATTCGTGGGTAATGGACTTAAAGCAGCAGTTCTCCAGGCCTTCCTACTGTAAGTTGTAAGCATCAGTCAGTTTGGACTTTTACACCATAGCATGTCTTTTCCGTTGCACACTTCATCACAATCACTCTACTTGCAATTAGTTCTCAAGTAGGAGCCTGGGCTTTTAGAATCAGGATACTGTCCAAGGATGCCGCGCAATTCCTGAAGTGGTGTTTTTTTTTTCACTTTTTTTTTTTTTAAACACAATTCAATATTTTCCAACATGGAGGCCACTGGTTGTTAAAAGCTCAGACTCTAAAGCCAGACCACCTGAGTTCATAACTCCAACTGTGCCATCGGCCAGCTCTTTGTTCTTGTCCAGATTACCAAAACGTTTTGTGCCTCCATTTTCTCATCTGTAAAATGGAGAAAAAAACAGATACCTACTGATTGTGGTCATCTATTAGTAGTGTTTTAAAGGGTACCTGGCAACTAGTAAATGCTCAATAAATATTCGTTTTTACATATAATGGTGTTAGGTGGTTTACAGATATAATTATAAAATGAATTTTTATAATTTTGTATTTAATTAACACATACCCAAAATATATAATTCACATAGCAAACCTATAATTTCACATTTGTTTTGCTTAGGCTGAATAAAATCAGTAAGCCAACTAGAAAAGTCTATTATGTTAACTAGCCTAAGTGATATATTAACAAGGCAAAAAGCACAAAGGTGAATGACTGAAATTTGGAAAACGCTTCTCTAATTAGAAGAGAACGACTAGCCCAGTAAATAGACCCACCCTTCCTTCAGTTGTTTAAGTCACTCATAGAGTGTGCCGTTAGCTTATACCCAAGGCTGTATGTGTATTTTCGTTGCTTGTAATGGGTCTCTGCAACCAACCTCACATACAGTTTTCTTGTTCCAGCTTTCGGCAATGAAGTTCCCCTGAATTAGGTTAGGGTTGTTCTAAAAATTAGACATATGTGAACTCAGAACAAGTGCTGTCTGGCTGTTGGCCACATTCAAGTGGTGTATCACCATGAGCAAGGAGAGGCTGACTTGGTTTCGCCTTTTTCAGCTCAGGCAAAGGACTTTCTGGCTTTGCGTTTCCTTTGTCTGTGAAGCAGGGGCTCTGGGAACAGCTCTGCTTCCTTACAGGGATGTTATTTCCAGTAACATATGGCACATGAAAAACTTCCTGGCAGATACTGGAAAGAGCTACTTACAGAAGTAAATATTGAGCACTCCATAAGGCTGTGGAAAACTGCCACTGATGGCACCTTTAGGGGAAAGTAGATAACACTCAAGATTGTTAAAAGAGGACATAGAGATTAACCAAAGAATTTGTAGCATATATGCAGAACCCTTGGACATAGTAGTGCAGTGAAGGCCTAGGGCTGGGGACCAGAGAGCCGGGTTGAGAGGGTTTAAGGGTGGGGAAGGGACATATGTACTACTTTCAACAATAAAAATATTTTTTAAATAAACATTTTTAAAAAGAGGATATAACATAGTGGTCTAGCACATCGTAGCCTCTAGAGCAGTGGTTCTCAACCTTCCTAATGCCACGACCCTTTAATACAGTTCCTCATGTTGTGGTGACCCCCAACCATAAAATTATTTCCGTTGCTACTTCATAACTGTAATTTTGCTACTATTATGAATCGTAATGTAAATATCTGATATGCAGGATGTATCTTCATTGTTACAAATTGAACATACTTAAAGCACAGTGATTAATCACAAACACAATATGTAATTATATATGTGTTTTCTGATGATCTTAGGCGACTCCTGTGAAAGGGTCGTTCGACCCCCAAAGGGGTCGCAACCCACAGGTTGAGAACCGCTGCCTAGAGCAAGCATGTCCAACTCTCGACCAGCAGGCCGCGCACCCTAAATGAGGCAGGCCACGAGTTTGATATGCTTGCTCTAGAGCCACACTGCGGGGCTCCATTCCAAGAGGTACTCCTGACTTCCTGCATGAGCTGTGTGCCTGGAGTTCCTCATCCATAAAATTTGGATAATATGCCCATTTCATAGGAATTTTATGAATACTTAATATGTTAACACATGTAGAATGCTTGGGACAATGGCTTAGTCCCAGTATATGTTCAATAAGTTAGCTATCAGTGTCAAACTGCTGCATGTAGACACTGCCAGTGAGAATTCTGAGTCCTTACTTACTGGGGTCATTTTTGTTGAAACACAGGTCTGGATTCTTCCTTGTTTTGCACTGTCCAGTAAGATACATCCTCTAAGTGGATTCAGGAAACAGATTTATGGGACACTTTCAGTGTTCTTTCTCTTGTGCTTAATGCATGTGATTTATCCCAGTGAGTATGATTTTGTTAATGTTTAGACTCAGTTTTATAAGTGAGGGTTAAATGTTTCCCCAAGGTTAGTAGAATCAGAGGATGGTGGTCAAGCTCTGGGGTCTGGACTTGTGCTACTTGGGTTTGAATCTCAGTTCTATTATTTCCTGAGTGTTATGACTACCTTGGACAAATTACTTAGGCTCCCAAACATCAGTAACCTCAGGCATAAATTGGAAACAATAAGTGTTTATCTCATGGGATTATTGAGAGATGTGTAGGAGAGATGAAAGTATTAAGTAAATGTGTGTTCCTGTTTTTCTTAGGTCATCTTACACGAGAACTTATAGAACTACCTTTCAAGTTGCTCACCTGGTGAATTAGATGCAAGGTTCAAGTTCAGAGACAGATGAATGTTTAAGTAATGACACGGTGACCCATGTTTCTAGCTCCTGGTCTCCTTACACTCCACCCATGGGCTGTCTATTGAGAAAGTTGCTCTAGGACAGGAGGAAACTTGAATGGGCATGGCTCACATTCCTTTTTTTTTTCTGGAAGAGTCTTTTAGTCTCATTACTTCGGTAAGATTCCAGGGATTCTGTGCCTTCCCGTCTTTACTTGTTAGTCGATCATCCTGCTACTTTTTCATGTTCCTGCAGAGCACATTGTTTAGGTGGCCAACTGGTGAAGAGTCAGATGTTGATCTCAGAAATGTTCCCAGAGTTCTCCCTCCAAAACCCTTGACAGCTGTGGTGTCTGCGTCTGGGTTTACTAACTGCGAGCTGGGAGTTACTTAACAGGTCGATGGCCCAAGCCTAACACATGCAGAGGGTTACCATCCCAGAAGCCCTGGAGGCTTTGCCATCTGCCTTCCATTGCAGTTTTCAATCCACTCAGTGATTTTAACCAAAAAACACGGCATCACATTTCACAACCACGATTTTAAGAGCAGTGTAGACATTTCAAAGCCTTGATCCCAGAAGGTTATGGAGGTAAAAAAAAAACAAAAAAAAAAACACACACATCTGTTTTAAGCAGGCCATGTGTTTGAATCCATGCCCTAAAAGTCAGAGTGGACTCTATCATGACCTGGGACGACACTGCATTGAGGGCTGGAGGAATTTCACGGAGTACACTGACCCTGGTAGAGCCTTATAAAACTGATTAATGGCAAGTGTTTCAAAATCTTCCCGTTTCTATATGAATCATGTGTTAGTATCTTAGGGTACAACATGTGATGCACTTACACGGAAAAAGGACTCATCGGGCAAATTTCTGTAAGGAAGGATGTGAAGGAATGTGCTAATAGGGTTAGCCACTATGGTAAGCTCTTCACTTAAATTATCTTATTTAATCCTCACATAGTATGAAGTAGTGGTTAATCAAAACCCTAAAAGTATAACTCAGGGGTCCTCAAACTTTTTAAACAGGGGGCCAGTTCACTGTCCCTCAGACCGTTGGAGGGCCAGACTATAGTTTAAAAAAAAAACTATGAACAAATTCCTATGCACACTGCACATATCTTATTTTGAAGTAAAACAAAACGGGAACAAATACAATATTTGTATTTGCATGTGGCCCGTGGGCCGTAGTTTGAGGACCCCTGGTATAACTCTTTCAAAAAGAGGCAGCTAAGAAACTAGTCCTGAGATAGTTCAGTCTGTACTTGCCCACTCTGAGCTTCTGAATTTTAACCTTGGGTAGGGTGTGGGGCGGAAGGGAGGGGGGTGGCGGTGTTGGTCCACACAATCCAACTATTCTTTTTGCCCATCACAGTTCCATCCCCATTAGTAATAGGATATCAGTTATTGGCATAAAATCAGGAGGAGCAAAGTACTTGAGAGCTTTGCTATCACCTGTGGGGTAACCTGCAACAGACTAAGTTACAAAGAAGTTACCACATCCACGGGGCCTGGTTTGCTCAGAAAGAAGAATGTAATAGGCCACACTAGAGAGAGCTGCAATGTCCTAGAATTAATAAGAGTTCTGCAGTGGTGCCCTTGTTCAAATGGAGTCCGGAGTCTCAGAACCAAATCCAAACTCCTCCGTCTGGCTCAGCAGGCCTTTCGCAATCTTGGTTTCTTTCCCCAACTCCTCCTTCCTTAGGCGTTCCCCTGTCAGTACGTCTACTCGACTTTCTCTCCTACCATTTTCTCTCTAATTGTTTATTTTAAATTGAGTATTGGGTAATTTGTATTCACATAAATTAACACCCTCTGAATATTTATTAAAAGAAACATTAATAAAATAATAGAATGCCTTGCTGCCTCTGACTGAAACCATGGTTTATAATAGGAATTCTATCTTTGTTAAAGATATTGAGAAGATAAAATCATAATCCTCATGAGATAGGAAATAAACATGCCAAAGATTTTGTTTAAACTATTAATTAACAAGGATCATCAGTCGCAACCTACTTAAAGGATTACCCAAAGAGCAGACACATACACTGGCAACTGGAAATGCTGAGGTGAATGCCTCAATAGATGCACAACCGGTCAGTGTCAGTGGAGTCTTAATCAATTCCACCTTCACTGGCCAAAAATCACTTGCATGTCTATGGACAAGAATGATTTGCATTAATAGCATTTATGAAGTTGTAAAATAGCTCAAAGACAATGAATGTCACAGGTAACCTGGTACATTAGATAGAACATCCAGTAATCTTTCCTTTTCTTTCTTTCTTTCTTTTTTTTTTTTTTGCCATTCCAAGATTTTCTGTGATTCTTCTTG
This sequence comes from Myotis yumanensis, assembly GCF_028538775.1. Lineage (NCBI taxonomy): Eukaryota > Metazoa > Chordata > Mammalia > Chiroptera > Vespertilionidae > Myotis > Myotis yumanensis. Next base: position 8,659,490 of record NW_027223755.1, read on the forward strand.
ACATATTATTCACCTGACAAGTTGTATATAATAGTCACAGTAAGTGCTAGCCACTGTGATAAATCCATTACTTAAATTATCTTAATTATCACATAACTAGAAAGTAGATGTTACTCAAGACTTTAAAATACATACAAATGCCAACCTTTAAAAAATGTCATATCAGTCTTTATTTCCTCCTCGCCAAGAAACAGTTGATGACTTGGGCAGCTAAGGAAGTGGTTCTTGCGTACGTTAGTCCTTCTTGTGGGCGTCTCATGTCACTCTGACCTTGGGCAGTCTGGATAACAGGTATGGGATCTTGGCTTCTTCTTCTTTCCATTCTTTTTTGTTTTTTAACTTATCGCTGAAAGGTCTTAATGTTTGAGCAACTCCAGAAGTGCCCTCGCATTGCTGGGGCCCTATAGTCTGGCCCCTCTCTGCTTAATGTAGATATCCTTGGGCTGGCCTCCTTCACTGTACACTGACCAAGAGACAGAATTTAAGGCCCTTTTGATAGGCAGAATGTTGCTTTCTTGGAAAGCTAGAAACAGATATATGTTTATATAGATACTCGTTCTTCAAGTTGCTTCCATTGAAATGCTGTCAATCCCTGAAGCCCTGAACTTATTCCATTGTAACTCTTAATATCCAAGTTTGATATTTCCATACATGTTCATTCATTCATTCTCTGGACAGACAGTTGTGGACTGAAGTGAACAAACCAGACAAAAATCGTTGCCCTTCCAACTGAAATGGACACTTTTTTTAAAATATATTTTATTGATTTTTTACAGAGAGAAAGGGAGAGAGATAGAGAGTTAGAAACATCGATGAGAGAGAAACATCGATCAGTTGCCTCCTGCACATCTCCTACTGGGGATGTGCCCGCAACCCAGGTACATGCCCTTGACTGGAATTGAACCCGGGACCTTTCAGTCCGCAGGCCGACGCTCTATCCACTGAGCCAAACCGGTTTCGGCTGAAATGGACACTTTTTAAATAAGAAGTGGAATCTTTTTTTTTTTTTAATATATTTTATTGATATTTTACAGAGAGGAAGGGAGAAGGATAGAGAGTTAGAAACATCGATGAGAGAGAAACATCGAGCAGCTGCCTCCTGCACATCTCCTACTGGGGATGTGCCCACAACCCAGGTACATGCCCTTGACCGGAATCGAACCTGGGACCCCTCAGTCCGCAGGCCGACGCTTTATCCACTGAGCCAAACCGGTTTTAGCAAGAAGTGGAATCTTTGATAGTTAAGCGATAAGAGTATATAGAATAAAAAAGTATGATAGGGGTTGAGAAATTAATGAAAATAAATGTGCATGACTTGAGGAAGCATGGAAAGTTTTTCATTGCTCGGTCAAGGAATGTCTCACAAAGATAGGAAGGTGAGAGGTGAGCATGTGATCTCCAGGAATAGGATGTGTGTTGTACAAACTCAAAGACTCTGAGGTGGGAACATGCCTGGGGTTGTCAGGAACAGCAAGAAAGCCAATGTGAATCATGAGAAAAATGACACTTTTTTCTCTTTTTAGTCGTTGAAGTCACACCTTATTGGTACACCTCTAGCCCTCTTGAAAACACAAGTACAAAGATAGACTGTGATCAAATAAATAAATGAATGAAATGAGTGGAGTCCCAGAGGCTTTTCTCCATGAAGGTCACAGCATATGAATGTCATAGGCTTATGGAGCTGATTTTTGTCCTTTAAAATTTATATGGAGTTAACAATTTTTTAAATTAAAAACAAAAAAACAACTTCATTCTTTTGGCTAACTTGTTTCTTCTTATTTCTTAGATAGCTTATTTTAGAACAAATTAAATCATTTGTTCCTTATTCCTTTATATTTAAATATTAAAATTAATGTAATGATCCCTGACCTAAAGAGTATTGTGCTAAGTGAAATAAGCCAGTCAGAGAAAGACAAATACCATGTGATTTCACTTACATGTGGAATCTAAAGAACAAATAATCGAACAAACAATTGAAACAGACTGATACAGAGAACAGACTGATGGATGACAGAGTGGAGGGATCTTGGGGGACTGGGTGAAAAGCTGAAAGAATTAAGAAGTCCAAATTGGTAGGTATCAAATAGTCACAGGGTTGTAAAGTACAGCGTAGGGAATACAATCAATAACATTGTAATAACTATGTACAGGTCCAAGTGGGTACTAAAAATATTGGGGAGAACACTTTGTAAAAATATGTGATTATTTAACCACTATTCTATACACCTGAAACTAATACAAAATAATATCAATGTAAACTGTAATTGAAAAATAAAATGTTAAATAAAAATTTAAAAAATATTGGGTTTTTTTTATATAAAACTCAGATTTAACTGGGTGACCTGTATTTTACCTAGCAACCCTAAAATAGACTTTTGTGAGCCTTCTTCTGTTGCTTCTAGATTCTTTTCCACCCCATCAAGATATAAGAGGCAAGGCTATCCTTGTGAACAACCCTGTGCTAGACGCTCTGAGCCCTGGGTTCCAGGTCCCAATGCCCTGTAGTTGTTTGATTGAACCAAGTACATAACATCTCTAAGATTCTGTTTTTTCATCAATTAGAATAGAAATAAGTCTTTCCTACCTACCTTAAGTTATTATTATTATAATGCTCAAGCAAGATACAGAAAATGAAAATACTTCCCGAATAGTCACATGCTCTCATAGTAGAAAGTTACCATTTATTTGCACCGGTTTCAAAGCAGGAGCTTGAAGTTCTGCCTCATTCCTTACTCTTAAAGCCAGTTTACATCAACAGATGGAGCGTGGGCACCTTGACCTCTTACCTTTAGTAAATGAATGACCTCCTTTGAGAATCGTTGCAATGGCCTCCATGTCTCACGGGAAAGGACTACAGAACAGGAATGAGAGATGGTGACCATGCAAGTGACCTCCTGAGTTGATGAGCAGGACATTTTTGCTGTTGGACCTCTGCCCTGAAATATAGAAAAGTTTTTCCATCAACACTTTCATGCATCTCTTTCTCCAGAGATGGAATTAGTGTTTGTGCAGCCATGGGTGAGAAATCGCTTTTTAAATTCTGAGAAAAGTCTCATAAAAAAGGGGAGATTAGAGGGTGGTAGGGAGGAAAGAGAGGCCCAGGAGTGCTGAGTATTGAGATCACAGCCTTTCACGAACAACATACAACCAATTCTGGAGAAAATTCAAATAAGAACTGGAATAATTACCTACACTTGCTAAATAAACACCCAGTGTGGTTGCTATCAAAACGAAAATCCGTCATTTCTATTTTGACTCAAAGGGCCCATAATGAACTAGGCATGGCAGCTGCTTTAAACCCACACACCTAAGGAGGAAAATTATATGCTTCACCCAGTGAGGAGACTAGGGTTTGTATTTTAAATTTCGTCTCTAAGAGATTTCTTACCAGAAGGTGAAAGATTTTTCTTCACTTGTTTGAAACAAAGTGCTCCTGTTGGAGTTTACAGAGAGCATCATACAGTGAGAATGAATTTTAGTAGATTGCTGTAGCTTATGCAGCATTTCAAGATATTTACCATTTTAATTCTTTTCCTCCAGGGTGCTATAATTAGTATCTAAGTGTAACATGTAAGTGCGTCAATGTAATGTCATTGCTTCAATTGGACATGTAAGTGGGTTACTGGCAAGTGTTAAATCAAATCAATTATTTTTTAAAATTTTTATGAAATGCTTATTTTATTTGACAACTAGCTTCTGCGAGTTAGTATTCAGTGAGATCACTGAATACTATTAACAATATGCACCATCGCCGAAACCGGTTTGGCTCAGTGGATAGAGCGTCAGCCTGCGGACTGAAGGGTCCCGGGTTCTATTCCGGTCAAGGGCATGTACCTGGGCTGTAGGCACATCCCCAGTGGGAGATGTGCAGGAGGCGGCGGATCGATGTTTCTCTCTCATCGATGTTTCTAACTCTCTCTATCTCTCTCCTTTCCTCTCTGTAAAAAATCAATAAAATATATTTTAAAAAAAACACAATATGCACCATTTATACCTGTACTTGTAGACGGTGTAAAGAATACATTTTGTGAAATTAAACAGCTAGGAGGACAGTGTTAAGATAATTATCTTGTCCAGGAAAGCTAACACTTGTTTTTTTAACTGGAACTTTTGTATCTAATTAAGATTTCCCTTTTTAATGTTGTGTTCAATTTAGAACATGGCCTTATGACGTCAGTATTTCACAGTAGTCAGTGACTTAATCATAACCAGTGACTGCTGTTTCCCTCGGGTATACATCACTCGGAAGGAGGACAGCTTAGAGGTTGGGGTGTCAGTCTGTCTTGCTGAAGGGAATTGGAGTGGGGAAAAACAGGCCTGTAAATTCTGGCTATTCTGCCAGGGGCCTAGAGCTTCCCGGGAGGAAAATGACTAGTTGCATCTGCCAGATGGACCCATCGCGAGAACACACCACTGGTAGCCTGACAAGTGGCCGTCATCTGAGAAGGCCAAGTATCTTAAGCACAAGCCACAGGGTCTTAGACATTGATCGGTGGATGCTATAGATGGTCTTGAGTTGGGTTTTTTTTAAATTTCTTGAGTGTATCTTTATTGATTTTAGAGAGGAAGGAAGTAGGAGAGAGAGATAGAAACATCAATGATGAGAGAGAATCATCCATTGACTGCCTCCTGCATACCCCACACTTGGGATCAAGCCTGCAACCCCGGCATGTGCCCTGACCAGGAATCGAACCATGACCTCCTGGTTCACAGGTCAATGCTCAACCACTGAGCCACACCCACCAGGCTTGAGTTGGTCTTGAGAGTAATCTGAATGTGTTTATCCCCCAATTTGGAAATATCTAGAAATTTTTAAGGTTCAAAAGCCCTTTTTTTGAGGTTTGCAAGTCTTTTGACGATGTACTGGACCATAGCAGGACTAAACTTTCAGACTAAGCAGATATTGGTTACTACGTGGAGATTACATCCCCTTTGTAGAAGTGAATCATTGCCATCTATTTTCACTTTGCCAAACTTCTCCTTATCCACCATCCCCGCTCTTTGTAAAAACAGCAACAGCACACACACATAAACTTTACAAAGCACTTTCACACTACTTCTCTCAACTCACTTATTTCCATTATAAAACCAAGGCACATGTGTCTCAAAGAGAGGGGGTCCCTTTCCCAGAGCCCTACAATGAGTAAATCCTCTCCCCTGAACTACCATGTATCAATTATTCATTAGTACCTACTACATGCCAAGCAATATCGTAGGTGCTGAGATCCATTGGTGATGAGTCAAGAAATAATACAGCCCTAGCAGGTTTGGCTCAGTTGGTAGAGCATTGGCCTGTGTACCAAAGGGTCCCAGGTTCAATTCCAATCAAGGGCACTTACCTTGGTTGCAGGCTCCTACCCAACCCAGGCCTTGGTCAGAGCTCCTGCAGGAGGCAACCAATCAACGTTTCTCTCTGTCTTTCCCTCTCTCTTCTACTTTCCCTAAAAATCAATAGAAAAATATCCTTGGGTGAGAATTAACAACAACAAAAAAGAAATAATAAATACATACATGAGTTCTACCCTCACAGAGTTTATAGTCTGCGAAGGGAAACAGTAGGTGAGCGATTGCAAACCTGCATGCTGAGTGCTTTCGTAAATGAGGCATGGGCTCCCCTGAGAGATTCCTGAAGGCCCTCCATCATCACCATCTCAAGTGACATCTAGGGAGCAGTTACTGCATGCCGGGTATGGTGTCATTGCTTTGCAATAGCATCTTTCTTAATGCTCGCCTGGTGTTAGGCCGCCCATTGATGAGGAAAGTGAGACACGGAGATTGAGCTAACCTATACAAGTCATAAAGAAAGGTGGAGCCCAAATTCAACAGGGTAGTCTGGTTCAAGTCCACACAGGTAGACTTCCACCTAGATTAATTATAGCCTTCCCAAAGGCGATAAAGTCCAGTGAGGAAGAAAGGGCTAGACTAACAAATGTTTTGAAATAAAATCTATTACAATTTATACACAAAATGTCTTCTGAAACAGTGTGGTGATTGGCAGATCAGGTGGAGGGCAGCTGGAAGGAGGGGAGGAGGGTAAAGGGGGGATAAATGGGGTGGAAGGAGACCTGACTTGAGGTGGTGAACACACAGACATTGTACAGATGATGTGCTATGGAATTGTGCACCTGAAACCTGTATAATTCTGTTAACCAGTGTCCCCCGCCCCCAGTCAATTCAATAAAAAGGAAAGGAAACTGAAATAGATTCCACAAGAAACTTCACTTTGAAATACCTAAGCCTCAACCATATCCAAAACTTTGTTAAGTTCTTGCGTCCAGGACATAGAAATAATTAGATGTTCGACTTGCCCACAGTTGAATTAGAAGATTTGGCTGCAGTGCTCCTCTTTGCCATGTTGCTAGCAGGGTGTTTATTTTATGTAAATCAATCAGGAGGGTAGTAATCACTAACTGGTATCATTTTGACCACAGAGTACTTAACAGATGCAGCCTTTGAGTCTTGTTGCCAGAAAAAGACCGAAGCTTCCGCCATATTAAAATCTCCTCTCCAGGAGCCTGGGCCAGGGCCAAGCTTGTAATGGCACACGGACCGATATGTTTCTTCATTTGCTTCATGCTTTAAAAAAAAAAAAAATCATCCAGACATAATTAACTTCCCATTCCTACTAATGATAAGGCATTTGTGCTTTTACTGGACACGAATTAGGAATCTAAACCATTGGTAGCTAGAGAGAGTTAAAGACAGGTGGCACAAATGTTTCAGCCATAGTAGTGCCATTCTGTTTTGTTTTGCTTTGCAGTTTGGAAAAGGAAATTGCGTGGCTTTTGAAAATAAATGTTGTGAAATTGTAAATCATGCTATTTCTATTCTACTCCTCAACCGAAACTCTTTGTGGCATACAGTGCACATAAAGTCCTGTCTTTATTCAGCTTCAGGCGACCTGCCTGGCACATCTAGCCCATTTACAAGGGCATCTAGGCTGGCAAACTAATGAGAAAAAAATTAGTCAACAATAACATATTGCTCAGTTAAACATATTCAGCATGTACATTAGCTGTTTGTATCCTGTTTTTCTCACATATCCCCAAATCATAAAAGTCTTCTTTTGATGCCAGTTTTATTTGTTTTTTAAAGACACACTTAATTTTCATGAAGATTTTTAAAATGTTTGTTACCTCACCAGTTGTTAGAATATTTGACAATCAGCCTATCTTTCTACTATAACAAATATCTGAAGTGACCATTTATAATTACTTTTTATATAAATTTTTTTAAACTAAAATTGTTTTATTCATTTTTATTATTCCCTTTTTATCTGTTTTGTGCTGATTGTCTTTTGTGTTTTTTTTTCAGACTTATATTTTTGGAGTTTTTTAATATTTCCATTTTTAAGAAATTTAGCAAAAAATATTCTATAAACTCTAATAACTTGAAAAGATGGCTTAAATTGATGTTTATAGTAGTAAGAGTATTGAACAAAGTATATAGTTTCTACAACACAACAATTATAAAATACAGCTTTTGGCCCAGCCAGTGTGGCTCTGTGGTTGAGCATCAACCTATGAACCAGGGGTCACAGTTCGATTCCCAGTCAGGGCACATGCCCAGGTTGTGGGCTCGATCCCCAGTAGGGAGTGTGCAGGAAGCAGCTGATCAATGATTCTTTCTCATCATTGATCTTTCTCTCCCTTTCCCTTTCCCTTTCCCTTTCTCTCTGAAATCAATAAAAATATATATCTTAAAAATACAATTTGGGGGGGATGTGTAATGTGAATTTCTAAAATAATATCTTAAGGTTCACCTAACAAGGAGGTGAAAGACCCATTGGAAAAGCATCTTGTCCCCAATTTTGTCAGGTCTACAAGAGAGGGTACACACAGAGGGAGCATTCAAGGCGGAATGGAGACCTGAGTGACAGGTGTTTTTTAAATGAGCATAGTATGAAAATAAACCTTTGGCAGAAGAAGAGACAGATCCTAAAACAAATGGAATAATGATTAGGAAAAGTAGCCACCCTTTAGAGCAGCGGTTCTCAACCTGTGGGTCGTGACACCTTTGGCAGTCGAACGACCCTTTCACAGGGGTCGCGTCGCCTAAGGCCATCCTGCATATCAGATATTTACGTTACAATTCATAACAGTAGCAACATTACAGTTATGAAGTAGCAATGAAAATAATGTTATGGTTGGATCACAACATGAGGAACTGTATTTAAAGGGCCAGAAGGTTGAGAACCACTGCTTTAGAGAGTGCTTGCTATATATTTGACATTCTTCTCAAGTATTGACATATTTCTACTTGTTTTTTTTTTTCAATCTATGAAGATCAGAAAACTAGTCGGTTAAAGCCACCCGTGGAGAAGACATTGAAACACCAAGAAGGAAGTGAGAACTTAAAGAGATACACCGAGAAGCAAAGGTAAGTGAGCATGAGGGACTGGTCAGAGGGAAGTGGGGAACAGAGGGACAATGACAGAAAGGCCATTGGTGACAGGAACTGACTGAAAATAAGTCAAAGAGTCCATCCTTGAGGAGATGGAGAGAGAAACTTGGAGAAGATCAAATCAGTTAGAAGCACAATTATCAGGCAAAGGGGAGGCATAATTTCATTGAATTATGCTACCAGGTCTTTTGCTTCCCACCCCCCACTCCCCATGCCAGGCCTTGCCCTCTGTCTGCAGCACACCTTCCTGCGGACAGTGGCAAGCCTGGCCCTGTCTCCAGTCTGCAGGCCTTGCTCTCACAGGCACTGCCGAAGTGGCAGGAGACAGGCCACCCACAGCACTTGCTGTGAGGGGTTGGGAGGCTGGTCAGGCCAGCCCTTCAGGATGTTCATTCCCGCCCGCTGGCTTGAATCCATTCTGAAGTCCTGTCCTAAGGAGTTGGAGTTAACGGATAAATTTAATAAAGTTATTGCGTGGGAAGAGGGCAGAAAGGAGACACAAGCAGAAGACTAAGAATGAAAAGGCCTGGGTTTTAGCCCAAGTTCAAAGTCTACATGGCCTTGGGCAAGTCATTCTCTCTCTCTCTCTCTCTCTTTCTCTCTCTCTCTTTATTTGTTCAGACCAACTATGGGCATTGGAACGTTCTCTGAGGTTCATTTCAGCTGTGATGTGATATGTTTGCTAAGGCATTCTGACATGATAGATGTAAGTGTGCTGTTAACACATAAAAGCTATTACTATTGATTCATTTGATAATAAAATCCAGGTTTTCAATCCATACAATTTAGTGTGAACTCTGAAAAGCGAAATTTGGGCCGTGTGATAGGGAGCTTAGTCACCCCAAACAAGCAATTTGGGTGTTTCCAATCAGACACAAACAGCCCTGTCTGGGTCACTCAGCCACCCACAGCAGAATTACAAAGGACAGACACTCATTGTGGTAGGATGTTCCCAGATGAGCATATCCGAGCAATTAGCCACAGCAAAGCCATTTGTCTTAAATTAACTTGAAGTCTGTTAGCTGAAGCCTAATTAAATATTGGCAGTTCCTTAGAAAAACAAATTAAAAAATCATTCCACAGTGCCACCTTGTCATTGCAGAAAGCTTTTATAAGGAAGACTTGCAAAGCATGGTGAGTCTTTCCTTCAAGTGCGTGTTGCTTTCAGAAGCCGCTGAGGTCCTCCAGACGAACACCTTGCAAGCTGCTCTCTCCGCGCAATTTTGACGAATATAAGGTCAGGTTTTTCCCTACAGTTGGAAGTCAGCAAAAAACAAAACAAAACAAAACAAAAAAACCCAAAACTAAAAGCAGATTTTGTTTTATTCATCACAGCAGGTAGAGGATGTATAGAACTCATCCAAATCCCAAATAACAAATAAAACTTAAATGTCCCCAATGACTTCTACATCCTTTCTTCAGTCTTACAGGCCTCCTCTTCTATAGGCATCCAATCGACCATTTTCCTTACCCCAGTTATTTCTGATACATTAGTGCAGGGGCCCTCAAACTATGGCTTGCGGGCCACATGCAAACACAAATATTGTATTTGTCCTCGTTTTGTTTTTTTACTTCAAAATAAGATATGTGCAGTGTGCATAGGAATTTGTTCATAGTTTTTTTTAAAACTATAGTCCGGCCCTCCAACAGTCTGAGGGACAGTGAACTGGCCCCCTGTTTAAAAAGTTTGAGGACCCCTGCATTAATGCTACTGAAAAATTCAAAAGTGCCCCCCTCATGGTTTGGTGTTTAAGATGCTGAATGTAGCCTGGCCATCATGGCTCAGTGGTTGAGCGTTGACCTATGAACCAGGAGGTCATGGGTCAATTCCCAGTCAGGACACATTCCCAGGTTGCGGGTTTGACCCCCAGTGGGGGGGCATGCAGGAGGCAGCTGACCAATGATTCTCTCTCATCATGATGTTTCTATCTCTCTCTCCCTCTCCCTTCCTCTCTGAATAATAAAAAAAAAAATTTTAATTTTAAAAAACTCTCATAAAAATAAAAAATTTTTTTGACTTAAAGTGATCTGACCGGCACCAGCCTGGGGCTTTCCAAGAATGGCCTAGAGAGACTTGGGTGGATTCTCAGTTCCTCCTGTTAGGTGCTGATGCCTCTCTTGACCTAGCAAGTTTTCTAAAGTACTCACTGTTTTGAGTTGTGTTTATGTAAGTTTCAACTTGAAGCTGATCCTGTAGTAAACAAGAGTGAAATCACTGCTTTGGGGGCAAAGTAGTGATTAGGGCAGCCATGGGCAAACTACAGCCCGCGGGTTGGATCCGGCCCGTTTGAAATGAATAAAACTAAAAAAAAAAAAAAAAAGACCGTACCCTTTTATGTAATGATGTTTACTTTGAATTTATATTAGTTCACACAAACACTCCATCCATGCTTTTGTTCCTGCCCTCCGGTCCAGTTTAAGAACCCATTGTGGCCCTCGAGTCAAAAAGTTTGCCCACCCCTGGATTAGGGGGTAATTCAGTGCTTTGGCTCACTGTCCTCCTGGTGGTTCCACAGAACAAGGGATGGATTGGATCTCCCAAGTGCTTTTGCCTCGGTTCCCCACTTGGTCAACTAAATGTAGAAACATCTTTTCGTTCCCCAAACTGAGAGAGGTGTTAGATTTGGGATATCGAACATGTACCCCAGGAAAGTTTCCCATTCAGCAGCTGCCACTGTCATGGAAATGGTAGTTCCACAGAAAGTATATGAAGGCTATAGTAGAGGGATCATGCAGATTCTCAGCAAAGATGACCTGAGCATGGGGAACAGGAGGGGGCTCTGACAGCCAGGGTAGTACACAGAGCTGGTGTGACATCCTGTAATGACCCACAGATAACATTGAAATTCTGTCCCAAAAAATCTGTTGTGCTGAGACAGAAAGAGACTCTGAAGATGAGAAGATGTGTGTCTCAGGGTCCCTTGCTGGATGCATCAATGACAATGTGGAATAAGGTAGAAGATCAGGAAGTATCATCCCATGAACAAGTGATAGGTGAAAATACAGGGTAAACTAATGGCCTGGATTAGCCTTTGATGCCTACATTTGTATTTGGGGGGATTTTCTTACATACAATTGATTGGTTGGAATTTATATTCACCTAATTTTCCAGGATTAAAAATTGTATGAATGGCTCTGGACACTTAGAAATCCAATGATAAAACTCTTCACTTGGAACCAGACCACATCTTCTTGTCTTTGTGTAGTTCATTGCCATCTGTATTGTATGAATTTTTAGGAAGGAATCTAAGGGCTACATAGTAAGTCAACCTTCTTAACCCCATGATGCTATGGAAGTACTCAAGTATTCAATCCTCAAAGGACGTGTGAAGAAAAAGTCATTCAAATGGAAGCAAATACTCAAGCTTCTAATTAAGGTTTGCTGATAGCCAGCTCATGCCAAGTCATGAGAGGTCCCTCAACTGTCTTTGCACATAGATTTTTAAAAGGAAAATTGTAAAATGTCTCTCTTCTATGTAATACTGATATATACTGGCATAACTGTTTCTTATAACATTCTTGCTATGATGTAGGTGAACAGAAGGATAACATTCCAAATCTATTAATTTAGGTACAAAAAAATTTCCAATCCATGAATATGTTCCCTGGGAATATAAAAATGAAAATTTAACCGTCCAAACAGCCAAATATTTTGTACCACCCACAACTATTAAAATCAAGTTCGCCACTTCTCTAGATTACTCCCTCGGCTGTGGCCAGCCTCGAACATGGCCCCACATCCCGGTGTTCAGGAGCTTGTGTATTTCCCTTCCGTGTTTTACTAGGGTTGGTCTACGGGACAAGCGTGATAGTATGTTACTTCTGAGATGGGTCATAAAAGGCCTTGTGACTTCTGCCTCATGCTGTTTCTCTTGGATCATTCACTCTGAGAGCAGCTAGCAAACGTCCTAAGAGAGCCCCACGTATGGAGATCAACTGAGGCCAATGGTCAGACAGGAATTGAAGAGTCCAGCCAGCAGCCACAGGAATCAGCTTGGACGCAGATCCTCTTGCTCAGTGTAGCCTTGGATGACTGCAGTCTTGGCCAATATCTCAATCATAATCTCATGAGACACCTTGAACCAGAACCAAGCAACTGAGCATCTTCCTAATGCCTGACTCATAGAAATGTAAATTAATAAGTACGTATTGTTTTCAGCTAGCAGGTTTTTGGAAAACTTGTTATACAGCAATTGATACGCTAATAGACTCTCCTGGTCTTAATGATTTCAGGTTGATGTTTTATCATTTGTTTTCCTAAATGTATATACTGCAAAGTCATTTCTATATCCTTTAAAAGTGTAAGTTCGGGAATTTTTTAATCAATTCAAACAAAATATAAGATTTTATCCTAATGATATATGCTTATACAAAGAAAATAATTCAGTCTCGTTAGCCCTACAAGGCTTTCCTTTAAGGATTGAATCACACACAGACACACAAATATATATACAGCTGTGATTCACTGATTTTGTTAATACAAAGCTTATCAAGATGTTAAACTGGGATTGAGAGAAAAAAATAAAAGACAGCAGAAATCACTTTAAATATATCATCTGCTAAAACAAAATCACCTCACGAAGTTCCTCTGAATGCTTTAATTATGCAAAGAACAAAAGCTTCTGTACCTCGCTCTCCACAGATTATTAGCACCTAAACAAACTATCTGCAATATTTTTCAAGGCCAGGTTTCTCCTTATGTAAACAGTCAACACTGAGCGTGACTCATTTACTGCCTGTTTCCCTGGTAAATCCTCATTGCAGCTAAATTAACTGACTCTCAGGAAAAGTTCTGTTACTGGAAATCTGCTCCTAAATCTTGCAGTATTTCCCAACACACTGGTAACACCAAGTCCACATTGACTTAAGAGTTCCCCAGAGCAGAAGCACAGCCCTGGGCCTCTGCTTTTTAATCCTCTGAGCTCTGTTTTAGCTGAAAGTCATATAGCCAACCAAGTCAAATTCACTACCTTTATAGTCAAAACAGCTCTTAACCAGAGGTCAATTACCTTGAGGAGTCTGCCGGTGGACTTTTTCTGTGATCCTATGCTGTTTACTGAAAAGAAAATTGGGTGTATATAAATGATAAATGCTAAACTTCCTTGGGATTTTGTGAAATAATTCTCTAATGAAAATAGATGGCTGTGTCACTAATAAGAAAAGAAAAAAAAATACAACTATTCCCATGCTTCTGTTTCTGTTCATTAGAAAAGCCGGTGACCATAAGTTATACAATTTGTACCCAACAAAACTTCTTTATTCACAATTGTCTTCTTGCCAAATAAAATAGTCAGTGATGGAGAAAGGAGAGAAGGCCACAAATCTGAGCTGACCAGTCAGCATCTAAGACAAAAAAAGATGTGTCTAGCATGAATTAATGACTCTATATCCAACACCAGCACATACTGTGACCAAAGAAAGAAGAAAAAAAGCTGTTTATGCCTGTCAACAGTCTCTAATTCAAGACAATGCCCATCAATGGGATATTATCTCACAGAGCTTTCATTATTTAAATTTTAGGGTTTTTTTTAATCTTAATTATATACTAAATACTTTTTACAACTTTTGCCCTAGAACTTATTTACTCATTCTGCATCTACTTTATGAGCACAGGTCATCTTATTTGAGTTTTTGATAGCTTATTCCTCAGGTTAATTGCCCTTATGGTTTCATTAATCCAAGCCTAATGAGTCCAATGGGACCAGTCTTCAAAAATGCTTGTATTAATAATGACAATCCCACCCAAGATCCACACTTCTTTTTAAGTTTTATTTTATTGTCTAAAGTATCACATATAGCATTACATATGTTTCCTTTTTCCCCCATGCCACCCCAACCCCCCCCCCCCCCCCCTCCCCGCACCATCACCACCACCACCACCACCGGCACATCCCCTCACTTCCATAGGGGATTAAAAAGCTGTAGTACACTTCTAGGACTATATCCCAAGAAACTAGAAACACCAATCAGAAAGGATATATGCACCCTTATGTTCATAGGGGCACAATTTACAATAGCTAAGATTTGGAAACAGCCTAAGTGCCCATCAGCAGATGAGTGGATTAAAAAATGGTGGTACATCTACACAATGGAATACTATGCTGTGGTAAAAAAGAAGAAGTTCTTACCATTTGCAACAGCCTGGGTGGAACTGGAGAGCATTACGCTAAGTGAAATAAGCCAGTCAGAGAAAGATAAATATCACATGACCTCACTCATTTATGGAATATAATGAACAATATAAATTGAAGAACAAAAACAGATCCAGAGACAGAGAAGCAATGATCATTCCACCAAACCTCAGAGGGAAGGCAGGGGAGGGTGGGAGTAAGGGGGAGAGATCAACCAAAGGACTTGTATGCATGCATATAAGCCTAACCAATGGACACAGACACCAAGGGGGTGAGGGCATGAGTGGGGCTATAAGGACACATATGTAATACCTTAATCAATAAAGAAAAATCTGTGGAACATCTACACAATGGAATACTTCGCTGTTGTAAAAAAAAAAAAAAAAAAAAGAAAGAAAGAACTCTTACCATTTGTTTGCAACAGCATGGATGGGCCTGGAGAGCATTATGCTAAGCGAAATAAGCCTGAGAAAGATAAATATCACATGATTTCACTCATTTGTGGTATATAATGAACAACATAATCTGATGAACAAAAATAGATCTAGAGACAAAGACACATCGAACAGACTGACTGTCAAACTTCAGTGGGAAGGCAGGGGAAGGGTGGGGAGTGGGGGTAAGAGATCAACCAAAGGACTTGTATGCATGCATATAAGCATAACCAGTGGACATTTTTTATGATGAGACTTCAGCTCCAAACTGTGCTCAGATATCATGTGGCCATAACATCAGACTCACAGCTCCGCCCAATAGCATCATCTACACTAGAAATGTTCTCTGTCTGCCTTGTCCAATACAGTAGCCATGAACTACATGTGACTTTTGAGCTTTTGAAATTTGACTAGTGGGACAGAGAAACTGAATTTCTAATTTTATGATATTTTAATTAATTTAAATTTGCCTACCATGTTGGACAGCATAAAGGAGTCTCATGATTTAGCTCCCTTGGCCTTTTGACCTAGAGGAATTTCAAAGCTGAAAATGTCGTAAGAGGGCTGAGTGGAATAACATTCCATCTAGCAATGTTTAGTTTTGAGCCCAAAAGCAGTGGGAAGAAGTACTCCAACATCTATGGAAATTGGTTCTGGCTTCCCCATGTGTTTTGAAGGATGTTTTCCTGTGGGTTATTGAAGACACACTCCCATAGGTTCTGTGGAGAACTCGAGAGTTCCAGAGATCTGGGCCAGTGTTCAATCACTCATTCTTTGATGTTGCTGAAACTGGCTCTTTCCAAACCACCTTCCCCCTAGAATTATGGTCTTGCTTCCCTCACTTTATAGTTGTGAAATAGATGTTCAGAACATTAGTGATCCCTCCATTATGAAAAAAAGCACTCTGACTTTTGGTCCAAAAAAAGTTCCTCTTTCTCAATCATGAGAAAATGCTGGGGCATTTTTGTCACCCTCTGCTGGAGTTGGGGTAATTCCAGAGAACAAACTCGAAAGCCATCAGTGAAGAACACACACACAATTTTGGGGTGTTCCCAAAGGTAAGACATTTCTTGTAAATATCAGTGACATGGGCCTTCATTTTTCCCTATTCTGATCTTTTGCACAATTTTTAACATTTTAAATGGTGTTCATAGGACTAAATGTTCTGAGTGAGCACACATTAATAAGTCATGTTTCACCAGATATGTGAGTGTACAGATTTACAAATTAGATCTTAGTGGGCTATCATTCCCTTTACAAGAGGATTTACTGCTTTTGAAGGTATTATATTCACTCCTTTAAATAGGAGTGCATATAAAATGTACATATAAATGCTTACCAAAACTAATTTTCCTGTCCTATACTCTGGCTCTGGGTAACTTAAAACTTAAATGTCTCACCTGCCTACTAAGCACAACCTAAAGGGGAGACAAAGCTCTCCCCAAATTATAATATACTAGTAGCCCTGCGCACGAATCTGTGCACCAGTAGCTCACCAGTAGCTCGCTGCCACCCTCCAGTAGCTTTCTGCCCACTGCCCCGCCCTCCTGTAGGTCCCCCTGCCACCCCCTCATAGCTTGCTGCCCTGCCCCCTCCTGTAACTCTCCACCGCCCAACGCCCACTTGTTGCTCGCTGCCCCACCCTCCTGCTGATCCGTGATCCGGTGGTTAAGTGGTCGGTCATTACACTTCATGGCGTAACAACCATTTGCATATTACATCTTTATTATATAGGATGGTGAAAAATCTTATTAAAGTTGTAGAAATTCACACATCTTTATAGAAGCAAACGTTTAGTTAAAATGACAAAATTCTAGACTTTATCAAATATTTGGCTGGATGGATATATTTTTTAAATACATTACTTTATTACTTATTTTTATGAGGATGACCCACTTCCACCTTGCTTTAGAAGTAATCATTTCTAAGGAGAGATGATAGCATCTGAAAGGCATTTTTTCTTCCTCAGTTTTCAGGAACTGTCATGTCCCACCTTCTCTCACCTTCTCTTATCTTCTGTAGAATCAGGCCCCCAAGTGAACCAAGACTCCTTCAAGCAAATCAGGAACCCAAGTCTTACAATAAATAGCCTGCCTGGCTTCATTCAGGCTGCTGGTGTCTCCTGCTAGTCCCCGGACCCTTGCCTAGACCTTGACTTTGGTTCCCATATTCTTTGGCTTGGTTTCATTTCTAGCTGAGGTCCTCAGTCTGGATTCCAACACCTTTTTACTTAAGTTTCCTGAGTTCTGACACATTGTCTAATGAAATGCAACTGTTTTCCTGCCTGGATTATTTTTTCTACCTGTTTCTATCTGCCTTAATTGAAGTTCATGGAATGTGACTTGCTTGCCATCTTGACTAATGTTATCTACACTTACTCACCTGCCTTATTTGTTGTTGTTTTCTGGATTTGACACACAAACCTTACATGCAAAAACAAACTGAGGCTCAGAGAGATGACTTCTCCAAGGTCAACAGAGCAAGTCAAGGGCTGGTCACCAGGTGTATGCTCCCATCTACCTCCCACCATGCTTATTGACCCTGAGACCCGGTAAGGCCTTCTGCTGAGGGCCACGCTCTGCACTGACAGTGGGGAGCCCAGTTTCTTCCAACTGGCAGTTCAAAGCTGCATCTTTGTACACTATCCACATTGAGTCAAGATGCCAAATGTGAAAAAGCAGACAACTATGAACCCAAGAACTACCTAAAAAATTGCAAAACATAATGAAAAAAGTGAGTTTGGAGTTATAGGTCCTTGGGCTTAACAGAACCTCTACATTGATTTATTAAGCAATAAGATTTTTATACAAAATGGTGTTTCCCAACATTGCTAGCAACATATAATACTTTTATAATTTTGGAAAGAGTTTCATTTCAACTTCAGATGATCTAATGATTTAATTGAGAGAAATGTGGTGACTGAGTGATTTACTTTTTAACCTGACAATAAATAAGTAACATCATCCAGCTAAGTCATCAGTCGTTATTATTAACTTAACCAACACATCTGAGTTTTGACAACCCAAGGACAACTTGTCCTTTAAGAATAGGTCAAACCTGATGACTTATGTACCTTGGAAGATGAGTAAATTTTCTAAACACTCTCTCCCTCTCCTTTTCCTCTCTCTGGATATTTGAATTTGCCATCTCAAGGATGTGCTCCCTTTTACCCAATTTGACAAACCACATACACACAAGACAACTGATTCCAGGGCGATGCCTTGAATCTGTAAGCCTCTCTTTTTATGGAATTGTGCTAAATAGAACATAATATTCATATTGGGATAACACACAACCTAAACCAAAGGATACTCCAAATGAGCTCATGTATTCATTAGGAATATATAAATGGAAGTGACCTAAGCTAATAGCTGGCTTCAATTCACTAAATGATGTCTAAGTAAGAGATGTGGGGTGTGGGTGGATGTTAAAGAGATTTTCCAGAGGTTAATACATGTAATGAAATAAGATTCTAAATATCTTTGGGGGAATCTGAAGTTCAAAATATATTTTACAGTAAAATATGTATTGAGACTTTCTAAGTTCCACAGGTGTGTCACCCACCAGGGACAGAGGACAATGTGACTGTAGTTTTTGCTTTCTGAGTGGGTGGTTAAGTAATATAAAGAAGACAGTCACTTTATGCTGGGCTCCATCCAATCTGCCATCTACTGCAGTGTACATCAAAAAGCCCATGCTTCACCTGGCCAGCATGGCTCAGTGGTTGAGCGTCAACCTATGAACCAGGAGGTCACGGATCAATTCCCGGTCAGGGCACATGCCTGGGTTGCAGGCTCGATCCCCAGGGTAGGGCGTGCAGGAGGCAGCAGATCAATGATTCTCTCTCATCATTGATGTCTCTATGTCTCTCTCTCCCTCTCTCCCTTTCTCTCTGAAATCAATAAAAATATATATATATATTTTTAAAAAGCCCATGCATCCCAACTGCTAGTTTTGGCTTCTCTTATTAGCAGAGGCCACATTGGTGCAAGCCACAAGGAGCAGCAGATGGGCAAAGGCTCCCAAGTCCACTAAATGCAATTTGGGGAAATAAAAAACCACCTAGGGAAGCAGACTTGGGGCATTATGCCAGCTCATTGCATCTAGAGGAGAGGAGCTGCTTGTAAGGGTGTCCGCCTTGGCAAGGTGGCCACAGGAGCTGCTATCTCTGGCAATGTTGTGGAATCAATCTCACTGGAAGTGGAGAGAGTCCAGCATTGTCATGGCAACCACAGGCTGCTGCAGGAGAGGAGGGAGGAGAGCTGCTCAGGCAGGCCTAATTGCCAACTGGGAGAGCCCACTCTGGTGAAGGGGGCCCTCAGGACTTGCTTCTGACCCCAACCCCTAGAGACGTCACTTTTCCCTGGCAATAATTTCCATTAGGAAAGACAGGCATTCCTTCCATTAGAAAAGCAAGTCATAATGGCAGCCAAGAGGTGCAGAGGACCCAGGGTGGGAGGGCAGGGGCGTACCCTCTGTGGTTTCTCCTTCATAAAAGAGTATCTCTCATCTCTGCCCCTTCATGTGACCGTTCACTCTAAGACGTCAGAGATGGAGCAACAAGCTTTGTTGCTGTGAGACAGACAGGAACAAATACGGGAGCATTATTCAGGAATGTTCTACCGGAGTCCTGACCCCTAAGGTATTGGTACTCTAATCCAACGGAGTCTGTCACAGATTTTTTCTTAATATGAAAAGTGTGTATATATTTTCCCTCAAATACTCATACCCACCTGCTTCTTCCCTCCTCTCTCTTCTATCCTCTCTTCTCACCAAGTTTATGGTGGTGGCAAGGATATGGTATAAGTACCACTTACACATGTAATAGCATAGAAGATGTAGTTGGATGGTACAGTAAAAGAGAGTTCAACTCAAGAAGGCCAAAGAAGCAAGGACAAATCCTAGTAGTTGACTCACTCTTTCTTTTTTAAAAATATATTTTTATTGATTTCAGAGAGGGAGAGGGAGAGAAAGAGAGAGAAATATCAATGATGAGAAAGAACCATTGGTTGGCTGCCTTCTGTGCAACTGTTGTCCAAAGTCTAAAACCATTATTTCATATATACTCTACTGCCCTCTACCCCACAATTTACTTCTGTCATCATTCAATAATACTGCTAAAAAGACTGCCTCTTACATGCTTCTAAAACATACTTAGACAGGTGTAGACCTTGCCCTGGAGGTTTGAAGTCTAATGTGGCCAAATTTAAATAAGCTCCACAGGTTAAGTTGGATAAAATCACTATGTCCCCAAATTCCTACAAGGAGTTTTTGTTTGTTTGTATTTAAATATTTTTTAAAAATATATTTTTATTGATTTCAGAGAGTAAGGGAGAGGGAGAGAGAGAAACATCATGATGAGAATCATTGATTGACTGCCTCCTGCACACCCCACACTGGGGATTGAGCCCACAACCCATGCATAGGCCCTTGATCAGAATTGAACCTGGGGCCTTTCAGTCTGCAGGCCAATGCTCTATCCACTGAGCCAAACTGGTTAAGGCCCTACAAGGAGTTTTTAGAAGTGGAAGTTCATGTAATCTCGGCAGCCAAGTGAAAATAAAATCATGGGTACGCTTGCCCTGTCCTGAAGACAAATGGAACAGAGATAAAATAATGATAGAGTGATTTGCCCAAATACACACAATTAGTAAAACAATAAATAAATAAATAACTAAAGTGAGTTTAAAATCCGAGTCTCATGATTCTCAGTCCATTATTTTTTCTTCACTATTTTTCCTTTTTAGTAAAACAGCTGTGTTTGCCTATCTACCACTTGTAAATCTGAAGGGTAATAAATTATTGCTTCCTTAACTATAACACCAAGGGGATGATCATTCAATTGGTGCTAGGAAAATATTGGTATTGAATTATCAATAACAATTACCATGGCTCTTTGGTAGGGTTCAGCCCAGGATACTAGAATGGTTACCTGTACCATCTGCACAGTCCTCTAGAACGCTCTCTGGGGTGTGCAAGCAGCATCACTAGTGGTTCAATGTAGAGGCTCAAATGGGCAACTTTCCTTTCCTTCTCTGTATCTTGCCAGCCCATTTCCTCATATATGACATGAGAATAATCAAAGTACCCCCATATGGACCTGTTGTGAAATTCAAATGATCTGTTCTTTAAGGTGCTTAGCATTTATTCTGAATCTCAGTGAGAAATGAATTAATGCTTATTATTATTACTAGAGGCCCTGTGCACAAAATTCATGCACTTGGGGGGTGGGAGGTGGTGTCCCTCAGCCCAGCCTGCAACCTCTCCAATCTAGGACCCCTTGAGGAATGTCCGACTGCCAGTTTAGGTCTGATCCCATACTGGCAGTCGGACATCCCCCTCACAATCCGGAACTGCTGGCTCCCAACCGCTCACCTGCCTGCCTGCCTTATTGCCCCTAACTGCTTCCACCTGCCAGCCTGATCACTCCCTAACCACTCCCCTGCCAGCCTGATCAACACCTAACTTCTCCCCTGCCAGTCCAATTGCCCCCAATTACCCTCCCCTGCCAGCCCAGTCGTCCCCAACTGCCCTCCCCTGCAGGCCCAGTCACCCCTAACTTCCCTCCCCTACTGGCCCAGTCACCTTCAACTGCCCTCCCCTGCAGGCCTGGTCACCCCCAACTGCAGGCTGGGTTTCCCCCAACTGCCCTCCCCTACTGGCCTGGTTGCCCCTAACTGCCCTCCCCTGCTGGCCTGATCACCCACAACTTTCCTCCCCTGCTGGCCATTTTGTGGTGGTCATCTTGTGACTACATGGGGGTGGCCATCTTGTGCGAGGGCATGATGGTCAATTTGCATATTACCTCTTTATTATATAGATATTATTATGACATTTCCCTAGAATACCTTCAACAATAGAAGCTGAGAATGGTCTTTCCTAGAAAATCAAAATCAGCCACAGTGTGTTTATGCCCATTTGCTTTTGCTTGGGCAGGGCTCTGTAGGACAATAATCAAATACTTTTTGTTCCCTTAAAATGATTCAAACCTTCTTTATGCCCTGGCACCTCTGAATGTGTACACCATAGGAATGCAATGCTCTGTTAATTAAACACTGTGAAATCTGTAGAAATCTTGGAAGAAATGCAGAAAACGACGTGAACCTCACAGTGAGAAACAACAAACAGGTCGATTATAGGCTGAATAAATTACACTCTTGGTGACGCTGGTGTTGTGGGGTTTTATACATGCTCTGCCACCTGCTGTACTTTAAATTAAGGAAGCTGGTCAATTTCCTTTCCCAGTTGAAAAAACTCAGACATCCTCTGTTGCCTCAGTACAAGCCAAATGCTTGGGTTATTGGCTATTCAGTTATGCACACATGAAACCGGTTGGCACCTTCCAACTGCTTCAGCATCTACTGCCGCCCATGCCAAATCATTGTTTGTGAATAGCAATTCGGGACTGTTCTTTTGAGTCACCCCCTGGCAACAGCTGCCAGCACCTTTTTAAACTCTGCATTGCCAGCAGGTGTTTGCATAAGACAGGCAGACTCTGCTGGGTAACAGTGCTGTGCCATCAGGAGCAGGCCCACCACCATAACTTAGTGTGCCCTGAACACCCACTGACCAATTCTTGCTGTTAAAGGGAATGAATAAGGGTAGCAATTTGTCAAGACAAAGCAACCACCACTTACCCCAAACCCTAACCCAACCACTTTGGTGGGGAGCATATTGACTGTAATTGTTCCTAAATCTCTAATGTAACCTGACTTTACATATGACAGAGAGACAGAAAAGGTGAACCATTAGAAAATGTAGATGTCCTCTCAGTGAAACTGATGATGTAAAACTGAGTTATAATTACTATAGAAGCAAAGAAAAGATTTTACCAGCAGGCATCAGCTTAGGTAAAACACACACACACACACACACACACACACACACACACACACACAACTAGGAGACAGATTAATGAACACAAAACATTTCCATTTTAATTTCAAGTCAAATTGCTAACAAGTTTTCTTATGACAAAATTGGCACAGTCTTTTTTTTTTTTGTAATCCTCACTCAAGGATATGCTTTAAGAGCAAAAGGGGTGGGGGCGGAAGAGAGAGAGAGAGAGAGAGAGAGAGAGAGAGAGAAACACTGATGTTAGAGAGAATCATCAGTCGGTTGCCTTCCTGACCAGGGATTGAACCTACAACCCAGGTATGTGCCCTGAGTGTAATCTAACTGGCAACCTTTCAGTGCACATGACTGTACTCAACTAACTGAGCCACTCCAGCCAGGTGAGCATAGCCTTTTAAAAGTCATGTGTGATGTAACATGCTCTGGATAATGTTTTATGACTGTTAACATAAC
Source organism: Myotis yumanensis (assembly GCF_028538775.1). NCBI lineage: Eukaryota > Metazoa > Chordata > Mammalia > Chiroptera > Vespertilionidae > Myotis > Myotis yumanensis. Next base: position 8,682,765 of record NW_027223755.1, read on the forward strand.
CAGGATCTGAGTCTTTGAGTGGAATTCTCTTACAGGAATGCCTACTAACTTTTTAAAATATATATATTTTTATTGATTTCAGAGAGGAAGAGAGAGGTAGAAACATCAATGATGAGAGAGAATCATGGATTGGCTGCCTCCTGCACGTTGGACCGAACCCAGAACCCAGGCATGTGCCCTTGACTGGAATCAAACCTGGGACCCTTCAAACATGCCTCTTCCATCCACAGGCCAACACTCTATCCACTGAGCCAAACTAGCTAGGCCTACTAACTTTTTTATGGCATTAGTTTTTCATGGTATAGAATCACTGTAAATAAAAATACACATTTTAGGGGTAGAGATACTTTTATACAAATTAATCAGAGACCATTCAAAGACAGAAATTTTTTCTTAAAAATGGAGAAAATACATAACCAGTTTTCAATCTTTATATTTATCTTTATGGGTCATTAAAACAAGGCAATACATTCTAATATATGTTGAGAGAAGAAAAATGATCATTTCTTTCAAAACACTGCTCTCACTTTGACCCCTGAATTTCTTTTCCAAAACTATTGTTTTTAAACAACTGGGTTATAATTTGTGTGCCTTTGCTTGGGAGTGCACATGGACACATGTGTGAGGAGTAATGCTCTATGACCATAACAAACTTTTATTGCGTGCTCACCATTTGCTAGGCTTTATGTGCATTTTGTCATTTGTCTTCACAACACTCACATACAATGAGGATTACTTCCCGTATCTATTTTACAGATGGAAAAAGAGAAGAGGAACCTTTCTGAAGCATATAGCTCTTTCCGTCATAGCATACCTCATCGACACAGGATTTCATAAGTGGGTTTTGGCCCCACTGGCCGCCATAATCTCCTTTGACTAACTGGGGAGGGTCCACCCAGTTCATGGGACCTGGCATTTAAACAGGACCTTAACAGGTTTGTGAGAGTGCGTACTGTCTATGGAGGTCTACATATGTAAATGACAATTTAATAAAATTTCTGCTAAGAATCTAGTGATGTCCCTTAAAGAGAACCTGTATCTGGCCATACGCAACCATCTCCTGGGCTTCCCATGCCATCTCGTGGGGACATCTGCTCCTTGTTTCAAGGACCTTAAAACCACCCAGGGCACGTCAGCTTTATGCAAGAGAACTCATCAGAACTTTCTGCAGAAGGTTTTGTTTGCCTCCAATTCATTCTGGAAAAGGCTGGCTGCTGCCTTTACTAGTGAATGGGAATATTCATGTGACGCTGCAGCTCTCTGCCTCTCGCTATCCTAAATATTTGTACGTAGGCCTACCTTGGAGGCACGTCCTCTTTGGTGGCACATTCTCTCTGGAGGCATGTTTTCTGCGGTTTTTTCCACTTCTCTGCGTAAACTCCTCTTAGAAGGAGTCATTTCCTGTTTGGAACCTGAACTGAGAACATCAGCCAGCACACAGACCTGCCCCAGAAGACATTATTCACATGCCCCAGGGACTGCTGATAACTCATTTTGTGCCCAAGGAGCAGGCGGACCACCGTTCCACCCTTGATTCACATCAGAGTCCTACAATTGGCCAGATTGCAAAGTAAAAGGCTGGAAATTGTGGTCATTACAAGACTAAAACTCCAGGTCTACACTAAGATGCCTCAAACTCTTCTGCTTTGTATTCCACTACTAATTATCCCTGCATGGAAATCTGAGTGCTTTCCATACCTGAGAGTGGCCTGCGCAATGCCCGCATTCCCTCCACAGCTCCAAAGAAGTGTGCTGTTGCATGGAACAGACTCAAAGGGCAAAGTCGAGTCCTGTCCTGTGATTGTAGGACAAACCACTTTAATAAGGAGAGAACATTCTTGAATTGTGTGGAATTCAGGGACTTGTAGAAGAAAAAAATCAGCCATCAAGAAAGTCTGAAAGAGGAAAATTTAGGGTGTGTTCATCATGCTAAGCACTTGTCTCCCTTTCTTTGATGTTCAAGTTCCTTCATGTGGAAAGATGCCTTTTTGTGGTTTTTAACCATGGTGAGAGGAAACAATACAAATGCTTTGTTTGTGTAGCATGTCTGTCATCTGGGCCTTTTGCAAGGTTGTAAACACTCACTCATGAACCCTCACAGCATTGTATTGTATGTGTATACGTTTTTATCCTTTAGACAGGAATTCAACAGGCAATGCAATTTAAGTGTTCATTATCATGCAGTCGAGTCCTAGTTTCCTGACCATTTTCTGGTGTAACCAACTTTTTTTCTTTTTCCCCCTCATTGCTTCTAATTATCCCCAAAGCATTGTCACACGCTTTTCCTTTCAATTTCTTTAACTGTGTATCTTTCTGAATACTTATTTTACCAACCTGAATTATATAACTGGGTCCTCGTGCTCACACGATGTTAAAGTCATTTTCCTCAAAATGAATTTCCAAACTCTGGTTTGGACAAAAGTCCCAAGGGAATCATCATTAGATGTCACCTGGAATTTGTCTGGAAATGTCATGGAATGTAGATGGCTGATACCAGGTGTGTTTCTAATGGGCCCTTTATCTTCCTTTCAGTTGATTGTGGGTATTCCCAAAAAAGCACATAAGTTTTTCAAGAAATAAAGGTGGGTACTTCTATTTACCATTCAGTATAAACTGGCTTGGTTTTATGGTCAATAAGAGCTGTTCCCTTCCTGTCCCTTCCCTGGGCCATCCCTGGTGGGAAATGCAGATGAAAGGGGCCACATGCTGATATGACAAGCTCGGGAGAGGCCTGCATGGCGGTCTTGCAAACTCAGAGATCTAAAGTAACCATAAAGGATGGTCTGAAATTAAACTTTAAAAGCAGTTATGGTGGGCAATTACGTCCTAGGCCAGTATCTTCACTGACAAGGTCAGCCTTTACCTTAACTGAGCCTATCTGTCTTTTTGCATCTATGATAATATACTCTTGAAATGTCTGGGTAACTTGTCACTTCCCTTTTTCTGGAGGGAAAAACCAAATGTGCTGGGCGCCAGGACAGATACCACAGATTCCTTTATTATCATGTTAATTGATCCTGTACCCATCTAAGTAGGCGTCCATCATTTTACTTTTTATCCAATCCCAGGGGTTTCCCCTGCTTTGCTTTAGCCCTCCTCCTTAATCTATCACCAATGAATTTCATGTAACCCACCTACATCCCTCCTTTGATTACAATGTATAAATACCGATGTAACCCTGCCATTCTCCAGAGCATTATCTCAATTCTGCTTCCCCTCATACGTCGACAGTTTGGCTCAAATAAACTCACAAAAATTCTTTACAGGTTTCAATGTTTTTTTGCGTTAACAGAAACTGCTGCCGAACCCTCAGATCTCAGCTTAGATTTCACTGCCCTACCCTCCAAATATGAGTCAGGCTTCTCTTCTGTGTTGTCCCCAGGCTGTACAGAAGTTAGTCTGTTTGCTTGTTTATAACTCAGCATATTGTAACCTCAGTCAAGCCTGGAGTCTGGCGGGCCCTCATCCACTATTGTATTGCTAGCTGGGACACAGCTAGGATTCTGCAAACATGAAAACTCACCATCATACACCTACCCATCTGCCACTAGCTTTTTTCTAGAGCAGTGGTTAACCTGTGGGTCGTGACCCCTTTGGTGGTCGAACGACCCTTTCACAGGGGTCGCCTAAGACCATCCTGCATATCAGATATTTACCTTATGATTCATAACAGTAGCAACATTACAGTTATGAAGTAGCCACGAAAATAATTTTATGGTTGGGTCACAACATAAGGAACTGTATTTAAAGGGACAGAAGGTTGAGAACCACTGTTCTAGAGCAAACTGACGCCCAGTTTAAAACAAAAAGTCTGACACTCATTACTAACGGTCAGCAGACCGCCAGAGAGGAATTCTATAGAAGAGGGATGTACAGCGCTACAGGGGTTGAAGGCAGACATAACCTTACCTTCTCTCTCTCTAGTTGGAAACCTGGTACCT